>NW_026892561.1:3175000-3810000 GCF_033815535.1 Pezoporus flaviventris
TGGAATTCCAGTGTACATCCAAGATTTCTTGCAGTAGGATAATAGCTTTCGTGTCGCAGCTATGTCAGTGATAGTGAATATTGTTGTGGGATCAGATATTAGTAACATTGTTCAGCCGTTGTGTTTTTCATCACGAGAATGACATAGGAATAGTGAAAATGTAGGTCTTGATTTTAATACTGATTCATCCTCTGTCTTTCTCCCCAATAAATTCTGTTCTAGTGAATAACAAAGTAATTTAGGTGGTAATTTTTACTGATGTATGTTTTAACAAGAGCAAGAGTAGCACATCAGACTAATCTCAATAAGTCCCCTACAAATTGTTATTTAAGATGTAAACTGTATTTGTGACTTACTGTTTAATTATTTCAACTTGCAATGTGCTTTTCCCTTTCAATTGAAAACTAGATCAGGGTTTCCAAGGACAGTTTGGTAAAATGAACCCTCCTTCTGTCCCTTGGGACCATGGGACCCCTACCCATTTTCCTCTCCTCCGAGGAGCGTGGCCTTACAATATGCCTCAGAACTACATGCAGCAGGGAAATGCCAGCTACCCACCGAACAAACCTTTCTACCCTCAAGGTACTAGAATTAGTATATGAATCAACAGCTCATGCAACATGTCTCTTTACTGTCTCAAAGGCTGTAAAAGCCAAGGAAATCATGTTCCAATTGCTAGGCTCCCGGAACCATAATGAAATCAAGAGTCAAATCAACACTTCGGCTTCCTGTATGGATAGATGGATGGATGGATGAAAATCATTGTGGGAGGGATGGGGTTATATCAAATCCTGAGATCTGAGCCAGTTTGCAGTCTGTTGCTTCTTCTCCTTCACTGCTGCTGCCTCACTGTAGAGCCATCTCTGCTTCAATAGAGGTTAAGATGATTTGCCCCTGGATGTGTTAAAATGAAGAAATTTTTGTCCTAATTCCTTTTCTTGTGGGAATGACTTAAATAGATACAAACTTGCAAGACCAGAGAATAATCCAGGTTGGAAGGGGCTTCTGGAGTCAGCCAGTCCAACCCAGCTGCAGTCAGAGCAGCACTAGTGGCAGTTAGGTCAGGTTCAGAAGGACTGACTTTATCTCCACTCTTTCTGATGCTAGTGAGTGGTAAAGGTGTTCAGCATCTGGTAGGGTGTAGGAAGACCACCTTTGGCTCCACCAAAAGAGAAACTGTACCCAAATTTTACTGAGAGTCCTGCAATTCCCATTTAGTTGGGTCACCTGGTATAAAATGAGAGATACTGGCACCAAATCTGTTTTTCAAAATCCATTTGCTGTAGCAAGGTGTCCAAGTGAGACCCAGATTTAAAAATCCTGAAGTTCTATTTGTTAAGTAACTAAACCAATGCACCAAAATGATGTCTTGATGATGGTGAGGGAATTTTGCAGCTAGGATGAAAGTGATGACTGCATTGTCCCATTAAATGGGGTAGTTGTTCAGATAGCACTTGTGTCAGGCTAGTAAATGGCTTTATTTCTATTTATTTCTAAGTAAGACTAGTACATTGAATATAGCCAAGCACTGTTAAATATATTTAAGTTGCTGAAGTAATTGTAATCCATTTTCTTTTAGCTGGTCCACTGATGCAGAGTAACCAGCGGTTCTCGCTTCTGTCTCAAGGACACCCACACTTGAATCTGAATTACATTCAACAGAAAAAGTGAAATTCAGTGGGACTGGGGCGGGTGGGGGGAGGAGGGGAGGAAGAAATTCAGGTTCTGATTTAAAACCTTAATGCAACGTGTTTAGATACAAGATTATTTAAGACTGTTTTTAAACTGTATCATTTGTACATAGATATGAACTATAGTTTTTACTCGTATCACGAAGCCGAGTGATACAAATTTCATCTATTTTATTACCCTATTTTTAAGGGGAATTGTGTTTTGGTTTATCTTGATAAACTGTAAAGAGAGAGAATTTTTAAAATTAAGTTCTTTATTTTCTATTAGCTGTATTCATACTTTGGTTGCTTCAGACTTTATATATATTGTTCTAAAAAAAAGAAAAGAATAAAATTAGAAGGGGATTTCATGTGTTTAAAAATTTGTCACTTCTATTCTTTACAGAACGATGTAGTGCCAAAAACCTTTTTAAAAGAAAAATAAAACTGCAAAAAAAAGGACAGAAGACTTTTTCGTCTTCCCTGTTTGTATGCATGCTTGCATCTAACTGGCATCAGGAAACCTGGATAATAAAAATGGCTTTAATTCAGGTATCTCAAAGAAGAGATGAAAGGTGAGCATCTTGAACGAGTCCTACCAGCAGTAGATCTGGTTTTCCCCATGCTGCTGCCATTGCACGTGCTGCTCACAGCCACTGCGTGTGGTGTAAAACACTTTAGGGAAGAGTATAGGTGCTTGTGTGTTCATAAACTTTTGCAAATCAGGCTCTGCCTTTTGAAAGGGACTTTTCCATATTACTTCTTGTGTTGTCAACACTGTAAATGTCAGTTAAATGCAGTGTTCAGGAGCTAAACTTGTCATCCCTGCTCTCAAAGTAAGACTATGAATAAAGGGATGGTACACAAGGGGGTTAACAACTGATTTCCAGCGATACATAATTGTATTGAGAACTGTAACTAGAATAGGAGCTTAATGATTCTCTGTTTGAAAGACGAGACTTGCTGAATGCTAAATTCACTGAGAGAAGGCAGAGCTGAGCCTAGTTTTGCCATGTTCTGTCACATGCAGGCCATGAACTATGCTCACAGTAGTGGCTTACTGTCTTTAAGTACAGCAGGTAACCTGTTGCCTAAAGAGCTGCAGTGTTTTGTACTACTTGAAGCTTCTAAACTGTCCGACAGTGTTAGAACTAAGGGCGATTCTTACATAGCTGTTACTGATTCTTTTGTGTGTGGGAGAGCTGTTTAACTCTTGCTTTTAGTAGACATACTGGATTAGGAGAGTCTTCATTTCTTTCCTGTACTGGAGGTTTGAAATCATTCAGGCTGGTGGCTCTTCAGTGTCTGTAACTTGAACATACTCTCACATGAGCACCTGATTTGAGAATGAAGCCAGTTTCAACTAAACAAAGTATAATGAAAGAAACAGCAACAAAGGTCTAAAGACAGAAGCCCCATTTTTTTTTTATTGCTCTTCACTGTTTTTTTACAGGCCTTGAGAAAAACAATTTAAAAAGAGATCTCAAGTTACATCATGAGGATATGCAGCTACATAAAAAATGTCCTTACCTTTCCTTTAGTTAAAAACAAACAAACAAACAGGACTTGTACAGAAGGAGGATTAAAGGAATGGACTGCTAAAGCAGCCAGTACATATCCAGCTGTCCCATAATGCAGATAGAACAGTATTTGACTGCAGTTCAAGGTCCCTGAACTGTGGGCTGGATATAGTCTGTTATTCATTCCCTCGCCGGCTCTTCTTGTGACTTTTCTTAGATCTGAAGCAGAAAAACAGAAAGGCCACATGACACAGTACTAGTAACTGCTTGGAAAGACCAAAGTGATTGACAGTATTAAGTGGTGTCTTCTATGGTCAAATACTGACAGTGTGACTTGACTGCAATACCAAGGGAACTGTATGAAATACCTGATCTCTAACCGTGTAAGAAGACTTTCAGTTGCCAAGATTAAATGACAAGGGAGAGCTCCTACAGCAGTACACACACCCTTAAGAAACAAGCCAAACTTTTACCTTTCAGGTGATTTGGAATGACTTCTGTGTCTGTGACTACGATGATGACCTAGGAGATAAAAAGTAACAGTTACTTCCATTGACCCTGAATTCTTTCTTGTTTTGCTCATGCAATCTGCTTCTAGTGACCAAGTATCCTAGATAATGCCAGAGCAACCCCACTCTTAATTACGCACTCATATTAACCTCCTGGTTTAGCTGAAAAAGTTGCTGAAGGCAATTTTGGATGTATTAAAGGAGTTTTCCAGCTGTGCTTTCATATAATGAGCAGTTTTATGAGCCAGATTAAGCACCTATGCTACCTTCTTGATACCTTGACTTCTGGAGGTGGATGTTCTACTGATAAAGACTTGCCAGAGTTAATCTGTGAGTGACAAAACTACCTGGAGATTTAGATCTCGATCTGTGCCGCCTCTCCCTGGATCTGCTCCGGTGTCGCCTCGGGCTTTTGCTGCGATGCCTCTCTCGGCGTGGCGATGGGCTGAGAGAGAGGAAGCTTTTAAGAGAGCCATACTAAAAATGCACACAGGCTAAGATTAAATAATAGAGTAAAACACTACCTCCTTCTCTTTGGAGAGCGGCTTCGCCTGTGATTGGGGGAGAAAAGAAAAAGTCACTAAAAATCATTAGCAGAACCAGCTGTTTTATGTTCTGGACTTCCCCCTGTGTCCTCAGTGTGTGTTTGGCCTGCTGCACAGGAGGTTTCTGGGCTGGCCCATACAGTGAACAAATGAGGTCAGTGATTTTTTCTGACATACTATCTAAGAACTGTTAACTGGATTATCTCTGCACCCTCTGGTTTACAGGAAAACAAGGCACTTGGTTCTCCTTAGTATCTTTGCTATATCGTCCAGTAGAGTTGACCAGCAAGTTCAAGAGTTACAGGCTAGAGAAAGAGGCAGACAGGGTGACTGTGACAGTGCACCGCAGCTCCTTCCTTCAGAAAGCAGCTAAAGGAATTGGGAGGTGTAAGAGATCCTGGCCGAACTGTCATCTCCTATGCTTTGCTCCAGCCATCTGCAGTATGATAGGTAAAAATGTTGCTCAAAAAGAGCCACGTCACCTTCTTGGAGACCTGCTCCGGCTCCGCCTGTACCGCACAGCAGGAGATCGGCGAGGTTTGTCCAGGTCTCTGTAGCCTCTTCTGCGGTGGTCAGGTGATGGTGCTCGTTCCAGCTGGAAACCATGGCAGGGAGGGGAGAGGTTTTGTTTCATCCAAGTTTTTAATCGGTAAAGCTTTCTGAGCAAGGAATATAAATTACAACAGCCCCGGGATGATGTGGCCCCACCCTCAAGTCTTTCATATTCAGAAGTGAGTGGTAATGCCCGAGTTTGCCAAGTGGAAATTACCGGTCACCTCTCCCTGCTAATTGTTTGTTAGTAGAGCAGAACTGACTATGATGATTACCATAACCTTCATCATCACCTATTTAACACAGAGCAGGTCCAGATTTGTGAATTTGAGGAGACAGAAAAGGTGGACAAACACAGAGCACTTGAGAACCATTCCAAGGTGTAACAAGTTCTTACAAGCAGCGTATATGGAAATATATTAAGGGGGAGATAGGAGTTGCAAGCAGCCTCCTGATGTCTCCCCTCAAATATTTCTCACAGGCCATAAAGTTTTTTTGCAGTGGTCCAACCCCAGCTTCAACTATCCCTTCCCAAAGTACTTCACCAACCTTTTCATCTTCCTCTTCCTCCTCTTCGCTAGATTCTACATCATCCATGTCTTCTTCCAGAGCACTGACACGAGGCTCGAGTTGCTCAGCTTCTTCCAGGACGTATCGTTTCTATGAGAAATCACAACTTTATCTTCAACCCCAGTTAAGAACAAACACCTGAGGAGGCAGCTTGTGTGCTGAAAGGGCCTGTATTGTAGTTTTACACAGCAAGCCAGCAGCTGATTCAACCACTGAATCTGATGCAGTTAAGAATTCCATTACCATCTACTTTTCCAAACCTGTAATCGAGGCAGAATGATGTCGCATACACGTTCCTCGTGGAGTAATTCATCAATGAATTCATCCACATGCATCAGTTCAAATTCTGGGGGAGCAAAAAAACAGCATTGAAAAGACAAAGAAGATGAACACTGGTGGCTACAGTAAAGATGAAACACTTGAGACAATTCACTTCAAGTGGGTTGTACAAACAACAGTTGTAGAATCCTTCTCAAAGACGAGGAAAATCATTAGGCCTGCCTTGCAAAAAGGCAATTACTGCACAGCTGGGATTAGCAGATTCACAGTGCTAAAACAGCACTCAAATGCTGTTTGCTTTGGTATTTATAGAACTGCATTTCAGTGCCCAATAGGAAACACAAGCACTTGAGGAAAGCAAAATAAGCAAGGCAGTTCCCATTTGTGTAAGTCAGCAAGACCAGCAACTACTGAAACAATGAAAAAGTAAGATTTCAAAAAGGTGGTTATGCCACAATTTTCAGGCTTATATCACTAAAAAGAATATTTATTTCCACCCAGTAGGACGTGTGTTCTTAACAACAGGTCACCTATGAGGTACTAAGAACCCACCGCCAAGCAGGAGTGCTTACCCCCGTTTCTGTTTTGGCTTTTTATTTTCCGATAGTCATTGTACAGGGGTTCCAGGTACTTGTAGCAGTCAATGGCAGTGCCTGTCAGCCTCATGTACAACGCACCCAGCATTCGGACGTACCTGAAACGAAACCATTTTGTGGAACTTGGCTTTTGGTAAAGTTTGAAGTTAAGAGGTTTCCCTGTAAGATTCTGAAGTAATTCAGTACACTGAAATAGAGCACATAACCATTGAGATTTTCTCCTTAAAGTACTGAAGTATATATGTAAGTATCTATATACTCAACTATACATGCATCATTTTATTATTATGTTATATAAATTATATACATATTTTTATTATTTAGTGCATTAGCACTCACAAAGATGACAAAAATACTGAAGGAAAAGTAGATGAACATGGCTCCCTTAACCATGGAATAGTTTGGGTTGGAAGAGACCTTAAAACTCATCCAGTTCCAACCGCCTGCCACAGGCAGGGACACCTTCCACTAGAGCAGCTTGCTGCAAGCCCCTGTGTCCAACCTGGCCTTGAACACTGCCAGGGATGGGGCAGCCACAGCTTCTCTGGGCGCCCTGTGCCAGCGCCTCAGCACCCTCGCAGGGAAGAATTTATTCTTAATGTCTCATCTCAATCTCCCCCCTGTCAGTTTAAAGCTGTTCCCCCTTGTCCTGTCCCTCCAGGCCCTTGTAAAAAGTCCCTCCAGATTCCCCGTCAGGCTCTTTAGGTACTGAAAGCTGATTAATGCACCGCATCCTAGATACTTGGGGTGGTGGTGTCCTATTCCCAGCACATCAACAGGAGGCATTCTATCCCCATGGCACAGAGGCAAGCGTTCCAACGACCAGGTGACCAGCAGAGCACTCTTGACAGCACCAGGAAAACCATACCTTTTAGCAAGAAGAGTTCATCAGGACCCACTAAACCATACCCTGAAGTTTCCCCGGCTGTTTTGGTTAATTTCATTCAGTACGGCAACCAAAAGAGGAAAAAATGAAGCCACCAACTTACTTGAAGTCCTCGTTTTTTATGAACTCCACGATGATGTCCTTTTCGGGCTGGATCTGCAGCATCTTCAGCGTCAAGCACAAGAACGGCGTAGGCTTAATGTTCCCACCATAGACTCCCCCAACGTACTTCAGCTCCATGGCCTTGTCCACCACCAGCTCGGCTACAAGAGGGATCGGCCGTCAGCGCTGCTCCGCGCCCGCACCCTCCCGCCCCAGCCCGCCCTCCGTACCCGTCAGCCCGAAGCACTCCTCCTTCCAGTACTTAGACTCGTAGATGCGGGTGCGGATAATCTTCTCCACCAGGTACTGCGGGTTAGTGCCGTGGATGCTGTGCGCATCCTTCACCGTCCGGTTCGCCATGGCGCCCGCTACACCTCAGCCCCGGGCCGGGCCGCCCCTCTACCCCTTCCGTGAGGCGCTGCGCCCGCTTCCGCTTCCGGGCTACGGCTGGGGGCCGCCATCTTATCTTCGGGTTAGAACACCCCCTTCAGCTTCAGAGCGCCAGGAACAAACATGGCGGCGCACGTCCCTGGTCGGCCTTTTCCCGCCCCTTTCTGCGCGCGCCGCGGGGGCGGGGCCCCGGGGACGGGTTTGGCGCGGAATTCTATTCTCGAGCGCGTAGGGGAGCGCGCCGTTGCACGCGCGCGGGTGTCGCCGCGGGGTGAGTGGCTCTGTGCGAGGTGATGGAGCGCCTCCGGTGGTGCTGATGGCCCCGTCCGGCGCCATGGCCGCACCGGCGGAGGGGCAGCGGGTTCCCTGAGGGAGAGCCCTGGCCGAGCTCTCTCTAAGCGGCCTGGGGCGGGTGAGGGGGGTGTTTCCGGAGGGAACGGTCTTCCTTATGGGAGGAAAAGAGAAAAATAATGAGAACCCCTGAAATTTAAAGCAACCGTCGTGGCGGGGTTCGGCGGGCCCCGCGGAGAGGGAAGGCCCGGCGGTAAGCAGGGAACGGCTGATAACCACCGCTGTGAATAAGCAAAGCAGGCAGGGAATTGCGTGTTTGTCACAAAGTTATCCCAGAATGGTTTGGGTTGGAAGGGACCTTAAAGCTCATCCGGTTCCAACCCCTACCCCGGGGAGGGACACCTTCCACTAGAGCAGGGTGCTCCAAGCTCCTGTGTCCAACCTGGCCTTGAACACTGCCAGGGATGGAAGTGTATCAGCGACTGGGAGGTGTGCTCCTAAAGCCCAGTGTTGAACGAGCCACTGCGAATCACCTCACTTCCCGTCCACCCTCAGGGGATAGGCGCCCGCATGCTCTGGGAAAGGTAGGGCTTGTCTGGATCACCAGACACACACCACGTTTCTCATGCACGATGAAGGAGGGGATGGGGTTTCTGTATCTCAACATCTTGAGTCTTTCCCTGCTTTTATTGTTAAACACTAATTAAACAATTGCTTATTTGTTTTAGCTTTTCCTTGGGAATCATGAACACCCGGCAGCAAAGCAAAGTTATCTACTCCTGGTATGGGAAGCCCATGAGCTTGGACAGGAAACTGAGGACTACAAAGTACAAGTAAGTAACATTTATTTCTGGCTTGCTCAGGGAAACTCCATCCATGAAGGTTTCTTTGCCTTTCCGACATTGTTTAGGTTAACGTGGCAGTCAATTTTGGGCATTGCGTTAGGACGTGGCATGTCTATAACTAAAGTATAAGGCTTTTGCATTATTAGTCTATAATGTGTAACCAAAGACATGTAAGTAATCTGTGAATAAGCATTAACTCAAATTGAAATACATATGTAAGCTTTTAATTGGGAAACTGAACTGTAAGCTTTGCAGGAAGGGGCGTAAGCAGCTCTGAACTTGACAGGCCATCAGCTTTAGCGATATGTGACTTATGAGGAATATGAAATCCTGTTCATCTGCACATGTGTTTCATTTTATAGGGGAATCCTTATTACCTCAGAAAGAAGCGGAACAGAAAACTGCATACGAGTCGGTGACTTTATTTTAGTAGAAGGGGAGAACGCAGATGAACCTTTTGTGGCACAGCTCCTGGATCTGTATGAAGATGGTGAGAAATAAAACCTCGTTTCCTATCTGAGAAATCATAAAATGTTCTTAAGTTGCCTATTACATGGGGGCGAAGTGAGCTTTCACACTATACCACTGACCTAATTTACTAAGGAAATCAGTGCTTCTATATTGACATGCTCCCCAGTTATTTGGGGCTGATAGCAAACTTCAGCTAGATTTTATAGGTAAATAGACAGCTTAAAGATGAAATACTTGCAATCTTCTTGCTTAGCTGCCTAATTTAAAAGAAACAGCTCTTGAGAAGACCTTGTGAGCTCATGCTTTATTTAGACAGCAGAATCCAAGTGGAGCAAGGGCACTGCAGCCCCGGAACTTGCATCTCATTAGACATCAGGTTACTTAGCAGCAAGGTACAAGGCTGGATAAATGGGGCTCATCACTTCTGCCCCTTGCAGAACTGATTGTTTGTAGGTAAATATAAATATAAAAAGATAAATCATGGAAGGCTATACAAAGACTGTCTGGATTAGAAACTACTCATTAGCAATGTCTGATTTCTTTCAACACTTGTGGTTTGTTTTGGGCCAGCATAATAATGTTTTAATGTTGGGGTTTTTTATATTTCTTTTTAAAAACATAAATGCATCTCACTGCAGCTTCTTTATTTACTAATACACATTTATTGTAACATAACTGAATATTCTTTTCGTGCTGGAAAGAAATCCATGAAGCATCCTTGAAAACAAGATTCTCCTTTTGTTATATATCTTTGAGAAGTTTGTTTAAAGAAATGTGGCTTTGTTTTCATTCAAAGATGAACATTTATAATGTAGAGAGTAACCTAGTATGCGGTTGTAGTATGTTCCAGTTGTTTCTTTCAGCTCTCTACACACCTAGTCTGAATAAATGCTACAAACAGATTTTCCTCCTAGATCTGTCAGCAGCAGGATGTGCTGGTTTGTTAGGCAGTGAATATGTTCCTGCCTTACTTTTAAAATACACTGACATTAAAAATAACATTGGGAAATTTCTCAGTTCTCCTTCTATGCTGCTGCTTTTGGATAGTGGGGTTCACTTGGATCACATCTATGCAAATAAGGAACCTCTTCATTTGTAATAGTGTCTGGAGCCTGGTCTCCAGGTGTTCCCATTGATACCCTTGTGTAGGTTGTCTTAGTCCTTAAAAGTCTCAGGTCAAACATTTTAATTTAGTTTAGAAAATGGGAATTGAAATCTCTCCTCTGATGCTTTCTCACTCGTATTCAGGGTGGATTTCAATCCTTGATGGCATTTCAGCTTCAAGTCACTGAGGTCTGGTAATAACTGTTTGGGATACAATAAAATTCTTACTGTTCACTGACTTGTTTTCGCTGTTGCAGGTGCTCAGGTGAAACGTGCGGTTGTGCAGTGGTTCTCTCGTGTTACAGAGGTACCACCGAACAAACGGAAACTGCTTAAAAGAGAGGTTTCTTCCCAAGAGGTGTTTTTTGATCAGGTTCCTGGCTTTGACACTGATATTGCTGCAGAGACCATTATTAAAAGCACCATGGTATGTACTGCAGCCCCTCTACACACACAGGGAAGAAACAGAACCAATCTGGAAAGCATAATAGAACAGTGCAGCTACTTTATTCCCTCCCAAACCAAATTTGTGATGTGTATTTGTTACTGCAGTTGACATATGTTAGGATCATTGAAAACTTAATATTCTTTTTTCCATCCTAAAATCGCTTTGGATGTTGGCAGCCAGCTCATTTACAGGTTTGTATGTGAAAAAGTTATGTGAATGGGAGTTCTGTAGTGCAATAAGCTTATGCTAGTGCAAATGTAGGTTGAACATGTTTCCCTATATAACGAAGGATTGCATGAGTTCCAATAACAAGATATATGATTAGAAAATAGTTGAATGCTATGAAAATACTTGAATGCTAAATTAACAGTAAATGTTAAGGTATGTGTGTTTTGGTACTTTCTGTTTTTACAGGTAATACCCCTACATCTGAATGAGGAACCGCCTACTGCATTGCACAAGGAAAACATCTTCTATGTAAAACAGTCTTGGGATGGGAAATGCTTTAAGACTTTGTCCCCTGACATATTCTCTAAGCTGAAAGACGCTAATAAGAAAGGAGGTGGCATCCTAAACTCTTCAAACTCATTTATTCCTTTGGACATCATTTCCCCTCTGAAAAAAGAGACAGAAAGTGGTGTTCGGAGTGCCACAAAACCAAAACCTGTTGAGTTGGAAATCGAATCGAAACATTCTGCTTCCAAGTCCTCCCTCGCTAAGGAGAGACATTCACAGAGAGGGGCTAATGGCATCAAAACTCCAACAGCGAGGAAGAAGTTACAGTTGAACAGTACGTATATGGCAATATCCTGTCTATTTGGTAGTTTTGAATGGAGTATGTTTAGTGCCTCTTCCTTTTGTGTAGTTCAGATGATGGTAATATTCAACATCAGTATTTTTAGTCATCATATGCAGGTTCTGGGGTTAGCCCAAGCCTGACTTTTGGGTGCGTCAGTTGTTTGTCTCATGTCTGTTATTCCAAGCAACTGTACTGCTTATATCCAACTGCTGTTACAAATGTTTTATTTGCAACTGGTAAGTCTAAATTTAAAGTGCTGAAATGTTACTGACCAGCCTAACTTGACCTCAGAACATCTCACTTGAATCTTCTGACTAATGGTGCGCTAGAATATTTCTATTGGGCTTACACTGAATAAGCACATTGGATCCTGTGTAACATGCAGCATTTTCAAACTGGAGCCTGACTGAAGTTGTAAGCGATGGAGGTGGGTCAGAAAACTGGAAAAACACCAGTTTGTATTCTATTTAGCTGTCATTTCGGAGGAAGTGTCTGCCTTCTAGCGATTCAGTTCCTTGTTCCTGGACTGTAATGCCATATCCTGTCATTTAAATGACAGCCATTGAACCCGTCTTGCCACGTCTTCTGAAAATTAACCAAACCAGTCATATTAAAGCCTGACAAAAGTTCGTTTTGCTCTTGATTCCTAGGTCCCACACGATCTCCTAAAGACAGATTCCTGGGATGTGAAGTTTTGGATCTTTTGGATGATGACATTGGTGCCATAGCACCGTTAAAACCATCAGCTACTAAAAGAAAAGTGAAATTCACCGGCATTTTAAGCTCACCACCAAAAATACCTCATACCAATGATAAGGAAAATTCAGTATTTGACAGTGAAGAGTACTGGCAGAGGTTTACTGAATCATTACAATTATCCCCCTTTAAAGTCAAAGACTCCAGTGGGAAAGCCAAGAATCTTGATGTGAAAAATGACACTGTATCGTAAGTGCCTTTTTGTAATTACTTTTGTATGGGAGTTCTGTTTGTGTGTAGTTCTCTTAAAGCACACTTTATGAAAGACTTCTGGAGGGTGAAGTAGGTGAAGTCTCTGAGTGTAGCATGTTTTGCCTGTTGAGATAACTGAGAGAAGGGGGGTAGCACTGAAGCTTTAGAAAGCATGTTCCTGGGAGATGAATGAGTGATTAGGGGGATCACAAGAGGAGCTGACTTGAAAGAGATTGATGCACACTGTTTGTGATTACAAGAACAGAGAGAAGTTGCTGTAGATAGAAATGGTAGGATGATGTAAAAGGGAACTGAAGCTATATTACTGATCATTATTGTTTGTACTCATCAACATGGATAAAAATCATTTTCCCAGCAGTACACGTCACAGGCTCAAATGTGCCCTATTTGTGACAACTGTTGATGTATAGTAAGGGATGTGATTGGCCTCATGAGCGTTCTCATATTTGGATGTATACTTCATGCTGATTTTTATGCAGAAAAGAAATTAAAACTCATAAAGCATAAATATTTAAGTCTGTCTTCACACAGTCTTTAAAAATGGCATTAAGCTGGGGCAGGATGAGAATGGATCAGACTTTTTTGTGTAAAATGTTGCGAGAAGGTAAAACAAAGTCAGGTTCCTCCTTTCAAAGTGTAAAGATGTGGATGCAACACTTGGTGGATCTGCACTCTGGTTTTGTCAGTTATTGTATAGCATAAAAACATTTGCCCTTCATTGAAAGGTAACAGCATTCAGCAGTACTTCTAGATCTAAAATAATTTCTAAGAGCCATCAACAAATAAAACATCTATAATTCATCTCATTGTGTCCTTTGAACTAGCTGGAAGGTTGTATTAACGGTAAAATGTTCCTGTGATAGGGATGAAGAAGAGCCCAAGAAAGAGAAAAGACAAACCACAACCAACCAAACCTTGGAGCCCTTGTCTCTTCATTTTGGCAGTGTTACGTGTGCAAAATAATTCGGCTGCTAATTCAAAATTACTGTAGTAAATATTTTGTTTGTTTGGGTTTTTTTTCTTGGCAAAGATACATTGAAGAGAGGAGAAATTGTACTGTCGGTATCCATGCCGTAGCCAGTCTGTAAATAACTGTCAACAAGAATTCATACTGGATTGACAGGTGTAGTAACAATTGAGCCTGAAGTTTGAAAGGCTTCATCTTCGCAAGTGTAATGCAAAGAAATACAAACAGTTTGTGTTTTCTTTACAGTCCAAATAAATGCTGGGAGCTGCATAGTCGGAGCCCTGTACTGACCCTTCGCTCTAGAAGAAGTTGTGTGCAGCAGACAAGCTCTCGCATTGCAGAGCAAATCAGGTGAACTTTTGTGTCTGTGCTCTCTTATTCACGTTGCTACTGACAGCTTGAAGCCTTGAGACGTTTGTCTAGCTTAATAGTGAAATGCAAGTGGTTCTAGTAGCACAGCTCAATTGCAATGTGAATAAAAACTAAAGCCAACTCGTGGTGTTCATCAGAAAACTGACTTCCTTTAAACCAGTCCGTTAAATAGCTATGGCAAATGAACAGCTCAAGTGGCAACTATGTTGGCTTACCCATTATGATAACTACCGAAAAAGCTGAAAATGTACAAATGATCCTTTGCAGTGTGCATTGTTGTATGTGGGTTTTTTTTAAAACTCTTCATTTCTGTTTCTCGTAGCATATTAAATGCACTAGAGTTGAACAAGGAAGAGGAGTCTTCATCTAGCTCAGACAGCTTGTTCTCTTCAAGTAGTGAGGAAGAAGAGGATGATGAGAGCTTTACGCCAGAAAAGAAAACTAAATTAAGTGGAACAGTCAGCACCCCAAAATCTTCAAGGAAGTCTTCAGTTCGCACCCCTGCCAGGACCCCAAAGAAAACTGTAAGTTCCATGTGAGAGAGATGGTTTATTATTTCCAAGCCAATTATTGGAATGTTTGATGCCTGTGTATCAAATGAAGTATCTGAACCCCTTAGCTTTTAATGAAACATTATCTTGATTCATAGGATCTTTGACACGGTAGGATATATAAATGTATAAAACACTTGTCTATTTGGACAATGAAATTCGGGTAGATCAACTCCTAGTTGCTTGCTGTTTCTAAAGAACCAGATCACTTTGTAACATAACACTTCAGAAAAGCATTCACGATTTAAAAGTCCTTCAGACAGTTAAAAGGTGTAATTGTTGGTGTCACCATCCCTTTCCAATTTCTTTTTTATCTTTGGGAAGAAAAGGGTATGAGGCATGTATGTAATTCCCTTTGTAAAGATTGTTTTTTCTGTTCATCTTATTCTCTGGCATCCCCAAGCAATGTTTGGGAAACTTTTATGAATGATCAGTCTCCAACAGAAATTGCTGTTTGTAGAAAATCAATATGAGGTTGTAACTTTTCTTTGCAGCCTTTGCCAGGCACACCCAAGACACCCCGGAATGCGACTCCTGAGATTCCCAAGCGCAAAAATGCAACACAGAAACCAGCCAGTGTACTAGAAGAGGCCAGATTAAGGTAATTGTAATGCGTGCTCAGGGAGGATATAATCTTTTCTGCATCAGGTGTGCATAGCAGTAGGCTGTGCTGAAGGAGGGAAATGTTCTCTTTACCATGGTGTCTAAATTTGGTAAAAACGCATTATGGTTTGATACCAGCAGAGCATTTATGAATTTACAGTACAATACCAGATTTGCAAATACTAGCAGCATTTACAATATACTTTTACAATTTCAAATTATGATAACCAGTCCATGGTAAGTCCTGCAGAATTAAATATCTTTGTTTTTCTAATGTTGCACAGAATAAATATCCTCTTTCACTAGCTTTAGATTTTAAAGGTACAGTATCTGTCTCCCCTTAATGTATGAAAAAGCTTTATAGCTCTCATTGTAGATGTTCACAGTGCGGGGGAGGCATTTAGGACTGACTGTATCTTTCAAACTGAGTTGTAGCTTTCTCAGTTTCTTCTAAGTACTCTCTCCTGGTTTATCCCACCTCTACACTGGCAGTATTTTTGTGAATTAAACCAACTAGATCTTTACTACTGCATATTCGTGCTGATTGTTTCTGAAGATGATTGTTCAGCCCTCTTTAAGCCTATAATACATCTAGAGAGTCAAGGCCATTTCTTTTGGGATGTTTGATAATATGGTGTTCAGGCTTAAAGTACATAGGAGATTTGGAAAGCTACATGCAGCTGTGAGAGGTGGAGCACCTCGTTCCTTGTGTTCCCCACTAGGCCCTTCATGTAGAACTGCAAAAATGCCAACCTTGGACCTCCTATTTAAACTTTCTTTTTCTTGTTCTTATTTTCAATCCAAAGGCTGCATGTTTCTGCTGTCCCAGAATCTCTGCCCTGTCGTGAGGAAGAGTACCAGGACATCTATAACTTTGTGGAAAGCAAGCTTATTGATGAAACAGGAGGGTGAGTTTGTTGTTGAGACTGTAGCCAACACCACATCTCCCTATGGCATAACAGCAGTGTTGTGGTGTCAGACAATCAACGCTGCTTTTATTTAAAAGGTTATCATCATTTGGCTGAATTAAAGTTTCTAGCTGAATTCTCTTGGTATTTTGCTTCCTTAAGAAGGGTTGTGCATAAAAATAATGTGGGCTCCTTTATTGTACAGATTCAAGTTAAAGACCAAAATATAACTAGTCAATTTTAGATGTCTCAGAAACCATTTATTTTCTTTCTTTTTAAAGAAGTAAATTATATTCATAAAGTATTTGCCTGGAGTGACAAAGGAGCAGTATTCAAGTCTGGTCTCTGAGCCCAGGAATTTCCAGCTCATTGATCCTAAGAGTGTTAGCATTCTGCTCAAGCTGCTGAGTGTTCTCCTTTTGTAGGTGCATGTACATTTCTGGAGTGCCTGGTACTGGTAAAACTGCAACTGTCCGTGAAGTGATGTGCTCTCTTCAGCAAGCTGCAGAGAATGATGAGCTACCATCATTCCACTTTCTAGAGATCAATGGCATGAAGCTGACTGACCCTCACCAAGCTTATGTGCAGATACTAGAGGTAAGTAAAGCCTTGTCAGTGGCTTTCTGGTTTGAAGGAGATTTTATGCTTTGCTATTAGATCCTCAATGTTACAGTGTTACAGTACTGAAGGCACTTAATGTATCAATACTTCCAAATAAAATAGTCCCTCTGAGAGACTATATGCTTTTGTCTTGGAGGAGGATCAAAAATAGTTAACTTGAGGTGATGGACAACTTCTTGAACTCTTTTGCTTTCAGCTGCGTAAGGGCAGTGGCTGGGGAATAGCCTGATTACATGCAGTCAGGTTTAAATCTAAACTAGATTCTTTTTATAGTTTCCCCTTCTATAACTTTTTCTGTTTAAAAAGTTACTCAGATGACAACTCTGGAAGTCGGTATAACAGAACAATAATTACTAAGAGGGTCTTAATTGTTAACTAGCCTGTCATGATAGCAATCCAGCTAAAGAGGGACTGTCTCTGTCAACAATACTGGACTTCTATGACAAACTAATCTGCAGTTACCTCATCTGGGACTACTGGCTGTGCTTGTTTTTATATAATTACAGTAAATTCTAAAGGCCTTTCTCTTCAGCTATGTATTCTTCTGTGCTCCTTTATGGACAGCTTCTGGGAGACCTGAGTATCTTATGAGCTACTTTTTTACACACAACCCCGCTTCCCCATGCCAAAATCTAGATGCTTTGTGTTGATTGCTAGAGGAAAGTTAAAACCAAATAGGAGTTAAACTTCCTATTTCCAGAGTTTTGGTGTGATTAACCTGCAGCATTGTTTAATCCTTGTCCAGTTACTGACAGGTCAAAAGGTGACTGCAACCCATGCTGCAGTACTGTTGGGAAAACTGTTCAGTACACCTGGACCAAAGAGGAAGACCACAGTGCTGGTAGTGGATGAGGTGAGACAAAGAATCCTTCTTTCTCTTTCCCTGATGTATCATAGGACATTATTTTTTGGAGGATGAAGACAGACAAATTATACGTGCTTAGAGTATATCATGTGATGTAAAAGGAACAGACTTGGCAGATCAGTTGCACAAGGAGTTCCTCTTAGCCTTATTAGGAAACTGAATTTAAATAAGCAAGTATCCTGTTGCTATGTTGTTCTCTGCCATGGATTTCACATTGAGTTTATGTTTTGTTTTGGTCCAAGTCATAGAATGACTTGTTCTGTCAAGTCCTAAATGCCACAGAATTCAACTGTATTTTGTCTGGAAGCTGCTGCTTTTCCAGTGTGAAAACTCAGCGTGAAATAAATCATATCCAGTTTTGAAACTCCTTCAAGTAAGCTGTGTTCAGTAATAAATAAATACATACTTCTTTTTGCTGTGAGCTTATTCAGGTTCTTACATGGAGGGTCTTTTAATCTTGTTAGATGTGGCATTAATATCACAATAGTGTTTAAAATCTCCAGCTGTTTAATCACTCTACTGTGATTAATACTGCTCAAGCATGTAGTGGGACTGCGCTTTTCCAAAAGAGATTAATGCCCTAACTCAGAGGAAGCAGTCCTACCAGTAGATGGATAACGGAAATGCAACAGAGACGGCTTGTTCAGAATCACGTAAGAAGTCTTATGTAGCAGAGTTGGCTCTCTCACCCCCATCAGGTCTGGTAAATACAAAGCTATTCTTTTTCAGTCTAATTCTTCTCTTTCTATCTCTGCAGCTTGATCTTCTGTGGACCCGGAAACAGAATGTGATGTACAATTTATTTGACTGGCCAACTCAAAAGCACTCCAAATTAATCATCTTGGCCATCGCTAACACCATGGACTTGCCAGAGAGAATAATGATGAACAGAGTAGCTAGCAGGCTGGTATGTCCTAGCAGTTCTGTTGCTATGTTGTAGAATGAAAACAGATTAAATACTATATGCAATTAAAAGTAATCCAGGAGAAAGGCAGGATTGGTTACATCCAAGGTTGAACAATGCTTTTGTAATTCCCTCTCCAGAGGGCTGATAATGAACACATAAATTTTAGCAAAGAGCCGGCTTGCTAATCAGATGTTATGCTGTGTAAGTACATTATGTTCTTGTAAGAATAAATTAGGAATGCAGATGTCTTTTAAACATATTAAAATCTGGATAATCAAATGTCGTGCTTCACGGTTAAGCTGCTTACTCTGGACTTCAGGAAAACTATCTTCTGGTTTCCCTTCCTCTTCCCCTTGCATTCCAGCCACCTAGTTAGTTCTATCTGTTAGCCATCACCAGCTTGTAGACTTCTTTTGTTGGATACCTTTGGACAGAAAGTTAGATGTTGAATACATTTTCCTGGGTTATCTCTTTATTGCTGCTCTGAAAAGTGATTTGCGAAAATCAGTGCTCTGTGCCTCCAACCTTCCGTGACTCAAATAGCTCCACAGTGTGTGAATTGCTTTCCCCCACCCACTAAACCTGCATATCAGCTGAGTCCATATAGTCACAAGGGGGAAGAATTTTGCATAAGAAATGCAAAACTCGGGCCGCCTGTAGAATATGAAAGACAGCGCACCATCTCTAACACAGATAGTCCTCCTCCTCTGAAAGCAGTTTGATTGCTAACGTGAAGTCAATAGTATAACTAAAGATGTACACAGATTTGCTAAAGGAGAGATGAATATTCTTTCAGAGCTTCTGCTGTTTCTGTGTTAAAGTGTACACCAGTTGTAATCAAAGGTTTTCATATTAGGTGGTTCCGACTTGTAAACAAGTTTTGTAAGAGGGAATTTGAACTTTGATAGCAACCTCACTTGCTCCTCAGGCCTTTCAGTGGGGAGTTCCAACAGGGATCCTCACTTAGTCAGTTTTGTGGATTTGCATTTTTACTTCACAAAGTGGAACAACTGATTGGAGCATATCACTTGGAGGAGAAGGATGTGAAAGAGAGAGTGTTCCTAGTAGAGAAAATAAAACCAACTATACAGGCTATGCTTGAGCAGTTGAGAGTTTTCAAGCATTACAAATGCTTCTCACTGTGTTGTATTGTTTATTGTAGGGCCTCACCAGAATGTCCTTTCAGCCCTACACCTACAAACAGCTACAGCAAATTATTTCATCCAGACTGAACAACATAAAGGCATTTGAAGAGGATGCAATTCAGCTGGTTTCCAGAAAGGTAAGCACAGTGCAGATGTACATCCTCTGTGTTGTGCTAGGTAGAGAGTGTGGGGTACAGCAGGGGAGAATGTTAGTAGTCAGACTTGGTCTGTGGTTCTGTATTGGAGACAAGTGGGGTGCAAATAGCAGATCTCACATTATGCTCTCTGTAAGGTATACAGGGTATTTTTGCAGGAAACATTGCTAAAGCAGTGTCCTTGCATTTCCCACCTACGTTGTGAAGGCGGCAGTATATTCCAAGAGCTGGATATGACAAGTCATGTGTAATGATGTCAGCTTTCTCCAGTGTTTTGTTTAATGTGAGTCATTGGATGATCCTAAAAAAAACCCTTGTGTGGCAGTGGATTGAATTTCCTACATTATTTTTTTTAACCTCTGACTTCTTGATTACAGAAAAAAGATCAGTCTTGAATTTGTGATAACCAAATCATGGTGTAGCAGGGCTACTTCTGTTGGTTTCGGTCAGTGAGATTGTTCCTAGAATCCCAGTTTGAATAACATAGTTCACAGTAGCATTGCTCTCCTGTTTTGTGGTTGGGTTGTTTTGTTGGATTTTCTTTTGTCTGTTGATTCTTCTGTTCGCTTTTTCAACTTGTAGTAAATACAAACCTGTCCTGTTCACTTTCAGGTAGCAGCACTGTCTGGTGATGCCAGACGTTGTCTTGACATCTGCAGAAGGGCCACTGAGATCTGTGAGTTCGATAGCCAAAAGGGAACCCCTGAGATAGTCAGGATGGCCCATGTGACTGAAGCCATAGATGAAATGTTCTCATCACCATATGTAAATGCAATCAGGTAAAAACATCCCAGAGGAATCTCCTTGCTTTTGTATCTCTTTCACTTCACTTCTTTTCCGAAACCACTCAGTCTGTCCTCACCACTGTTTGGGAGCATATGTGATGCACTGTGCTTTATTAAAGTGTGATACAAAACAAACCTTGTAGCATAGCTGGGAGAGGTACAAAACAGGAATTAAAGGGGAAACAAAGTCACAGAAACCCTTGTACAGGTTTATACAGGATGTTTAGATCAGGAGGGGGCTTTTGGAATTTCCTGTTTGTCCCTGCGTACTGTACATTGATTTCACTAGGCAGCAGTTTCCAAGTACATGTATTTGAATTCCTTTCAGTTGGGACTAAATCTAGAGAATTTACCCATGAGCCCACAACTACAAACACTACTGATATCAGCTTAATGGACCAGACTTTGAGCCAGACTGAAGGAAAAACCACTCAGAGGTGCATAGTGTAGTCATCAGGTCCTCAAGAGTCAAAGTATTCCCCTCTACACATCTGCTTGTATCATGCCACCATCTTTGCTCGCTTAGATGCAGCCACAGATGCCTAAGCAGGATGCAAGAAGTTCCCATTTGGTTTCTTTCTTTAACATAAATAGATTCTTAGGACTTCCAAAACGTTTCCTAAGGGAATAAATGAGAAATTCTGTTGACTCTGTGGTCTGCACAAGCTGAACTGGTAAAGTGCTTTACCAGTTCTGGTCAAAAACAAAACATCCCAAACTCTGTTTCATCCCAGATGGTGGAGTAAGGGATGAAAATTGGATATTCTGCTGGATATGCAAGTGCTGCTTTTAATGTGCTACTTGTGCCTGGAAGCCTCAATGTTAATTTGTAAATTCATGAATGTAAGTTGATCAATACACACTGCAGAACATTTATGATGTATGGAATGAAATGCTGTGTTCAGATACATTGAAAGAGAGGTGAGGTGAAATGAAATGCAGTGCATTGTGGTGCCAGAGCTGCAGGCTGTAATACAATGGCTGGTTGACCCAGACTGCCCCTCTATGGTAGAAAGATAACCTGCATTTAAATAGGTGGTTACCAAGCAGTAATTTCCCTTCCAGACTTTTTCTCTAATGTTTCATAAGTTCTGAACTTCACAGATTGACTTTTGTCTGTTTGTTTGATATGCAGGAATGCCTCGCTCCATGAACAAATCTTTTTGAAGGCAATTTTAGCAGAGTTTCGCAGGGCAGGAGTTGAAGAGGCAACAGTTCAACAGGTATGTTTGTGTTCTGAATCTTCCCCCCCTTAATTTTGGCACTTTACCCCTTAGTTCTACACCTCTTCTTTTTTTGGTCAGGCCAAAGTGTAACTATTTAAATACTTGGAGTTTTTAGTCTTAAAACTTGATGGAAGACAATATAATATAATCAGGCGATGTAGTTCAAGGAGGAAAACTGGAAGTTGATTCCAACTTCCATAGCACTGTCCTTCTCAATAGAAGTAGGTACATCAATTTTTTAGGAGGACCATAAAATACCTGGTACCAGCAGTGCTGTGAAGTCTCTGCACAGAGTCTTCATGATTCACAGTATGGAAGCTCGATGTTAACACTTAGAAAAATGTTTAGAACTAGATATATAAAATAACTTGCCAGTTTTCTGGTTCTGCTGGTTCATAAGTATGATTTTAAATTTTAATTAAAATTAATGCATTTTCTGTTACTGGCTCCTGAACATCTGCATCAGTTGATTGCATAGATACACTGTGCGATCACTACTCAAACTTCAAAGAGTATTTTGTTAGACTGGTTTGTTTTCCCCTTCGTTTTCCTTTAACATCCAAAGTGTTTTTATCTGCTTTTTCTAAATAGCAAAGCAGAAGACCCCAACTAATTCTTGTTACAAATTTACCAGTCTGCATGATTTGAGAAGTGTGTTCTCCTGTGGTTAAAGGTGCATCATGCCTTTCTAAGCTGTGATCTTTCATAGGCTGAGGAAATTGGGGCTGTTCAGCCTGGAGAAGAGAAGGCTGTGTGGAGACCTCATAGCGGCCTTCCAGTATCTGAAGGGGAGCTATAAGGATACTGGGGAGGGACTCTTCATTAGGGACTGTAGTGACAGGACAAGGAGTAACGGGTTCAAACTCAAACAGGGGAAGTTTAGATTGGATATAAGGAGGAAGTTCTTTACTGTGAGGGTGTTGAGGCACTGGAATGGGTTGCCCAAGGCAGTTGTGAATGCTCCATCCCTGGTGGTGTTCAAGGCAAGACTGGACAGAGCCTTGGGTGACATGGTTTAGTGTGAGGTGTCCCTGCCCATGGCAGGGGGTTGGAACTGGATGATCTTAAGGTCCTTTCCAACCCAAACCATTCTATGATTCTATGTCTGTAGTCAGTGTGGCTTTTGTTTACCAGCCACTGGGGCCTGAGTATCACTTCTGAGTGAATTGAATTGATATGTAATTGTATGGCAGCTCTTAATCTGCTTGGGTAAACTTTAGGCCACCTAGTCAAGAGGTGTAATAACAGGTGAAATGATCCAGTTACTTAAATTGCAGACAAGTTGGTTTGCAAATTGTTTTGCTTTTTTGGCTCTATGAAAAAAGGAAATTATAGCTTGGAATTACTTGTTCCTCAAGAAAGCCCTAACAGTTAGTTCTCCCTCTCTCTCTAACAGGTCTACCGTCACCTTCTAGCTCTCTGTAGAATGGAAGGCATCCCGAGCCCTACAGTGTCAGAAGTGATGGCAGTTTGTTCAAGACTCGGTGCCTGCAGGCTCTTGCTGGTGGAGTCCAGTGCTAAGTACCTCGAGCTGCGGGTGCGACTCAACGTCAGCCAGGACGACATCATGTATGCCCTCAAGGATGAATAGGAAAAATAGAGGTTTTAATATGTATTTTTATTGACAAAATAGTGATATGTATTTTTTTTAAATAGCTGGCTGGAATATTTGGTGTATATTTTGATATAATAAATTTGCTTCAAAGCATTTTAAATAATTGAAATCAAGCTATTTGTTTTTAAGATAGTGTGGTAAGTGGTCCCCTTTCAGCTGAGGTGTGGAAGCTTGGAAAGGTTGCTTCCATCACTGCCTTCTTTTAAGACTGGTGGCATTGCTGTTTATATAGCTTTTCTTCATTGAGTGTAAAAGACACGTTAAGATATGCTTAAACTTAATGATATAATGAAAAGGAACTTTAGTTTGAAGGGAGGAGGCTGTTTCCTACTAGGAAAATAAAAACACCAGAAGAAAAACTGTCATTCAAGTAACCACCGTGGGCTTTTGGGGTTCATTTCGGTTTAAAAGAGGCACTGCTCGCACCATTTACCTCTAGTAACGCCGCCATGCTACAAACCCGCTCCCCCCGTGAGGCCCCCGAGGGTCCCGCCTCCGCTGGCCCCGCCCCTTCGCGCAGGCGCGCTGCCGCCTTGGAGCCGCGGCCGAGGCGTCCCCGTGCCGGGCGGGAGGCGCTTCACCGGGCGCCGTTGGGCGGGCTGCAGGAGGCCGAGGTGAGCCGGGGCTTGCCCGCTGCGGGCTGACCCATCGCGGCGGCCCTGGGCGGCAGGCGGCGGTTATTTACCCCGCTCTCAGCCTATCGCCTCCGCCGGCTCCTCCCTGCTCCGGGGCGGGGAGGGCTCCGCAGGGGTACGGGGCGGGCCGGGCCTGCCCCGCCCTCACGGGGCGCTGGGGACGGAGGGGTCCCGCTGACCTGCGAGCGGTGCCCGCCACCGGGGCCGGGCCGCGCCGGGTGTGAGCCGCCTCAGGCCGAGGGAGGGGTGCGGCTGTGGGGAGGGCGGCACTGGCGGGCCTGGGCCTTGGGGAGTGTGCTCCTTGGTGTGTGGCCCCCTTTCGCCCCTCTCCTGGTGTTGCCCGGTGTCTGGGGGTGCTGGAGGGGTGTGCTCAGCCTGCTCTGTGCCGCCTGCCTTCGTCCGGTTGGCGGTGCGTTGAGACAGGTGGGGATACTGACGTTCAGTTTCGTGTGCTTTCAGTCCCTTAGAGACACAGCCCTCTGAAATTAATGAACCAACATGCTTGGCAGAAGACCTAAGAAAAGCCCTCAGGCAAAGGGCCAGGGAGCTGCAGTTGCAAAGCAGGTAAGGAAGGTAAAGGGCTAGGGAGATGTGGTTGCAAAGCAGGTAGGGAAACCTCCTACTCCCACAGCTCAGGCCTCTTCCTGCTGTTTTCCTGCTAGAATCTTCCTGTGTGTTAATAAGATACTGCAGGACCATGGCAAAATTAAATTGCATGGTGCCTGTTTTCCTGCTTTCTCCTTCAGCACATTCTTCTCAAAAGTAAATACCTGATATGCAACAGTGGAGGTCTTGCAGGGAAACCACAATGTTGTAATGCTGTAATCTTTGTAGGAGACCTCATGACTCATGCTTACAGTAGTTTACTACCTCGGGTATACTCTGGTTTATCAATAACTATACCAAGGCTTGTCTTGCATCTCCAAGAAGACAGAAATAAAAAGACTGTAGTATCAGATAACAAATTCAGGGGCACATATGGGAGAACATTAAGGTGCTACACCAGAAACAGTTAATTTCCTAGTATATAATCATTTTTTCTTGGAGCAGGTAGACCGATAAGTCTGTATCACACTAAAAGTGAGCTTAGATGTGTGTGTGTGGCTGTTGGGGTTTTTTCACAGTCTTTACCTTTCGCTGTAGTTTCAGAAGCCTTCAGGAGAGAAACACGATGTAGTCATGCCTGGCCAGTGTGGGGAGTCAGGCAACAGTGTCAAAATCAGAAATACAGCCAAGGCAAATTGTGGGTGGAACAGGTAAAGAATGCGTTAGAACCAGAGTGGAACTTTAGAAACTTTTGGAGATAGAATAAAGGCAGGTAACAAGAGGGAGGAGTCACTGATAAAAAATAGAAGGAAATGCAAAAAGACATTGGAATAGGATGCTAGAATAGAAAAATAGCTAAGATATTCTCTTTTGGTGATTTCTTAGGAACCAGCGTTCTCATACTGGAAACAGAATGGTTTAGTTAGAGATCTGTAACATTGCTCCTGCTCTAGTATGAAAGTTTGTGTTTCTGAATTGGAGAGGTAATAGATAGTCTGTTTGAGCAAGGGAGAAGATAAAGGTGAAAATATATTTTCCCCTTTCCAAAAAAAAAGAACAGCACTTTAAACAGATAAAGAATAAACAAAGGATCTGATTAAGATATCTTACTAATTACTAATTCAATACAGTTGGTTATTCAGCCTGACAGCATAGAGGGTTGTTTCTTGACGCAGATTCACTAATAGCTTTCTCACTTGCAAATTAACTCGATTTAAACTGGTTTTGTGCTATGTGGTGTATCAAATGCAAGTTTTTTAGAACCTCTTTTTCTGCTTCATTAAGTATTTATTTAATACCATTAATTTCATTGGAAATGCTGCTTACTGAACAGATTGAGAGACTCAGTGCTTGAACTGCTGGATTCTGTTCTTGACTGAATTCATTACTACACTTGTTTAACTTTCTGCACTTGTAGTGAAGAATGGCTCAGATGTGCTCCTGATCCATTTTGCACATTGATATGTGTGTGCATGTTCCAGAGCACTTTAATATTTAGATCTCCATTATAAATATTTCCTAACTAAATCGTATCCTGATCTTCTTTCCATTCTATCCAAGACTGCAAATGTATTAGTTTTGTTTTACAGAAGGGAGGTGGATAAGGCAGAAGGTGGCTAAATGATCTGCCCAGTGTCTTGCAGGATCAGGGCTAGCAAATAGCTGCTACTTTTGAATACTGTTCCTGGTCCTTGGAATCCATGTTTCTCAGCCATATTTCACATTCTTCTTTGGAAGAGTTCAAAGAGAGTCATAAAACATTTCAAGGCGGTAGCCGCCAACATCTCAATTCCTATAGGGTTAAAAAAGGTTGTTACACAAGGCAGCTTCAGCTTCTGGCAGCACTGCACGTCCTCAGAGGCAGGAAGAGATTGTTAACTGTTGTAATAATGACAACTGAGTTTTATTCCTTGGCTTGAGAGAGGCTGCACTGCTGCCTGCTTGGCCATGTGAAGATGGATAAGTCACACTGAGGCCTGTGCTTAGAAAAAGTCTGAGGGAAGTTATTCTGACTACCTCAGAGGATGAACCTAATTCAGTTAATTCATGTTTATCAAAAAAGCTTAGCATACTGTGAATAAAAATGTTATTTCTGGGGCAGTTAGTGTCTTAACCAGCAATGTAACAATTGTGATAAAAAGGTATCTTAGAAGAATACCTTTTAGTCTGAGACCTCAGGTTTCTCTGATACCTATGTCCTTTGGCATATTTTACAACAATTGAGTGATAACCCTACTACTTTGACAAATTCTGATTACTGTTATTAATAAGATTGCTGAAGATGCTGTTGCTTAGCTGATGATATGACGATAAGCAGCATATGGTGATATGTTGCTTAGCTGATAATATGTCCAGACAGTTGGTTGTTTTCTCCAGTGTACCATAGGCAATCCTGTATTTGTAATCCATGATACATTGTAAGGCTGTGTGTGCGCATGCATCTTCCATGTGTTTGTGATTTACAAACTGAGGTAAGGAGAAGCACAGAGCAGTTCTGTATATGTGAATATAGCTTCTTCCAAGACATAAGGGGTAAATCTCTGCAGTGTACACATGTCAGACTGGTATTGTGTGAATGATGATTACATACCTTTTAGCTTAGCTGTTAGCAGGAACTGCCCTGAACTTCCCTGATGATATCTGCTTCATGAGGTTCAGTATAACAGACATCATTTTGTTTTGCTTTATTATGTCAGACTGTTAAAAAGGCTTGATTTTAAGGAATCATTGATTGTGTGGAGTTTTAGAGGGAGTATTTGTGGCTTATTAAGATTTATGTGCCTCATGTCAGTTAGTGATTAATGCCCGGTGTGCATTATTTTGGTAATAGAAGTGGTATGAGAGTGGGCCTTAAAAAAACCAAAGAGCAGAATCCAGAATGCATGACAGTGTTTCAGTAATTGACGCAATGTGATGGGTTTGAGTGTCATCTCTATTCTAACTGCGGTATTTTATTTTCCCTTGGCTCCAGCTGGGGCTCTTTGTAGATTTCAATCCAGAAGAGATGCTGCTGGCTGCAGAGGATGGTGGGGATGATGGGGACCTTGAAGCAGAGCTTGCAGCTATCACAGGAGTGAAAGTGAAAGAAGAGAAATCAAAACCAAAAGTGAAAAGTAAGTTTTATAGTGTTTGGATTTTATTTATTGACAACCAGAATAAAATTATTAAGCCACTTACTTACAAATCACTGGCTTATCTAAACTATTATTTCACCACTGATAGAAGCTGAAATTGCAACGACTCTTCTTAAACCTGAAAGGTTTAAGTTGTAACTCCACAAGATGGGCATGAGCTTTATTTGTCTGTGCTCCTATAGCCACAGGATAAGGATGCGTGATGGCTAGCCAGTTTAAAGACTAAAGACATGCTTGTTTAGCCTATGAAGCCATAAAAAGGTATAGTAGGTGCTAGATGAATTAAATCATCAAAAGGGAATTGTTTCTTGTGGAGGGTTGGTTGTTGTTTGGTTGTTATGTTTGGGTTGTTTGAAAACTGAATTTACTGAATGTACTCAAATATTGTTACTTGTTACAACAATGAATATCCTTCTAAGAGGGAGATCGTGAAACTGATGAAATGACAGGAGGTTAGAGTGTCTCTTGGACTGGATCCTTACTATTCTTAACATTTTAAGCGTGTGTTAATGTCTGATGGTGTTTGCAAGCAGCTATTCAGTGGTTTACAGGGTTGCTATAAACTGCTGCTAATGAAGGCTGCCATTGAGAGGGGCAGTCCCTTGTGCACATGCTCTGCCTGTAAGCTGCTGCTGTACATATTTACAGAGCTGCAGGCTGAGCTGCTTGAGGAAACTGATCTGTAAAAATACATTTCCCTTGTGCTGGGTTTTCACCTGAATCAGTTCCTTGATCTGGTTTGCTACCTGCTTATTTGAAAGCTGCTGTGGCTGCAAGGGAGGGGCAGCAGGAAGTGGTTGAGATGGGACAAGGAGAGTGGGACCTACCCTTGCTACAGTTCTGCAGTATTTTGCCTGTAATATTTGAAGGGACTTCACACAGAGCTGCAGGGAAATGAAGAATTTTCAAGTATTTAGAAAAAGAGACTGTCTACACACTGTAACTGGTGAGAGGCAGAGGAGGTGTTTATATTTAAAACTAGATTTTAAATCATTTCCACTCTCCAGATGTCAAAATTGTAGTAAACCCATAAATCTAATAAGCATAACTGTACTAAGAAGTGCAATAGCAGAACTTCTGCCATTGGGCAAAGGTTGCTCATTGTTAAAACATGCAGGAAAGTGTTTTGAGGGTGAATCTGTGTCCGTTGAACTGTCAGCTTTTCAAATGCTGACTTCCTTCCTGCCTTGCTTATGTCACCTAATGTGTTTTTTCAGTCTCTCTATTCATATGAGGAAAATGAAACTTCAGACAGTACAAAACTAAGATTTACTCTGCCTTTTAAAATTATGTGTTCTATGATTCTGTTCTATGGCTCCTAAATCTGTTTATATCAAAATCATTTCCAGCTCTTCTGTTTTCCTGGTAGAATTGAGAGTATGTAGATTAGAAGCTCATGGAAGATGAACAACTGGATAGCTGCCACTGGGGACTCATGAGACCTGGTACTGTGTAGTGATGAGGGCATGGTGCATGGTAGGGGCACCTGGAAAGGAGAGGTTACAGTAAGGACGGGAGGAAACTTCCTGTCTGGAGAAAGACCAAAAAAAAGGGACCCAGTACAGTACATTCAAGTGCTCAGTTCTTGGCTATGACAAGGTGCAATAATTCACTCCTGGATTTACATTCCAGAGCTCTGAAGGGGAAGGGGGAAGGTGGTCTCTCCCTCTACCTTGAAGATACAGGCAGCAAAAGCTGTACTGTTGCAACATCTTAAGTACGGAGATATCTGCTATCTGTGACTGATAAATGCCAGCTGATCAGCCACTTGGATGTCTGAAATCATAGCCTCAGCTTGCTGTACTGGATTAGAGCTTCTGAGAAGGCTTGACTGGCTTTTTTGCCTTTAGTGGGGCTTCATGTAAGGAGCACTCTGAGCCTTGCACTACAGCCAGTTGCCTTTGGATATGGCCTACTGTCCTAGTTGCAGAGTTTTGCTAAAGGTTAAATCCATGAGCAGCATGTTTGATATAGATACTGAAGCACTGATATGGTAGATTAAGTTATGTGAACAAAACCAGCTTTGTACCTGAGTTCATTTTCAGCTGATTCAGCAAATGCAGTAGACAGATGGGATCCATTTTAAGATGCATTTAAATTGACTGTAAAGCTCTGTCCTGAAGATGTATATTTTATGCAACATTTAATGACACTTGTGAGTCACAGTCATGTGTCTGCATCAGGAAGTATCGGAGGCGTTTGTGTGGATGGTTGGGGTTTGTATGCAAATAAATTCACCTTGGAGAGTTGGTGAAAGAACCTGATAGATAAGGAACTTCGGTTGCCACAGCATGAAGCAGAGAAATCTCCAAGGAGGAGTTAAGTAGAGTTTTCAGTGTTAAGACCAGAGTTAGACAGCAATGCAGAAAACGAAGAAGTGTAGCTAGAGAGGTAGAAGAAACAACACTTTCTCTGATTTCCTTAGCAGTTCTCTCTGCAGTGTTCTGCTGCTACTTTTAGGCTCAGGACAAGTATGATGCCTTGATGTGGAGTGTTCTATTTTTGTATGCCAAGTGTGACTTTGCAGTGGTGTTTGATGTATAAAACAAATAGTTTTTCAAGGTAGAAAGATATCCTTGTCTGTCTTTCTGGCTGTCTTCAAGCATATGGATAATTTGCTGTGCCTCCTTGCTTGTCATGTTAACAGCTGTAACAACCAGGAGTTTGGCTTAAGGCTTGTGTTGTTCAGTATGTCTCCAAAATTGATGTTAATGTGCCTCATCATATTCAAAGGATACATACCTAGTTTAACATGAGATGGAGAGAGAGAGACATTCTTGTAGACTGTATACTGGGAAAATGGATCAGCAGCTGGAGTCTCAAGCATAATGCAGACCCTATACAAACTCCAGTGATTTAATTAGTTGGTGTTTCATTGGAAGTCTTTGAGCTCAGCACCATTTATGGTAAATGCCTTGAACTTTGTTCTGATTTATAGATGTATGTGCTGTTGTAATACATAGAATAACATATTTGGGGCTTTAAAAGAAAATGTGAACAGAAGTTTCACTGGCAGGTGTGCTGGGATGGTTAATGCAAGTGTTTGCATCTCATGCATTTAACTGTTGGGCTAACTCAGTTATATCCATAACAGCAGATCTTTGGGAACTAGAATACTTTTAACTCCAATCAGTTCAACATGAGGGAGAGAAGAAAAGGGACAGAACTGGGGAAAAAAAATAGTTTGTTGGCACTTAGGGATGGATGGCTGTGGACCACTTCTCTTCCATATTGAGTCAGAAGTTACTTCTGTCAGTCAGGGGCTACACCAAGAGTGAATTACATTTGTTTGGGTAAACTGACAGGAGGCAAAGGACACATAACAGACCTAGTGGGGATGCTGAATCCAGGCCTTGTTAATACGGACAGTCATGTCATAAATCCCTTTCATAAGTACCTAGCATCAGCTTAAAACTAGATCAGATGTTTATTCCTGCTGAGGACAGAGGCTGCCCCAGTAATTCCCTTTCAGGCATTGAAAGTTCTAATCAGGTCTATTTATCAACAGTTTATATTAATTTTCTCTTGTGCCACCACTGATTTTTATCTTAACATTGATTTTTATCTTGAAGAATACAGTTTTGATATAACAGCCAAGCATAGTAGTATTCCCCAGTTTTTCTGTGAAAAACTGAAGACTTTGTAAAGACAGAGCTTCTGTAAATAATATCATAGAAGTATTTATCTGTATTTTAAATCAGCCAAGGAGCTTGAGGTGAATTCTGTTAAGTTTTTCCTGAAGCAGTTGTTTCATCCTGTCCCGCTTGTCTGTCTTGCCCAGTCTTAACTGTCAGTACTGTGCAAGTCTGCCACAATACCTTTCTCTTTTATGTCTGTCCTTTCTGAGCACTGTTGTGTCCCACCATACCAGCTAGTCTATTACAGTGCTTATGGTTATGCCATTCAGGCTCCTAGTATTAGTAAGCAGACATTATTTCTCTCTGACATCTAATTTCTGAGCTAGGTTATTGGATGCAGTCATTTTCTTTGTTTTACTGCCTGCCTTGACTGTCACTCTCAGAAATACTGGTATTGTTTTTTCCTGGTTGTTCACTTCCCAGTCTTTGCCCTTTATCCATGACTATACTCTCATTTAATTATGGCAGTATCTGATAAGGGGAAACAAAAGAAGCCACTGCTCTTCTTCAGCTGGTAGCAACTCCTTTAAAATTTACATCCAGTGACTGCATAATTGTTACTTGGGCTTTATGGCTCCTTGTGGTTTCTTTTTACAGCTCCTCTGCCCATGGATCATATTGAAAAGATGGCTGCAGAGTGTATGAAGGACCTGAATGAAGACGAGGAAGATGAAGCAGATGATGAAGACTTAGAGAAAGATACAGACCTGTTGGTATGCATAACTTTGTTAGCAAGAAGTTTCAGTGCGTCTTTATTGTGTTTGGGGTTTTGCTTTTGATTTTTGATGGAACTACATTTAGCAAAAAAAGTCTTAACTATGTAGTGAGAAGCTAAAATACTGCAAAAGTGTTTCCCTAGATCTAGAGCTTCGCAGGATCCAGCCCCCTGTGCACAAGCATAAGAGTTTCCTAACTAACATTCATATGCAAGAGGGTCCTCAAGAATTGGGGGAACAGCAGGAATCCCATTCCAAGTCAGCTGGGGGAATACCACCAGGGACATTCTCCTTAAAGTGACGTCTGTCACTGTTTAGCTACTGCTTCGCATAGTGCTTGGCCTGAGAGAGCATCTCCCAAAAAATTCTTTATCATTTCAGTGAGTGATCTAAGGGAAGGAGTGGTAAGTAGTGGTTTTTACTGCCAGTGTTAATAGATGCTTTTTGGAAATCTCAAATTTGGGTGTGAATGAACTTTGTAGAAGTAATTCTCTGAACATCTCCAGTTTCAGATCTCTAACTGCAAATTTGTGTGGTGATCCTGGAGCTTTTAAGTGGTGTCTGGCTTCCTATTGTGAATACAAGTGTGACCAGTTTCATTTAAAAATAAAAATAGAATAAAATAAAATAAAAGATTGGAATAGAAGACTTTCAGACTCTCTGGTTGGGTTCAAAGTCCATCCAAAGATTTTGGGGCTTGAGACTTGATGTTATTTTGTCTTTTTAGAAAATAGAAAAGTATGAGGAAAAGCCTTTTGTTGGCTTTTACTTTTACTTTAGGCAGAATTGCAGGAAGTTCTGGAAGGTGAGACGGAAAACTGTGAGGATGAAACAATAGCAATGGAGCCATCCACTGCTGAACCAGAAAATGAGGAACCGGAATTGCAGCCACAGGTAGGAAAGAGCTTCATGTTCCTGACAGTTTTGCTGAATCACTGCTGTCATACTGCTTATACAAGAGTCATAAACAAGGATCTAGAGAGGTCTTCTTGCCCTCCAAGGAAGGAGAAGCTATGCTATTGGTGTCTTCTCTGTGGAAACCAGTGCTGTGTTGGTACAGGTGATTTTTTTTGCTTTGTTCAGCAGATATATTTTAATATTAGCATAGAATTGAGGAGGTAAACAGTTGGAATCAAGCATGTCTTGTCCCTCATGTATATAAGCATACAGACTGCAGCTTAGGCTTCCAGAGTTCCTGTATTCCCCGTTATTGAGCAGCATGCCAAAATTGTGAGACTTGTTAGCACTCAGCATCCTTGGCATCTTTGTGGAATTTTTCTCAGTAGGATTTGCTTTCTCAGCTTCATTGTCAATCCTCATGCAATCAAATAGTTTATTCAGTTACTGCCATGTTTCTGTTTACGCTACAGATTCCGGTGCCCTTGTGCATTAGGCCTGTTAATAAATGGGTCTGAGAGAGTTTCTGTAGAGATAATGGCAGTAATTGCATTAGTAGCCATCTGAAAAAGCCCTGTAGCTGGGGAGTCTTTGTAAGTAGCTACTCATAACTTTGCTTAGGCTGCTTGTGTCACTGAACTAATTCCAGGCTGTAGGAGGAGGAGAAAGAGCTCTTTTTGTAGTAAAACCAGGTTGAAGAAACCCAGAAGGGAGTAAACTAGCGTGTTTTAAAAATAAGAAAAGAAAAAGTCAAGATTTGTGCCAGAATACTTCTTCACACCCTCTGTTGTGTGGTGTTTGAGAGACTTCACTGTTCTGCTCACCTACTCCCTAACCACATGGCTCCAATTACCCTGTAACTGTGAGTTTTCTAGATGTCTCCACCCATTCTTCTCTATTAGGCCTTTGAGAGAAAGCCCAGAGGTGGATCCAGGGACTGTTAGGGTAGTACAAGTGCTCCTCTGTTTGAGAGACTGTTCCGTCCTTGTGCTCTTGGTTAACAGGAGTGTGTGTGGAAGAGGAGTATTTGTTTTTGCAGTGCTGTGGGAAAACGCATATAGTTGGATGAAATAAGTTTTCTTGATTTGTTTTATTATCTTTTCTGAGACCACCTCACTTCCTGCTGTTACCAGTGAGCTGCAACAGACAATAGAGAAGAGGCTTGCTAACTATAGGACAGCAATTGCTAACGCAAAGGCGTTGGGTGAGTCGGCTAAAATACGCCGATACGAAAGAGGCCTTAAGGTGAGTTGGGTTCATCGGGTATGTGAATGAGGCGGGGACAAAGTCTGTTCTCTAAACTGTGGTTAGAGTCTTTCCAGATGTGTGGATTTGTTGAAGTGGGAGAGAAATTCTAATATGCTGCCTTGAGTTACTTTAAAGGCATTTCTTGTTACTACCAATTTGATGTAACAGATATACAGATAAAGTGTAACTTCAAATGCCTTTTATACGTTAGCTTTGTTTCTGTTGAATGGGTAATAAGGGTAGCTGGAGGCAAGGTTTGTGGCAAATGCTGATGTTAAACTCGCCAATCTAGATCTGAATTTGACTTGTGATAGCTGTTCCATGTTACTTTAAAGCAAAGTTTAGGAGCATTCCTAACACAAACACCTTAATACTAACCCTCCACTCACTTCTGTGAGACAAAGGAAGGTGAAACCTTTTCTGTGAGTGCATTGGCTGTGCTTGAAAATGAATAGAACAGGATTTTTCATTAAGGCAATTAAAAATTGCAGCAAGGAGTGTTCTCTTCAGTATTGCATCTTCTCAGCCAGGTGGCGTGCTTGTAGTTCGTTGATAGTGCTTGGTGATTGCTGCTGTGCAGAGTGCCTGTATTTCCCTGTTCGCTTTTATCTGGTCCCTTGCATCACCTCACACAGCAGCCGGCTTGGTCTTGTTGAGCAAAGCTTTATAGCTCAGCAGTGTCCACTGGGGGAAGAATGTCTCACTAGCTACAAGGGTACAAAGGGAACAGCTGAAGTCAAACCCAGGGGAGGAAATGCACAAGAAAGAAGATGTCTGTATGCGTCCTCTGCCTGCTACCTCTGAAAGGAACATACATTAAACTACCTGACCTTTCAGAGAGCGAGATGGGCAAAGCAGCTTATTTCATCCAACACCGAAGCTTAGTGCACTGTTTGCCACTTCCTTTATTTTTCAAGGCAGGGAGTTGCTCTGTCTCTAAGCAGTGTAACTAAGGATAATAGAGCAGATCGCATTTCACAGCTCACAGTTCCTTAATTAGCAAAATGACATGCCAACAAAAGGTGTCCTTAGTTCTTGGAACTGTGAAGTTTAATCTCAATGTTTAATTCCATTTCCCGTCAGTCTGTCATCCCACATGTGGAGGAGAGGGGCCTGTGTGTGGGTTGCTGTACTGGTCTGAACCCCCATCTTGCGTGCTGTCGGTCCCTGTATCTCTGTTGCTTAATAGGTCAAACAATGTCATGGCTAGCCAAAAATAGCAGCAATTCTGGCACTGATGAGATTATTTTGTTGTCTTTCTGTGCTTCTATTTTGGTTTCTGTGGAAGATGAAAGAAGTAGAATTTTTGTTTTGGCTTAAAGTGCATGGTGGTCTTTGAACCTTAAATTTCAAACAAAACTACAACAACTTACTGAGGAAGGTAGTGTTTGTGCTGGAGGAAGGGGTTTAAAAATACGAGCAGCAGTTAACCCATGTTACGTATGGTGAGAGCTGCTTGCCGTAGGTCACTAGCTGAAGCTCCATTTCCTTTGTTAATAATTAATGGCTTTTCTCATTGCATTGGGCAGGTATGCATGCTCCTTTCTTCCCTAAATCCACATAGGCAGTGGCATTTCACAGTAGTGTATTTTATTTTGAAGACACAAAATCCATCTGCAGTTAGTATAAATGGCTTCCTTGGTGACTTTCTGTGGCAGAGCTGAGTGGGCCACATCAGTTATCCAACAGTTCTGGGTATTGAGGTACTTGCAGTTATGTAGTTTGGGTAGCAAGTCCTTTGCATTGTGTTGCTCTGATAATTGGACACCTTTCACTAGCACTGAAGTTGGCCTTGCAGGGAAATAGAGAGCTAAAGGGCAGCAGCCTGTAGTGATGTGTGTAATAGATCTCATCAGGTGTAAGGGAATGAATTTGTGTTTTAATGATTTTATGCTAGTAGCATGTTTGATGAAAATTCCTATTGACTTTGCTGTTCCATCTCTGCCAGACACTAGAAACCATGCTGGCTGCAGTGAAGAAAGGCAAAAAAATCAATGAGGAAGAAATGCCACCTCCTGTTGCAACAGGAAAGAGTTCTTCTCACTTATCCCAAGCTACAGGAGTGGAGCTAGAGAATACAGGAGATTCAGTTGGTGACCTACTGGAGAATAAAGATGAGTCTGCTGCAGATGATGAGCAGAAGACCCCTCATGAAGCAGTGCAACATGTGGAATCAGAGTCTCTACAGGGTCACGATGCTTCTAGTCCCACTGCAGAAACAGGTACCCTGATCTGAGGGGATAAGCAATCGCAACACTATTTAAAGCTATATCTTTCTTGATATTTATAGCAAAGCACTATGTTGGAACTTCCCTGCTGAATGTTTCAGATAGAGTAGTCAGTGAGATGCTGAATTTCTGGCAGTGGCATCAATTATTATTGGAGAGCTCTTACCTGCACTGTATCAGTATCTTTCACTTAACTTTTCCTTTGCCTCAGTTTCTCCTTCAGTATTGTCAAGTGGAATTCCAAGCTTTAAGGGGTTTTGAGATACTGACCAAAAGACCACTTTTCAATTGGGAAAAGTGGGATTATGATGTCTGGTAGAACTTCTGGAGACTGGTGAAAAAAGGACTTACTTAAGATGGCTGTGTGGTTCAGAGCAAAAGAGGGCAAATGCAGGTATTGAATAGATGGACATAGCAATGGAAGCACATCTTGCAAGCTCTGTATAAGTCTTGAATGTTCTGTTTCATTCTCACAGATCTCCAGAAGAGCAGCACACGAGCAATACTACTTATGAGGCAGAAGGAGTATAAATTAGCAGCTCTGAAAGCCAAGCAGCAAGGGGACCTGGAGAAAGCAAAGGAATACATGAAGGCAGGCAAGGTGTGCACACAAGAAGTCATGAATTATAAACATACTCTGTGCTTTACCAACATGCATTGAGTGTCAAATATTTATTGTGGCAGCTAGAAAGACTTGGACATACTAGAATAAATCCTCTGGTTTTTTTGCATTAGAAATTTAATGTGGTCTTGGAAGCTTTGGACAGTGGGCAGCCAATAGACCTGGAGAATATGCCTCCATCTCCTCAGGGTAAGATTTGCCTTACAGAAGCCCTTTTAGAAGTCTCTCTGTGCTGTAATGAAATGATTCTGCATTTGATTGCAAAACTGTAAGAATTGAAGATCACATAGGTCTGAGGCTTATTGCATGTTCAAATTCTAATCAAAACCTAAGAAGAAAACCGAGTTCTTATATTGAAGTTACTCTCTGTGAATTACAAGTTCAAGTAGGCAGTGATGTCTAATATTCCTGGGTTTATAGCTTTATACAATAGATCATATTTAAAAATGGAAGGGAAAGAATCCTTAAAGTTTACTGTGATATTTGATGGTGTTATGGGTTGTCAACTGAAGTTCGTAATGTTCAGGTTAAGAGATTACCAAATAGGTTGCAGTGCAGTGAAGTTTAATTTTAAAGGAAGTTACTGGTTTTAAAGATACTTCTATCTTTTTAAGAGAGGGCTTTTTAAACTAGGTCTGGTATTGCCACCAACATTTAATTGAACTTAATGTTTTAAACCATTTACTTTAGTAAATTAATTTATTCTAAGAAATTAAATGATAGATTATTTCAGTAAGTTACTTGATTTATGATTCCTTAGGTTAGAAACTGATCACCAAGTGGCATTAGAGAGAAAGTTCACTCATGACACAATCTTACATTGAAAAGTGCAAGATTTTTGCAGTTCTATAGTTTTCTGAAGTAACCACTGCTACACAATGCCAGAAACTTGGGTGTCTGAATGGATGGTGTTACTTGCTTTCCTTTTTCAGCACATCTTTTGTTACTAGAATATTTTAGTCAGTTAGCAATCTTGTTCACTCCTTCCATCTGCCACCACACCAAATTGTATTTTGAGGAGAGAATTCTTAGAATACTTGAACTGGTTGTGCTTTTTTTTTTTTCCCTTTTCTCGCAAGCAGCACTAACCTACATTAAATCGGTATTTGAGATTTCCTGTTATGAAGCATTTTCTCTGAATGATGGGAACATTACACTTATCTAGCCATGCAGATACTGTTCTGAAGCCAGAAAGCTTTCAGGAAGGTGATGTGACTGAATTGATGGTTTTCAGAGTAACATGGGTTGACTTGGTGTTTATGGAACAAGTGAAATTTCCTGCTTTCCTTGCATTGCAGATCTTGAGAGCCTAGTAAATGTACAAGGTGCATCCAAGCAAAAGGTACCTGCTCCAGTGGGAAGTTCCCAGGATCTTAAACCACCTGAACCTCACACCCGAGAAGCTTCAGGTAGGACTTGTGGGTTTCTCTTGCAAGCCATAGAAATAGCACAGGTGAAAGGCACTTTAAAGCCTGCCCTATCCCACTGAACTGCATCAGGATTGAGTAAACCTAGGTCCTGAGTATTGTTTGCTCCTGATCCCATCTATACTTTTGTATTCATAGTAAGACTTTGCAATGGTGTTTTTGTCTCTGCAGAAGGTAAGGAAGGGGAGGAAGAAAGCAGCTCTTATGTTTTGAAATCCAAATCACATACCATTTCTTTGTCTGTCTTATTTCAAGCTTCCCTGCAGCAGCCAAAAACAGTGCTGGAAGCATTGCAGCAAAGGCTTGAGAAGTACAAGTCAGCAGCAGCACAGGCTAAAGCGAGTGGGGATGATCGGAAAGGCAGGATGCACGAGAGAATAGCCAAGGTAAATGAAAGTGTGGCAGGCTGCTTGCATCCAGCAAAGCCATTTGAGTTAGTTCTCTTGCTGAAAACTTTTTCAGGGCTGAAATAATTTGTGTATTGTTCTTCTGTTTGTAAAGAGCTCCAGTAGGAAAGCTGTAAAGCATACAGAGGGAAGAATATAGAGAGACAATGCACATATTATAGTAAAATACTGTGTCTTCTGCAGTATTTGTGGTGGCTAAGTGCAGATGATTGCTGGTTTATAGTCAACTCTGTTTTATGTCTTACTGAGTGCCTTTGTTTGCAGCAATACCAGGACGCCATAAGAGCCCATAAAGCAGGGAGAAAAGTGAATTTTTCTGAGCTACCTGTTCCTCCTGGTAAGTGTGAATATGAAATGTCCTAATGCCATCTTCTGTATACTTACTGGGCTCTGAAGGAGCTGTGCAGATACTGCCTCCTCATCCTGTGGAACAGCTCCTCGTATTTCTCAGTGGCCTTGCTGTTTGATGGTATTGTGAAAGTGATTATAAATATGCACCCAAATGTTAACACTGGTGAATAGTCCTGATTGTCGACTGTAAGTTCCAAACTGCCTGTTTGACAGTATTGGAACTTAAAACTGGTGCTGTTTGAAAAGTTTTACAGTTTAACCATGGGCAGGTGCTGAAAATGTTGCCTGTTTGTCCTGTGTATTTGCCCTGGTTTGTCTTTCCTCCTAGAGGAAAGATTGAATTTGGGATGTATTGGCTTTTTAATTTACAGGAAGGAGATTTTTGACCCCATTCTATTGATTTCCACCAGGAGCCTCAGAACTTTCTATCTAATTAATCATCATCTTGCACCTGACAAGTCAGACCTGTAATTCAGCTCTGATGACCAGTAAAATCAGTGTACAGAGATGAAGCAAGTCATGCCTGTGGTCACACTGAGACACTGGCATGGGCAGAAACTGAAGCTGCTTCTTGAGACTGTGTGTTCTTTTCAACTTCTTCAGAACACACGTAGTGCTGTATCTGTAAAAGGTCGTCTATGAATGTTCCACCTCTTTTTTGCATGATACTGTTTCTCCCCTAGGAAGCATCATTCCTTTTATCTTGTGCCTGGTGTGTTCTCCTGAAAAGATACTTAGCACTGCAAAGAGGTGCCTAGGCTTTTTACTTTAGGAAAAGGACATGGACCTTGTGGCTTTTTTGTCTTTGTCAAATGTGGCAGTAGCAAGCACTGTAGTAGTAGTATAGTAGGCAGTGCCAGCTCTGTCAGGTCATGTACTGCTGTGAAGGTTCCCTGCTTTGAAGGTGTTCCTGGAAGGCTGAAAAGTTGGACCAGATGATCCTTGAGCTCCCTTCCAACCTGGTAGTCTGTGATTCTATGAAAAGCAGTTTGGCACCCCTCGTTCTAGAGAGTGATCAGTTTCTTGGTAAATCCCAGTTTCTGTAAGGGTGAGGTACTCCATATTTACACTTCTGAAAATACGTGTAACTCCTCCATTTCCTTACATATTAGCTACATATTTTTCAGCCATCATTTAGAGGCCATATGATTTTGGTTGAAGACAACCATCAAGCAGTCACTGGGACCAGCAATGAGATTATAATAGACTGGCAGTGCATTTCATTGCATCTGAATGATGATAAGAGCCAGCCTTGATCTCCTTGGAGACAGAAACGCTGCTGAATAATGGATCAAACTGGGGGCAGCAGCACAGGGTTCTGCCTGTCTCTGTACCTCTAAACATGTTCTGTCCCTGTAGGAGCTATCTCTAGGTTTAGAAGCAGTTTAGTTGCTATTTCTTGGCACCTCTGATGAGACCAGCAACAAGAATACTTGGTACATATTAATAATATAAATCTTATTAACAGACATTTCATAGTAGTTGCTCTGTGTCTCGTTCAAAGCTGACACTGAAGTGGGAGTGTGGAAGTGAGTTTATTTTCCATCATCCAGCCTTCCTCCCGTCCTTAAAAGGATAATAAAAGCAAAAAGGATTGTTCTTCATATACTTCACATTTAATTACTGTGATTCTGCCTTACTTTGCAACCTCTGTATTGCTGTGGATTTTCAGCAGAGGCTGTTAGTGTGTTATCTAGATGTTAGCGATGTGTTGTTTTATTACTGTATGGAATAGCACTGGTTTTCTGCTGGACTATGTACCTTTAAGGTGAGGCAGCAGTGAGAGGGGAAAAAGAGCCAGCAACAACTTGTACTTTGTGCAAAGGAGACTGAATTCTTTGCTGGTCCTGGAAGCATCTCTGTTACCAAAGTCTTGAGTTTGCATGGTTCCGTGGCTGGCTACCGGTTGCTCAGCTTAGAATACTGTGCTCTGTTACTGCATTATCTTAAAGTCTGTATATCTGTGAGAGATCTGATCTTAAGTCCACCACTCAGACTTTATCTAGCAAGGCTTTGTGGCCTTGGTCTCAGTGTGGTTATGCTCAGTTATGAAATAAATGAGGTAATAGATGCTTGGATAGAAATAGCTTTATGAAAAGAAGAAATATGGAAGACAGATCTTAGGTCTTATGCACCTCTTCTGTGTTCCTTTCCTCCACAGGATTTCCCCCTCTTCCTGGTGTTGCAGCAACGGATGGTGACAGCTCAATAGCTGCTGTTCTGGAAAGTGCTGGCAAGCTGGCAAACATGGAGGAGAATGAAGATGATGAGGAGGTTTGTATTTCTTAGTAGGATGTGTAAAAGTTAAAACTCTGTCTCTTTGATATGCAGAGATGAGGCCACTGGATTTCCAGTCAAGGAAGATGAAATACATTTCCCATAACTCTGAAGAGTATATGATCTCAGTAGTAATTTCAGTTTGTATTATAGTGCAGGAGAGAGATGAGATGTTATTAGAGTCATTACCTACAGAGTCTTTGAGTCCAGAGTTTGGCTTTTTCATAACTGTCTTACGTGTGGCTTTTATTTTCAAAGCAAACACTTCAGATCCTAGTCACCCCCTCACATTGTTCTAAAGTACTTCAATCTGTATTTTCATCCTGCATCCCAGTAGCTCCTCTGTGCTTTCCCAGAATTTTCAACACTTCTTGTCAGGCAGCACCAGCCTTTAGACTTCGGTTTGATTTCTTTCTGTCTCTGGATTTGGTTTCTGATTGTTTATGCTTTCAACTGGAGTAGCTTTTAACGGAGAGAATTGCTAGATGATGTTTTTTCTGCATGCATCTGCTTGTTTTTGAAGTCAGTGCCTTGTTGAACATTCCTTTTGTCCCTTCTATAGTGGAGGTTTGACCACTTGCACAGGTTAACTACCTAATGGCATGACTCATAAACCTCCAGAAGTTAAAATTTGCTGTCTGGAATGTTATGTTCCCCTCAAAAGTGATACCAGAAGGCTGATAAATGATAACCATGGTTGTTGATGCTGTCCTCAGCCCTGGAATAGATTTTTATTTATATAATATGAAATTCCTTTTGTTATGTTAGACTGAACCTCTGGCACAGGCCCCTGTTGCCAAGAAGCCTGCTCAGCTGCCTGCAAAGCCGACTCAAGTTGTTAAGCCAATTACAGTGCCATCTGCTGTAGCTGGGGAGGAGAGCTCTCCTGAGCATGTGAAACGAGCTTCATCACCTTCCACCGTGCATAAGGCAGAGTCAATGGATCATCTCCCTCCAGCTGGTAAGATGAAAGGATTGTCATTCCTAGTGATCCATTAGCAAGTTGCTTGTACTAGTTTAGTTTAATACCTTGGTAAAGACTTCATTATCTTTTAGATATGAGCTTGTGAATATGTGCCATAAGTGTCCTCTGGCAGGGGCCTCAGTATATGTGTCTGCTGGAGGGCAGATCCAGACCAGCCATGCAGCTTTATTTCATAGAGGCAGCAATGTGTAATTCTAAGGGTGATTGGGTTTTTAATTAATTTTGATGTAACAAATGTATCCGTTCATAATGTTTAACTCAGTTTACAGTTGAACTCTGTGTGTACTCTCATTGAAGTGGACAGCTTGCCAGTGTGAATTATTCATTGATCTAATGCAGCTTTTACATCAAACAATGGTTTTTGCCTAGTGCTTTATCTGAGGATCTCAAACTGATACATAGGCAGTAGTTCATCAGTTTCTTGGTCTCCTGTTGCTAAGGTCACTGAACAGTCTGTACAAGATTAATTGTACAGATAGTCAAGGGCAGCCGCCTCCTCATGGTGTGATTTGGGCACACACCAGCAGTGTTCAGGCTCTCACTGATTCTGTTGTTTGCCTTGACTGTAATTGAATCATAGAATCACAGAATACTTTGGGTTGGAAAGGACCTTAAGATCATCCAATTCCAACCCTCTGCCATGGGCAGGGACACCTCACACTAAACCATGTCACCCAAGGCTCTGTCCAACCTCGCCTTGAACACCGCCAGGGATGGAGCATTCATAATCCCATCCTCCTTCCATTCTGCCCTGGGTGGTTCCCTCAGGACTGCTGATGCAGGGTCTTTTACAGGCTGACAAACATTTCACAGTGCCAAGCTTAAGCCTTCTGTCTAGAAAAATTCCATGACTTGTTTTATAAATACTGCTAAAACTTAGTAGTTGTCCATTTTGACTTTGAAAATCTGTGAATCCTCAGGATTTTGGGGTGTTGCAGTTTTAGCTGACATATTAATCTTTTGAGTGAATTGCTCTCGACTTACAGTGTGAAGGAACTGATATCTGGTCTCTGATATTACAGTAATTTCTCCTGGGTGTTTCACGTATTGTAAAAGAAGACCAGTAGGTGCAACAGGAGCCTAGACAGATCATACTGACATGATTTTCACTGCAGTGAAACAGTCAGTACTTCACTAATGTAAAGCTGTATTTCATTAGCCAAAGTGCATTCTGTGATCCAGATGTTACCTCCTGTCCCCCAGAATTCCCAAATGCAACTTACAGCTGATAAATCGACTGTAACAGAACTGTGTTGTTGGAGGGCACAAGGCATAGGGAGGTGTGAGAGTGGAGCAGTTGCACTTAATGCCTCCACCAGGAAAGGCAAGGAGCCAAGATCAGTTGGATTAATGGCTTTGTTCAGTGCATTCTCCACAGATATTCTTTGGAATACCTGTGCTCTGTGTCTCAGGCTCACAGAGCACACTGTGGGTTTTGTCTCAATGGAATCTGGGCTAGTTACCTTGGCTAATTAATTTGGGTTTGGCTGATTGGGCAAATTGCTCACAGCAGCAGGACAGTGGCTCTTTTGTGAAGATGGGAATAAGGTGATTGTCATCTGCCAGCAGTGAACATAGTGTGAGAGTTATTGGTGTATTTGTTTGCCAAGACAGGCACCTCTTGCAAGTGCTGCTTAGCTTGTGTAATCACGAGTAGAGTGCGGTGGTGAATACGAGTGTCTTTGAAAATGGCTCATGCTGTGCATTTTCTAAGTGAGGTATAGAAAGAGGCAGGATGCACTCACCTGGTGCAATTTAAAGCATTCTTTCCTGACTTGCACAGTTGTCCTTATATTATGGGAAGGAAAGAGGAGACCCAATAAGAAATGAAGATGGCAAGGAATCACAAATAAGCAGAGGTGATAAATCTGAGTGTGCCTGCATATTGGTTCATCTGTGTCTCTTTTCTGACAGTTCAGGGTTGAGGGAATAAATGAGTGCAGAAGATGCTCATATTTGCTGTCTTCTAGAAGTTAACATGTCAAGCTGAAAGCTTGTATTCACCTTCTGCTTTGGATCTGCAAATAAAGGGCTGTAATCACTGTTGTGACACTTGTGATGTGCTAGGAGGTTTTGATGAAGATGCCGTGATAGAAGGAAGTTTGTTTCTTTTTCTGATACTTGACATTGAATCTGGCCAAGAAACAATTAAGTTCAGTAAGGAAATGTCCTTATTGGATAGCTGTACTTCTGCTGACCTTTTTCTGGCTATAAATGGAACATGATAAACCTGTTTCAGGAGCATGGCAGTGTCAGATGAATGAAGGTTTTTATTCAACTGTTTTTCAGTGAGGGAACAGCTGGAATTTCTGGAGAACAGAAAGAAGCAATACATAAGGGCAGCTGTCAAAGCAAAGAAGGAGAATAACCTTGAACAGGCCAAGATGTATCTCAGGACAGCCAAGAGCTTTGACATAAAGATTCAGCAAGCAAAATGTGGCAAACCTGTTGATATTTCCAAGGTTAGTAGGACTGTCAGTATCTTGCTTTGTTTCATGTTCTTGGACATCTAAGTGCTTACTTCAAACACTGAATGATTTAATAAACGTTTCTTGACACAATTAAGTTAGTTTAAGTCTGGGTGCTGAGCTCTGAAATCCTCCTATATTTTTGATTTAGTTTTCATTTCATTTTGTTTCCTCTGCTGCTCAAGTGTTCCAGATTTTGAGAACATTTAGTCTCCATGAACCGTTTGCTCCTTGATTTACACCTAAACCATGCAGCTTAGAAGTATCCCCTGTGGTTAGGGTGTGAGTACATCTCTTAGCTACGTCCTGGCTCCATTTTGGGATGAGGATCAGGTGCATGTGATGGAGTGATGCCCTGGTTTCTCTTGGTATTTGGCTAGATGGGAAACTAAACTGCACTGTTCATTATTGCTGACCTGAATAATCAGGGAACTAGGCCTGTAAGACATGTTGCAGGGTTTATGATTTAAGCAGTTGTCAGTGGTGTGAGTATGGTTTGGGTTGGAATTGCCTTGAGAAGGAGCACAACCCCCCTCCTTTCACTGACCTTTCCATACATTCTGGCTGCTTTTTGTTTCCTTAATTTTTTCCCCTATAAGGGCTCTGAAATGTGGTGTCCTTACATTGCAGCTGCCATCACCCCCTACAGATGATGAGGGCGATTTTATCTTCATACACCATGAAGATGTCAGACTGTCTCAGAAAGCAGATGAAGTGTATGCACAGCTCATAAAGCTGCTGAAGGACCAGTATGAGGTGACCAGTTTATCTTTTTTAGTGAGGCTTTGGGTGTTGTTATTTTAATATTTCTCTGGGTTTTATTAATATTATCATCCATCCCATCATTGTTTCTGTGGGGTCTTTTGCTTTTCTTTTAAATTACTTCTGATTTTGTGTGTCCTAAAGGGGAGCATTTTCAAAGTTAGATTTTCTACTTGTTGAAGTCAGAGGCTGTGCTTGGAGCCTCGGGACTATCAAACTGCCACTGTTAATATGAGCACTCCGGTTTGTAAATAGTACCTGAATGATTAAGACCAGCCCTTGACTGAACCTCATATTTGGAAATGAAGTGATTAAAAAGCAATTAAAAAGGGCAGAACAGCTTAAATGCTGTGCTGTTTTACTGGGAATGGTGGGTGGATGGTTTTGGGTGTCTTGGGAAAACTCTTGCCATTTCTTAGGTTGTCATCAGCCTCAAAACTCTGCCAGTCACAAGTCTGTGTATAAGGATCACTGAGTGCAACTGTATTTGTTTGGGTTTGTTTCTGTTGACAGAGATGTCTGCAGTATTCCAAGCAATTCATGCATCTGGGAAATGTAGCAGAAACGACTCGGTAAGACCCGCTGTTAAATCATCCCACAATGTGGTCAGTTCAGGCTTGAGTCTGCCTGACCCCCTTGAAGATGATGGGGTTTCAGGTTGTTTCTCATTAAGTGAAAGGGTCAGGACCTGTGAAGCCTCCTGCATGTCCAGGTTACAGACTTCTGGTGTGAGGCTTACTGTCTGGGCTGTATCTGGCAGAATGCTCTGTTTGATGTCCCAGCGTGTGTTGTAGCTTTTCTGTTGTTTCTTTGCCTTTTCTATAGGTTTGAGAAAATGGCACAAGGCTGTAGAAAGGACATGGACATCCTGCAGCTTGCACGAGCACAAGGAATGGAGCCTCCAAGCCATCACTTTGAGGAAAGAACTTTCAAGATGATAAGGTATGGAAAACCAAGGGGATTTCTCAGGCATGCTGGAATGAGTTTCCTGGTTTCTAGATCTTTTTTAGGGAATTGTGGGCTTCAGCAGACTTGGGTAGCACCTAGGGTTATGCTCAGCATTCCTTAAAAGACACACAACAACTTAAATACACAGAAATTCTTCTCTAACTTCTCTTCTGGGTTCTTTTGTTTTCAAAATATCTTCAGCTTCATCTCGTCATATTCTGTTACTCGAGATACTCTTCCTTCCTCTGTGTTCCTCCCTCAATCCTGTTGCCTTTAGGCTTTGTTGATGGCATTTTCCATTCTACCTCAGAGATGTTTTTGTCTTGGTTTGTGCTTTTTCCTTGCTCTTTTGTAACCTATGAAGATGCTCTGTGTAGGAGTTGAAAACAGTCTAGCACATTCCTGGTGTCCTGGTCTGGCAGTGGATCTGGCGGTGGGCTACTGGGAAGAATACACTTTTTTGTCATTCTTTTTTAACAGGATATTTTCTGAGCTCAACAGCACAGAAATGCACCTTCTTATTGTCAGGGGGATAAACCTACCAGCTCCACCAGGTAGGTACTCAAAGGGGCACGTGGGCTTTTTCCCCTGGGTAGGTAAGGAAAGTAGTGGGGCATGAGATTTTTCTACCTTAAAAGACCACTTTAGGAGTCAAGACTTTTAGCCAGCACTCATTAAAACGAAGTAACCAAGGTTCAGGCTCAAGCCCCCCCAAACTTTTAAACAGTATTAAAAAAAAACCAAAACCCAACAAACAAAACCCCCAGAAGAATAAAGAGAATCTGGGATCCATCTGGACAGAGGGAAGAACTTTAAATTGTCCTGGGTTCACCCATAACTGGGTCATAGTTTTAGTTTCGTGTTTATCTCCTATTTTGTTATGCCCGCCTTAACTCTGCACCACGTTAATGTGTATTGACCCCTCAGTAGACAGGAGTTGTTCCTGCCAGTATTCCTGCTCTTAATCCCTTTTTTCTGGGAGCTTGTAAACCATCTGTGCCAGTCTGTCTCAGGACTAACAGCAGCATTAAGAGAAGTAGGTGTTTTTCTTTGGACACCAGCTCTCTCTGGATTTTGGTGCATTGGATTTCAGTTATCAACAGACAGGTCATGAGTCCTACTGAAACTCACTCGGGTGCTCTTGAGAACCCTGCTCAGCATTACAGATGCAATGAACATACCTATATGGGCTGTTTGAATTGATGGTGTTGTCTCATTCAGGTGTATCCCCGAGAGATTTGGATCCCTTTGTGAAGTTTGAATTTCAGTACCCGAGTGCGGTGAGTGTGTGTCCTGGCTCTGCCCTTACTCAGTCTGACCCTTGCCACTGCTGTGTTAGTGTGGGAGGGCTTCAAGGAGGAAGTGTGGGTTTTCTTCTAGAAAGGGAGAACACTTCCAGCCATACTGCCTGAATTTAGTTCTAAAACAGAGGCTTTTCTGAGAAACAGAACTGCTTAATGAGTTTCCTGCGGATCTGAGCTTTGCTGCCCCTTGATGTTCTCCACATCTTACACTTAGCAGCGTGGAACCTGCTTTAGGCTTGCATGTTCTCTGGCTGCCTGACCACCAGCTTTCTGCTGAACAGCATTCACAGGGCTAAGCCATGCCCACATTTTCCTCTGTCAAGATAACTAATCAGACTGTGTCTGCAAAGTATGTAGAAGTTCATTTCTTACAGGGGTGCAAAATCGCTGGTGACTTCAAACACAAGGACAGGCAAAGCTGTCAGTAGGGGAGAGGGGCCACCTTAGATGGGATCTCCCTCTAAGTCCCATTCCTTTCAGAAAACAAGCTTTTAAAGGCATTGCTTTTGGACATCTCTTTAATTATAGAAATGGATTGCAAAGCTTTATCTTTGCCATCAAATAAATGCGTGTGACTCCTGGTGATTCAATTAGCAAATATGTATGTGCATATCTGACTTAGGCCGTACAAGTTTCTTGACCTTCTAGTTAATACTTACGTGCATGTATATATGTGCATATATATATATGCGCATATGTATGTGTATAAAAATACCAGTACACATACATATGGCTTCTTTCCTTGAAACTCCTCAGTGTCATCCTGTTCCCCACACTTTTAGAAGCAGTCTCTGGTCTCAAAAATGCAGAAACCATTGAGCTGACATACAGAAACCATTGAGAGCTGTCTAGTCTTACTCTTAGTAGAAGTGCTAGGGCTTCTGCTGCTTTTGCTGTAGGCCAATAGCAGTCGTTGCTCTTACAGGACTAATACTTACCCCTGTGAGAATGCAGAGCCTAGGATTTATTGCTCCTAATAAAATTTGCAGCAGTTCCACTAAATCAAATTCAGTTACCTGTGAGAAATTGGTGATGGTCAGATCAGGTTTGGGGTTAGGTTTGAGTTACATGGGGCCTTAATGGAGGGTTTCCCCCACTCCATGAGGGGTGGCTAAAACCAGAATTGGTCTGTATGAAGAATTTTCCAGGGAATAAGTAAGACTCAGCAGAGTTGCTTTTAATCTGTCTTTGTTTTAAAGAAGCCAGGTCTCTGCTGCTTAACCAGCAGTCAATCCACCACCTTTCCCCTTCATAGCTGGGATCAGGTTTGCAAAGTAGCTGCAGTAATTAGGTCACATTGTCCTTGTTCAGTCCCCCGAGATTCGGTTTGTTCTCCACTTTAGGTTAAAAGTTAATTCATTTTGGTGGCAGATTGATTGTCAGGAAAAATAATAGTAGGGCAATTCCCTGACTGATTTGTGATGAATTCCTTGTGTAGCTTTATTATTCCAATGAATGCAGAAGGAACAGAATTACTGTGTCGTGGAACGTGTGCAGTTTATCATGTAGTTGAACAGCCATAGTCGGTAACTCTGTGATGATTGGATTGAATTGAGTGTGACCATGTAGCTTATCTATGGCTTGTATTTAATGTAATGTTTTGACTTACGCTTTATCTACTATTGTGACCACAATGAAACCCAAATATTTCAGTCTTGAATGTACCATGGCTGCTCTTATCATTCTCATAACCTCCTAAAACCTCATGTTCACTGTGTAGGTATAAAAAAGAGCTGCTAATAGAAACTACTACTCTGTATTTTGCAACAGTATCTGATGGTTTATGTAATGTGTCTCTCTCTTTAATAGGAGCAACCTCAGAAGAGTAAAACACCTGTAATAAACAATAACAATTCTCCAGGTTAGTACTTTATCTGGGACAGAGGGAAAAACATTGCACCTTAGGGATCATGGGAGAGTATAGGCTAGTCCCATATGGCGAACCAGGCCAGAGGCCTTCTTTCTTTGTGAAAGGGTTTGTTGTAGGGTGAAGTCCAGCTGTGATGAGAGTTTCTTCCCCTTCATCCCAGTATTGGTGGCAGTTGTTACGTTATGAATTAGTGAAATCATCGAGTTACCAGTTGTGCTCCAGCTGTTGCCATCAGCCCTGCTGGAGATGGGCCAGATAAATAAATATTAAATAAGTTAAATCATCAATTTCAGTATCTCCGTGGATCAGATCTTTTTCAGTTGGGTTTTGTGTCCTTGGAGGTTAGCAAAGATCATGACAGAACTGGCAGTCAGCTGCCTCTTCTAAACCTGACAAAGCAGTGCTGCAGAAATAGATCTTATAGCTATTTTTTTAAGACAGTGTGTCTTAAACCCAACTAAAATACTTCCCTTGTACCTTCTGAAAAATACCCCTTTGTACCTGGCCACTGACTACCACCATTAGACTCATCATGTGGTTTAGAATTAAACCTCTTGTACTCTGAGTTTGGTTTATTGCTCTATACTTTTTCCTTTAATTGTTGCAGTTAGCAGCCATCTACTATCAAACCCCTTTGAATTCAGTGTTCAAATTACTAGTTGTGAATTTATCTCAAGATAGATACATATGGATATAGAAATATGTATCTTTTGAGTTCATATGTGTTTCCTATTAAAAGTGGAATTCCTGAAGCTCTGATGCTAAGAGCGGTGTTCCAAGTCTTCCAATAACATGATTGGCACTTACTGAGCAGCCGCATAGCTGTAATGTTTTGGGATCCCAGGCTCACAAGCGGAGATGAATGTTCCTGGGAAGCACAGCAGATAAAAGTCTTTGAACATTAGTTGCACAATGTTGTGGGCCTTTCTGATAAACGGGTATCCTGTGGCATAGTTCTTGTTATCCTCATTAATCAAACTGGTGTTAAACCAGTGTTAATTGCATTATCACACACACCCCCTTGCCAGTCATTCCAAGCTTCCTGTGCTGTTTCCTTATTATTTTGTACCTTTTTCTTAGCCACAGACAATCTGTTTATTGCTGAAAGACCTTGATTCTCCAGTTTTGGCTCTCCAGTAATTTGCTGTCACCTCGTGATTTGGTTTTCTGCTGCTTGGTTTCTGTCCCTGTAAAGTGATGCCTTGTTAATGACTGAAATAACCTCCTGAGGAGCAGGTCCATAAAGATGCGAAGTGTTTCTAAGTGGACAAAACTAAGATAAACAGGAGTCTGAGTATGTGCATGTAATAGAGCACAGCACATGTTTTACCTTCATTTCTCTGTATCCTCACTGTAGAATATAACCAGTTGTTTAAGTTGAACATCAACCGAAATCACCGAGGTTTCCGGCGAGCAATTCGGTCCAAAGGGATTAAATTTGAAGTATTTCATAAAGGGTAAGTCTCCAGTTTGCTCCCTCTCATTGTCTCTCTGAAACAGTTGAGGAGACTGAAGTAGCTGAAATTGATGAAGCCCCATCTTTAAGCCAGCAGTAAAGTGTTGGCTGGTTCTCGTGTCTGAGCTCTGTTATGTTCCCCTATGGGGGTGAAGAAAAGGCAGAAGTTCAGAGGAGTTGATTCCTAACTGTCACATCAGTGGAGGGCTCATGTGCAAGAGGAATTGATGAGACAACATCATGGTTCAGTTCAGATTGTTTGGATTCTCACCCAGTTTGGTTTTTCATCAGAAGATTTATGTGTTCAAGTGGGTAACTTTGTAGAATAGGAAGTACAAGTAACAGCAAAACATGAACAGCAGCAAAGCAGCTGTCAGATGATGGCAGAGCTAGTGCTATGGTTTTGTACTTCATTCTGAGGATATTACAGTATTTACTGAGCGCTGCTAGCAAACTGTCTTGAGAGAGACAGAAGACTCCACTCATCTCAGGGATCAAGATGGTGAGGTGGATGTTAACAGTTGGTAATGTTCATCCTATGTCTGTGCTTATTACTGATTTATTCAGAATCAGTGGCCTGTATTCCCTGATCCCTGAGCTGGTTGTGATCCATGACGTGGATGAGATGTTAGCTAACCTAGCTTTGTCTTGGTGATTCTTTGTGCTGTTCTTTGTTCCTCTTACTGGGACTTGCAGAAATGATCTATAGGTTCTCTGGGGTGGTTTTCAAGTTGTAGATGTTTTAATTTGTGTGCTAAAGTCCAGGTCTTCCATTTGCATCTCCATTGAAGCAAAAGCTGATTTTCTTACTCTTTCTCTGCCCGTCCTGCTTGCTCTACTGCTCTGTTGTTCACGGTGTCATTGTTACAGATCCAGCCTCTTATGCACAGAACTGTTCAGTACTTACATTGGTTTAAAATGTTTTCCCCTATCTTTTGCACATCATTGTACATGTGGGGCACATCCTGTTCTCTCACCAGCTGGAACTGTGCTTGGTTTTAATGTCTTAGCTCAGGCTCAACTTCACCCGTCGGAAACACTCTCCGGTGATTCATGAGTTATGTGCCAGCTCCAGATTGTCCTTTGAAGCCTTTTTGAAGATTAGCAAAAAACTCTCTGCAGGTCGTCCCTTTTCTAGGTCTGAGGTTTTGGTTTTGTTCTTAGGACAGGAATTTAACAAGATAAAGATGTGCTTGTTGCTGGTGTGGGGTGGAGGGGTGGCAGTTTCCCTGGGCCCATAGCAATAGGGAATGAGGAAGAGAAGAAAAGCCCACTGAGCACCTTCCCCTGGCTGTCTTCTCGGGAGAAAAGAGGATTAATGATGCAGGCTCTCTTCTAAAGGCTGCCCGCTCCCTGCCTGTCTGTAAGACTATACATGAATAATACTTTCAGAAGTGCTTGTAGATGTTGTAGGTTTGGGGTCTCTGGTAGCTCTTTGACCGTCTCCCAGGAATTGTTTTCTGTCAGTGAGCAGAGGAGACTTGTTTCAGGTCATAGATATTAAACTTGGCTTTAAAGAACACTTTAAACTAAAAATCCCAGCAGCGATTTCTCCAAAGGAAAAGTCTCTCCTTAAGCTTCTCTTAAAAGCTTCTGAAGATAAAAGGAGATTCCCCATAGCTGTTTCTGAAGCCATGGCCTGGAGCAAGTTCACATCCTTCACAGCCACCCCCCTAGAACTGATGGGGGCTGAACCAGTCTTTATTGTGTCTTGAATTATAAAGTGGAAAAATGCTTTAAGAAGCATTGAGCCAGAAGAATCGCTGATTCCCTGAGTTTATGAACAAGGTGCCAGCATACTGCAGCACGGTTATGTAATCCCTCTTCATTTTAAGGTGCTTGTGAAGTCAAGGAAGTATTCTAGCATGTAAGAGAGTCAAGTCTGAACTTCTCTAAATGGCTTTGTCTCTAAATGATGTAGTCGTATCGATGGAGAATGAGGTCTTATCTTTGGAGGGCTTTCTGCCAAGAGAATTCTTAGGCATCGTGTTTGGGGCAGCATTATCAGCCCTTGAGGTGACTCCTTGTGACATTGCTTTTTCTTTACTGCAGCACTTTGTGTTGAGATGGACAAACTGACAGCTAGGGAGTAATCTGACAACTGAGCTGGAGTCTTTCATGTCCTTCAGCAGCAGGTTCTTGGAGGAGATGTACTTCCTAAGAGTGACTCGCTGCATGTGCCAGTGCATTCAGTTGCAGAGGTCTTGGGGTCTTTATGCCATCCAGAAGTGTCTGAGCTCCCTGCTGGGAGCTCGCTGCAGCCTGGGCTGATGGTACCTGATTTCTAAGGTGCTGTAGGGCCCTTCCTGATGCTGTTTCTGAACAAACAGGCCAGAAAGTGAAGGTAAAATCTGGATGCCAGGTGCCTTATACGGTGATTGATCTGAGCTATTTGGAGAATACATGGGTGGAGCAGTTGTTGAGGTGGTGGATGTGAGGAAACAACCTTCCCCCTTTCCCAGTCAAAGTTTAGACCATCCAGTTCACAGAGGTTCCCTTGGAAACTGACATCAGATCTGTGTATTAATATACTGGCTGCTGTTGCCACAGATGACATGATCATGAGGCTCTATATAATAATCCTCAAAGTTTTCATTGCATACATCAAGTCTTGCTTGATAATATATAGAATAGGGATAAGAGTGGATTAATGGGGTTATTTTTTGTATATTTGTTGGGTTTCTTGCCTGTTTTTTCCCAGATAGTGGCAGAAAAAAGGAAGCGCCTGAATTCTTGGCAGGCTTCCTGTCTAAAACATGACAGGCACAGGCATGGCTGGTTGGCTTTACTGCCTCCAGACTCTGGACATTTTAGTTGTTTATCAAGCCTTTTGGAGACTTATTCCCAAAGCAAGGAAAATGCTTGGATGCAGGCAGAGAAACCCAGTAGAATTAGTGTGTGTTAGTCTTAGCTGTTGCCTTTTGGGGGAGTTTGTGTGGGTAAGGATTGCACCACCTGCCTCTTAAGGTAAAGATGGATGTCTTGCTGATCAAACTGTTGAGCAGAAGTGACTGTAGCAGAGAACAGGTGATTGTTTCCCTTGCAGGATGAAATGCTTTGTGCTTAATTCCAGCAGACTGGAAAGTCTGAAGCAATGGTTCCTGATGGTTCAAACTACCGGTGTGGAGGTGAATCAAACCAACAGCTGCAATGAGCTGTTCTTAGCTGTTGAAACAGGTTTATCAAAAGGAAACAGTGATCCAAGTGACTTTTTCCTGATAAGTAGTTTGCCAAAACCAGCACGTGCCTGTGAAGGCTTGTTTAGATGAAAGATGCAGCTTCTGTTGAACAGCCCCTTGCAGAAGGTTGCTGTCTGTCCTGGCTGTGAGGCCACTCTTCCCTGTTGCGCTGTGCAGGGACACAAGCTGCTGCCATTCCTAGTGCTCATTTTTCTTCACCACTGTCCTCATCTTTAACTTGGTTGCAAGGGAGTAATTGGGCACTTTGTATCTTGTCCTTGTAGTCTGGTTCACTCAGGGTTTGCCTCTTGCACCCTGGCCTGTAGGGTTCTGTCACACTTCTTGGCTGGCCCTCCTGGATGCAGGGATGGTGCAAACAGTGCTGACCTGAGCCTGCTTTCTCTTTCATGTTCTGCAAAACCTTACCCACTGAATTAAAGATGATTTCTTTGAAACAGGTCCTTTTTTAGAAGTGACAAGCAAGTGGGAACGGCACACTTGAAACTGGAGAAGCTGGAGTCAGAATGTGAAGTCAGAGAGATCATCGAGGTACGTTTTCTGGGTGGGGCGAGTTCTCCTGGTTTAGTACTTGAATACAAAAGGAAAATGAATACACATTGCATGAATGTGTTTGTGCACAGTTGAGTTTTGTTTAGTTAGGTTGATAAACAGTGGGCTGCTCTTTGTTTTGTCATCTCTTGAAGCTTGTGTTAGCTGTTACCATTCATAGAACCACAGACTGGTTTGGGTTGGAAGGGACCTTAAAGCTCATCCAGTTCCAGCCCCCTGCCATGGGCAGGGACACCTTCCACTAGAGCAGCTTGCTCCAAGCCCCGTCTTGGGGATTCTCTTCCTCAAATTTCCTGTATCAGGAGAGTTTTCTTTGTCAGGACCAGAAATTGAGGTGATTCCCCCAAACATTTGTGTTGGTAGCTAAGAGATGAAGGGGTCAAGTGAAGACTGCCCGAGTGGATAGAGAGCTGCTGCAAGATCCAGCAGGAGCTCCCTAACTGGAACCTTAATAACCCCCTGCCTTGGGCTGCAACACAGACATGCCCAGGACACACTGCCCTCAGCATTGTGGTCACCTGCAGGTGATCTCTGTCATCCTCTAGTCATGGGGAAATGCCTGAGGCACCCTGGTTTGACGGTGTCACTTGTATGTGTGCTGACTGCTCTGCTCTTTGTGGTTCTTCCAGATTTTGGATGGCAGAAAGCCCACTGGAGGGAAACTGGAGGTGAAAGTGAGACTCAGGGAGCCCCTCAGCGGTCAAGATCTTCAAACAGTTACAGAAAACTGGCTGGTCCTTGAGCGTTAGTTCTGCCTGAGGTAGGAATGCTGCATCCAACGATGGGCTGACAGAACCTGACAGGGTACAGAGGAACTCTGCTTGACTAATGTCTGTGTTGACATTGACCTAATTACATTGCTCTGGCTTTGGGATCATTTCTCGTAGCTGTAGTGGTGAGTTGGCACAGTTTCAGAAATGAGGTTACCCAATCTCCGATCAGTTTGTGTATCAAAGATGTTATTTCACAATCACTTCTAACATCCCCCTTATTTAGAATGGCATTTAGAAAACAAGACTGGTGAGTCCCTTCTAGGAGGGACAATGCTTTCTGACCATCCCTATTGTTAGCAAAGAACCTGTCAGAGTTGGCAGGGACCCTTCCGCCCCTACCAGAAGTTAGAGGAAGGAATTTTTGTCCCATGGAAGTCTGCTTGACTTTATCTGACAGGGAAGCTGTTGAAGACCGGCTTTCTTCTGGATACTGGAGGCTTCTAGGGCTGGAGAAGCCGTGCAGTTGAATACAGGTTTCCCAGAGAGCTGTGGCTGATGCCCCACTGTGCTCAGATCAAGTACAGAAGAGCTGCCAAAGTAGCTGTGTACTAGCAGGATGGGAAAGAGGGAGGCTTCCTCCTCTTGCCAGTCTCTGCAGAAACTGCTTGGCTTGGCAGCTTATCTTCCTTTCTCAGACTCTGCTTTTTAGGTATCACAAATTCCCTCTTCTTTAAAACAAATCCAAAGCAAATTAGCACCAAACTCTGGTGTCTTTGTTTTTTAAGCCATTTCCTACATAAAGTTACTGAAGGATGAACACCAGCAGTGCCCCTGCCCGTGGAATCTCTAACTCAGCCCACTTCTGTGTCTGATGTCTGAAAGAAATTCAGAGTAGTTGGACACAATCACTTGACACCCTGAAACTTTCAGTCCTCACTTCTCCCACAGCCTGTGTTGATAAACCACAGAGGGATGCTGACTTGCTGGTGACAGTCAGTTCTCCCTTAGTACACTGCAATCACCTGCAGTCTGGTGTGCACCCCTCTTCTTCAGCATAGCTTTGCATTTATAAATGGCAATTAAATTAATGGTGATCAGCTTCACGGCCACAGCACCTCTCTGCCACACCTTTGCTTCCCCGTTGTGTTAGGATTTACAGACCAGGAGGTCTTGTTTCAGTGCATGAATCCGAATTTGTAGCACCAAAGGGACTGTTTGCCTGGGGATTTCTGCCCTGCAGCCATGGGGGTCAGTGAGCTGCCTGTGAGCTTTGGGCTTCTCTGCAGGGACACATTTGATGGCCGTATCTGCAAGACCAAGCGACCGGACACTTAAGCATCTCCAATCACTAGAGTTTAACAATACTGCTTCATTGATTTTTGTAGCTGACCATCCAGAAAATGAATGTCAGCACTTCACATCTAATGTGACCCTGAACTGTGAACATCTGGTAAGAGCTGCATCAAGTAATTCTGGTGTTTTCCCTTTGTTTTTCCCCAGCTCCACTGGCAAGTTAAAGATGTGGGATGAACGACTGCAGAGAGATGCTGCTAGCTGCAAGCACCAAAGATGTTAAATGAATGCACTACTGAACCTAATGTCTATTTTGGTAACAGCCATAGTGCTTACTAATAACGTCGGGGCAGATGTAAGGCTCTGGGAGTTTGCTGCTGCAGGGGACTGTCACTAGTCTACACAAAATAGACAGAATTGCCTTAACGTGGGACTACTAATGTAGCACCAGGATGAATGTTACACTAACTATGCACAGTGGTGTGGGAAAAGTTTAGCCCCTTCAGAATTCCCTGAGGCAGTGCAAGAACTTTCTGGTCAAGTCACAGGTAAGACCTTTACCAGAACTCATGTTTTCCAGTGTTGTGGTACAGCCAGCAGTCTGCTACTGCTTCTTCTGTTTCCTTATCAAGACCTCTCTGATGTATCTCTTTTCATTTCTTAACTAGAGAGGGAACTCGGGCAGTGGATCCCTCTGTGTGTGCCACTACAGCATGAGCTCAGTGGGATGCTGCTGTTGAGGAGGAAGGAATGGCAGGCTCCAGAGCAGCAGGTGTTTATAGATGTACATTCTTGTTCTGGCTCCCAGCTGTCTGCCCTGCGTGGTCAGTGCAGCCCTGGTACTGTGCCTTCATCCTTTTTCTCTTTAAATGTAAAAAGGAGGGGAAGAGAAAATGAAGTAAGCTCTGACTGCTGCTTCCCAAATGTTCCTTGTATTTGTACAGAAATAGGCTTTTACAGTTCTTCCAGGTGCTGGGGAAAATAGCCACTGTTACGTAGGAAACGGGATTAAGACTATTTTCAGGAATGCTTCTGATCAGCAGCATACAACAAAATGGTACCAAATACGTTTGTGGTGTTAAACCTCTGTGAGCTCAGAGACAGGACTGATCTCAGAGGAGAGGACGTGCCTGCGCTGGGGGGTCGGAGCCTTTCCTGCACCAGCTCTTTAGGCAGGGCAGGGCACAGACAAGCAGGGTCCAGGCGGGTAAGAGTCAGGCAGCGCTGCCTCTGTCTTCCTGAGCAGATGAAGACAATACAGTGTTTAGTTTTTAATTTCAATAAATTTAATATACAAAACTACATGTTGAAAATAAAAATATAATATGCCGTTTTTTGCAGTGTTAACTAACTGAATTTTAAAAGTACAGTTCTTTTTTCTCTAAAACAAGTACTCATTTCTTAACAACATGGTAATTAAGGTCATTTCAAAGGCTATGGTTGAAGCAAACATGTCAGTCACCAGTTGATAGTGTTTTGCACAAACATAATCCAAACCTAAAAGACTTTTGGGGCAAAGGAAGAGAAGAGAAAAGATTTTTCACCTCTTTTACTGCATGATTCAGTGTAACAATGCAACTCGAGGAACTGGAAAGCTGCTGCTGTGGCAAAGCTGGAGAGCAGGCTCTGGAAGGAAGATGGGCAATTTTAGTTTATGGAGTGCTCTTCCAGGAACCAAATCTTGCCTACACTGTGAAGTGTGTCCCAAACCAGTGTGCAGAGGGGAATCAGGAAGCAACCTCAGTTCTGCTCCGCTACACAAATCCATGGGGAGAACAGGGATTGTGTGAGAGTCTTGGTTTCGTCCAGCGTGACCCATGGAGTGAGCTGCACCAAGCCAGCCACCTCCTCCCCGGCACAGAGGTAAGGTCTTGCTCTGATGCCACACTTAACCCAATAGCGTATTAGCAGTAGTAGTGTGCTACCTCTTACTGCCCAGCTTTTGTTTCTGGTGCTGGACCCCAGTTCTCAAGCCACCTTCTCTCCCAGTGCTGGCTGGGGACAGCCATCATTTGCCAACTTGGGTTTGTCAGACTTTGTTTCGAAAGCAGTAGCTATTTATTCACAAGTACTTTCTGTACATACACTGTGCTCTATGCATAACACATTGCTATGTGTGGTTACCTTTTCCTTTTCCCAGCTAATACTGTGTATTTGTTAAAGATCAGCCTCACACTTCCCTTTGGGTGTGAACGGGCACCTGTGTTACCCAAAGTAACCCTGCTGCATCCACCAGAACTGACTGTGAGTAAGGACAGTGCAAGGGTCACCAGAAGTGAGCACCTCTCTTCCCAGGTTAACATTCTGTACAGACAGGAGAAGAAACCTTCGTCCCCTTCCACGGGGAACCCAAACCAGCAGCTCCACATGGCTATGGCTAAACAAACCAACCCCCTAATCCTGCATTCAGCTCTTGCCACAGGTGAGCAGCTTCCCACCGAGAAGGTGGAAACACAGTTCCTGTCTCCGACTGAGTCTCAGTTGCAGCTTCTTTCCCTACTAAAGCCCTCTCGAATGAGCTGGGCCAGGTGCAAGTGTTGGGAGCTGCCCACAAAGCCTTTTTTTCAGCAGAACATGCAGGAAAGAGCAACTCTAGACTTTTAGCATGGGGAAGCTTTTACGTGGGGCTGCTAAGATGAAGTGCAAGCTGCCTCGTATTACATGACACAAGCGTTACACTACAGCGTACAGCGAGGAGGAGACTCAAAGCTGCCCTGGGTGTTACTTCTCTTTAAAAGCAGGACCTACTGGGGAAGAGCAATGAGACGGAACCACGATTTAGGGCTAATATTCCCTCTGCTTTGTAACAGATTTGTAAACAAAGTACAGAATTGCAGAGTTGTTCTAGGAGCCATCATAGGAATTGGCAGAGGTGACAGGGGTTTACAGTAAATAGAGGGGAAAAAAGGAACTAGCCTATCACGCACACAAAACTGCAGTTTACGTAATCCCACCTGCCCTTCTGCTCCTTTGGAGGCACAGACCAATGCAGTTATGGCTGGGTAACCTGCCCCCGTCTCCAGGGCCACTCCAAATGTCTTTCAACCAATAATCTGGTCAAAATAATGTAAACATGACTTCTGAACGTCTACAGCACAGCCACCAGCGCCATGAGGACGAGGTCAGAACGGTGGTCGTGGGGGGGTGGTTCTCACATGTCCATCTACAACCAGGACAAGAGTGGAGTTTCACTTTTTATTTATGCCCCAGTGATCTTCGCACCCGTTTGAGCATTTAGAGTTACATGACTGTAAGTCTTTAAACATGAGCATTTCTCTAAACAGTAACAGAAGTGTATTAGCTGCAAGGATAGCATAGCCATGTTGTAGTATAGAAGCTGCCCTGATCCTCTGGTTGTTGACAATGCATAGACGATTTAGAGTTATGGAACAACTGTCCCTCCCTCCTCCCCCCACCCATTCCCCAATAGTGTTAACAAAAAGCTTAATTTTTCCAGTTTTAAAGTGCAAATGATTCAGATACAACTGCTGCTGGAACAGGTCTGAACAGAAAATGAAGTCCTCTTTATGAGATGTTTTCCAGAATATAAAAGATGAGCTCCATTATGACTGGCCCCTCACTCAACTGACATGCCCCTCCATGAATCACTGGAACTAAGGCACTGTCCAGGTCCTTCATGTATTGAGAGGGCAGTGGCTGTCCATTGCTCCCAGCTTGATAACCAACCTAAAAAATACAAAGTGAGAGGTGGGGGGGTTTACAGAGGACAGGACACAGGCTGCAGTTTGGTGGGCAGGAGGATGAGCTGGGGGAGGTGCTGTGGCCTCTGCCCTGGAAGTTGGATTTAGCAGGCACTAAGGCAGCTTTTCCCCTTGTTTTTGTTCTCCTTTAGGTTCCCAATGGCCACCTACACAGAAGTACCCCACTGCTCTGTCAAAGCAGATCATTCAGACCTGCAGGAACCGCCCCTGTGTTATCAGATTAGCTCAGGCAGTGTTTAAAAGCTGGCTGACACCAGGAACACCTCCACTCCAGGGCAAGGCCAGTTCCCTTCCCAGGGAGCTGTGCTCCCTTATCTCTGCCTTTGGCTTCTGCTGCAGAACACTCCCTAAGGGACCTTTCAGCTGCTCCTCTGTCTCACATGCAGTGTGATCTTCTAAGACCACCCATGCTCAGGAATGCTTTGTGCTCCCCCAATAATACATTTCCTACACTCCCATCTCTTCATTTCTGGTGCAAAGGCCAATTCAGAGTCTTCTCCAAGCATGTGGCAGGCCTGCAGCTCACAGGGCTGGTCCTGGATCTCTGGCTGCAGAGCAGGTGCTGCCAGCTGGCACACAGGGATCAAGCCTGGTGTTAATTCAGGATAGGCACTAGCTTCTCTTTTTAACAGATGGCCCAGAACACCAAACACCAGTCAGCACCACAACACTGGCATCTGATAGTGGTACTTTTTCAACCCAGGGACTGGTTGAAGTGTGTATTCCCTTTCTGAGGAATGAACAAGGGAACAGTTAAAACTATTCAGGACTTACTTGATCCGAGTCGAGTGTAACGCGCAGACCCAGCTTAGTCATTCCATCTTCCTTCAGCAGCTTAAGGTGGGGACAGAGAGCTAAACAGAAAGCCTTTGCCACGTTTTCAGTCAGCCTGCTGTGATCAGCTGGGTCGCTCAGACCATTATGTTGCTCATCATTTTCCAGGAAGAACACCTGCAGGAAAGAGGTGAGACAAGACACAACCCTTGGCTCTTCTAGCAAATAAGGTTACTGAGACACCAGTTAATCTTTCTACAAGTGAGGGCTTAAAGAAGAGCTGTTCAGGGATGACCAGCAAATGACCCTGAAGACAAGACACTTACTTAGGGGAGAAAAAGCAAACTTCAAAAGGAAAGATTTGAACAGCTGTGTTCTCAAAACCCTGTTCTGAGCAAAAGCCTCACACTAGAAATGCACTATTTATTGCACATAGTTTTTAATCAATACCAGCTTTTAAACAGATGTTCATTTCACAGTTTTCCTAGATCTGTACTGCTGTTGTCAGTGAACTTGGCTCTGTTGAGCCCCGTGGACCTGGGAAAGCAGCATACAAAGGGGCAAGCTGCCAAGGGGGTAATGTGGTTCCTCCTGGGCAGGTTAAGAGAAACACTTGAAGAAATCTTCTAACATCAGCATTTGTGTGCTGGCAGAGTCACAGGTCCATCAGCAAGGCAAGCAGTTTCTGCAAGTGACTGATGCCACAGCACCTCCAGTTTAACCTGCACCAGGCTAGAGAGGGTGGCTCAAAAGAACCACTTTATAAAAACAGTTATTTCATCTCCATTTAAAAGGTTGGATTTAATACAAATGCAGGTGAAACCCAACTGGCACCTGGGGTAAGACAGTATTTTTCTGGTCCCACTCCCCCTGTTCTCAAACCGTATGCAAGGAGGTGGCCAGGCCCGCGCATGTACCAGCCATAGGGTATTTTATCCTGCACGATACCACACTGAATGTTTCCTTGCAGGCAGGAAAGTTACTACAGGTTTGGTTTGTTCTGAAGAATTTACTGCTTTCATTCTGGTGAGTGGGGAGAGCAGGTCGAAAGCAGCAGAAGGCTGGAGTTGCAATCCCAAAAGGCCCAAGTGTTGCTTTACATGCAGCTTGTTTTGACTCACCTCCGTCCACCGAATGACCTTTCCATTTGCCTTGTACTCTGAGCCGTGAAATATCTTCACACTTGTTATAGACTCCATTGATTTGCCATCGATAGGGCTCACAACACTGGAAGGGAGGGAAAAGGGTAAGTTCGGACTCAGCAGAAGACATGAGCTGAACAGATACCACTGCAAAAGAACTGCATCAGAATCAAAGGGCAGCTCTGCTGCTGCACCTGAATCCTCAACTGCCTCACTGCAGGGTTTCTCGTAACTGTTCTGCAATTGGAACTGCTACAACACAGCAGCCTAGCCCATCAGCTTAATGGGGCACAGACCAAAATTACCCTCAGAAGGGAACCCAAAGGCTTAAGAGTGCCAAAACCAGTGATCTTAATTGCAACTGCTAATTGTGAGGATGGTGCTGGGCCTGGAGCTTCAGCAGGAGCAGCCTTGTAGGAATGGGCTCAGAGCTGAGGCAGCATCGCCCCTGCAGCCCACCCTGGTCAATGTGCACACACCAGGTGCGGGAGGGATCTTCCTGCAGGTTTTCAGCAAAGCTTTGTACCAGAGCTGAGATCTCAGAGGTGCTAACACAGCAATAAGGCATGGGGTTCATGCATTTGTAACAGTGTAGGCCAGCAATACCTGAAACACTACTTACACAGCCCAGAACTCGATCACAGAGCCTAAGACTGACCTGAAGAGCCCAAAACTACTCTTCCTTCTAGATGCTGAGTCCTTAAATGTACCCATCACAATAACATTTTGCTGACATAAACCTCTTTGTTTTGTCTTAACTATGAAGAATCCAGGTACACTGTTGATGTTCAGCAATTTCATTTCCAGCATTACTTACTGCAAACTAAGCACCAGGAGAGCAAAGTGACCACAATATGCAAGGTTCAGCACTGACTGCTGGAGACAGATTAGTGGTTTCCAATAACTGGGTATTAGCAATGGCAAAAAATCCATAGCATAGACAACTTTCTAGATTGATGCCCCAAAGCTCTGGTACCTCAATTCCATTTTCATTACATTTAATTGCACCTTATCACTCCAAATAGAGGCACAGACTTGTAATTCCTATTGATGTGAAGACTCATGCACCTTGTAAGAGCAATTAAAAGTTTTCACAAACACAGGCAGTCACCATTCAATGTCAAGTGGTTGCTCCTCTGCTTACCCCTTACTGAAGTTTTTATCATCTTCTACCCACTGAATATGAACGTGTTCCTGAGGATCTTCAGCATCTACTTTGCCACATGTAATGGTGAAGTCTTTCATCTCTCTCAAGGCCTGCCTCAAAGAGTCCATGTTCTCAGCGGTTATCTGGACCATTACTCCATCTAGGGAACCAAGAAACCCTCATAAGCCAAGATAAGCCACACTGAACAGAGCCTATGCAGAAAAAGAAACAAACATCCTTCCTCTTTTTCCAACAGAAAGGTTAAAACATCTAGTACAGGAGTCATCAGCAGCAGTGCTACAGAAGACCATTTCTGAACTCTCAGATACCCAAAACACGGCACTGATGAGTGCTGACTAGGGTCACACAAGGGTGAGGGAAGTCCTTCTAACAGGAGAAGTCAGCTATATCAACAGCCACATTAGTTTGCCTCAGAACACGACACCCACTCTAGGCAACCCTCAGGAACCCCATGTCCCTCCATCCCTCCTGCTACCACCTCTGCTGGCACTGAAAGCAGCACTCCAGCGTGACAGGAGCTTGTGAGAAGTCAGTGCTTGCTACACAGTGGCAAATGATACAGCTTTGGCTTGGGTCAGTCTAAATTACCATAGAAATGCCTTGAGAATGAAACACTTCCCCTGTGTACAGCCTCCTTGCCTGAATCCACCTGTACCTCTGTTTAACAGAGGTTAAACTGAACATTAAACCACCACCACCATTAAACCACTTACAGTGCTTACACTAAACCACCAATTTAGACACACAAAATGGTGCAATGACCTACAGATAGTGACTTACAGCAAGAGGGTGACCACGCACCCATGGACTGCACGCTCATTCAGCTGCCAGCTCACAAGCTGGTGCAGCTGAAGGAGCTCCTGCTCATCAGTGGAGCTCGCTGACTGACTGCATGCGTGGGCTTCTCGCATACCTCACTCGCACTGTAAGGAGCACACTTAAACCACTCCTGCCTGCACTGTCACATCTGCAGTGAGGTTAGACTACAAAGTTCTGTCTCAGCTAATGAGCAGGAACAGTTTTCAATGCAGTGTGTGCAGTCAGGGTTTGTCTCTGTGACATGACAACCGGTGGAAGAGGAACAAACAGCATCAGAGAGGTACCAGCTCAACAATCTCAACTTGTTGTGTTCTCATCTGCCCACATACAAACGTATAAACAATGCACATCCCTAACTGTGTGTAAAGCAGAGCTATGTGTGAACAGAATAAGTTCAGCAGGGCTTTCTCTCCTGGTCTGTGGAATACGCATTCCATAGTTCTTAGCTTCACAATGTCCTCATTCAACCCAAACCAGTAAACTGGCCAGAGGCACACAAGTGAGGTATTTCATATTCTTGTGTCCCTGTTCTACAGCATCTGGACAAGTTCCTCCTCATTAAAGGAAACAGGGGATTTGGGTTTTTTTTTGCTAAGAAATAGGTTAAAGCTGAAGCAGCAACATGATTCAAATGCCCAAGGCGTAACAGCAGAGCCCTGCTAACCACAGAGCCAAGCTGTATTAAGAAAGCAGTGTGCTTTAAGCAAGCAGTTCAGTTCTTACCTTCTACTATACTGGATTTGGCAAGGTAGCCTGAAGAGGATTTTAAAGCTCCACTGAACACAAAGAAGCTGGCACCGGTCACTGCAACAACAACAACAGGAGTGACTTAGTGATGCTTTTGTCTGAACGATGCCTTACATGAGCACCAGGTAATGCAGCCCTAGCATCTGAGGGTGATTAATCAAACACTACTTAGAATTATGGCGACTTTAATGCACCTCTCAGCTGATGTATGGAAGGCCAAATTCACCGAGTTATTTTCTAAACTGGAAAAGAGTTTCTGTCAACCTTAATGAATGCTCGTATTTCATCACTCTCCCCACACACACCTTTAAGATTCAGGACTATTAATTTAGGGTAACCAAGTACATAATTACCTTCTAAATGTTCCCACACAGCTGGCAAGGCCACAGCTCAAAGCCGCCTGATTTAAAAGTAAAATGCTCTTAAATGACCACTGAGCATCGTGAAATTCCTGATGGAAATCCCTCTTCTTGTCCCTCATGTAAAAGTCAGGTAAGCCCATCAGTCCCAATATACTCCCTGGAGTGACTGGGGATACTTGCAGAACATAAAAGCTGGCCTCTGTCTCGCTTGTTCTCATTTAGAGATAGTTGAAATGTCTTTGCCAGAAGTTTTCCCCAAACCCACAGTATTTTCATTCCCAGCACAGTGCTGCTGCAGCCTTTCAGCCTCCAACAAAAATAAAGCCTGGAAATTAGATGGTCTAATTGAAGGGAACAAACGTTTCTTGAAGCTGCATTATTAAAATGCTGCTGTGGTTGGTTATTCCTATTTACCTTTCTCTCAGACTAAACCTAAGCTTCCTCCTTTCTCATAGTATAGGATGAGCACAGGCAGCCACAGCCTCACCTGTAGTCTCCAACTGTGCTAACGACACCTCTCATTAATAATCTAGAGATGTTGCCTAAGCCAGTTAGAGCACTGTGACCTCTGGAGCAGCACAAGTCCTGGGCTGTACTGTGCAAGCAGCGTTACTATATTTGCAAGGGGGGAAGCTGTTGTGTGCTTTATTCTATGTCTGCTTGATCTATGCAGTTGGCTAGAGCACCTCTTGGACAAATCCAGAGCAGCACTGTTGGCCTAGAGAGGAGGGATGTGCAAACTGCACAGTGTGCCCCCTGACATCCGAGATCATGGATTGTGTGAGAGGAACAGAACACCAAAGGGGTAAAGGGCAGACAGAGCAACACGTTACTATTCCTTGCGCTGCACTTGTCTAACTCCCAAAGCTGCCCAGCAGTCAGAATTGTTTTCTCAGGGTCTAACAAACTCAGTTACACGCAGACAAACCCAGTTCTGACAGATAACACAGAGGGCAAAGAGGGTCCAGCCTCCTCGTGGACCCCCATTCTCACCCTTCCTCGGCTGGTTATGGATGCTGATGGCCTGTGTCTGGTAATTCCCGTCGTCGTTCTGAACACACACCAGATGTGAGTCTGCTTTCTCGTTGAAGCACGCTCCCCCTGCTAGGACATGCTCGTTGGATTTGTTCATGGCTTTCATCATCTGCAAACAACAAGGTTTATCATTCCTACCCTGCTTGTCAAGAGCTACCATAAATAGGGGATTCTTGGAACAGTTCAATTGGACAGAGCACTGAGAGCAAGCTTGTCACCAGCGCTCATATTCTCATGTCAGATTTTAGCACTCAGAACCATAAGCTGCTTTTGAAAAGAGGGTTCAGGTCTTGTCCTGTTTAGATGCTTTAAAGTACCTTTTATGTAATTAAGATAAATGGTACAAGGGCTAGCTGAGCTATCCAGGCTGCAAAAGCTATTATCACTAGCTGGTTTAGAACAATAAATTCACAGGAAAACACATTAGAAAAACACTGAGAGACAAAACCTGGCTTTTTTACACAGCTACAGTTGCTTATAACATAAATCATGTTGCCTCCCCACTTCAGTGAGGGACTGACACTCAGAGCTGCAGCATTTAATCCTGGTTGTGCCTCGACCAGCTACCAAAGCTTTAGCATCCCTGTGCTTTACCTGTGTGAACTGCAGAAATTGAGATCAAAGTCGCCAATCTGAAGACTTCTTAAAGAGATCTGAACCACAAATCCCCAGAATAAGGTTAATTCTCTGCAAAGGAGGCCTCCAAAACATTTGTGATGCATCTGCACTTCAGTCTTGCTGATTATCATCTAACACACCCAGTTACCTGCCTTGACAAATGTGAGTTACAGTTTCTTTCCTTTTCTCCTCTCTTCCTTTTCATGGAAGCTCAGACTATGAGGTTTTTATCCAAACTAAACCTGAGGGAGTCACCTATCTACGCAATTTGCTTCAAACCCGAAAAATCATGTTTACTTAAACCCTTATGAGAAGGAAAATGCTGAGTTATTTGACATCTCTTAACAGCACTCCCATCCTCTGCAGCTGATAAGCATGCACCCTACACACAATGCATTTATCTCTCTCAGTCTAACATAAAGCCTTAATTATAGTGTCAGGAACATTAGCTGATGCTCGCTATTGACAAATGTGCACAGGTGTAATGTTTGGGGAGCAAACTTAATTAAGATTTCACATCAGACAACAGTGTATTTCATTATCTAGTTCATCATGTCGTGCTCCAGAAACAAGACCAGAGCTCAGCAGCAGCTTTATGGGGCCTCATAGTTGTCTTTTGTGTAACAGAAAACAAGTGGACACGGTAGGGGAGTGGAACTAGATGAGTTTTAAGGTCCCTTGCAACCCAAACCATGCTATGGTGCTATGGCAACTGTGCTTTGGGACAAGGCAACTGATTAAAAAATGACAGTCACCTTTGCTGAGGGACTAAACAGGCAGCTAACTATCACTGTAAGCTGCAGAAAATTTAAATGATTTGAAGACAAAAATATGTATTTCATAGGAAAACTATATATTAGTGTTTGTTAATTGCAGACTAAATCTCATGCACTGATTAGATGTGGAGAATTCAAAGTGAGCTTTTCACTTTCTAGATAGCTTGAGTGACACGCTTCTAATTAAATACTGCTTTACATGGGGAAAAGGTCTTGTGGTTTAATTCATCTTAATTCAAACTACATTCAGATGAAAAAACTCTAGTAATTCAATTTTCCATCCTGATTGCAAGTACCTGCAGTACTGCGTTCAGCTCTGGGAGCCCCACCACAAGAGGGACATGGACCTTTTGAAGCAAGTCCAGAGGAGGCCATGACTGTGCTCCAAGAAGCACCTCTGCTATGGAGACAGACTGAGAGAGCTGGGCTTGGGCAACCTGGAGAAGGTTCTGGGGAGACCTGAGAGCAGCTTCCAGTGCCTAAAGAGGCTACAAGTAACCTGGAGAGAGGCTTTTGACAAGGGCCTGTAGGGACAGGACAAGGGGAATGGCTTTAACCTGACAGAGGGGAGATTGAGATTAGATACTAGGCAGAAGTTCTTCCCCTGTGAGGGTGCTGAGGCACTGGCACAGGGTGCCCACAGAAGCTGTGGCTGCCCCATCCTTGGCAGTGTTCAAGGCCAGGTTGGACACAGGGGCTTGGAGCAAGCTGCTTGAGTGGAAGGTGTCCCTGCCCGTGGCAGGGGTTGGAACTGGATGAGCCTTAAGGTCCCTTCCAATGGAAACCATTCTGTGATTCTATAGATAAATAACTAACACCGATTTCATTTAAAAAGTGGAATCCTTGCTTCACTCTGGAAGGAGAATCCAAGCATGGTGCAGAGATTTTGCTCAGCTGCCTAACGCAGCAGCATCGTCACAGCCCAGCTTAGTGTAGTGTCTAACAGGACCAAAGCTGATGCGCTCACCAGCATAACGCACAGCTAACGCTCCCTGAGCTGCACCCTGTGCCCATCCCTATGTAATTCATGCAAACTTCACTGACCTCTTCTGTTACCTTACAGCTGCATCAAGAATTAATATGCCCTTTAACAGACCCTTTATCTTCCTGCTTCAGCAGTTTCATCTTTTACAAACCTCGCATCAGAACACTCCTTCCTTTATTTCAATTTATTTCTTTGTCCTCACTGCTATTTCACTCAAATGCTTCTTGCAGAGAAACTCTCTTGAGATAAAACTGCATTCTGCTCTGATTCTGCAAAACCTTACAAATACCAGTTTGCCCAGGTGATTTGCTCTCACCCCAACTGCTGACTGGTTTCAAAATACCAAGTTACCCTCTCCTCTTTAGACAGAACACAAAATCAGTCACTTTCTCCAGTGTTCTCTTCCACTGTTGTTCAAATCCCTTCTCACTTGGTTCTCAACAGCACCACACATCCTAAAGACTCCAACTGGTTTTGGCCCACCAGAAATCAAGGATAAAATTTAGATGACGAGAGAAGTTTTAAATAAAATAAACCAAGCACCAATAAATGCACACACAACATATGTGAGGAAAGCTAATGCACTTTTTCCTCCCAGTTTACCTCAAGTTCATCAGCTTATTTGCTCAAATCAAACCAGTATTACACTTCGTATGTCAACAGGTAAAAACCTGAAGAGAAAGGAGTCTAAGAGTTTAATAAATACTAAATTGAATGGCATTTGAGGGAGAAGCCAGCCTCCCCCCCTTTCCAAAGATGTGTGCATCCTGCATTTCTCATCTGAGGCAGTTTTCCCTAGTGGTAGCGCATAAAACAAAAAGCCTTTAGATCCCAAGTCCTCCAACCACAAAGAAGCTGCACACAAATGTATTTCTTATAAGCATTACCTCATTATATCTGTTGCTGGGAATTTTGATGCTGGTTTTTCTGACTTCCATATCAACCACTAAACCTTGGACAACAGGCAGCGTGTATTGGTAATTTCTGAAGTCCTGGTAATTAAAACATGTTTTTAAAAGTTAGGCATGATCAGCATCATTAACACTGTAGTTTCATAACTATCCTGGTGACTACCAGTTAGCCCATTAAAACAATTGTAATGAGGGACTGACAGGCAGGGAGGGATGCAGACATCACAGCTTGTAACCTATATAATGGAAGAACACAAATGAAAAAGCATCACCGTGACTGTTAAGTCATTTCAGTGATTTTCTTACATCAAAATTAATATTCTCCAGCCTTGAATGTCATCACTATAGGTAAGAAAATTTGCCCTCTGTATGCCATTACATTACTGGATATTAGCCTTTCTAGCAGTTGAGATTAAGTCACACATCAAAGAGAATTTTCTATATTGGAAACATTAGCAAATTAGGAAGAGCTAATAATTCTACTTCATTTGAAGTGCTGTATAATCAGAGAGCTGTGACTGCACACTTTGATGACCTAGCACTTCTGAGGAGAGAATTCAAGCAACTAATGCACTTGCTTCCAGATCCAAACACCTCAGGTGGTGGGGGTTTGGATGTTGATTTGGGTACCTTGTTACAATTCACCGTGTTGTTGAAAGCTAACATCCAACATCAGGCAAATTCACCCACATGCCCACTATTTTCCTCCTGTCATCTTCTAAACCTGCCTACTACTGCACACAACAGGAGTACAGTTCTCCCCACACTGACCCATTCACACTGATGGAACACGCGAATTGAGTCTCAGCACTTACTGCGAGAAGGTTCATGATGGTGTGTCCAGTCTCTCCAAACAAAGGCTTGCGAAATCTGACACTAAAAAGTGGGCATGGATAAACTAGGATAAAAGAAAACAGAAACAGGTCAGACTGAAATTAACACACTGAGATTCTGCAAAACCAGACTCGCATACAATCTCTCTAGTTCAATATGGTAAGCAGCAGCAAAAGAAGAGCCTGGAAGGCCAGTTTAAGAAGCAAAAGGGAAGAAGGCTTTAACTTTCTAATGCTCCCTATATGTGTGTCGTGGCTCCTTGCCCACCACACTAGAAACAGTAAGAATTATGTGGGATGCTTACAAGTGCCACGCTGCAAGACTGAACCTAGTGACCTGGACGCTGACTGCAGAGATGACCTTTCTAAATGCTTTTCTCAGCCCACTTCTTGGAAATAGCTTCTTCCTCTCTTATGACCATCCTGCCGCTCTCCACTATGGCACTGTAAGCTTTTAGCTTCTGTGGCTGATGTGTGCGACATTCAAGTGGTAATACAGATTCTTTCCTTTTCTGTGTTCATGTTTTCGGAAGAATATTGCAAATTCTCCACAGGATTATGTCAAAAGCAATTAAAAGGACATTTATGGTATGTCGGCAATGCAAACCATCCACATTCCTTGGCTGACTTAGCCATCCTTGTAAAACATCTATGATGCAATTCGAAGTGTAGTGTATGGATCTGGCTGCATGACATTATGTTGCAGCAGAAGCCATAACAATGCTTGAACCGTGACTCACACAGTAATACGTAATGCCAAGGTTTTCTAAACAGATGTTTGAAGGAAGGTTCCTGAACTACCCTCAGGCAAACACAGCCTGATTTCCCAAAATGCCACACATCTTCACAGCGCCCAGTGCAGCCAGAAGGGGCTCAGCAGGTTGGAAGAACATCATCAGGATTTCCTGAGGGAAATAAGCTCCAGCTTCTGCTCACTGATGCGATATCTGGACAGCATCGCAGCTCCCACATGCACACCATACAGCTGACCAACTCATGCCCAGTGTCCTGAGGCACCAAGAAGTGCTGAACGTCCCATGCCTGCCACCCTGGCTGCTTACAGCAGCTCAGCTACGTCCCAGATGCATAAAATACCCCAAGATTGAGCTGTGTGATTGATCTGCTGATGCTCAGCAGACATTGGCTGGACATGCAGCAGCCCACAGTGACTCCTGCATCTGATCTGCTGCACAGCCAGCAGTGCTGAGCAAATGGCTGATATCTGCCATTCCACCAGAAAAGAGATGTATCCAAGAACATTTGGGATACAAATGCAGCCCTTTTCCAGAGGGGACTGAGCAAGTGACCTGCAGTCACAACTGTCACAGCACAAATGAATACCCCTAAATCCAAATCACAGCTATAGAACTGGTTTGGTTGCTGCCCAACATACTCCAAGCAGGTATTTCTGTTCGTGAGTATCATTTGTTTCTGTGCTAAAAAACAGATGTCACATCCAAAATATGAGCATCTTTGTTTGCTTTTCTAAATGTTGATGGGAATAAATACACTGCTTAAAAACCTCATCGATATACACACAAAAACATACACACCTTTAACACTGGTTCTTCTGACAAGTCTACCTTACAGCTCTCATCCTCAGGCGGCAAAGTTTGAAGACTTCCCTTTTCCTCTCCAATGACATTGGTATTTTATAAATAAATCCCAGTGTTCCCTAAACATCTCAAGTTAAATTTGCAAATCCCTAGAAAGCATATTCTAAAACTTATTTTGTTAATAAGTAATGAAAAGGTTTTGCAGAGAAATGCAGAGACCATTTTTACAGTAATTCAGATTTATAGGATGCTCCAATTAAAACTGCAGATGAGCCCACCAGGGTGGACAGATACCCGGTAACCTATTTGCTCCAGCAACAGCAAATGTCTTTTGAAAAAGATCTGATCCTAACTTTATGCTATTTTCAGGCTAACTGCTATGATTTTGTCCAGCTGAAACACGTTCTCCTCTGCAGCAAACTGCCAGGTCAGCTGCCCCTGCACACATATTGTTACCCTCTGGAAAATGAGTGTGGTTCTAAACACCTAAAAGCAAAAGCTTCCATTTCAGCATTGAAAGAACATCTCTCCCTTGTCCTAACTGCACATAACTGTCTTTCAGGTCACTCACTGAACTACAAACATGCTCAGACCTAGATTTGTCTCCACAGAAATCTGCCTGATGAGCCAGTACAGTTGTAAATAGACTGCAAGCCCTACCACCACCTCAGTACTTCTGTGCTATTAGCTGGATCCAACGTGGGCATCCAACACAATTGATACTTGCCTCTTTAAGCTTGTGTGTCTTTGACAGGTAACAATCTAGGGCTGGGTGTGTGCCCTACACCAGAATACATTCCCCTGCAGAACTAATTGCAGCTGGAGGAATGCATGTTACTTACGTCTGTATTCAGCTCCAAGTCTCAACATCAGCCGAATGGGAAACACTTTAGCCCAGGGAGTCTCCCATTTCTGAATGAGGATGCCAAACAAGTACGGTGGGGTTGGGAGCACCAGGTCTTGCAGGGACTGATATGTAGCTGCCACGTACAAGAACCCTCCATGTTCTTTGCTTCCAAGGAAGCTCTGGCTGAAAAACGAGTGTCCCAGGTTGCCAACAATGTTACCTATGAAAAACAAATGCTCATTACTTCATTGGACTGAGAGCTATATTAAGAATGTAGAGTTTTCCAGAGGGGGAAAAAGTCCATATTAAACTCACTTTGTTTCCTGAACCATTGATGTCTATTTATTACACAAGAAACAATGTTTTGCTGCACAAAGGGGCTCAGGTTACATCTTATGCAAAACTGTTATGGAATAACTGCTGCAGACTAAAGCCACCAAAAGCCATGGCATTTCTGGTTGATCCCCCATTGGTGACACATGTACTCAGTGACTATCACCAGTAGGAAGGTAGGTTTCGTGGGAATACATGCACGTACCTTCATTTCTGCACCTGGCTGAGAGAGCCATGCCTGCAAGTGTTACCAGGACAGTACATACAACCACAGACTTACCACCTCTCCCGGGACAGCAGGGGGGAGGCCAGTGATCTGTCTGTTTCAAGTGGTAAAGGCAGTATAACAGAAGGGATGATGCATCCCAGGGATAGCCAGGGAAAGGAAGGATGGCTCAGGCCAGGACTGCTGCCAAGGAAGTGGTACCTGCAACCTCACCCTAGCACCACACAAGCACCAAAGAAAGCCTGTTTTCAGTGTCTGGCAGATACTCAAGGGGTTTCCACTTGCAGAAGCTGCTGTTGACTGAACTTTTAGATGCAGCTATGATTAAAGGAGAGCTGTGAACCTGATCAAATAATTTGTGCCCACTGGTTGTCCCTCTACTTAAGCAAACTGCTGGGGTGCCTGCTCAGACACACACTGAAAATCTGGGTCATTTTAAGAATTACACAAAAGGGTGTTTATTTCATTAGTATACTTAATGTAAAACACAACTGAGAGAGACACAGGGGAGAAACATCACTGACTTTTACTCCCATTTTTACTCTTTGATGCTCTCAATTTCCAAAAATGTTTACTCCAGAAGGGCTGAATGACTCTGAATGTTGATTAGACTATTATAGCATCTAACACAGCATTTAACACTGAAGCAAAGAACCATGGTGTGATTCCTTTTATCAAATGACAACAGCATGCAAATAATGTACAGAACAGCTGATCACAATTTCTCCATAGGAAGATGTGAATATTAACAGTGCTGATTTGCTCTCAAAGAAGAACACAAGCAATTTCAGAGCTCATGGTGTGATTGATCACACCACGCATGAGGAACCACATGGGTCTGAGACACTCATGCAGACCTCCTGGGCTTCTGCAGCAATCCCAGGCTTTCCCACCTGCAGACACAGACCGGTAAATAGAACTTTCTCCTCCTTCTCCACCTCCACCACCACATAATTCACCACCTTATGAAGTTTAACCATGCCAAGTGCAAGGTCCTGCACCTGGGTCAGAGCAATCCCAGGCACAGCTACAGGTTGGGCAGAGAAGAGATTCAGAGCAGCCCTGCGAAGAAGGACTTGGGGGTGTTGGTTGATGAGGAAATGAACATGAGCCGGCTTCAGTGTGTGCTTGCAGGCCAGAAAGCCAACCGTATCCTGGGCTCCATCAAAAGGAGCCTGACCAGCAGGTACAAGGAGGTGATCCTGCCCCTCTACTCTGCTCTTGTGAGACCTCACCTGGAGTATTGTGTGCAGTTCTGCTGTCCTCAACATGAAAAGGACATGGAACTGTTGGAACAAGTCCAGAGAAGGGCCACGAGGATGATCAGGGGACTGGAGCACCTCCCGTATGAAGACAGGCTGAGGAAGTTGGGGCTGTTCAGCCTGGAGAAGAGAAGGCTGCGTGGAGACCTCATAGCAGCCTTCCAGTATCTGAAGGGGGCCTATAGGGATGCTGGGGAGGGACTCTTCATTAGGGACTGTAGTGATAGGACAAGGGGTAACAGGTTAAAACTTAAACAGGGGAAGTTTAGATTGGATATAAGGAAGAAGTTCTTTCCTGTTAGGCTGGTGAGGCACTGGAATGGGTTGCTCAGGGAGGTTGTGAATGCTCCATCCCTGGCAGTGTTCAAGGCCAGGTTGGACAGAGCCTCGGGTGACATGGTTTAGTGTGAGGTGGCCCTGCTCAGGGGGGTTGGAACTGGATGATCTTAAGGTCCTTTCCAACCCTAACTATTCTACGATTCTGTAATGGAGTGTTTGTATTTGAACTTCAGGCAGGCTCCAACATGCACATCAACTGGACAGTAACTGAAGGGTTTCTCCCTTTTACACAAGACACATACAGGCACACTCACACTAGGTTTTAAGTACATAAAAACATGAGTCACAAAAGTGCAACTCTGACATCCTCAGTAATACAAGTATGGTATTCAAGCTAAGCCTTCTCTATTTTTATGCTGTAAAACAGCCTAAAGATCATACACAAGCATTTAAAAATGCAAGACAAATAAACACAGGAGGTACTGTTCTGGCCAGCAAAGGAAAGGATAACTGATGAGTCCTTTCAGATCTGCCCTTACATCAGACCCCTGTGAAAGTCTCAAATGACAGCACCTCTCCACAAAGCCAGCACCAGCATGACAATAATACAGCTGCTCCTGCCCTGCTCTGGAGATGTGGCCATGCTACTTTGCACCCCTCCAAACAGACCACGTGGGCATAGCCACCACTGAGCATTACCTCCTTCACATGACCTTGAGACCTCCAGCTTTAAATACAGCTACTGGTCTTTAAGCAAAAGGCTCCTTCTATACTCCAGCTGACAAAGCTCAGGGCTTTCCCTGCTATCCAAATGTATGAGCATCTTAGTGGAATTTTTTTTTGGTCTGTACCCACAAGTTGTTGCATAAACCAAGTTCTCAAGTTCTCTATTACAAGGTTGCTTCAGCAGCCCAGGCACTCCATGGCAGGGTACAGCTCATTTGTACATTGCCACTGTCCTGTGAAGCTGATCTGTCATTTTACAGATACACACAGAGCTGCCACCATCGACCTAGATCGTATTTCAGAACCCTTACAGTGGCTACTTCTGCAATGCTCAGCTGAGCATACTTGATGAAAAGTAGCTACTGGTCAAACCGAAGGACTAACATGATTAATAGAGCCACATCAAATGCTGTCAGCTGCTGAAAAGCATCGATCCTGCTCATGTGCAAATGCCTTTCCCTGTCAGCCTGTGCTGTGACACTACTGCTTGCTCAGTGAATACACCGCTAATGCACCAAGTCAGGCATCATGCTGGTGAGTGCAAACCAATGTATCAATTAGTGCTCATGGAAAAGATTTTCACGTATCTAAAATAGCTGCTGGCACTTCTCTATCTCAGCACCACTCGTTTGCTTTTGCAGTTCCCACCTACCCTCACTAATCTCCTCTTCTTCATTTATAACTTCCTTTTCCTCTTCCCATCTGTTCTTACCCAAATAGAAGTTACAGGGCCTGATAGTAAAATTACTTGGTGAGGTTCTCACTTCCAACAACATGACCATAATAATCCTTCCTAACCTTAAAACGTTTAAAGCATATGAACTGCTAAGCAGAACTGAATTGTGCACCCTTTTCTGAGGCACCTTCTACGTGAAAGAGGCTAGGCAAAGTGAAGCTGTACAATGCCATACAGCTCTGAGACGTGTGATACTGCCCACTGGGATGACAAAGCAATCAGACATTTCCACTTGTGACTGATGCCAAGTGCTGCAGCAGAAGGGGACGACTACTTATGTTTTCCGTTCAGGAGATGGAGCTTCGAGGCTCCAGGCTTGGGATGCCTTAACAGGAATTTTTTCAGCCAACAGAAACATGAAAAACCCCCTCAGAGTGGAATCTGCAACTCAGCTTTTCAGCACTGCGCTACCATAAGCCACAGCATTCACTGAAAGTTACTCCTTTTGACACATGCAACTGTCGCAGTGCAAACTCCAATAGGGTACCACTAACAAAAGGAGAAACCATTGGGATTAGGTAGTTGTGCTGCAATTCATTGTTCATAAGAGCATGCAAGAGCCTGCCGTCTGGAGAGCATGGGAAGAATCAAGCGTTTTCATACACACCTCTCTAGTGCCTAACCAGCAAACCCAAGTCAAAAAACCCTCTCTGGGCTTTCAGCTTGTCCCACAAACATTTCTGCACTGACCAGGGCCTGCCAGCCTTTCCTGTCATGTCTCTGAAGGTGGTTCCAGGTCAAGCCCCCGCTGATGAGTTGCTATTACCAGCCTGACATGGTCAAACCCAACCCACTGCACTGTTACACATTTTAAGCCAAGAACTGTGTTTCAGAAGCTCAGAGGAAGCGTGGCTCTCAGAAAAGCTTTCAAACAAAGCTATCCTTCTCAAAAGCATGTAATTTACAAAATATCACAACTTCCTTTCTAAACAAGTAATCTCAGAGTGAACAGAAAGGTGCTTTTCCTTATATTAAGTTCTAGCACCTGACATCAGACAACTGACATTATTCAGAAGTGCCTGAAGTGTGGATGATGCATCTAAAGCAGCTCTGCAGGAGGTTAGTACTTACTCTCTTCTCAGTTATGCTGGGTTACCCTTGACTTTAAATCCTAAGCAGCTCTATAAAGTCCTTTAAAAAATCCCACACTTTTAACCACTGATGTGACTTTCTCTTCAGTCACGATCTATGCTGTTTTGAATTCTTCACGTAAGTATCTTCCCCTGATGAACAATATACTTTGCATATCAGTCTGGCAATCCCCTCTGGACTCAAATAAAATAGTTTATATCAGGAAAGATAAAGAAAATAGATTCCTGCATTTGTTTATTGCCCTCAATATATAGTGAAGCCAGTTAGGTGCATTTATCAAAACCAGTAAGCTTAAACTCCTTATACATGCTTCATATCTTTTGGTTAATCCCAGATCAAAAAGCATCCAGTCTCAGGGAAGGCATCAAATGTGGCTTGGGCATCTGTATGGCCTCATTTCATTGTCATCAGTAACAACCAAGAACTGCCAAGTACCAAACCCCGTGCCAGCATCCTGAAAACCCAAGTGTCTCAGTTCTGTAGCAAGAGATGCAAAGCAATAGTCACCTGGGAACAATCCTGCCAGACGGATTTTCCTCAAGAGCATATGACCACAAAAAGCAATACAAACCCTGTCACTACCATATCGAGAGTGACAGAGAGGTACAGAAGAGACAAGACCATGAATGCAACTTGATGACACATCTGTAGCAGACGCCAACATTGAGAAAACCCATGAAACTCAACACTCAACATTCTGACCATGCTCAGTATCTTTTTATTGAAACACATCAGCAAGTTATTTGTATTGGCAAGGGCCATAATGCTTCACTTACTATCACTGTGAGTAGCAGTTACCAGCATTCAAAACTTCCTCAGACTACTCTGCAGCAGTCTCCTAATCAATCACTATCACACCTTATATGATGTTTGATTTTCCACATTACACTTGCAGGAGTATATTACTCACTCAGTTAATCTGTTCTCTGTTCAGAACATCTACATGGGCTTCTTTATACATCTACTCTGTATTAGCTACCACCTTATTTAATTAAAATCAGGCTGGGTAAAATACACACAAGACCATGACTGGGATAGATCCATCCTGACCCTGAATATCCCCAAACTCAGGGCAATTACAAAGCTATTTCAAGCAGTTGCCAGATTTGCATTTTCACTACCAAAGTAACAGTAGCATTTATTGTATTCCATCAAAGAGCTAATGCACTAGGGCGTATCTGGCAGCTCTATATTGACACATGCAACTGCTTCAAAGTACCCATTCAGACAGACAGAAGTTCTCATTTTTCCATTCACTAGACCTCCTGCCAGGCTTATAGCCAACAGACAAGGATAATCATGGGATTACTACTACAACAGTACAACTACTACAACCACAACAGAAATCATTAGCTTCCCATTTCCAAACAAGAAAAACAGCACAGCGGGGAGTTTGATGACGGAGGGGCCAGAGGAAAAATAAAGTGATGGAAACTGAACAGCAATTAAGAGTTGCCTTAATTAACAGCTTTACAATCTATAACTCACATGCATACAGCCTACAGTGAAAAATGCCATTTTTCCTTCAAAACCTCTCTGTTGCTTTACTATTATAAAGTCCTAACACCAGACCATAGCTTGAGGTTGAGGATTTCTAGTAACAAAACTAAGGAAAGTTGGTGCTGCAGCAGCCTGACATCTTACCTATACTGAAACAGGAGATGAATCTGAAGGACAAACTGCAAAGCATTGAGTGTGCAGACTAAATGTCCCTGCCTGCAGGTCTGGAGGCTGAGCTCTGCTGCTGTCAACTACCTGCACATGCAAGAGCCATGCTCTGAAAGGAATACCTAGCACAGAGGAAAGGACTCAGCCTCAAGAAACAAGTTATCCCCCAAGGAAAGCAGAAACATTTGCACATACAAGTCTGTGCTTCTAGGCTTGAATGCAGAATTCAAACTTGAGCAAGAAAAGCTGATAGATATGACCCATGAAAAAATAATGTGCTATAGATATGGGCTTTAATTAAATAAACAAAAAGGGAATGTTGTATTTTTCAGCAGAAAACAAAATCAACAAGAAACCCCAAATCACTCTGCAACAAATTCAACATCGCTAAATGTAATTCTTGTTTCCATTCCAGTAAAAACATATTGCATGTGTCTTTTTGTTTTATGACTTTTTAAGAACACATTGACTAAGGGAGATAAATAAAAACATCCATCAAAGTAATTTCAGTTTCCTGACGGCAAAATAAATTTAAACTAATATGTTATCTAATGAACAATGAAACTGGGAAGCAGTGCTTCAAATAGTCTCTGACTTCTAATGGGAATTCTCATTTACTCTAAATGTCCATCATCTAATTGCCAGGAGAGGTGCAGTACCTCTGAAATGAACAGCTTCAGAAGCATGGTTCCGTCTCCAACAGCATGCAAACTGCTAACCACTTCCAAGGGATTACAACCACCAAACTGAAACCCCTCCAGCATCAATCACATCCTTGTGTCCCTGGCTGAATGATGCTTAAAACAGCCAGAGTTGAAAGTACCCTAATATATACTTCTCCCTCTCAAAGAAACATGACTTGGAAAGAAAAAAGCAAGGGTACTGGGAGTGTGCATTATAAAGTGCTATGTGAATTTATCAAGGTGCTATGTTCAACAAAAACTTCAGTGCAGTTTGGTATTACATGGGATTACATAGCAACTCAAGGCGTCTATCTGCTTCTACTACATGTCTGACACATAACACAGAGCAAATCTGATCAAAAGAACATTACACATTAAGTGGAATTCTTATACAGTGAAATTTGGTTTCTCATTAAGAATAGTACAATAGAAAGCAGCTTTTTGCACCAGTGCAATTGTAGGTTATCAAATTACTACCACTACAGCACCAAAAAAAGGATTCCAAATACATTATGTAGGAGTCATAAATTATGTATTTCTGTAGTGTGATTATACAGAAGTTCACTGCAATATACACACCAAGCTGGATTTATATCTACAATATCCATGCACACACTCATGCACTCAATTTTTCACATATATCTCCCTCAGTATAACAACATAATTAGAATATAAAGCATTGCAAGTAAAGTGAGGTTTAGAAAGGTTTCATCTCCAGTTTACACAAGATCCCATTACAACCTGTGATAATAGCACCTCCTGAACATAACAACCTCTCTGGACAAGCTAACCTTTGCTGTACCAAGACACTTTAGGAAACAAAGATCTTTTTCATTATTTTATTAAAATATTGGGAAGGTATTGCAAATGATTTGCAGAACCCTTTGTAATGTATTTTCAGTACATAACCTTATTGTGATGCCGTTTCACCTCTGGAAAGCTATCTTTATTTTATAATCAGTGGAACCAAATACTTGCATTTGTCCTTATGCAGTAATTTTTGAATTCTAAGGTTCAACAATAGCGAAAAGTAGAAGCCCATTTACACAGCAAATGTAAAAAAGTATAAAGGCTTACATAATGCAATCTTGCAGTTGAGATAGTAAATTCAAAATTTAGGGATAATTTCTGCAGTGCCTTACGGTTCATTCCAGGCACACCTATATATGTACTCCTATTAGTTTGCAATATAAATACTATCTCCATAATGTGGCAATAGACACACACACTGTGGGAATCAAATTTCTGAACCACCTGATTTGGGGATATTTAATATATTATCCTTCCAGTATCTGAAGGGGGCCTATAGGGATGCTGGAGAGGGACTCTTCATTAGGGACTGTAGTGATAGGACAAGGAGTAACGGGTTAAAACTTAAGCAGGGGAAGTTTAGATTGGATATAAGGAAGAAGTTCTTTACTGTAAGGGTGAAGAATGGAATGGGTTGCCCAAGGAAGCTGTGAATGCTCCATCCATGGCAGTGTCCGAGGCCAGGTTGGACAGAGCTGTGGGTGACACAGTTTAGTGTGAGGTGTCCCTGCCCATGGCAGTGGGGTTGGAACTGGATGATCTTAAGGTCCTTTCCAACCCTAACTATTCTATGATTCTATCCACAAGGATTCTCAACATTTTCTTTTTGTGTCTTTAAAAACGCTACCCTGACTTCAAGCTGAAAGAAAAATAATTATTAGAAGTAATGTCATTAGTGTACCCATGAGCCCTGCTGAGTACCCTACTATGCCTACTGCTAAATGAAGTACAGTACTAATTTCAGATATGATAGCTGTATTCAGATTCCTACCCTAACACCTAGCAGAAGCTGCCAGAGCAGACATTCAGCTATGGCGGCCAAACACAAAATTGCCACAGGCAGAGTCCCCCTGCTCCATTGCCATAATAGTCTATGCATGGCCTTTACAGCCCAAACTTCTTTGTTCTGCTGGCACCCAGAGGAAGGCTGGAAGATCTTTGGAGCAGCTCTCCAGGTTACCAGCACTTCATCTGGCAAGAGGAATGTAACACTGGATAATAATAACAACTCCTCGCTTTCCTCCTAATCTTAATCCTTATTCACTTATTTTATTCTTTTATACAAAAATAGCCATTAGCAAAATGACTAAAATGTGATTATCTGACCCAGTACAATCATCTATTCAAGCCATTTTTAACAGAGAGCATTCCTACCTGCTAAGGCATCCCGATAAAGTTGCACAAAATGGTTAAAGATATCCTTAGGCAAACATTTCTCATCAGGCAAACACTGCAAGAGAATGACTATCTCTGACTGTCCCACTGCATGCATGCCTTTTGTAGTGAAACACCAGCACTTCCTGTTCACATCTGCAGAGAGGAAAATGTGGATCAGAAGATGAAAATTTCATAAAATATGTCTCAAATTCACTATATGAAAATAGCTCTTTCAAAAATCACTTTTACAGCGTGTTTCATTGTGATATCTGTCACACAGACAAACTAGGTTCTAAATCTGTAGACTTGCAAGAAAGCACAACTAAAACAAAAGCAGCTTGATAATTCCCTGTTTACAGCTGAGGAGCCAAAGCATTACAGTTTCCAATCAGATCTTGGTATTAACTTTTAGCAGTTTCTGTATCCAAATTAAAGGTCAGCATTTAAACAGGAATGAAGGAACCTGGGAAAAGGCCAGGCTGTTGGCTGTGCGTACCACAATCTTGACAGCTAAACCCCTTTCAGACAGTTATGTCTCTCTCAAGATGGATAGCTGGATGTCAGGTATTTTCATGAGACATCACTGTGTTGTTCTGCTTCACATGAATGTTAGTGATGACACATGCTCCAAGCGTCACAATTCATTTGCTGAGAGCACTAAGTTATTGAAATAAAATGTTCCATCTAATATGTATATATATGCACAGTAATGACATATTTATATGCATGCATAAAAACCGTACTGCTATCTAACCAGATGCTGAAAGGTTTATAAACATCTTAATTTCTTGTATGAAATTTTCACATAAACAAAGTATTTTACTGCAAAACTGTCCTCAATTTCTCAAACAATGTTTTCTTATCCAGGAGAGACTGACTCAGGTACTAACATGGCAAGCCATCTGTATGCCTCCCCATTCATTCCTCCCTCTCCCTGCACACGTACATGCACATGCACACACATAGTATAGGAAAGAACAGAGTAGCGAAATGGAACCTGTGTATTACTATGGGATCTCATCTGCTTTTTCCAGAATGGGATGACAAGCAAATGAGTTAAGCAACAAAGGAGGAACTGGTGATACAACACCTTGCCCTACCAATTCCATAGACAAAACCTCTCTCCAGACCTGAGACTTAAGGCTCTATCAGTCTAGTTTATATTTTCTACACAAAGTTTTCTGTATTTATGTCTAAATCACTGAAAAAGAGCCTTTTGTAATGTACCTTAATATGGCTAAGTATAGTTTTCAATCCATGCACATTTTCAAACTATCCCACCAAATAAATACACTGCTGTTCCTACAAATAACATAGGTAACGTTCCCCCCCCCCCCCCAGCCGAATCCTTACTTAATAATAAAAACTTACAATTTACTATTTTTACCATGGACAGCAAATTAGCATTTAAAACAAATACAAGAGGGTCAGGGCCACCATCCTCCAGCTGCTGCATGACAGAGATCTGAGAAGGTCTCTCTTCTACAGCATAGTCTATGAAAGAAACAAGTAAACACATAATTTATACATTTTCTGTGCATTAGCTACTAGGAAGATAATGAAGAGGGGAGAAATACATAAACTAATGTATTCCATAAATCATAGAAGGTCAAAATCCAGTGTAAAATGGATCCCAACATAAAACTTCAAAGATGTTTGTAGTGTCCCTCTGTGATTAAGACCCAGATGACTAGCAAATTAACATTTTTCATCCATGTGATTATAATCTACTCTGCATTTAAGATATAACAAAAATAGTTACACTGGTAAAAACAGGTTTTTGAAAGAAATTTTGAAATTACCTTTCCAGCTAGAATGATCTAGAAAGAAAGGTAATTTTGCTTTCTAATGTGAAAATTTTAAATTCTTCTTAAAATAGAATTAGAATATAAAAAATATCATGCTGCACAGAAAATCTGGTATGTGACAGCATATGAAACAACATCAACTTAGCATACAAAGTACAGTTTATGTGAGGTTATCTACATAAAAGCTGAAAAGCCTATTCTAGTTTTACTCCTTTTCTGAGGAGGAGACTGAATAATCAGACATCCATATGAGCAGGGTGAGTTATGAGCTGAGACAGGATAGAACAGATTTGTTTTGAAATTCAGTGCTGCTCACATTTTGGTTTTGAGACTATCCTGCAATAAAAGGTTACTTTCAGATGCCATTAAAAATGCACTCAGTCAGCAAAACTTGTAATGGGAATAAACAAATGAAAAAAAATAAGTTAATCCCAGGAATGTATTAAAGGATGCCATGAATCAGACTGCGGAAAGCAATTGTCAGATAAACAAATACATATTTTTTTTAATCTTATAAAAATAAGGTTTTATTTCTCTGAATTCTCCTCCATTTGGGTACTCTGGAAGGGAGCATCACAATTGCCAAAAGCTTCACTGTAGGCCAAGAGGTACAGTAGTGCTGTTGAATGCAGTGCTTGGGGATGCTTCAGACAGAGAGGATGATCCAAAATAATTTCAGAAGAGGGAAGCATGAATATTCATAAGGCTAATTAAAATGTATCTCTGTGTGAAACATTCCCCACAGTCCGATTAGTGAAGAAATTAGCCCACATTTCTGGACTGAAGTTAATTTTCTTTTTGCTTTATGTTTTACAGTAATTCTATGGCAAGACGGGGTTTTTCCTGGATTCCAGTAAGTACCAATGGTGTAAAGGACTGTCACAACGTTTAGCTAAAAGTACTTAATGTAAATCTCTTCAACTACTCAGCATATTGCCAGCATCTTGTTTTTTAAATCAGCACAGTAACTATTAGGTTAAGCGCAACTGGTAAGTATAAAAGCTAGCTGCCAAATTATACCCTCACCTCCTTTTACTCCAGTGGAGATGAGAATTGGAGGAAGACCATCTTCAGGAATTAGGTTCATTGCACTGCCAACGGGACTGCCAACCTGAGTTATATTTCCCGAGAATACAGAAGCATTATCAGTCTACAAGAAGCAAACAAAAAAGGATGAGATTACAAAAGTAATAATGATAGATATATATGAGCTGGCTGGCTGGCTGGATTACTAGATGTAGGTGAAGGAGTCTGTGCTTGCTTCAGAACCAGAAGCACCAAGTAATTTGGCTCTTTAACCCTCCTGTATGTGAGCCACTGCTAAAAGTCTGCTTAGACAGAGACTGCACTTCCCTTCTCTAGCACTACACATACCCATTTCTTCACAATATCTAAATGTACCTATGCCCATTTGAACTTTTGCAAAGTCTCAATTCCACTCACACAGGGTATGGTAAATTTAACATTGTTAGATTGTACCTGCACTCTCCTGCACACATCATTTTATAAAAAGTGTCACAGTTTTTCTGCTTTGTGCTATGACAATCTTGTTTCAAACTCCTTACTGACCAGGACACGGCTTCTTTAAAACATGCATTACACAAATATCTTTCAGACACAGGCTACACAACCAAAGCAAGCTTGGTATTTCTGTGGTGAATAGCAGAACACTTCCTTACTTCTGCTGCTGAAGTGTTGTTGTTGACAGGCTTTGATGGATCATGCGACACTGCTAAGGTTCCTGTGGAAGTTGTCCCAGCTACTGTCAGTTTTGCTGCATCAGCAACTTCTCCATTGGGTAATATCCCATCAGCAAACCAAACACGCCTTTGTTCTCTAGGTTGAGCCACTGGAGAGAACATAAAAACCAGGATTTAAGATCACACAGCAACATTGACTGGAAATTTGAGTACAGAAGAGCAAAATGGAAAAAATTAATAAACAGAGAAATATGAACTGGAAAGGGCTTAAGACATCATCTAGTGCATTGCCTATGGCAGCATCATGTATAAACACATCTGCTGAGAATAATTTACTTGTCCTTAAAAAACCTTATGTTCCTACTGAGGGCAGGAATATCAGAACTGGCTGTAGCTAGAGTATTTGGAATGGGTGAAGTACAGATATTCTTTCCAAATTCTTGCTATAGGCAAATTGAAAGAAAAAAGAAGCCCTCTTACCTTCTGCTCCAGGATGCTTTAAAACTCCCACAGGTACCATGACAGTGGGAGGCGGAGAGCTCAGGGCGCCCGAGGCCTGAGCCTGCTGCAAAGGAGGGATAGTAGAACAGTATTCAGCAGGATTGTTAGGGTTAGGACTCTGGCTTGAGGCACTCATCATGTTCTCCCAGGCTTGAGCTGAAGCAAACAAAGAACAAGAAACATGAACACAAAGGAAGGTATCTAACAATCCAAAACACTGTGTTAAGCTCTCACCTACAGCAGGTATGGACCCTGCCACCTTCCAAAGACCATCTCTCTTCCTTTATTTAAAAGCCCAGGATACTTCATTAGTTAAACAAGAAAATACACAGCAGGAGGAGAAACAGCACTGGTCCTGTGCCACAGAAGAAGTAGTTCATATAGAAATATTTTCTGAAAACTATACTTTATGTACGAAGATTAGCTCCTCATGCTTCGTTTTGTTTCTTCTTCAAAAGATTTACCTGAAAAAAACTAATACTTCTATATATGTATATTTATCACACTGTATGGACAGATGGATATTCCTCTTACAAATGTTTTATAACCCACAGGACACTTCAGCAGATTTACATTTTGTATATGAGAAAAACCATCTTACATTTCTTTATATCCAGGGCAGATCAGTACAGATCAACAACTTATATTCTTAACTATATATATAAAACCAACTTATGCTATTCATTCTGAAGGCACGACTTGAGCTTTAATTCAATTGGCCAAACAGTAACACATAAAACTGCTTTGTCAAGAACATCCATCACAGGGAAATCTCCCCTATAGCTGTTTGACTGTATCTCCACAGTACTACTTCTTTTTCATCTATAAAGAAGGCTTGTAGCTATGGAAGGTACCAGAAAATTCATGGGTATTTGCACCTTCAACCATATTAGTATGCTACAGTTAATGCACTTCCCTAGTCAGACATAAATATCATGTCACCTGTACACTCAGAGCAGCTATAAAGCCTGAATAAATCATGCACATCTTTTGGTTCCTTTGGCTATGAATTTGCAGAAAACCAAGGTGAAAATAACAAGACCAAAAACCCCAAACAGAACACAACAGAACACAAACCCCTCCTGCTTCCTCTCCTCAACCTGTAAAACCAATGGAGTGAAATGCCTGCCAATGGAAAAGATACTGACATGGCCATTTGAGAAGATTAATTGAATTGAAGTATTTCTGCAACAGCAATTCTGCTTTCGTTTGGAGTAGAGGGCCTGGAAGAAGGAACCGTTAAAGACGCACAAAGAAAAGTTACATCTCTAGGATCCCTTTGTTAGAAAGGTCAAAGCATGGTAAAAGAACTTTTAAAGCCTTGCCTAAATCAAGCAAAGTGCCAATTCAGGACATCTACCAATTGAAAAGATAGTAAAAATAGCACTGGAAACTTATTAAACATAGCCTGGCAATGGAAAAGTGCCAGAAAACATACAGCCCTCCCCCCACACCTCAGTGAAACACAAACCAGATACCAAGCAACCAAATGAAATAACTACTTTGAAAGCAGAATTCCTACCCCTGGTTCCAAGATTGTGCAAAGATTAATGCTTAACCTGCTGCACTGAGTGGAAAAAAACCCCAACACTGTACCCACAAAGAAACTGCAGCTATCAGGAGGGATCAGATATGATCAGGCTACAAGTTAACTAACCAGTAACCACAAGCATCATCACACAGCACTGCAGCAGGGATAGAAAGAGAGAGGTAGCCCAGGGCAAGTACACCTAAGCAGGCAGCAGCACTCTCCCTGTAATAAACCAAACAGTGGTGTCACTGTTTGTTGCCATTAATGTGTATCTGTCCTGGCAACAGGACAGAAAGGCTTTTAAAAGGAAATCATTATAATATGATCAATTTTATTATTCCTTTTTACAAGAACACTTCTGGTTTCAACTGAAATACTTTCAGATTCTTCCCTTCCCCCAGATGAAAACAAATCCTACTCACCACCAAAAGGAGCCAGCTGCCTTTTGCCAGGTGTATGTGTAATTCCTTGGTTTTGTACACCTTGAAATACGTTACTTTCTCCATCTCAAAATGTCATATTTTACCACCCCTTCAACATCAATGTCACAACTTGGTTTCAGTTTTTAGATATTATAACCTAAAATTTCCTATCACCTCACACATTTGGCCTACAGAAAAGAATTATTAGTAGTTAAAACCTACCACTGATTAATCTTTAAACACTTTGAAACTGGAAAAAATTGTTCCTGGTCATTAACATAACATGAACATGAATGAATGAACATGAGCCGACAGTGTGCGTCCGCAGCCAAGAAAGCCAACCGTATCCTGGGCTCCATCAAAAGGAGCCTGACCAGCAGGTACAAGGAGGTGATCCTGCCCCTCTACTCTGCTCTTGTGAGACCTCACCTGGAGTATTGTGTGCAGTTCTGCTGTCCTCAACATAAAAAGGACATGGAACTGTTGGAACAAGTCCAGAGGAGGCCACGAGGATGATCAGGGGACTGGAGCACCTCCCGTATGAAGACAGGCTGAGGAAGTTGGGGCTGTTCAGCCTGGAGAAGAGAAGGCTGCATGGAGACCTCATAGCAGCCTTCCAGTATCTGAAAGGGGCCTATAGGGATGCTGGAGAGGGACTCCTCATTAGGGACTGTAGTGATTAGGACAGGGGGTAACGGGGTCAAACTTAAACAGGGGAAGTTTAGATTGGCTATAAGGAGGAAGTTCTTTCCTGTTAGGATGGTGAGGCACTGGAATGGGTTGCCCAGGGAGGTTGCGAGTGCTCCATCCCCAGCAGTGCTCAAGGCCAGGCTGGACAGAGCCTTGGGTGACATGGTTTAGTGTGAGGTGTCCCTGCCCATGGCAGGGGGGGTGGAACTGGGACGATCTTAAGGTCCTTTCCAACCCTAGCTATTCTATGATTGTATTCTGTGATTCTATAAAGTGCCTGCTAATTTTGGATGCTCATCTCAAGCCTAAGCACTCAGCTACTTTCAATCAAACCTGCATAATACTGAACTTCTTTGGAGAAAATTAAAGCTATGAACTGTTTTAGCCAGACTCTTAGCAAATCCAAAGATCTTTCTGAAACCAGGAGCCCAAATAATCTACTATACAGTAACATGTAAAGATACCGTCAAAATTGCTCTGTCTGAAAGCTGACATAACACAGCATTTTCCCAACTTATTCTTGGTTTTAACTACAGCAGCCATCTTTGATAAAAGTCTCCAAAGTTTAACTAAACATTTGTAGCAATGGAGATTCCAGGATTCCAAGTTTGCACTGAGAACCTGGATTTGTCCACTTCTCATTCTACCTTTTACATGTCCAGTTGTGCCTGTCTGACCTTCCTCCACAACTGAAGTTACTTTGATCATCAGGTTCCAGTTATCCAAAGACCACTAATAAACTGAAGACAGCACCTGGAACTCCTCACAGTGAGGCAGGATTTCTCATGATTTAAGCACTCACATGGATACTTTCGCAACCTAATCCAATTTTTCTACCTTCTCAATTCAAGACAGAAGAGGTGAACACTGAGTCTTTCAGCAACAGCCGTCCCAGGTTCATGGACATGAAGTCGATTGGGCAGCATCACCACCCAAAGCCAGCACAGGAAGTTCTTGAAATTTTCAAAGGCCTCAAGATACAGTGGGAAGAATAGTCTGTGTTTGCCCCTCTTTAAACCACATATCTGAAGTGTTAACAATATAAAGCACGAAATTCAGATTAGATTCCATGGCCATCTGGTCAAACCCAAATAGAAGTCTTTCCTTACACCAAGCAGAAGTAATACAACTTCTTCTTTGTTCTAGTTGTTAACTTCCTAACTACTTGTGACCTCTCTCATATGTCCCATGTTCACATCAGGCTTTTATAAACAGCACCATCCTGGGTTTGACAGACTCTCCAGTAACGTGCCCAAAGCAATAATCCCAACTCAGCTGTCCACAGTTGTGGACAGGCTTTTAGATAAGATGCCCTACTCTAGCACCAAGGAGTTAACGAGGAAGAAAAACTGGATTAATCTGTGGATAAAGACTACTTCCCCAGTTTCCTATAGTGCATAATCTAGAAGAGGAACAACTGCATTAACCTTCTCTTTGACATCCAGTAAAAAAGTGTAACAGGTTAACTACTCAGGTATCAAAGGACAGAGAGTAGGCACCTGAATTAAAAAAACAAAAAGCCACCAAATCCACAGTTTCTGCAATGCTGGTATAGCACTTACAAATTAAAGCTTTCAAACCCATTGCAACCTTACCAGTTTTTACCTTTTGTTAAGCATATTTAGTTTAGTAATCCCTACTCTCCACAGAGCTTCCATGCTGGTCTCTCCAGGGCTTTCACTGTTTTAGAATACTTACCCATTCAAAATAAGGTATTTTGATTTATTTTCTTTAACAGCATCACTGCAGCTCAACACAAAGCCAGTGAAATGCTGCATCTCAGATTCTCTTGCCACTTACCATTCATTAGTACAGAATGGCAGATTACACACACTCTGGCTTCCTTTCGGTCCATGTATAGCAACTTGCATTTCAGGCTACAGCACGCCGCACAAAAAACCTGGAACCAAAGGGGAAACACTTTCAGTGCTATTCAGAAGACGTGAGGAACTGATCGCATTCAGACAAGTGAGTATTTGTAAAGCTCTAGATGTGGAAAATAAGGAAGTTAATTATTAGTATCTTCCTCTTAAAGCCACAGTGACTAATACCTGCCCAGGATGCCCTTCCTACTAATCCTGATGAAGCAGTATTACATGGAACACACAGATGCATGCTGTTCTGATAATGCACTATGGCATTTTCAACATATGTTTGGCATACATGACATTGGGTTAATAAATTCCTACCACTTTACTCACTGAATTAACCATCTGGGAATTAATTTCAGTCTTAGAAAATGTATGAGTACTTTCTAGAACCAACTGTGTCTAAACGCACAAGTTCTCTCTACAGAAGACATTGCTATGGCACAGATTAATTCAAACAGGTCATTTTTCTCTGCAGCAGGGCAATTTACATGCCTTAGCAACTCTAGCTATTTAATCTCTTCATATCGAACAAGCTGTTCTTCAGTTGAGACTTAACTGAGCAGTGATGTATCAAAAAGTGTTCAACATATAAAACAAGACATCTAATAAAGCTGAATGACATTGGTACTACAAGAAAATCTTTCTCAATATTAAAAAAAAAAAAAAAGCAGCTTGTATTTAAATGATTACAAAAAACTACAGCATCTCAACACTGGAGAGAAATCAGGAACTGCATTTTACACACACTGGCTGCTAAGGGGAGATCTGGCGCAAAACCCCTGGAAGGACAACCTCCTGTAGAGATGCTGTCGCATCGCTAGTGCTTCTCACCTGAACAAGCTCTAACAATTCCCCAGTCCTGGGCAGGAAACAATCTTGAGGCTTCCTCCACACAAGCAAAACCATAAAATATGAGCATGACTTGTGCACCAAAACAAACATTTGCATGCAGATATGATCCTATAACAGTCACCTCCATCTAAAAATCCTGCAGAACAGACAAATCAGGCTGCCCTAATGATTGATTTGATTCAAATAATAGTATTTTCTTTATTTAAAAGGTTAAAGTCCAGGTGACATGACACTGATGAACACCCATTTCATGCAGAGAGGTAATGTCACACTCAGGAAATCTAGAAACAGCAGCAGCCACCCTGAATTCAGATATCAGGAGAGATTTTCAAATTTCCATTCTAGATGGATATTATACCTACAATCCATTATGCAATCAAAACAATTATTCCATCATCACTTCAGCAGCAGTATTTCTGTAATACAGACAAGAAGCTACATAGGATTCTCATATATAAATATATGTAAGCCTACCTAAACCTCAGCTGAGTTAAGGATCACACCAAACTATGACCACTTTGCAGCCTGTTCCATCTGCAGTCTTTTAGTGGCAAGTGTTTATAATAAGCACATATAAAATAAGCTCTGATTTCACCATGAGAACTGAAAATCAAATGTGAAGAAAGAAGAGCTCACCCTGCCTCATATCAACCAGTTTAAATGTTTCCTAATTATGTCACCTTAAACATTTCAGAAGCAAAATAGAAGTGAGTGCACACTGGCATTTTAATGCAAAAAATAAACTCAACCCTTTTGCGTATGTGAAAATCTTAAAAAGTCATTTAAAAAAGGCAAATGTACTTTAAAAATCTCATTTCTGCATTTACACATTAACCCAATTTACAAGCATTCTAGGGAGTATTAATAACATCACAGCATATTTTAGAGACATCTGACATCATTTTAGCTCTCTGGGAGAAACTTCCAGTTGAAAGTTCAATACTGAACATGGAAAAAATCAATGTCTTCAACCATAAATGAAGGGCCTACACAAATTAATACCTAATTTAGGACCCTTTTGCATTTAGGACACATTGTGCATTCAGCAAAGCTCCCGAGTGCAATGATCTAATATTAGGAGAGAAAACAGAAGCAATGATAGAACACCTACACCTCCTTTCTTAGGCTGCATCAGCCTTCTAACAGTAGTAACGCTGAGGAAGAACACAGTCCAGCACAACTGACAATTCAGTCTTGTTATTAACAATCACCAAGTCACTATCTCAGTATATCATGCTATAGAAGAATAACACCGCAGTGTCAAAGCGAGTTTCTATTATTAGGGCTTTCAGGTTCACTGGGAGTTGTTAAAGCATTAGTTGCTAGGGGGTTTGGTGGGGTTTTTAATATATTTTTGTGGAAAACTATAGCTTTGGTTGGCAGTATAAAAATGAAATACAAATTTTCTAGTTTTCCTATCAAGGATGACTGTTTCATCTGACAACAGAAAATGCTAAATACTGTCGTGGTTTAAACCCAGTCAGGTAACTCGCTCACTCGCTCCCCCCCTTCTTTCCCTCCCCTACTCCCAGAGGGACGGAGAGGAGAATCGAAAAGAATGCAACTCCCCCAGGTTGAGATAAGAACAGTTTAGTAACTAAGGTATAACAGAGATCACTACTGCTACCACCAATAATAACAATGATAAAGGAAATAACAAGGGAAGAGAATACATCACCTCACCACCAGCCAACTGATAACTCGCCCCCCCAGCCCGACCAAGCACCGACTGATACCTCCTCCAGCCCTGCAGTCCTAGCCCTTCCAGGTAACTCCCAGTTACACCCCACCCCGGGCATGACGTGCTGTGGTATGGAATACCTCTTTGGCTAGCTTGGGTCAGGCGTCCCGTCTCTGCTACCTCCCAGTTTCCCCTCCTCCCTGGCAGAGCATGAGCCTCACAAAGTCCTTGGTCAGGGTAAACATCACTTAGCAACAACCAAGAACATCGGTATCACCAGCACTGTTCCCAGGCTGGAAGTAAAAACACAGCACTGCACCAGCTACCAAGAAAGAGAAAAATTGACTACTAGTGCTAAACCCAGGACAGTATCCACCCCTTATTCCATACCATTCACGTCATGCTCAGATCCCACATTTTCAATATACCATTGCTCTCCCACATATATACACCCATATACACACAGACCAAGAGAAAGAGATCATTTTCTTAGTGCATGGACCAATCCCTATAATGCTGCCGAGTCCATTCGGTCCATGATGTCAGTTTCCACCTCTTGTAACAATCTTTCAGGGCAGGAAAGGCTGTGTGCAGTATTGGATCGTTCCCTGCTGATGCTGATCGTTCCTTTACTGCGGAACTCATCCGGTTCTTTCAAAGTTCATTCTCTGTTGGGATGATGGTTGGAGGGAAGTCAGGGCTAGTCGCTGGTGACCTGGAGACATCTAGTTGATGGGCTACAAAAGTATTACACAGCAGGCAACAGCATACAGTTAAGTTCATTGGCTGTTTTCCCCTAAAATCAAATCCCCTTGAGGTATACATCGGACTTCCCCATCTTCCTGCATTACCCACCAAGTATATCCAGGTCCCTGAGCAAAAGCAATCCCACGAGTGGGTTTGCCTTTACCTGAAGCAGGTATAACCCAGACTGTCTTCCCCAGAAAATTCTTCATATGCACCACGGGAACTTTGTCCCCCTCTACAGTATGTAAAAGTTCTGACTGGGCTGGGCCAACCCTGCTGGCAGATCCTCTGGTGTTGCCCAACCAGGTGGCCTTTGGTAAGTGTGTATCCCAATGCTTGAAAGTTCCCCCACCCATCGCTCTCAGTGTAGTTTTTAACAGCCCATTGTACCGTTCGATTTTCCCAGAGGCTGGTGCGTGGTAGGGGATGTGATATACCCACTCAATGCCATGCTCTTTGGCCCAAATATCTATAAGGTTACTCCGGAAATGAGTCCCATTGTCTGACTCAATTCTCTCTGGGGTTCCGTGTCGCCACAAAATCTGTTTCTCAAGGCCCAGGATAGTGTTCCGGGCAGTGGCGTGGGGCACAGCGTATGTTTCCAGCCACCCGGTGGTTGCTTCCACCATGGTAAGCACATGGCGCTTGCCTTGGCGGGTTGGTGGCAGTGTGATATAGTCAATCTGCCAGGCCTCCCCACATTTATACTTCAACCATCATCCTCCATACCAAAGAGGCTTTAACCATTTGGCTTGTTTAATTGCAGCACGTTTCACACTCATGAATAACCTGGGCAATAGTGTCCATTGTTAAGTCCACCCATCAATCACGGGCCCATCTATAAGTTGCATCTCTGCCCTGATGGCCTGAAGTGTCACGGGCCCACCAGGCCAAAAATAATTCACCTTTACGTTGCCAATCTAAGTCCATCTGAGCCACTTCAATCTTAGCCGCTTTATCCACTTGTTGGTTGTTCTGGTGTTCCTCAGTGGCCCGACTCTTGGGTACATGGGCATCTACATGACGTACCTTCATCACCAAGTTCTGCACCCAGGCAGCACCACAGTGCAGCAGCCCAGATGGGTTTACCTCTGCGTTGCCAGCTGCTCTGCTTCCATTGCTTCAACCACCCCCACAGGGCATTTGTCACCATCCATGAGTCAGTATAGAGATAAAGTACTGGCCACCTTTCTCGTTCAGCAATGTCCAGGGCCAGCTGGATGGCTTTCACCTCGGCAAACTGACTCGATTCACCCTCTCCTTCAGCAGTTTCTGCAACTTGTCATCCAGGACTCCATACAGCTGGCTTCCATCTCCAATGCTTTCCCACAATATGGCAGGACCCATCAGTAAACAAGGCATACTGCTTTTCACTTTCTGACAGTTTATTATATGGTGGGGCCTCTTCAGCACGCACCACCTCCTCCTCTGGTGACATTCCGAAATCTTTGCCCTCTGGCCAGCCCATGGTGACTTCTAGAATGCCTGGACGACTGAGATTTCCTATTCGAGTTCGTTGTGTAATTAGTGCAGCCCATTTACTCCATGTAGCATCAGCTGCATGATGTGTAGAGGAGACCCTGCCTTTGAACATCCAGCCCAGCACGGGCAACCGGGGTGCCAGGAGGAGCTGTGCTTCAGTGCCAATTACTTTCAAAGCAGCTCGAACCCCTTCATAGGCTGCCAGTATCTCTTTCTCAGTTGGGGTATAGCTGGCCTCAGATCCTTTGTATCCCCGACTCCAAAAGCCGAGGGGTTGGCCTCGAGTCTCCCCTGGAGCTTTCTGCCAGAGGCTCCAGGTAGGACCGTTCTCCCCAGCTGCATTACATTTCTTACATAGGGCCCGGTCCGGACTGGTCCACGGGCTACTGTGTGAACTATCTCATGTTTAATTTGTTCAAAGGCTTGTGGTAGCTCAGGGCCCCATTTAAAATCATTCTTCTTCCAGGTCACGTGATAGAGAGGGCTTACAATCGAACTGTAATTTGGGATGTGCATTCTACAGAACCTCACCGCACCCAAGAAAGCTTGCATTTCTTTCTTATTAGTTGGTGGAGACATTGCTGTTATCTTGTTGATCACATCTGTGGGGATCTGTCTACATCCATCTTGCCATCTTATTCCCCAAAATTGAATCTCCTGTGCAGGTCCCTTGACCTTACTCCGTTTTATGGCAAAACCAGCTTTCAGCAGGAGTTAGATTATTTTCCTCCCTTTCTCAAAGACTTCTTCCGCTGTATCGCCCCACACAATAATGTCATCAATGTATTGCAGGTGTTCTGGAGCTTGCCCCTGTTTCAGTGCAGTCTGGATCAGTCCATGGCAAATGGTAGGGCTGTGTTTCCACCCCTGGGGCAGTCGGTTCCAAGTGAACTGGACACCCCTCCAAGTAAAAGCAAACTGTGGCCTGCACTCTGCTGCCAAAGGAATTGAGAAAAATGCATTGGCAATATCAGTCGTGGCATACCACTTGGCTGCCTTTGACTCTAGTTCATACTGAAGTTCTAGCATGTCCGGTACGGCAGCACTCAATGGTGGTGTGACTTCATTCAGGCCACGATAGTCTATTGTTAGTCTCCATTCTCCATTAGATTTTTGCACTGGCCATATGGGGCTATTAAAGGGCGAGCGGGTCCTGCTGATCACTCCCTGACTCTCCAGTCTACGGATCAGCTGATGGATGGGAATCAGGGAGTCTCGGTTGGTGCAATATTGCCACCGGTGCACTGTTGTGGTCGCAACTGGCACTTGTTGTTCTTCGACTTTCAGCAACCCAACAGAAGGATCCTCTGAGAGACCAGGCAAGGTGGACAGCTGCTCAATTTCCTCAGTCTCCAAAGCAGCAATACCAAAAGCCCATCAGTACCCTTTTGGGTCTTTGAAGTACCCTCTCTTGAGGTAGTATATGCCGAGGATGCATGGAGCCTCTGGACCAGTCACGATAGGGTGCTTTGGCCATTCCCTCCCAGTCAGGCTGATTTCAGCCTCCAGCACAGTCAACTCTTGGGATCCTCCTGTCACTCCAGAAATATAGATGGGTTCCACCCCTTGACAGCTTGATGGCATCAGGGTACACTGTGCACTGGTATCTACTAGAGCCTTATACTTCTGTGGGACTGATATGCCAGGCCATCTGACCCACACAGTCCAGTAAATCCGACTGTCCCCTACCTCCACCTGGCTGGAGGCAGGGCCCCTCTAATGGTCATCACAACGTGGTGAAAGGGATTATTCTTTGTTATCACAGGAGCTGGAGTAAAATCAGCTCTTCCACTCCATCTGGGAAACTGCTCACCAGAGACTGAAGCCATAGCTCTCATGGGATGATCAGTCTTGGCCCTTGCTCCCCTCTTCAATTCACTCACCTGTTCCTCCAAAGCTGAAGTAGGTTTTTCATCCCACTTTGTCATGTCTTCTCCGTGATCCCACAGGTAAAACCATAGGGTACCCCGTGGCGTATACCTCCTGTATCTCCTCTCTCGAACAATAGGACGCCTTTTGTTAATAGCTGAGACGTGTGTTGGTACACGCGAGGAGCTGGATAAATCAGACAGATCGTCCCTCAATTGTTTGAGATCCTGGGACAGTTTTTCCACAGCTGAGACGACGGAAGGGGTCAGACTGTCTTCGAACTCTCAGAGTTTATGAACCATTTCATCCACTGTTAGTGGTACTATGTCATTCCAGGTTACTGTTGCCAATGAAAGGGCATATGAGGACGGTGAATTCCGTGTAAGTTTTCGCCACATGGGTCGTGTACATTCAGCTTCATCTGGATCTATGGGTATATCCCCGTTATTCGGCTTGATGTGATAGATCATCTCTACGATGGCTGATTCCCTCAGAAACTGGATGCCTTTGTCTATAGTAGTCCACTTGGCCGAACGACTCATAACATCGTCCTTGTATGGAAACCTTTCTTTCACAGCTGCCAAGAGCCGCCTCCAAAGACTGAGGGACTTTTTCTCTCTTGCAATTGCTTTGTCAATTCCCCCTTCTCTAGCAAGTGATCCCAGCTGCTTGGCTTCTGTACCTTCTAGTTCGTGACCATCGGCCCCATTGTCCCAGCATCGGAGCAACCAGGTGATGATGTGCTCCTCTGGTTGACAGGTAAAATCTTTTCGCATATTCCATAGCTTGGTTGAGGTCCGAGGTCGAGAAGTTACCTCTTCTTCTTCTTCTTCGTCATGTGATGATGACTCCTGATCAGATGCTAGACTGGGTGGTGAATACACTGTTTCTTCATCTTGCTTCACCCTTCTTGCCTTCTTTTTGCTTTTTCTCTTGCATACAGGGGCAACCGATATTGGTACAAATTGGTCCTCTGGTTTGGCTGCAGTGATTATCACTGTGGTTTGAGTAGCGACTGTACTTGTTGCTAGGGGTGGTGTAGCTGCTGTGCTTGGAGCTGGGGTAGCCACGCTGTCTGCTGCAGTCGAAGTTTGAGCAGCTGCTGTACTTGCCACTGGGGTAGCTGCGCTGTTCACTGAGGCCAAAGTTTGAGTAGCGACTGTACTTGTCACTGGGGTTGGTGAAGCTGCTGTGCTTGGAGCTGGAGTACCTGCACTGACTGTTGCTTTGCCCTCAGATCCACCGACTTTTTTTTCCTTTTGAAGGTGCTGGATAGTGTTGAACAAGGCCCTGTAAGCATAGGCCAAGCCCCAGCACGTTGCCATGATTTGTCCGTCTCTGGTATGGCCAGAATGACCACACACCTCATTTGAGTGTTTTACTAATTCTTCTGGATTTTACAGTTGTTTGGTGGTGAAATTCCAAAGTACTGAAGGAGCCCACTGACCTAGATACTTGCCCATACTATCCCACACACCCTGCCACTCACGACTGTCCAGCCTCAGGGAAAATCTCTTGGTCCTCCTACATCGTCGTTTTACCCCAGACAAGACCCAGACCTTACTCTGCTTAACTCCTGAAATCAGTCATGGACAAAACACACTCTGTATGCTTGTCAACATGGCGATACCCATCACGATCAGCAAACAAGTCTCAACAGCATTAAAAGGCCATTCAAAAACTTCAAAACTCTCAAATGATGTGGTAAATGGTCTGGGGGGAGGACTGGGAGGGTAAAAGGATGTCTCCTTCACAGGTTGACCACCCGAGAAGGAGAAAAAAGATGTGTAATTGCTAAGCACTTCTATCATATACCTCCCAAAGCATAAAGGTGGTGACCACACTGGGAACATAAGCCAGATCAGTTTCATGATCAATGATTCTATTGTATTACAAGTCATTACCATAAAATACAATGAGACAAAAAGCTTAGCCCAAGCCCGACAATTGAGAAACACTAATACAGCAAATATGGGATGGAAGTAAGGTACGATATACTGAAACTGTGAGATCAAGAGGAACAACCTTGAGAGCCAATAAATCAGCATTGTGACAAGTGACTATTAATCTGGTCAGATCTGTCGTTATCTCAACCCCTCGTGCCCCACGCTGTGTGCCAAAAAAGGAACTGTCATGGTTTAAACCCAGTCAGGTAACTCGTTCCCTCGCTCCCCCACTTCTTTCTCTCCCCCTACTCCCAGAGGGACGGAGAGGAGAACCGAAAAGAATGCAACTCCCCCAGGTTGAGATAAGAACAGTTTAGTAACTAAGGTAGAACACAAGTCACTACTGCTACCACCAATAATAACAATGATAAAGGAAATAACAAGAGAATACATCACCTCACCACCAGCCAACCAATAACTCGCCACCCCCCAGCCTGACCAAGCACCGACCGATACCTCCTCCAACCCTGCAGTCCTAGCCCTTCCAGGTAACTCCCAGTTACCCCCCACCCCGGGCATGACATGCTGTGGTATGGAATACCTCTTTGGCTAGCTTGGGTCAGGCGTCCCGTCTCTGCTTCCTCCCAGCTTCCCCTCCTCCCTGGCAGAGCATGAGCCTCACAAAGTCCTTGGTCAGGGTAAACATCACTTAGCAACAACCGAAAACATAGGTTATCACCAGCACTGTTCCCAGGCTGGAAGTCAAAACCAGCGCTGCACCAGCTACCAAGAAGGAGAAAAACTGACTACTAGTGCTAAACCCAAGACAATACATTAAGGTAAAATCAGGTAAAATTTATGCATGTGTTCACACACATTCTTCAGGGTGTGAATTTTAATTCAGAATTTACTGCAAGTGTATTACTTTCTACCACTCCCTTGAGGTTCAGATCGTCCATTAATTTTGCAATTATTAGCCTGAAATTAAAAGCCGAGGCAGACTTCCCAGGTGCCACTCACCTATTTTTAAATGCAATTTCCATTCCCAAATGAAACAGATACATTCACTCCTACCAGAATGATTTGCCACAATGGTCAGAAAGCTTTAAAAGAAACTGGTGTGCTAAAGCTTTTGTTCAGAAATATTTAGTCCCATGCCTTCCCTTGAAACAATTAATTGCAAGAGCTGAAAACGTGATCTCAATTCTTTAAATGAGATTCATACGTTTAATAGAAACAGTAGAAGTGTCACTGTGATTCAGTAGTTACCTATACCAGAGGCACGTGGTCAGAATGACTTGCTTTGGGAATGGGGATTTTAATCAGAAAGCAAGAGTAGACAGCTGAGAATAGCTGTGTCTCAAGCCACCAGCTAGATTCATCAGAACTTGCCTGTCAAAACCTTTGGTCTCTTTCCACCTGGAATTGTTACAGGAATTAAGCGTTGTAAAGCAATTTGCTGTATTATTTGACTTATACTGATCACTAGCATTTGTTAATGAGTGGCTTTTTTTCTTCAGAATTTTCTTCTGCCATATCTTTTTGGCTGCATGTGTACAGATTTTGTCCAGACAACATTAGCTAACAAAAGCTTCTAGAAACAAGCTATTCTGAGGATTATTCTAACACTCTTAGAACGTTAAATACTAATATGTGATGTATTTTTCACATCTGAGAAACAAATCTGTCTACAGAGGGACGTTTTATTTTATCCATTCCCCACACAGTATGTGAAACAATGCTGGATGTTCTTCTCAAGGCTTGTCTTTAGCAATTTGAAAAGCAAAAAGAAACCACACTACATGTTCTGGCATCGCTCTACCTGTGCGCATTTTATCCATTTTGTTTACAGATAATTTCATTTTCAGCTTCTCATTTGTGCAATTCAGGGCTGCAGTCCTACAGGGAAGTAATTAAATCCAAGCACTAAACTTGTTTAAAACACAAAAATATGTAGAAAGCATTAACGTAAATGAACATTGTAGTCATATTTTTTAAACTCATAAAACCCAAAAGAATGACCTAAATAACTGACAGTATAAGTTAATATAGCAAAGCTAAAAGGGACAACCCTTTAATTTACATGCCTTACAGATTCTCCTTAACTGCAATGAGAAAAAGATTGAGCCCTCTGATATTAATCAAGAGGTTCGCAAAAGGTAGGCAGGAACCTCATGTAATGCTTATTGCGTTGCTAGCTCCACATCATGACTGCCACCAACCTGCAAGAGGATGGCAGAAGCAACTGGAAGTCCTGGACCAGTGTACAATGAATGTCTCCTTAGCTTTGAAAAGCGTCCTGGGAAAGATTTTTCAGCATATCTCAAAATCAAATTTGAATAAAATCTACTTCTCTGGCAGTGAAGAGATTAGTAACCAAAATGCACAGCACTCAAAGGGACAAATGGGACACATATATAGTCCATTACAGAGGAGCAAGCCTGGATTTTCTGCTAGGCTGCTTCCAAAAACAGGTGGCATAAGGGTTTGAGCTTTCCAGATATATTTGCTACTTTTAAGTCCTTTGTTGGTCCATTCTGCTTCCCTGCACTATTCTGGTAGCAAAAGATAACAGCCATAGCAGTCAGGAGGTCTTCTAATCAACTTCAGAAACTTTGGATAGGGCTTAAGTGAACCAAAGTTACTTTTACTCCAGCTTTTAGTGGAGCATAGCATTTCTTTTAGTCTTAAAAATATTCATGAATATCTACTTGACAAGACTGTTGGTTTACTGCTTTTGAATCATCATATTTTTTCCTAAATTCATATTTCCCACGTGCCACTGATGTTTACTTCAGTAACAAGATACCTGGAAATACTTTACAAGCTAATCCTTTACCAAAAACTTATCACCCAAGAATTTGTGTTGATCTAGAAGGCATATATGTAAAACATAAAAAAAGTTAACAATAAAATATTTCTTGCACAACACAAAATGATACAAAAACAATGTTTTAGTTGTCTTCATCACAAAATTTCTCACCATGTGCATGTACATCAGGTTACAGTTAATTTACTGTATTTTCTTTTCCAGGAGCAAATGTATGGCTGATCAGCCATCTCACACAGCAGGAACACCAGCAATTCAACAGCACACTTCCAATTCACATCAATAGGTTTCTGTATCTTTAATGGGATTATTGATGCAGTAATTTCTGCAAAAAGTTTCCTGCACTTGGCCATTCTGTAGCAGTTCAACATGAACCCAATGATGTTGATTGCTGCAATCAACAAATATACTGCTCATACAGGCTAATAATTCTTTCAGTTATAAATAACAGTTACCATCTATTAGGACCCTAAATAAAGATTACAAACTCCTTTTTTTTCCTTCACAAACCAAACACAGCTTTTTAGGAAGAGATGTCACAGTTAACTACAGCCAGTAGTTAAGTCCTCCGATTTGATTTTGTGCAGTATCAGAAGAAAAAAGGGTGATTTGAGCTTACAAAATACAAACTTACCTTCCCACAAGCTCTGCAATGATGCCTTCTTTTGGTGAATGTAAATCTGGCCTCACATTTCATACAGTTTGGTGCTTGAGAATCTGGAACCCAAACTGGAGCCACCTCACCCAAAGTCGTAAAAGGCTTTCTGGCTGGAGCTCCAAACTGACCAGCTCTGAGATCATTATCAGGACTATCTGGGGCTACAGCAAGGCACGGACTACTAGAGACTCCAGATTCATACTCTTCCAAATGTTCCCCATTAGCATCAGTAACAGAGGCATTTGAAGATGTTTCACCAGGAAACACGTTTGTTGTATCACCTAATTGTGTCTTACCAAAGACATTTTTGTTTTTACTATTACCTCCACAATTTGGGGGAACAAGATCATTTTGTAAGTGGTCTGACAATGGCTTTGGAATCTGCAGTTTAAGATTTGTAGGTTGTTTAGGTCTTGCACCACCAAAAGGAACACTGATAGATTGCAAATTAGTCACTGGTTTAGGTGAAGTTTGCCCTTGCATGGATGAAACCTGACTACAAAGATTATGCAAATAATTTTTCTTAATGTGGTCACCAGTGCTGTTTAAAATAAGACCGCTCCCTTCTGTGGTCTCATTTCCTCTCTGTTCATAAACATTAGTGTAACATTCTGACTTGCTCTCCTCTATCTCCTTTTCCTCTGTTACCGAGTCCTCCTTGGAAGGTAAAGTCTTTGGAACATGAACAACAATTGGGTTCTGCATTCCATAGGAATCACAACCATTAGACAGAGAGCTTTCTGCTGATGTAGCCATCACATCAGAGAGACTGGACCCTTCAAGCTCATGTATACCAGTCCCTTTAAAGTCTATGCCTGCCTCCATCATCCCATCTCCACCTTCTTTACTACATGCCTCATCAGGCTGTTCTGTCTGCAAGAGTTCTTCATTCTCTCCCAAAGTTTGCTTATTATTCATCTCATTCAACTTTGTCAGTTCCCAATTAGTCATCTCCTGAGATTCAGGGTAACATTCTGCCATGCTGAGCAATTCTGTTGTGCCAAGGTTTTTACCACATTCAATGACTTCGCTTTCAGTGGCACTAACATCCTCAGGGGCAAAATGTTGTGCAACACATTCCTTGTAATTGCCACTTCCAGCCACGTTAGGTTGACAAGTTTCCATAAGCCCAGACAGCCTAGACTGTAACTGTTGGGTTGTTTCCTGTTCCACAATTAAGCTTCCATTACTTGAACCAGAAGTAGAGTTTTTAGCTTCTAGACCCATTCTCTGAGGAATGGCTTTACTAGCAAAGTTCTCAACTGATGCACAATTTTCTTGCATTCTAGCAGTATCATCAACTGGTCTCTGCAAGAGAGTCACTGCATTAATCCCTGCAGTTGTAGCTTCTGAAAACAGAGAATCTTTATTCATATTAAAATCATCTTTTAAATGAGAGGAGGGGGATGCAACAGTCAGGCTTTCAGATGAAGCATTAAGCAAATGACTTATAGAGTCATCTTCAGTGCACAGCCTATTTACTTGCTTTTCTGTATCTGTATCTTTTTCCGTGGATCCGTTTACAGTAACACTAAACTGATCAGTCTGTCCGTTTTCATTATCCAGTGTAAAGCTAATAGTGTCCATTAGGGACGGACTGTTGTAAGTTTTACAATCCACCACATCACCACTTTGTAGTGTTCTTCTGTCACAGTTATGCATTACTGCCACCACTAGTACGTTTTTCTCCTCTGGCAAGCAAGTATTCCCACATTTCTTTTCTCCTGTTTCCACAGTGTTACACTGATCATCCCGATTACTATTTCTTTTAAGCAGCTGATCATCTCCTGCTGCCTGATCATCAATCCACATGACTGGGGTCTCTGGGCTTATGCTAAAATCCTTCCCATTATCACAGTGATCCCCTCCTCCTGTTGGAGTAGTCACGGAATGAGACGAGGAGAAAGACTTTAATCTCTGCTGACATTCATTAGGAGTTGTAGCTTCGTTTACATTGGCCACGGTTGGGTTAAATGACAGACAACGAGAAGGCGGATCTAGAATCTGATTCCACTTGGCACCCAAAAGTGTAGGTGAAACAGCGGCATCTGGAAAAGTGTTTAAATAAGAGAACTTACTGCCCTATTAAAACCACAAGATCTATTAACTCTTGTTGCATTAGAATACCCCAAATATAAATGTAGAGATGTTGAAAAATGGGCCCAAGATAACTAACACCCTTGATCAACCATTAGTAGTGTAACTGCATAATGCTTCCTGAACTCAAGAAGTTTAGAGCTACGATTAATATCAGACTGAATTTGCACAAGCAACTTCAATCTATTGATTAATATACTTTAGACAGCTAGAAATGCCTAGAAAGATTCCCACTCCCATAAAATGTTAAACTTCCTTGACAGAACAGAAGGAGCAATTATACTAAGCAAAAAATCTAATACTTCAGATATGATAACTTGCATTATATGATTTATGTGACCTAATAAAACATTTCTATGCATGAGCCTCCCAAAACTGCAAAAGAAGCTTAAAATAAGTTTTGCCTGATCTGTTTAAAATAAATGATTAAAATTATTGCCACTGAGATCAAGCTTCATAAAACCTTTATTTTTAAAATGTATGGAAGGTTTGTTATTAAAAGATGTAAACAAGATGAATGGAACCAGAAGAGAACACTACTAATAAATGCTGAAGATACACCATGCAAAATTAACTGATGTTTTTTTCCAGTTCTGAGATTAATCTGCAAGTCAAAACAAAAAAGGGTACCATAGATCTCTCCCTCTTCGGTGGTGTTGTCTGTAGAAAACATCTGAAGTGCATCAACAATCTTGTTTAAATGACTCACCTTCATTTTGTTCAAATTCATCTAAAACCTTATCGAGGTTATATGCCTCTGCTTGGAAATAGTTCTCCATTTGTCAGGGAAAGACCACCAGATTCTTGTCTGAACCTGTCAGAGAACAAATTACAATCAGATATGTAGCCTTCAGTCAGCAGCGTTCCACTACATATTGCCTTTAAGGGGAAAAGAAGTCCTTTGTAATTCAAATTTTACATACATTACATGCACAAATCAGAAGTATTTTCCAGGAATAAAAATGATTTGTGTGCTTAAACTCATTTAATTCAGATTAACAACCTTATCAAACTTGCTTTGGATTTTATTACCTCCACTTTCCCACAGTGACGTATCTAACCATAAGGATCACCATAATGGCAAGAGCAAAACTGTTCTGACTATGGTCAGAAAATAAGAGAGAACCAGAAGGCCAACTAACAGTTTGAAGATCCAGCTTTCAATTCCATAGTACCACCAATTAGCTCATGTGGCTTTGAACAAGTAGTTTAAACTCTCCATGCTTCTGACTTTTCATGTATATTAGGCTAGCAGTATTGTGTGTCACTCCTCATCTCCCAGAGCTTCTTCACAGATTCATGTATGTAGAAGTTGTTAAAGAACTCAATGGGTGTTACTTGAATTGTGCTAGCTCTTAAAATGCCTCCTTTAATAACCTTTGTTTACCTGAAAGGCAGGCACTGGAAATCAAGCAAAACGCACAGAAGTAAATAGTCTCATCAAAAGATAATACTCTCAGACTAGAAAGGAAGACAACAAGGGAGGAATGAAAACAAAACAAAACACAACCCTAAGTCGCTACATAACTTTCTACAACTTTACATAATAAATACCATTTTTGCCCTAACAGTAGGAATATGCTCTTCTTGCTACCAGAGGCTTGTAGCAACGTGACACCCTGATACATTTTCTTAAAAACATTCAGTACCAGCAGAGACATTTTCACTGAGAAATGTGTGCCATAACCTATATACCATAAAGAGAGACCTTGATTTGATCTTTCTCTGAACATCATCCAAAACAACCTTATTCTCTTCAGAGCTGGCTTTCAATGTTGTGCAGTCAGAAGATGGAGGAGGAGAGGGTGAGAACGTTTTGCAGTAAGAAACGGTGTTAGACCTGACAGCGAGACTCCAGTTCAATTAAAAACGTGTTCTTTAGCACCAGAGGTACAACAGACACGATAAACACATCAGAGGAATTTTCAATTTAAACTATACCATTACCCCCATAGTATCTGCATTTGAAGAAAACATCAACCAGTTATTTCAATTACTACAACATTAAATACAGTCTCACATTATTGTGAGCAACAGCTATAGGCTATTGGTACAAAAAGGTTATCCATTATAACATCACAATATGCAGAGTTCAAGCTTTTAAGGCTGCCCTAAAAATTTGACAGTGTTTTTAAAACATAATCATATTACAACATAAATACATGGGTGTTTAATATAATCAGATTAAATGATGTTTTAAAGATCTATACAAAAGGCAATCCTAAAGAGATTAGTATAACGACAACACAGAAATTGCAATAAGCATCACCCAAATAAAGACCATTTTGTAAAGAAATTCAGATATAAACTAGACTCTCATCTTACAAACTCCCAGATTTGTGCCTGATCTAGGATTTTAGATTAGTTCAAAGTCCTGCACCTGGGTCAGGGCAATCCCAAGCACAACTGCAGCCTGGGCGGAGGATGGACTGAGAGCAGTCCCAAGGAGAAGGACTTAGGGGTGTTGATCGATGAGAAGCTCAACATGACCCAGCAGTGTGTGCTCATGGCCCAGAAAACAAGTGTCCTGGGTTGCATCAAAAGGAGCGTGACCAGCACATTGAGAGATCCTGCCCCTCTGCTCTCACGAGACCCCACCTGGAGTACTGCACCCAGCTCTCAGGCCTGCAACAAAAGAGGGACATGGACCTGCTTGAGTGACTCCAGAGGCGGCTACGATGATGATCAAAGGGGGAGCACCTCTCCTGTGAAGACAGGCTGTGAGAGCTGGTCTTGCTCAGCCTGGAGAAGAGAAGACTGTGTTGAGGCACTGGCACAGGTTGCCCAGAGAAGCTGTGGCTGCCCCATCCCTGGCAGTGTTCAAGGCCAGGTTGGACAGAGCTTGGAGCAACCTGGTCTAGCAGAAGATGTCCCTGCCTGTGGCAGGGGGTTGGAAATAGCTGAGCTTTAAGGTCCCTTCAACCCAAACCATTCTATGGTTCTATGATTAACTCTTTCTGCAAGGAAAATACAGCTGGCCATATAATTTACTGTACATGGCTGCACAGATTATAAAAAGCAATGGAAACAATAGCCACCTTGATCAACAGTTGCATTGCAGAAATCTAAAGAAGCTCAACACTTTCTGTTCCCTATCAAAAGCCAGGTTCTGACCTCTAACTGTGCCAGAGCATACTCTCAGATTCTTTAGATACAGACTGTAAGGTCTTCTTGTGTTGCTCAATCTGCCCACCAAGTCATTGTATTAAAAATCTTTCATATCATTTTAACTGAAACAATTAATATACACATTTCAATTAAACCAAAATATTTTATAAAGCAGATGCTTCTCTCCAGACCTGCAAATACTACATTCATACCAAATACTTTCAATGTCAGAGTTTGGAGATTCTCTTGCACCTTTCTTTCCACCTCATTTCAATTCATTTCAATGAGCTCAGTAAATGTTAAATCTTGCAAAGTTAATCAGAATCATAGAATGTTTAGGGTTAGAAAGGACCTTAAGATCATCTAGTTCCAACCCCCCTGCCATGGGCAGGGATGTCTCCCACTAGACTATGTTGCCTGTCCCAGTGACTTTTTTTTTCTATTCAGAGTTCTAAACATCAACCAAAATTAACCCACTGTACTAAGACTGTTCTGTACAAAACACCATATAATTTCACATCCATTTACAATGTATTTAATTCAAATGATGATGATAAAATTCCAGTCTAGCCATAACTGATGAAGATCTGAATAATCATTCTTAGGCAAAGTCCTGCTACTAAGATCAATGATGCAAAGAGTATTTGTCAGTGAAGCACAGCAAGACTGAGAAGTGTCATAGAGAATTTTTGTGTTCCAGAGTTAAATAAACTGTGATGCTGGCTGAAGCCACCGCTGTCAGATTTCCGTGCACTTTCACAGTGAAAAAGAACATCCAGTCAAGGAATTCTCTAGGACACAAACCCTGCAGCACGAGTGCCCCCAAAAAATAGGCTACAAGCATTGATTTGGGTTTTGTTTGCTTATTTCAGAGAAGATAATGATTACTGACAAGCACACTGATGGGGAAGGAACCCTCTGCTGATTATATAGTTGCTGAAAACAGAGGTTTAAGTAACTCTTGGAACAGCTGCATATTGATTCTGTGTAACTTTCAAATGTTTATCAAAATTAGGACCTGACCATTCAGACAATTTCAAAACCTGACTGAAAGCCTGATAAAATGACTTCAGAACAAACTGAACATTTCCTAAATTTAGCCCTATATTAGCTGTTTTTTCATGGCCATACAAATCAGGAATAAGATATGCCTAACCAAAGAAAGCAGTTTTAGAAGGTCAGAATAATCATTTTTATTTACCTTAGTCAGGTTTAGCTTTAAAGTTTTATATTAAGTGTGATTTTAAAACATTAGGAAAACACAAATATTCAGACTTAGGAGACCATTCAATTAACAATAAGAAGGGCATATAAAGAAGATTTAGGCTTTTGTTCCCTCTCCCTTACAATCTCAATGTGCTTAATACTACATTACATTGTTATTTTATTAACATCTGTATTATCTAATATCTGTATTTGCAAGTTTAAATGTGGTCCAATATAACAGAAGGATTTTTTCTATGTTTTTAAAAATTCAAAGCAGATAGAACTATGTGTAAACAAAATATATACGACCATATGAATTCAGAAACTCAAATACTGGTGCACAAACAGGCAATGAGCCAAAACCCAGACTGATGTATGCTCATAGTTCAAACTGAAGAAAGAAAAGACCTTTCATATCATGATTGTTATTTCACTTACTGATGTACCAGGATACATGAAGAATCTTTTCATTTTGAACTCAGAGCCACTAAGATGACAGCCTCTCTAAATGAGATCTCATTGCCTGTGCAAGCAGGCATTTCTCAGAAAAGGTCAGCTGCAAATCTTCAGGTCTAATATCTAAAATTACTATTATTATTATACACTAGAACACAACAACCCCCACACAGCTTTTCCAGAAGTTTCTGTCCAAGGGCAAAACACATCATCAATGCCATAGAAGTCCTTATGACCTCTTCCTGAAAGAAAAGGAGGACAAGCAGTTGTGTTCCTAACGGATACCTGGAATGCTTCGTGACCAATACATTGTCAGCAACTCATATTTTTGCCAGTTGAAGATCTAATACTTAACTCTGCATAGCCAGCAACTTCAGCTCAAACCAGAAAACACAAAGTGCTCTAACCCAACATGCTGTAGTAATCCAGGAACTGCTTTCCCTATGGTTCAGTACTGCTTTTTCATATTTTTATAAAATATCCAACATAAATTAAAACAAACAAGCAAACAAAACTCCCAAACATATTCCTTTACACATCTTGGGAAACTTTGACTGTAACTCACAGGTACCACTAAAAAGCTTGGAACAGTTTTGGAATTATCCTAGTTCCAAACTTCCTCCAAGTATAAAGGTTGAAATTATGTTTTTAAAGGACCCTTGATAGTTGTGAAACTCTTCAGCATTGCCTAACTATTCCAAGCTGTGGCATGGAGAGAAGCTGACAAGCAAATACGCAACTTACACTCTGGAAAAGGGAGAATGAAATCATGAGCAAATCAGGAAGACAGAGCCAAGATTTAGATTAGACATTAGGCAGAAGTTCTTCCCTGTGAGGGTGCTGAGGTGCTGGCACAGGGTGCCCAGAGAAGCTGTGGCTGCCCCATCCCTGGCAGCGCTCAAGGCCAGGTTGGACGGCTTGGAGTAACCTGCCCTAGTGGAAGGTGTCCAAGCCTGTGGCAGGGGTTGGAACTGGATGAGCTTTAAGATCCCTTCCAACCCAAACCAGTCTGGGATTCTATGAAATTTCAATGGCAATTTTATCTGTATACTGCCAAAAAGGAGACACTTTCTAAATTAGAATAGATTGGGATGAACAATATGAATTAGAAGATATGGTGCCAGTGCAAGAAAAACAAGACACAAACCACTAATGAGTTAAAAGCACAAGATGGCTTTTCAAAAATACAGTCCTCTGAGCAAATTTGGCAGAAAAGACTAATTATAAGCAAAAAACAAATAACACCCCCCCAAAACAAAACAAAAACATTAAATAGCAATTTATTTTTTTTTTAATTGTGTCAAAAAAGAAGAATTCAATGGCTGCTATCCAGTGGTACAGTAAGGCCACAGCCCAAGATCACTTGTTCCCCATGGCAAAAAGCTAACAAAAACACACAGCCTATCAATCCGAAACTCTGTGTTTTATTTGTCAATTTCTTCATTCCAACAGCATGTACTCATCATCATTGTAGATGATGATAACAACTCTGAACAACTTATGTCTCATCAAGCTTACATGCTCTACGCTCTTCTAATGCCTAATATAAAGGTGCACATATCAGAACATCTGTGTCATATGTATCCAGAGTTACTATCCATGCCATTGTAGCATTTAAGAGGGACAGCCAGGGGCATCTTTATAGTGCATCACTTGTGTTTATCGTTTTTTCTTTCCTTTCCCTTTTTAGTTTTGTATTCTCTCCCCTTGTTATTTCCTTTATCATTATTATTATTGGTGGTAGCAGCAGTGGTTTGTGTTATACCTTAGCTACTGAACTGTTCTTATCTAAACCCATGGGATTTACATTATTTCAGTTCTCCTCCCCATCCCTCCAGGAGTGGGGGGGAAGAAGAGGAGGGGAGTGAGTGAGTGGCTGTGGGGTTCTGAGTTACCGGCTGGGCTTAAACCACAACAGATATAAGACAAACTTTAACTGATTAGTGAGGAGGGAAGAAGACAGAAGGACAGAAAAACCTCCCTCAAAATTAGATAGTATTCTGAACAGGCTTAACCTTGGAGACTGCCTCTTCTTGGGAAGCAAACTGTACAGAGAACTAGGCCTTGTGCTCCACCTGCAAAGCAGCAAGACACGTAATTTGCTGTCGTCTCTACAATATGGGATTATGTAATTTATGATCTTTTACACTGCAAAGCCTAACTTACCCTCAAGATTTTTTCACCACTGGAACTGACAGCCTTAAGTCTTCCAAATTTCCTTGACACTAATAGTAGATGACCAGCACACAATCACATTAAAATGCTACAATAAAAAAACTGCACCAAAAGGAAGTGATACCAACATACATGCTCTCTGATTTTTAGGCCTTTGCTGCAAGGCTAATAATTGTAAAGAACCTCAATAAGGACTTTCTGTTAGCTATCATGTCAGCATGAAACTGTGAATATACACATTTCAGTAAACTCTTATTAAAGAAAATATTCAAGTAGTTTATTATAGTCTTCACCAAAAATATATCTGAAGGACTCCTAAGATGAAAGTCACAAGGGGCATGAATAAACCAAACACTGCTCATTCATGCTGAAAAACCTCAGACGTCCAGAAAATGACATTTTCCCATAGCATGACAACAGGGAATTATGTATCCACTGGACAATTTAATTTATTAGATCTAGTGCTCCTGAGAACTTCCTTTAACCCCGAGAAACAACGGTGGAGTCACATATTGTTGCAGCTCCCTTTAGTAATCTTTGTATCATCTGCTCCTGGGAGGAAGAACTCAAGCACCTTTGCTGTAATGAACAGCTTGTTCAGAGAGTTTAGCAATAGCTGAATAGTATTTTTAACTGATGAGATCTGCCTACAGCACAGACTGAGAAAGAAAGACTTTGCCCACTTCTCCCCCTCCCCCAAACAAAATAAGCCACAGCTTTGCTGTAAAACAAGGCAATCACTCTCAATAAAAGCCAAAACAACAAAATGCTAAAAATACTCCGTCATCTTCTATATAAGATATATCCATATAGAGAGGTGTATGCATATAAATATATATCCATAAGCATACACAAACACATGCACTGCAAGTACATACCCCTGAATCATTACATTCTAAAGCAGAACTTGCTTCTTACCTTTTCCTCTTATACATGTGTTAAGAAACGAATGACCCTGTGCCTACTCATGATGACTGCAGCACAACCAGCCAGTTCTGCTGAATCAGTGTGTTCTACTTGATCCTGGAAACAAAACACAAACATGTATTTTATGACTGGTAATTCTGCCACAACCCATGTTTTTTCAGCACATGACTGCAGCTAGCACAGGCACATTTGGCAAATGCTGCAAGCCTTCAAATGACTTGGATTACATTTGCAGCTTTAAATTCAGGGATCTGTGCACTATGCCACTACTGCACTCCAATATGCTGGAGAAAAAAGCTGCTTATAAAAACCACATTGCTACCTACTTACTATTATTCTTCATTTAACTGTAAACCTACAGAGTGACGCAGCAACTCCAACACTCCTTGTACTCCTGATGACCTTGACTGTAAGGCTTCATTTATAAAACTCCCCTCTGAAGTTAATTATATTACACTACAATAGGCCTTCCAAAAATAAAGAGCTAGTAGCTTTGATACTCATCAAAAATTCACAGCCCTGTGCATTCTGTAAACTGTATTCATCAGCTTCCCACTGCTTTTCTAACAGCTAAACAACTGGTTTTGTCTTCAAATTATTCCCCCTACAATTTTAGGCTCCCTTCATTTCCTAAAGGCTTCTTCTCTCCAAACCCACAATGGCATCAACCTTCAATAGAAGGGACAGCCAAAGCCAAAAATAGGACAGAGGAAACTGTCTTGTTATTCTAACAACAGCATTTCTATAGGTCAGGTGCTCATTTTCACAGGCTGCATCCTAACAGCCAACATCGCTCAAAAATCCAACGCAGGAAAGAAATGAGACTAGTATATGAGAAACAGTACGAGAAGAATAAAGAGTAAGGTAAATTCAATTCATGTTTTAAGGTGTTCTGGAGCTGGTATCTGACCTGGTGTAGGTAGTTGAAATATTTACTGGTGCTCTGATGAAACAGCAGCATATGTTAGAAAATAAAATAAAACTCCAGCAAAATGAACAGAGCTAAAAAAAAACAACAGTTCCCCAGGCATGAAGGCAATATTCAGTGTTATACCTCAATTTTCCCAGGGCTGTTTATTATTCTTTTCAGAAATAAGCTACAGTAATAATTCCAGGAAACTAATGAACTGCACAGTAGCACTCCTAGTAGTACTGTTTCCAAGCTCAGAATAAAATCCCACAGCTTTGTATGCCAACAGAACTGCTCCTGTGTGCAAGTAAAATTTTTGATGCCAGGTATAGCTCTACTCTGATAAACCAAGATGGGGTTTGGATACTTGGTAAATAGAAATTATTATATCAAGAAGTTCCTCAGATAGGCTTCATATGCATGCAAAAATGGAGGTGAGGGAAATTTAGTTCCTCTGAAAGGCCTCAGAATGATAAACTGTTCCAAAAGGCTGTGAAGTACATGTGGCAGCAGGGCAAGGACCACCACTAGGTCCCCTTCTGGCCTGGAGGAGGAGGAAAACGGTTCCGTTTTCATAACCCCCTTGAAAAGATGAATCAATTAACGACAATTCTATCTGTGATTTATACAACTGCCGCATGAACATCAAACACATTACACAGCAACCAGTCGGTCATACATTAACTACGAAGTCCAATCTTTACCAGTAAGAAATGGATCAGTCCTAGCAACCCACATCTGAAATGTGATGTGCTGTAACCAGTGCCCTAAGACAGCGAGCCTTCCAGGGCAACAGTACACCTTTATTATTCATTGGGTTTATTCTGATCCACTTTCCTTGTTCTATTATTCCAAGGTAATAACTTTTTCATCCATAACCATGCAAGACAGAAGAACACAGATCCAATCAATCCCTACCAGCTGCCAAAGAATGCTTTGAAGAGATATTACCTGGAGGTCCTTGAGCGTTTTGTTTACAATTCAACATTTGCACTCAGCAGCCATTTCCCCTTACTAAGATCTATGCAGACATCAAAGCATGCTTACAGATATGAAAGTAATATATTTAAACAAAAAGCAATTTCAAAGAAGTAAATTATAAGGTTTGGATTTCCTGAAAAAAAAAAAAAAAAATCAATGAGTTGGTAACAGCCAAATTATTTTTCCAAAAAGAAGGTATTGTAAGAGAACTATATTAAAATCAAAAAGACAAAATGAATAACTACAAAGAAGAGTCAGGAATATCCACAACAATGTATAACCTAATGAGGATTAGGTTTTTCACAAATCATACATGTTGCTAAAAATATATTTCCACCTAAACATTATGATCCTACTGAGACCTAAGATCATTGCAAATGAAGGAGGCCCAGTGCCTGCTGTTCCAGTTTGCTTACTTTGAGCAATTCACAGTTTGTTATCTCTTCTGCTGATGGTTGGCTGAATTCTTCCGTCTCCTGCCCTACAGTGGTATCACTCAGGTGCTGCTTTGGTTATACCCTACATGGATGATTTCCCTCAGGAGCTCCAAGAGGGCAACTGCCAAATACAGCAAAAGCAAAACAGGAATTGAAGAGAAATATGACAAGCAGAGACATGCCCAGAATAAAGACAGGATAAAGAACAGCAGAAAAGATCTCTAAAAATATAAAATTAGAAATATCTTCCACAAAAAAAATGTAAAAAACGTTTACAATATCAAATGGAAGTAATTTGAACCAGCACAAATTGGAATAGCTTATAATAAATGGAAAGAGACTGAAAAAGAAGCAATTTTGATACTATGTTAAAAAAATGCAGAAAATGCTCAAAGCATGAAGAGATGCTAAAAAATGCTCCCATGTACTGGCAAGAATCCAACTCTTAACTAAACTACAGATCCTCTATAATGTGCTACCAGTGAGATGTCTTTGAGTAGGCAGGAATACATTTGCAGCCATTTTAAGGCACTTCATTATTGCTGTATTAGTTGAACTAGGCATTATCTTAAACGCAAACCCAGATTTCAATGCTGGTAACTTCCTCACTTGTCTGCACTCTGGAACTCTCAGATGGGAGATCTGGAGAGACTACAGAGAGGGGACATATTCAGGTCCTAGCTTTGCAAGAATAAAGACTACAATAAGAAATACTATAGCATTAGGAAATCAGTGTACTTAGACAAGAGGGGGAAAAGAAAGTTTCAGGACATGTAGTTTCTACAATGTGAATTATTTTATCTGATCAGTTAACCTGGAAGCTAGATCTTCACAAGTGGAAAAGGTGGTTTTCTTTCACTCAAGTGATGAAATGCTTGGAATAATGGTACTTTACCACGTGCCCAACATGTTTTGTCACTTCATAATGGTTCCTTCTCAGCCTCTCTCAAATAAAGCAGAAACTTTCAGTCAAATTTCACATGAAAGCATTGAAAAACCGCAGATGAGGCCCTCAGTGACATAGTTTAGTGCTGGACTTGGCAGTCCTGGGATAAAGGTTGCACCTGATGATCTTAAAAGTCTTTTCCAACCTTGTTAATTCAATGATTCTACGTGTTTCTATTATTTTTTAAGAATTAATGTAAGCAGAAAGACTAAATACTACCCAGGAACACTCCTCCAGCAAAGGCAGTCTTCCAGACCTGTCTCAGGATACACTGTCACAGCAGCACCTACAATTCGTATGGATTAAGCTGGAAATTTAACATTTCAACATGAATTGTTCTATGAATAAATTAAAGTGGCAGCCATGCAATGCAAGCAGGAAAAGAAAAATAATTAGGTTTAAAATTCTAATTTATTAAAGGCGACTCAGCAAGTAACAACAGGATTTTTCAAAATACCTTGTCTAAGAAACAGTTCAGGATTAGAAAATCCCATTAAAACTCACCATAAATCCATTTAATAAGAAATGCTAAAAACAGCAGCAAGAGGTTAAATGTAACAAACATGATACAGTCACTGCTAATCCTTTCCCTGAACCAAAAGCTCAGAATGGTTGTGTATCTTTTGGTTTTATATGCCATAATTTGCTGATGTTCCTACTGCTCAATGTAAATTAACCAAAGAGTAGACTGGGGCATGGCAGGCTACTTCTGTGTAATACAACACTTTGTACCAGCTCAGGACCCAAGAATGCTGAGAAAAGATAAACTATTTTAGTGTTGCATTGGTTTGTCCTTTTTTCTAACCAGCTGAACAAACAGATGGACAACACCTAAATCAAAATACAGGCTAATTATTTCACTAATATTTGCATCTTTTCCCTTGACTTTTCTCCATGCCATTTTAAAGCTATTATTTTCACTTTTGTCTCCAGCCAAGTTTCCATAAGGAGACATTCACACATGCCAGAGCAGTAGTAAGGCAGTCAAAAGAGCAGCAACTTCAAAGGAGCGTTATAGAAAGTATCACAGTCAAAAGCAACAGGGAGACAAGAAAAATTATAGCAACATTATCAACCTGTGTCCCCCAGTAAATAAGAGAAAGCAGCCCAAATGAAAAGGACACCTGCTTTATAACAGTTTGCAGGAGAAAATAAATTCCATTTCCTACCCTTTTTACTATTTCAAGGAGAAAGACTTTATTTTCTTGATACAAAAACCAGCCTTTCCAAAACAGTGCAAAGGCATGGCTCTCTGCACTTGCAGACAAAGAACCACGCATCCCTCGTGCGTTAACTACTTTTGCCTGCCTGGAAAAGTGTCCATGACCAGCTCTTTGGAAATACAAGTAGATAGGTTTACACTGCAGTGCTGCCTTCTCGACAAGGTTTTCCAAAGGAATTCAGTTGGACAAAAAAAAAAAAAAGAGAAAATGCCTTCCTGAGCTGATTCATATGCTCATGGAGCTCACTTCAAAATTTAGCGGTTTATAAATCTAATGCTTTCTAACACTTTCTTTCATACAACCCCCAACTATAAATATTGTAGACTACCAAAGAAGTTAATGCACAGTGTATTAAACATAAATTTAATATGAAATAATGTTTGTTAATTTGTGCATGGATTCCATGTAATGTCATTACTGTAACACTGTGCTTTTAAAAAACAAATCAATACATTTAACATACTGAACTGAAGCTGATATTTAACTTTATTCAAACGCAAACTAAGCCATATAAAATAAATTTATGACTTTTATGCTTTTGTATTTGAGAAATAAGGTTTTGACTATTAGAAATTAATGTTTAATAGATTTGAAGAATAAAACTAATGTTCCAGAGTATGTATCTGAGTGTATTAATCCTGTATTCTAATTGTGAGTTTTTCTTCTTTCTGATGTAGGGCAGTAACACGAATGAATCCCAAATACACTGATCATTGTTTCAGATGTTTCCCAGATTTGGGCAATGAAGGAAACATTGACTGAGGTCCCCAAGAATCTCTAATTAAAAGTCTACAACTGTCATGGAACTGTCCTTTTTAAAAAACCCACGAGGGGCCAATAATTGCAGGCACCGTGAGCAAAACCTGTACCTGCTAATCAAAGCCATTAGTGCCATGCAACCGGAATGGGACACAGGAAAAGGACAACACACACAGACAAGTGCCTTGCTACCACTGACTAACCCATCAATTCTGAGTTGAACCCACTGGGGAGAGAAGCTGCTAGAAGCAACACAATTTATGCACTCAGCTGCTCTATAGAGAAAGGACAATCTGCCCAGGAGGAAAGTCTGAAAGTCTACAGTCACCTTCTACTGAGGAGCAATCCATCAGCTGCTAACGCCACCTTTATCAACACACTAGAAATCTGGAAAGGGCATTTTACAAGAGCAGATTGTGATAGAACAAGAGAGGATGGTTTAAACTGAAAGATGGTAGAGTTAGATTAGATACCAGGAAGAAATTCTTCCCTGGGAGAGTGGTGAGGTGCTGGCATAGGGTGCCCACAGAAGCTGTGGCTGCCCTATACTTGGCAGTGTTCAAGGCCCGGCTGGACAAGGCTTGGAGCAACTCAGTCCAGTGGAAGGTGTCCCTGCCCGTGGCAGGGAGTTGGAACCGGATGAGCTTTAAGGCTGCTTCCAATCCAAACCAGTCTGTGATTCTATTAACTTTTAATTCCCATTTTGTGTTGATCTTTCTGTTCATATCACGCCAACGTTAAACATATATATACACACAATACAAACACACTATGAGACACTCTTGTCAAATGTAGCAAAGTTCACTCCCATGTTTGTGATCACGATTCAACTACATTGCTGATGCTTACAGTGCATTATGTCTCAAGTCATCTGTAACTAGTAACTCAATACAACTCAGTACATCCATGGTAACAGAGTGTACTGAAACTGCTATTTCTGCATACGGTTCTCATTTAACCTGAGGTCCATTAACGTGCTTTTAACAGTGCTGATGGGACTGAGCACTAAAAAGCAGAAGTGGTAACTTGCAGTCAGATTCACTATAAGGTTGGGTTTTTTTCACTGCTGCAGTGGTGCAATATACACATCAGGGCATTTACTGTTTCAGTAACAAAGTTTCACTGACAAAACCATAATTCAGTATTATTTTGGGAGTCATGGGAAATAAAGGCTTAACGGATAAAAATATAATAATAATAAAAAATAAAATTTGAAAGCATTCATTATTGAGTCAAAGTACAGTTTTCAGAAATCTTATGGAGCTCCAAGAACATAAAATCCTCCTAAACTCAGATGAAACATCTCTTAGATAGTCCAAAACTGAGAAACCTCTGCTGATTCCACTGAACAGGTGGTTGCCTCTGCTCAGCCATGAATCCCTACTTCTTCACCTCTCTTTCTTATATTGTACTATATTTTTGTATTCTGTTTTCTTTGTCTGTTAGTCTTCTTATTCCCTCTCAAACACATCCCTTGCCCATTCACTTCTTTCTGTGCTTATCTTTCTCTCTACCTATGTTTCTTTCCTGCTCTGACAAAAATACATTTCAACATTACTGTTCAGAACCACTGGCATAAACCAGTTGTAAACAACCTTATTAACCGCACAATATTATTCCTTACTTCTAGAAATGGAGGGAGCAAACCCAACAACAATGGTGATGCATCCACTTTGCAAACATAAATGAAAGCCTTTAGACAAAACAGCTATTGGAAAAAACAAAACACATGACCAAACCAGCAGTAAAATCATACGAAATCATAGTAACTGTGTTCAGTGTCAACCTGCCATCTACCTGTCCTTGTCCTTATACACCGTCATTATGGCTCCTTCACAAATTCATTTCAACTCTCAGACTTTTAGTCTATGAAATACAATTTTTGACACATACGCACACTGGGCAGTCAACATCCAGGATGAGCACAGCTATCTGCTTTCCTCAAGCATTTATGTATCAGAAACCTCAAGTTAAGAGGTATTATTAACTACGTAAGAGCCATTATTACATATTTCCTCAAAGCAGAAGAAGGTAAAACTGCATCTAAAAGCACTCTGTACACAAATGAAGCTTAATGGGAAGAAAAAAAGAGATACCAAAGAGAGACAAAGGACATTACAGGAAAAGAATGAGGACACAACCTCTAAATCCACTACAAATAGATGTATTTACTGTCCATAATTCTCAAGAAACCATTACTAATTCTTGCAATAATAAAAGCCATGTTCATTCTGCAGGACTATACAAAAAAAAAGAAATAAAAATCTATGCGCAAATTCCAGCAATAGGTTAAAATATGTTTTACAGATGACTTAAGTAAAACTAAGGTAAACACAATGGAGAGGCTATTACGCCAGTACATTAATATAATTACCTGAATGCACACAAGTACGTAGGTAGGCTGATGCTTAAAGTAATGACCTTTTACATTTACAAAAGAATCAAGAGAGATGTGAAATACATGAAGCATACTGGGGTTTTATTCAACCTTCATCATTTATACAAAAACACAGTATGAAATTCCTACATCAATGCAAGTTGATGTTTCAGTTAAGAGGTTGTTTCAATACATATATTTAAAGCAATCTGTTAAGAACATAGCTTAAGAAGAGGGCTTTGAACATATTTTCAAGTTCACCAAATAAGAGATCATTAAAATATTAATTTTGAATGAACCAAAATAGCACCCACAATGTAACTTTGTAACATGAGGACAACCAATATGCTCTGCTAAGCTATCAAACTGGACAGCAAACAGGCACAGTACCTATATACTGAGGTATAGACCCCAAGAGATTGTAAATCACATACCTGCGCCTTTCTGCACAAAACACAAGCCTCAGAAGCAAGCTATAGCATGTATTTCTACAGCATTGCAGAAGAACATGAAAGTTCAAAGAGACTCCTAAAAAAATGAAAAAATAAAAATAATAGGCAAAGAAGGAACTTTCCCCTCATGTGATCTCAATTCATATTTAATGTTCATTTATCTGCATTACAGCGCAGATGACAGGGAATAAAAAATTACACTGACATGACTGGTTTGCTGAGTATATTTTAACCATATATCTTCTGTATGTTCTCCACCCTACAAATAAAACTTGCTATTCACAGTCTCAGCAATACAAGTAAGAAAAGGACTTACATACTGGTAAGTGTTCAGATACTATCACTTTTCAAGTGCTGTATCTTTAATCTGATCTACTACACAAATGAAGAATATGGGATCATATTGGTCATTTACTATTCCTTATGGTCATCTTTTAAAAAATACATATATTCATGAAAATTAGTATCTGCACAGTAAAAACAAATTCAACTGAGTGTCCTCCAAGGGAAAAGAAAACTGCTATATGTATTTTTGGCATCAACCTGCTGGGCAATCAATACCCACACAGCTCTGGAGAAAACAGAATCATGGTGTTATGTGAGAAAGCTGGGGTCACTGCAGAGGAGGAAGGGAAGGAACAGATACTAAGGGGCAAAAACGATTTAAATCTACAGAAAAACAAGCTTCTCTCATTCCACTGATGGTAGACGCTTACCAATAAAGTATCTCGAACGACACGGCTATGTAAAACATCAGATTCAGTTTACACTATAAAGCTCATTCAACACATCTTCTAATTCAAAACAAAACATAGTTCTCTCCATCTCCAGATCCTGTAAGAATTTCCCTGCTACTTACAAAAATCTTTCATAAATTCTAAAGAATTGTGGGTGGAAAATAAGTCCTAGCTATCAGAAACTAATCTGGATTTAGATTTCCACTGTTTCAGCGAGAGCGATGGGAGCTCCTTTATCACTGCACCAACACACTGCACTGACTCAGTCCAGGAACCACTAAGGTCTTTCGAGCACTGGCTTAATCAAGCCCAGTTCTCAGCCCTCAGTCTTGCATGACATCAGGCAACATGTTCCTTGGATCTGTGATGTCTTAAAAAGCTAGGGAAGTATTATCCCTATTCAATACTTAGTGGAAGATCCAAGATAAACACTCTTCCATATCATGCTTACTTAAGAAATCACCAGTACCAGACATCCACTGCCCCCCTATGATAGATCACTGAGGCCCACTTGCCTTTCCTTCTCTACACCACCTACTGAAAAATCCAGTGAGCTACCTCCTCAGTCACTGCACCTCCCAATCTAAACAGAAACAAAATTCATTTGATTATGCTTAAATTGACATGCAAAGCTCAGAGCTGCAGAACTTGAAGAGGGAATATAAATTCAGTTCTGACAGGCATCTTCAGCATATGACTGGGGCAGAGATAACCTCAGAGATACTGGATGTGTGGCACACCCAAGATCAGAATGAGGTCTGAGTGCAACACTGATCAGAGACATCTAGATGACCAGAAACCGGGCCCCATATTTTACTGCTAATGACACCATTCTTAAACCTTCCTCTTAAAAATTCAACTATTAAAAAAATGGGAGGGAAGAAAATAAAGTTGACAAAGAAAAGGAAACAGATGAGAGAACAGTTTCACTGTCCAGGTTAAAAGAAATGTAAGAAAAGTACAGTAAATAATAACTAACAAAAAGTCACAGATTTGAAAATATCTGCAATTCTTCTATCCTGTAGTATCTCCCAAACTTCCAGTAATGTGACTGGCAACCCAATAAAGCAATAGATATTATGCATATTCACATGATTTACTAATTCTTCTTGAATTTATAGAAGTATCACAACTTCAAATGGCTCAACCTTGATTTCAGTCATCCTAAATCAATCTTCTAGATCACACTCAGAGTGCAAGCAGGTAAGTCAACATGTACCCTGCATTCAAAGCAGAGTTTTGACACTACAAAACTGAATCTGGAAACAGAAAAGCTCCTCTAATAGTCAGTGGCATTCACAGATAAAGAAGCTATTATGCGATTCAGAAAGCTTTTTGATCTGCTTCTCACACGGAACACTACCAACTCCTTTTAAGTTCATCATACCGCTTAGAAAAATGTACCAGTGTATGTTCCTTCACAGACATTCTTCTATGATTTTTTTAATGTATTTCACCCATACTGCTCCCCCAAATAAAATGTTAAACTTAGAGTGAAATACAAATGCTGTACACAGAGCACATGCATAAAGACTGAGCTGTACTGTTTATAAAAATAGGCTTCAGTGTATCATAGAAGTAAATAAAACCTTTCCTATTACAGTCATTTTAGACATTGCAAGAATCCAGAAGGAAGGCTGGTAAGTATTACTAGGGCAGCTACAGCACTTCTCTAATTGATAGAGACACACAAATCTCTGACATAAGTATGGCCTAATTTCAAATTATCACCTGATAGGAAATGACCTCCAGATTCTTTGTACGCTGGGAAGAGGGAATAGCAGGTTCCTCCCAGCTACCACTTCACCACATACACTAAACATTTTGTCTTTTTATGCAGGCCCATGACTGCTCTTTGGCAAAACTGAAGTACAAGAAGCCCATAAGTAAGACTCACAATGAAACATTACAAGTAAGTGTAGTCATAATGCAAAGGATTAAAACATTCCCAGCATCTCTGGTCATGCCTAATTCCTCTGTCACTAATGAAGAATAGCCCTAAAATAGTGATCAAAATTAGATCTACAATGCAGAAGTATTTTTATATATAGAAAATAGCAGAAAGAATAAACAGTTCCAGCTTCATCTACATTAGGCTTTAGTGCTCTTTTAATAACTACTGCAAACATCAGTTCAGCTTGAGCCAATCCAAAAAGCAAGAAGACACTAGCAAAGACACATTACTGCCTTATTTTATATACAAATCCATACCCTAAACCAGGGTTCAGCATCACTATCTCAACTATCAGTTGATGGCTTAAGCCTCCTGCAGAAAGCTTTCTACCTTTGTTACTCTGATGGAACCAAGCCAGTAACAGGAATCCAACAAAACAATCTGAAGAAAAATTATTAATTGGCAATACCAGTTTCAATTGCAAAGTCCTACACAATTTCATTATGCTATCAATGTCTTGAAAACATTAATCAAGCTTCCTCCTGATAATAAAAGGAGGGGAAAAAAGCACAGAAAACAGAAGCAGAATATATACTAGTAGCATGCAACACAATTCTTGATAGAAAACCTTAGGTGGTCCTAGCAGAACATACCAGAATGCTTCTGGACCTTCAGCGTATTACCTTAACTGAAACTAGTGACCCCACTGACTCATAATCTGTAGCTTCAGTTGCCACCAAATTATCAGAGATATAAATAATTTTAACATATATAGCAATAAAACAAATGTATCTATATATTCTATATACAACATAGAGACAGAATACAGAGGATACAGCAATTAGCAGTATGGCCAAATAATTCAATATGAAGGTTAGTAATTGCTACTCAAGAACACAGACAAAAAACCTATGCAAATGGAAATCCAACACCGATGTCCATGGTTTTTTTTGCCCAATGTATTCTGTCCCCAGTGTCCATTGTACATGTCTACATATATTAATAATCTATGGGCACCAAAGCCTCATAACATGTGGTCAGACTGTCACATATTAAGACTTCCAAATTACCTGATTTTACATGGAAGCAAAATGATGTTCAGTTTCTTTAAGCTCTCCTTACTGGCCTTCACAACTATTGCCTTAGTATTTACTTGGACTGAAGGTACCACAGATGCTATTCAGAGAGCATGCTAGCTCCACACTTTCTAAACCACAGAAAATCTACAGATGGTGACTCCACACCTGGTTTTCACACAGCTTAGCACTTTCCTTCTTCTCTTTTTGGCCATTTTTTTATTTTACTGTAACAGAACTGTGACTGTAAAATTCAACTGACTGGACTTGCTTCTTTAAGTCGACTCTCACTTGAGCAGATCCGGATGAAAGAATACAGAAGGAACAATTTATGCAGTGTTGTCACCCGTAAGTTCCTGCCTGTGCGTTGTTTGTCTTTAACCTTTGGTTTTAAATTAATTACGTTTCTCTAGTAATGACCTTTAAAATGGTTTAATTGACCCTTTATGGATTTCCTTTACCATTCACCTTCATTTGATGCTGATGTACTAGTTGGAACGCTGTTATTTCTGAAAAGTAAGTATCAATATTACACATTTGTACTTATTTCTTCTAGCAATGCAACAGTAATGTAACTGTTGTTGTAATGTTCCAATAATAAACAATACTGAAAAGACTCAGTGAAAGAACAAATAAAAGCTGCCCTTAGAAGTATTCTTCCTATTCCACCTGTCTGCTATTACAATCTGAACAGCAGCATTCCTAACTATCCCAAACTTTGCATGTGTATGATGCAAAAAGGAGAAAACATCATAAACCACATCCAGAAAACAAACGCATTTCAAAAACAAAAGCACTGAGTGCAGTATTCCACTAATCCCAATGAAAAAGTCCTGGGATCTGCAATGTCTTGTAATTTTCTCTAGAAACTAATGTTTTAAAGAATGACACAATTTAGTATTATAGGTATAACACACACACTCATTCCTTCCCACAAACTCTAGCTGAGAATTACATTTAACAGGGCACCTTAAAAATCTACATATGTTCAATGAATAACAGCTAAATTAAAAGTAAACAAATTGTGTTATGCTTCAGTTTCAAGCAAGTGAAACCCAGCCAGCCAAACAGTAAGTAGAAAGTACTTTATTTGCCTATAAAAATAGAATTATCTATAACTATAAAATAAATAATTCTTAATTATAAAATATATATTTGTATTATAATGGTAATTTATTTTTATCACACAGATTTTTCAAAGTGTGTTATTCTTTTGATAGCTATACAGCAGGCTTTGCTCTAGCCACTAGTCAAAGAAATTTGTATGTATTCTGAATTCTAATGTAAGAGAAACTATGTCAATGAAAGATCCTTAATAGAGCTTTTAAACCTTTCCATTCATTTACATTAATTCACGTTGCAAGACGTAGCCAACATTTTAAACGAACACAGAAGGAAAAGCTGTTTCTATCACCTAAAACTCAATACTGTAACTTACTTTCAGCCATTACTCTTGACTATGTATTTCTTACCAAGCCAAAAAGCTTTGTAAACTTTTAGTTTCATTGTAAAGACACATTTCTCAATCCTTCACAAAAACAACAGGAAGGAAAACTGAGCATGTTAGTTCACATTTCATTTCAAAGTTCAAGTCTCAAAGAATCACAAATAGAGCTCTAAAGCAGGTCACCTTTCAGTTTCTTTACAGACTTCAATTACATTTAAAAAATAAACAGTAGCCTTTATATAAAGCTTTCAAAGTACAATGTTCTGGAAGAGATCACCGAGTCATCCGCACACAGACTAACCATGCACTATTATCCCTCATCTGATTTTCTGTCAAGAAACTCGCCTTTATTTGGAAGAATCTCAGTGCATCAAAAAGATTTTTCTGAGATACAAAACACAAATACACAACTTCTTCCCAAAATCCATTTCTTTCTGGCCAGCTCCTAGTCAAAAGAAAAACTTCACGCTAATCTTTTTGCAAAATAATTGTCAGGTAATGTTTTATAGACAGCCTATAAACCTGGAAACTAGGAAGCTATTTTCTGCTAAAGCTGGCACAGCAAGTGGACAGGCAACAACAGACGTTAAAAGCTTATCATTCTTTGGCCACAGGTTTTAATAGTGCATCTTTGTTCAGCCTCTACCTTTGTTCCCCGAGACAATCACAGCCAGACTTTATGCCAAACTAAAAAAAAACACATCAACTGTATTTCATCTCAGTGTTAGCCCCAGGCTTCAGATCCTGAAACGTGTGTTTGAAAGTATTTAATCCCCAGCCTAATAACTGACTCAAAGCTACCACACAAAAATAACACCCAATCCAGGACTCAGCACTGCAGTTTTGGGGTTGTTTTCTTCCTTTCTCACACACTAAAGAAAGCGCCATAAAGCAGTGAGAATCAATCACAGGGTGTCAGAACACAGTGACTTGTGAGGTGCAGAGCAGGGCCTGAATTGGAGGGAAGCTTGTTTGAGGTTTGAGGCCCTTCTTCAGCTTCTATTTCAGCTTCCCCAAGCCTCTGAAGAGATTTTTAATTTCAACCCTCTTGGGTCAAGGAGACCGCTCTTCTCATCTTGTATCACATGCCATAACTTTATACAAAGAAGCACACTACTGGGCTCAGCCAGTAACAAAGGATTTTGATGTTGTGTCAGCCACTGAAGGTGTATCTAAAAATCTGGATTCTCTCCATGCAATCAAAAATGATTTGCTAATAAAAGTTAATTAGAATGTCTTAAAACATTGCCTAGGCAGTCAAATGGTGCTCAAAGAAAAGCTTTTATTCAAGTACAGCATCTTTTTTTGTTATTATCTTACTTGTTTATACAGAGCTCCTTCCACTTTTGGATACAGCCTGGACTAAAATAATGAGGGCAGTGTTAGTCAGAATTTCTGATACAACCATACTTAGCAAAAAACACTGCAGGAATTCAGTCAACTTCTAATATTTGAACTGAATGAAAATGTGTGTAAAAATTAATCCCCTGAAAAACCTCTGTCACTAAATAATCAGGAATTTCTTGTCTATATATAAACAAGATAGTTAAAACCAAAACATAAAGTCAATCAATTCCCATCCGCTACTTGTTTCTCAATCTGGTTAACGAGGTAAAAACAGTTCTTCAGCCATGCTCCATCACACACACCTATTTAACCATAACATTTATGAGCAAGCAACTAGCCCACCTCTGCAAGAAGTCCGACATGCCAAGAGTGCCAGTTATTCTTAGAGTGAGCCATGACCACAGTTTCACGTAATTAGAGATGTTATAAAACGCATCCCGCCCGCTCGCCCCATCCCCCTCCACCACTACCACCATTGCAGGAGTGACTTGTTACACATCGCGATGAGCAAGTCGCATTCCCTGCCCGCGGACAGAGCGGGGATCAGGCCATAAGAAGGGCACGAGATGTGAACAGGGATTCTCTCCGCTCCAGGCAGGCGCCGAGCCTGCCCGCTGCCTCCGTGCGCACGGCGCGGCCGCGGGCCTCGGCCAGCCCGAGAACAGCCTCTTCTCACCCGGCACCCGAGCACACACGGGCTGTCCTCCCGAGGGGCAGACCCGATGAAGACCAGCAAAAGCTGTTTACCCCTTCTATAGGATCGCCGGCGTGGGGTGAAAGGTGCCCCGGCCGCGCCGAACGAGGGGGTCACCCAGTCAAAGCACCCGGGGACGGGGGAGAATGGCGATGAGGGGGCTCGCAGGACCAGCGCCGGTGCGGGCTGAAGGCGATCGCTGCCTTTCCCTTTCGGCGACGAGGCGCCTCTCCCTTCGGCGGGGTGCGGGGAGGACAAGGGCGGCGGGGTGAGGGGGCACCTGGAGCCCCCCAAGCCCTGTGCTGGGGCGGTGTCGCCTATACGGCGGCTCCGCTGAGGCGTCGGAGCCCTCCACTCCCGCCCGCCCGCGGGGCCTCGCTGCGGGCGGCAGGGCCCTGGGGAGCGGGTTACCCCGGCCTCCCGCGCCTGAAGGCGGAGGGCTGCGCGGCGCTCACTCACCTCGGGAGGCAGCAGGCGCCACCGGGTCTGCATGGCGAGAAGGATCCCCCGGGGCCGCGCTCCGCCGCCGCTCGCTGCCGGGCGGGCCCCGCAGACCCCGCGAGCGCTGGAGAGGCTGGCGCCCCCCCTCACTGCCTGCCGGCCCGGCTCGCTCGCTGGCTCCGCGGCCAAGGCCGCCGCAGCTACCGGCAGCCAGCGCCCCCTGGCCGGCCCCAGCGGCAGCGCATGGCACTGCGGCACCGCCGGAGAGGCTGTGCGGAGCCTGCCGCACCCCCGCCCCGCGGCACGGGGGGCCGGGCAGGCCGCGGCGCCGCCGCCGCCTCCGGCCTGGCCGCTCAACGCCGGGCGTATGCGGGTGGAGAACGGGAGGAGTCACCTAGGGCGGGGGGACGGAACTGTGGCGGCGCGGAGGGGAGCCCAGCCGCTCACCCCGCCGCGGGGTCCCGCCAAGCCCGCACGGCCCCGCAGCCAGGGCCTCCCGCCTGCACACACCGCTCCACACACATGGAGACGCGGAGGGAGGGCGGCACCGGGCGGGGGCCGCAAACCAGCCGCAGGCAGCCCGGCAGAGGAGCTGCGTGAGGCGCGGCTGTACCGCTGCCCTCGCCGCGGGGAGGCACCCACCGCTACCCGGCACTGCGCGGCCGGGAGACGAACCGAGGGCTCGCGGCTGTGAGCCGTAGGTGGTTTATTTCACCGTTTCATGTTGAAGTACCTTTGAAATCACGAGAGGGGCACCCCGTCCTGTGGGACGCCCGCAGCCGCCCGTGCATAGCCATACAGCTACCCTGAGGGGTGCATGTGCGCGGAGGCATCCGCTCAAAGACACGTTAACTCTAAAGCAAAGCTAGACAGCAGGGAGAACAAAACAAAACACACACGGTCGTTCCTCGCAGCAGCAGTGTCAAAACTACGATGGCAAGCTGACAGGTTGTGCCGTTCATAACCGAATCTGAAAGTCCCGCGCGAACGCCCGCCGCCTTGCCTCATGGAGCCGCCACCTCAGGGAGCCCCTCGGCTCGGGTAGGACCCTGCTTCATGGAGCCTCCCCCCGCCTCATCGGGCCCCTCGCTTCAGGGAGTCCCTGGCCTGAAGGAGCCCCCCGCCTCAGACCGCTCCTCACCTCAGCAGTGCCTCACCTCGGCTCCCCCGCAGGAACGGCTCGCCCATCCCCGAGGGAAGGCGAGCAGAACCGCCACCGTCCCCTCACCTTCGGCCTCTGGCTTCCCCCCAGCCGCGGCGGAGCGCCATGTCACCCCTAGGAAGGAGGGAAAGGCGAGTGTGGTGGCAGCTGGTGCGGTTGCACCGCCATTCCCGCTCCTCAGGTCTTTGCGCTCGCAGGCTATCACTTCACAGCAGGTTAGGCTTCTCCATTAACTTCCTGCATCTGGCAGTGAATACGGTGTAATGAGCCCCGGTGATAAAATCTAGGCCTTCTTGCTCCAAGAGCATCAGCCCATCCCACTTGAAATGAAAGGGAAGCACTTAATGTTTATTCATTGATTCTGGTAGAACTATGTGCTTTTCAAGCAGAAAATACGAGATACTCCCAATCAACTGAATCATCAATCCATGGGAAAAGAGCTGAGGAGATCAAAAATGCTGATCAATCATAGCTGGTAGTAGCACATTAATGGAGATGGAGTTCATTTTCTCCCATAAAGCGTTCCTGGTTAACCTCGACTTGCTATCTCTGTAGCAATTAGTGATGTTATGCTTGTAAAGCACAGATCAGTCCAATACACAATTACTACCTCAAAACCATTCTCATGAAACACCTCAGACTGCTAAACACACAATGTGCCTGACAAACAAAAGGGAAATGAATTAAAGGGTGAGCAGTTTAACACTCTGTACCCTCTGGCCAAATGCATGCAAGCGTGTAGGTTTGCCACATAACTATAGCTCACAGAGGCATATCGCTACCATTATTTTGTTCTACTTTAATCCCTCTGCATACAGCCATTCATTGGAATGTGTTCTCACCAAGCATTGAGAGCTTTTACCTGAAGGATGTCTTAATTGGCTGTTTTCCAAGGTGTCATCTCATACATGCAAAAAAGGAGTTAGGAGCAATGGGAAATGTCTCTATGAGTTAAGGTCATAGGACATGGTCTCACACCCCGTCCTGTCTTGGTATCTATATGTAACTTGGTTGCCACATGAGTTGCTCCCAATGAAAATGTATGTAGAGGAGTAAGAACTCAGCAAAACTCAGGTTGCTGCTCCAGGCAGTTGTGGCGCCAGACACCTGAGCTTAAAGCAGGGAGTTTGCCTGTGTTCTCAGTGTGCTCCCTGTGCTAGTGTCCAAACAGGAAACATTTGGGTATGGATACTTTGATCCCAAATCAATACTTTGATCCCAAGCCCCACCCAGGCTGTAAGACATGGATCATGACTTTCGACTTGGCACATTCAATACAAATGTCAGAGTTACAAGTTCCCTGAAAAGTATCTTCAGCTCTTCCATGTAAATCAGCCTCACATCAGTGAGCCTCTACTGCACTGTCACAAGAAGTCATGCCTAACAGTACCCCACAAGGACATTTGGTATTGAGTTTACCACCTCTCTTAAGTCTTTTAACATCTTTGCCCAGCTTGCTATGAGAAGCTACCAAGGAAGAGGCATGAAGGAGAGCATGTAGAAGAGGAGACTCCAGTTTGCAGGAGGCAAGGAACTGGGAAGCAAGTGAGAAGACCACAGTCAGAAAGGTGAGGGGAAGCTGTGAGATGCCCTAGTTGAAGGGAGCAGCAGAGAGAATTAAAAGGTTAATATTAAAATGTGTGTCTGTAACAATCTCTCTACACTCAGAGCTAGGAGTTATGGGCAATTGATGCAGGATTCAAAATGGTGCAAGAGTAATCTGAACAACAGAGTTAAAGATGAGGGTTTTTTTTAACTACTTGGTAAAACTTGCAGAAACCTGGGATAAAAGGAAGCTTAGTGATGGCATCAGTCTGTTACTAGATGGAAATAGTAGACCAGCTAACAATAATGTAAGAAAGAGCAGAAGAGCTCAGTAGCTGTTTCTGTTCTGTATTTGGGAAAGAGCCAGATGATATATGAATATCACATGATGATGATGAAATGCATTGCATTACAACAGGCACTGAGGAGGATGTTAAACAGAAGCTAATAAAGTTGGGCATCAGCAGGTCTAGGTAACTTTCATCCAAAAGTTTTAAAAGCACTGGCACAGAGTATCTTTAGACCATTAATGTTGATTTTCAATAAATCTTGGAAGACTGTTGAAGTTCCACAGGATTGGATGAAATATTGTACCAGTATTTTAAAAGGGTAAACAGGGTGCCCAGCGTAATCATGACCTACCAGCTTGACAAGAATTCTGGGTAAAATAATGGGACATTATCTACATTACTTGATTAAAATGGACTAAAGGATGAAAACACATTAAGTGCAAATTAATGTGGAAAATAAATCTTGCCAGAATAATTTGATTTTTAATGGCATCAAAGTTTACTTGACCGAGGTAAGTAGGTCTGCAAAATATTTGTTTTGGTAACTTGTGGCTTTTTAATCAAGAAGCCAAAATGATACAGACTCATCACAAAATGTATTAAACTATTCAAACCCTAGCTAACTGACAGATACAAAGAGGGGAAGGGAGAAGTCATCATCAAAGAATGTGGTTTTGGGGACTGTAGCAATTAGTTCTACACTACATTCTGTTGAAGTCTCTAAGCAGAGCATAAAGTCATCACTAACAAAGTTTGCAAGTGATGTAAGCATAAATAACAGGTCATGATGTAAAGTATCTGAGACAGCTTGATAACGAGTAATACACATTTCTGTACAGCCAAATGTAAAATCAGGCACCAAAGGATAAAGACAGTTATTATAGGATGAGAGAATTTGTCTCTAATGCTCAAAAACCTCAAGAGTCACGTATAATGAGAAGAAAATGAGCAGGTGATGTGGTGCTGTGACCAATAGGCTAATGCAGTCCTTGGCTTTATAAACAGGAGAGTATAGGAAGATGTCTTTATTTTTCTGGTACTGGTCCAAATGCTCCTGAAGCCTGATATCCTAATTCCTTAATTCCTTAATAGAAGCTGGAAAGAGCTGGTTCAGAGAAGAATGGTAAGAATTATTTAGATAGAAAGTGAAAATGTTCAATCTATTTCAGTGTCAGAAAAGAAGGTGAATGGGTGATTCAATCACAGGTTTTAAGTACTTCCAAATTCAGTGACTGTATGCTAAAGGCAGATTTATTCAGCTTCCTGGTGAGCCTTCTACCAGTGAAGAGTTTAAGGAGACTTTAAGGAGAAACAAGTTAGATTTTTCAGCACTGGAAATGTCAAAATCAGGTGCTTTAAAAATTATTTAACTATTTGTAATGTTTTATATATATTTTAACACAAGCAGGAGTTCAGTCCTGTAAATCTGTTACTTATGAGGTACAACCAGGTGACAGTAGCTGTGGATTCTGGCTACTAGTCTATGCAGAAGCCAGTTTCCTTGGGCACTAAATAACAACCTGTGATCCTTTCAGCATCATCTGACACAGATCATGAGCTGTTGAGCACATGATGGGAGCAGCCCTGTGGTCGGTAATATTTACACTGGTTGAAGGGATGGGTGGATTTGTTCACAGAAGGCTAATCCTTTGACACGTTTTGCATACAAAGGTAACTTTTATCACTCATGAACTCTGAGACGTACATTGCTGGAAGCTGGGAGATTACTCCTGGCAAGTGTGACTGTATGATTATCCTACTACTAAACTCTTCCTCTGGCATCTGCTTCTGGCTACTATCACAGGCAGCATCTTTCTCATGGCAAGCAGTCTCTCAGGTCCATACCACTGACCCACTCCTGATCTCTGAACAGTGGAGTGGGAGTTCTACTGGGAGCAGAGAATAGGCACTTGATAATAAATAGGCATAGGTGCTGGAGACGGCAAGAACTAGGGGAGAGAAGAACAGGAACACACGGTGTAAGAAGGTCAAAGACTGACTTGGGTAGGGGATTGTACATGAGGTTCTGGACCTCTCCAGCATCTGGCATCAGTTGAAACATTCAGGAGTCTCCGGATCTGATAAGGTACATTCAATTAGGAAACCTTGCAGCAAAATGTTCATTACTCCCCAAATATAGTTCCTGATACAAATACTCAGTCTTCTACTGATATGTAAGACCTCGAGTAGAAAAGGCCTGTGTGTGAACCTAAGCTTCCAAACCTCATTGGTGACTGAAGCTTTTATTCACAGCTCCATGGAATAAAATGCTGGCTTTTTTCCACACGCTTGCTAGTAACTGATTGCATTCCACGCTCTGACAGAAACAATACTCTAAATAGTCATTACTCCCACCACTGCTAGTGGAGTGCTTAGTGATCATTTAACCAGTTTCTGTTGTGAAAAAAAAACAACTCATTGATTACACCCTTAGAAAGACACTGTGAGCTGTAATATGCAGACCTGATTTTGCCCTCTAGTGGATGAGTGACTAGTCCAGCTCCTCTGGTGTGTGTCTTTATACGCCTTGATGATCTCATCAGCCTTGAATCTTGGATTTTTTTTTAATTCTGTGTAGGCTTCATCCATTATACTGAAGTAATACCTGCACCAAAACAATCTGAATCAATACCAGTGCTTGGCTAAATGTCCTCAGGCTCCTATATTAAGGTTAACTCAGTGAGTCATACAATAAAGCCACTAATACATGGGCACTAAATTAATCTATGATGCATTTTCCACCAGATAAGACTTAATCTCTTGAAAAGAGAAAGACCTGCTAGGTCACCTTCTCCTTGCATGGGTCAATTTAGAGTCATTTCATGCTGAAAACCTATTCTTATTTTGCTCAGTTTAAATTATAAACATGCCATTTTTTCTTAGGAGTAAAAATAGATGGCATTTCAATCCTTTCCAACAGTGCACTCACATTCGTTATGCATTTAAAGGGGGCAATAGCTTCTTTACTGTCTGTGCTGACTAAATCTTGAAACATGCATCACTTTTCTCTCCATACTCCAGATACTGGCCTAGAGGCTCTAAAAGATCTGTGTGTGTATTTGTGCTAAATTTCTGTGAGCTTGAGCAAGCACTTTGGACTTTAATTACATCTTGATTTTTTCTTTTCCTCTCCCTCTGGCACTCATTTTAGCTTATTAGCCCAAGCTTCATAAGGAAACAACATTTATTCAGTTAAATTGTTTGTCTTTATGTTCCCCTCCCTCCTTCCCATATCTTTAGGATCTCTTGGCCAATTTCTGCTACAGCTGAAATAGTGGTAGGCCTCAAAGGAAATTTAGTTCTTACAAGTTTTGTGGCAATCCATGGCCAAACATAAAAGGGATGAGCCATAGCAAGATCAGCTCAGCTGGTACTTACTCTGTGTGGCCCCAGCTGGTTTGTTACTCTGCGCGTGCACACTCAGGCAGCATACACACACTGCCACGTTACTCCCAGCATACGCTGTTTCAGCCTAGGAGCATTGCAGGGAATGTGGAGGAAGCTGAGGTCATTGTGGTAGGAGGGTCACCAAGGACATGGCAGGGCTAGAGCTATTCCAAGGAAGAGATCAGAGGGTGAAGACACAAATCTATGTGCAAACAAGGGCTGTTTTTCCAATACTCCCAGGACAACTTTTCAAGGGCTGTTACTTGGACTCAGTTTTTGAGACTGAAATGTGATCTTGGGTAATTTTAAAGCCTCTACTAAGCAAGAAGTCAACTTACAGGATTTGGTAGTCCCTGTTAACAGGAAAACAATAAACATTTGAATAATTTAATTCTTACTGCTTATTTTCCTATTCATCTGTATTTGGAAGCCCTGGTAATGCTTAAGCACCTTTCTGATTACATTCCCGGTCTGGCCGGAAGCTGGAACTGCCTTTAGTGAATACCCATGGGATTTGAGTATTTGTGAGGATGTTCCAGATGAACATGTCTGTGCTCAGTAACAAAAAACCTGCCAGATTTGGAATCGGGAGGAACAGGTTCTCGTTCCACTTTTCAGCTGACTTGCTGAGTGACATTTAGCCTGTCTGATCCTCTCTCCTGGTGTGTACAGTAAAAGTAGTTCTATTTACAGCATGAGTAAGTATTGCACGAGACCTTAAGAAGGGCAAAGAAACCACTTTGAAAGTCTCCCATGAAAACTGCTATTATGACGATTACTTGAAAAACTATCATTTGGAAGATATGAAATCATCACCTAAATATGTGCTTTCTGGTTCACTGAAACAAAAGACCTTTGAGATTCAAAAATGAATAGGAGCTTGAAAGATTGGCTTCATCTACAGCACTGCGTCTTCCTAAAGTGCTGAGAAATATGCATTTTCCTTTTGAAGATCTAAAAGTACTTCACAAATAGCTGAAACCTGTTAAACCTCTATGAGGATTAAGCAGGCTAAAAAATGCATTTAAGAGTTTGGTCTAGAATCATAGAACTCCTGATCTTGCATACTATCCCATGTATGTTGGTATATCACTTGAGTGTCATGCGATTTAATTTCTTCAATCATATAAAACCTTTCACATATAAAAAACTATAGTACTCCAGGAATAATGTTGGAGATGTGCCAGTGGATAGTGGAAGTTAGGATAATTGAGATTCTCATTTTTTGGGGAAGAGTTCTAATTCATTTAGTTTGGTGTAAAAAATCTGCCTTACATTTGATACATTGGTGGGGAGTGATCAGCATATCTCACAGCTTCTAGAATGAAGTTTCTGAGTTGTTGACAGCCCTTTCGTAACAGCCATATGCACTTTTCCAACATACTTACATTTCATGGCCAAGGGGAAGCATAATGGTGATTTTCAAATTGAGATTCTCCAAAACTGGACCAAATACATGCCCACAAGAGAGCTTACAAGCTCATGAAGTCAGTCTACATAGCAACAGTCTCAGGCATCTGTGTGGGTTTTGGTGAACATACTCAGTGCTTGATGCACTCAATCATAGAGGCTGGACTTACCGAGTATGCTGGCTGAGAACAAACCCCATCAGACACTTCAGAAAGGAATTCCACCAGCAAACAGTAGCACAGAGTATATTTTGCACAGAATTTTTGAATGACTGGTTTTGTGAACTGAAACCCACTCCCTCGAGTGTCAACACTTCAGATGCAAGGCAAATTCTAATAGCAAAACAATTTTAGAGAAATCAAACCACTACAATTTAAACTTTAATTATATCAAGTACAAAATAAAACTATTTCAAGCTGAAAAAATCATATTGGCACAGGTATTATTAAATAACCCATTACTAAGAGTGTTGAAGTGATGCTTTTTTTGATGTGAGAGGCTTTTCTTTTGTTTCTCCCAACGTAACTGTATTTTATGACCAAGAAAGCTGTCTGTTTTTTTTACAGATTTGGTATATGAATTAAATGAATCTGTTCATTGTTGTACTTATTTAATACAAATGAACACGCATTTCATACAGAAAAATATTTAATCATATTTAAATCCTGGTTTAATCTGTGATGTCTTGTAACTGAGTTCCATGCACTAATTGTGGTACTTTAAAAGTATTATATTTCATCCAATATAAATGCTCTGCTGCACAATTTAACTTAATACCCTTTTTTTCCCATATAGGAACAATCAATTTTACTTTACATAATCCTCTATTCTGTTTATTTCCACTATGTTCCTTCTCATTCATCTTTGTGTTCTGCAAACTCTCTTTTCTCTTTAAACCACAAGTTTTTGTGCATCTTATATGGTGTCAGTTTTAGCTTTTAGGTTCCTGGTTATACCCTTACTGACATGCTGAGGGCTATGGCCAGAGTTGAGAGGACTTTGTAACTTAGACAAGCACTGTCACAGCCTTGGTGTTGCTGCCCTCTCTTTTGGGGGATAACAGTCACACAACAACAAGCAGAGCTATCCATTTGTGCACCAGACCAGCTGAAAAGTCAGGTTTTCTTCTTGGATGGTCAAACCTAAATATTAACACATCCTTCTGGAACAGCCCTAGACAGCTTTAAGTTGCTTTTGTAAAAAATATTTAACATTCTCAAAATTCACCTTAAGCATCAAAAATTCTGTGCTGTGATGGTGGCCAAACGCTGTCACAGGTTGCCCATAGAGGTTGTGGGGTCTCCACTCTTAGAGATATTCAACCTTACTCAGTATGGTCCAGGGCAATCTGCTTTAGCTAACCCTGCTTGAACAGAAGCTTGTAGACCTCCAGAGATCCCTTCCCACTTCTACCATTCTGTGATTATGTGAAAGGCACCTAAATATAAAACAAAGGCCAAGGTGGGAACAGAAAAGATTAAGGTCAGAAACTACTACTTCTGATTTCTTGTATATACTGTAAGAGCAGCACTAAAAAGTGATGCATCCCATCTTTGTGTGCCTTACAGACATTAGTGGGGAGCACTGTGAGGGAGTGCTGCAATATAATTTTTTTCTCTATACCCTCCTTCCTCATCAGTTCCACAGATCTGCAGGTCTATGAACCTGAGGGAGGAGAGAGAAAGCTGCCAGTCTTGGCAGGAGAAGAAAGGACACAGAGGAAAAGAGACCAGAGACTCCTGGGGCATCAGAAGGCAGAGGATGAGGAACAGCAGAAGCAGTGAGAACACACATCTTGCATGAAGCTCATTACTTCTGAACAAGGTAGGAAATATGTTTCAGAAAAAGTCTTTAGTCCAAATGTAAAGTTGCCAATGTGCCTATGAACATGCACTTACGTATTTCCAGTATGGTCAGTTTTGTTGTTTGAGGGTTGCTTTTTTTTTTTGAGGATGTAAATAAACAGAAGTATAAACCTTAATCTAGTATATCTTCTTTTCTTTCTGTGTTTATGTGAAAGGTTAGATCTAATATATATATAAATTTATCCCTTAAGTCTTTCTGAATTGAAAGGAAGACCTGGGTTTTCTTTAGAAAGGAAAAGAACTGAAACTTACTTGAAAGGAAGTGGTAGATGCAGTTGGCTCATTGTTATCTTAAGCATTTCCCTTCTTTGTTGTGCTGGAGATAAATGAATAGCTCTATACATGGCCATACATGACTCTCAAGCTCTGTCTCATTCTTTTTTGTAATTAAATCACTCAATGCATGATGGAGTCAAACTCCAGCAAAAGGGATTTTATTCTTGAAGGAGTTCAGCAGGCTCCACTCTTGCAACATTATCTTGGGTTATCTGCTGTTCTTTTCCTTAATGACAATGGGTGTGGTGGGCATCAAAACCACAATCCTTTGTACATACAGTCTTTTTAAGCTAAGTCTTTTAAAGAAGAAAGGCTCACACATCTGTGCTGCAGATGCAGATAAGTTTTCCTTTCCCCTTAAACAATTCAAGAATACATTGCTCAAGTTCAACCACACTTGAAAGAGGCAACTGGTAACTGCTCTAGGAGAAAGTCACAAATGACTGCCCCCCCAAGGGCAGCAAAGGCAAGGCATCCACTGTAGCAGCTTTTAGCAGCAGAGGGCTTGTGAGCCACATAGAACCATAGAATAGTTAGGGTTGGAAAGGACCTTAAGATCATCCAGTTCCAACCCCCTTGCCATGGGCAGGGACACCTCACACTAAACCATGTCACCCAAGGCTCTGTCCAACCTGGCCTTGAACACCACCAGGGATGGAGCATTCACAACTTCCCTGGGCAACCCATTCCAGTGCCTCACCACCCTTACAGTAAAAAACTTCTTCCTTATATCCAATCTAAACTTCCCCTGTTTAAGTTTTAAGCCGTTACCTTTGTACTATCATTACCTGTAGGTCTAGACTTCTTTGTATGGTTATTTCTCCCCTATCAGAACAGCCACAGGGAATACAGTGCCCATATTTGAGGGGAAAGGTGTAATGGAGGGCAGGTAGAGAAAGAGATGGTTAGAAAAATGGGCTCCTTCTGCTTTCTTGAGTTCCTTGAGCAGTTCTTGTTCACACACACACAAATTTGTCCAAGTACACTCTGAAATATTCAAGGCATTAGCGAAAATCCAAAGCATCTTGTTCATTTCAATTGCTTCTCCACCCACATTCTTCATTGAATTAAAGGATATCCTACACACGCTTTTGTTTCACTGATTCCCCAAAGATCATTTCATCACACAAAGCAAGAATCTTCAGCATATTCATAGTAATGTCTCAGCCATGGCATTCAGCATTACGATGTTCCTGGCACAAGGGATGTTATTACAGGGTTGAAGAGATGAATAGATGGCAGATTTCTGCAGGGCAGCACATCAGAAAATGGACATCAAAAGAACCTGGCTCAGAAAGCAGAGGGTATTACCGGATTCTGGCAAATTCCCACTCATTTCTGAACAGTAACACTGTCAGGCTGTGTCAGCGACATGTCCATCCTGGAATACCTCCATAAAACTGTGTTTGCTTATCCAGTAAAAGCACTTCCATTTCAACATCCGCCCCTCTAGATGAAGACCGCATAATCTTCATTAATAAAAAAATATTTGGGGCTAAATCCAAGCACAATCTTAAATCATTAGCAATATCCCAGAGAAAACATGGCACAAGGCTCTGCAGCCATCAAAATACCTTTGTTTTCTCCAGTCATTTTTCAAGAACTAGAAACCCCGCAGATCTCTGAATGTGTGAACAGCTCTTACAGGACATGTAGGTTGTCACATATTACATGGCATCTCCACAGACCCCAACAGGATGACAGGCCACAGTATGTGACAGGAAATCTTTTAACTTTCTGTTTCCTCTTTCACAAGAACTGGTTGGAATTTATTTTCTTAAAGCTCTTTTGAACCACAAGCAACAATTCTTGAGTAGGCATTGAGGAAGGAGAAGCACAGACACTGACGTGCTATCGCCACCTGAATTATTATGCTAGGATATAAAAATAGTTTGAAAAGCAGCATGGCCAAAATTACTGTGTCATTTAATTACAATCTACTTTCATGACAGGCCGTCAGTTAATTAAGAGTGTCAAAATGCTGAATTGCCTCCAGCTTCTACATGCTTTGCAAATGACATGGAAGTCATCTTTTTAAATAGCAACAGCTTAACCGAAAATGTAAAACCCATAGCGAAAGGCTTTGAAAAATGAGGCAGGCAGCTGAACTGACATCAAATTCGCCGTACCACAAATTCACTAGGGAAGACAGTTATACCCCATTTAATTTGCTCTCTGAAGATCACATTCACATGACAGTTTCTTTCGTGTGTTTGAAACCATTTTTCTGAAATTGATGTTTTGGAAGTGTTATAAAACGGGAGCCTTAAGTGACTGTGGTCAGTGCAGCTATGCACATGGCCTGGCTCCAGCAGCGGCACCTTCCCTCCAGACTGCTACAACACAGGCTACTGTAAAGCAGGAAAAAGCTTTGGGAAAGGTTTGTTACTGGTCTTTTAGTTCAAAGTTCACGTTCACTGAATCCCTAGTAACACATATGACACTAGAGAAAACTCCCTGCAGAGGGAATGATGCTTGAATAAATTTGGAAAACATTGGAATTATTTTATCTATTTATAGCCATTATACAGCTAGCACTAAACCCCTTATCCTCTTTATAGGACAGCCTTTTAAAATAGATTATTTTGTATAAAATAACAGTTTTATGTAAATGTTAGCAAACCAAAAGAATAATATAGTGGAAAGCAGACTGGATAGAAAACTCATGCCTGAACCAGCCATCAAAGGGTAACAACAGCGCCCAAACACAGAATTAAACCAAACATCTCAAACCAAAATGAAACAGTGCAGTTCTCCTCCCTCATTTCTCTTTGGTGATGAGGTGGTCCTTTCATTGCACAGCCAGGAAGAAAAGGTTTATTTCCCCCCACTCCAAGGGAAATGAGTACTTCACACTGAAAACCCCCAAATTCGTAAGCAAACATCACCCCCTGTAGTTTGCAAAAGGCTGAGCACCTTAGTGATAAGAAAATCTTGTCTGTTGACTGAATAAGGGAACCAAGCTAAAACCCAGCCAGAACTTTGGTATGGCAACACGGAAATGTGTACGTCACGGAGAGTGTGTGAATAAAAATGGTAAGGCTACAAGGAAGCAAGCTCAGAATTCAGCAGAACTGTGACAGTGTCCAGGTGATTAACAGATTAGAGGGTGAAGAAAAGACTGAATTTCAGGATAATTTATGGGTGGGACAACAGGCCACAGAACCAAAAGCTGACCAGAAAAGAAGAATGGTTCCCTTTGCCAGGGTGATAAATCCCCCAGTGCAATTTTCACAAAATGGTGATTCTTCCAACAGTTTTAGGTCTGTTGCAAAGGGAATATGTGCTGGGGGATCCTGCTACTTATTTCCTCTTGTCCTAGGACACTATTGCTATTTCTGTATGGAGTCCTGAGCCCTGTAAATGGACTTTACTGCCATTTACAATGACTGAAAACCAGATGTCAATTATTTGATTATCCCTGTGTAGGGTAAAGGGCCATCTTTTATTCTGTATCTTTACAGAAAACAGTGTAACAAGGAGTTAGTATCCAGAAAGACCCATTACACAATATGATCATGATGCAACATTAACTGCACACTGTCTTCTCGCCCAGGGGCTTACCTTCAGCATCTGACAAACCTTGAGATCCAGCATTAGCCCAACAGTGGCTGGAATGGCCTTGGCTACACCCATTGCCACGAATGGTGGAAATAACCCCATCAGTTGCAGCTGTACTGGCTCAGCAAATGCTTTGGACACCAGCTTGTGCTAGCCTCCTTAAACACGAAAATATACCCTGAATTCCCATTTGCCAGGAGGGGTGCTGAACATGGACTGGATGAGTCTGAAATCCTGAAGGCATTGGCATATAGACACCAAGTCACACAATAAAAGTGCATGTGTGAATGAAAGCAACAATGTCACTGGTGTCATGTAAAGATCTCCTTGCTGAATACAAATGTCACTATTCCAGGCCCTCTTCCCCATCAGTTCATTTCCCTTTCACTAGTACGCAAGGGGAAAAGGAGAAGAAAAAAAAAAGACACATGTTCATCTTGATCATGTCATTTATTAAGTCAGCAGTGATGGCAAACAGGGAATCATTCAGTCTTACCATCACAGACAAACCCCACCACTAAGTCCCATGGAAGCGTACATTTGTAGAGAGGACAGGGCCGTAAGTACACACACTCCTTCCGCTCGTCCTATGATCTTGATGGTTCTGCTTGAACCTTCCTGTTCTCCTAGCAAAGTTTTGCCTTCCCAGCAACTCCCTGCTTAAGCAAAATGACATTGCTTCACTGGGTGTTATTAAGCCTATAAAAAACCCCAGGCTTATTTATGCCTTGCTAAATCACATGATTGAGATTTTGTGGAGTGCTGTGAGTCAGAGCACCTGAGAAGCCCTGACCAGCCATTTCCTCAACGTCTCAATGACAGATGTCTGCAAGTTGTTCAGGTTTGTAACTCCCAAGTCAGTCAGCTGAATGTTTTGAGCTTGCTGAGAAAGGTTCTGGCAATTTCAAACTGCCAGATACCCTTGCAAAACAATTTTGACTACCATATAGGTTTAAAGACAATATTAGCCAATAGAACAGGGCACAGTAAATCATAATACACACAGCAGGAACCTGCTTGCTTGATGGAAAAGGGAAAGAAAAAAAGTCTTTGGTATCTTTGACATCTCTCCTGTATGTTTGCTTTTACCAAACTAGAGACATTCTGGGTATAAAACCTACAAATATTTTTGCTTTAAGAGGATTACTTAAAGATGGTAGCAACAACTGTTAAAGCTTGCTTTACTGTGCAAGGAGACAATGCACATAATACTTCCCACAGCCTTTTTCATGGGACTGCTTCCGAGAGTAAGACCAATTGAGGACAAGTATTCAATCACCTCTCTCATCTTGGCTCATCTGAGATTTAACACAGAAGGGGAAAAATTAAACCAAGGCACATCTCATGCAAATTTTAACACAGATTAATGTCTCAGCAGAGAAGCTAACAAAAGGAATTTCTCACCATGCTTATTCAATGCAAGTGAAGTCTTGTTCTGAATAGCTACTGGTTCATTTGTTCTTTCCTGACAAATCCTGGCCATCCCAAACCATAACAAACATGAAGGCCGAAGCAGTTGGAAAATATTAGCATACTGCAATGTCAGGAAGCTCAAACTGAACAGCTCTGTATCTCAGACAATACTCACCTCAGCTATAAAGAAAGGAAGGCAAAACTGGCAGTCACATAGGAAAATGCACCTGGTACACATTCCTGATGATGCCTGTGAGCCACTGAGGAAATGTCAGTATAAGACATCTAAGCCCTTTATTACAGCTTACTGCAAACTCATGGAGTGCTGTGCAGATTAAAAACAGAGGAAGTAGATGCTTTTTCATGGACAGTTTCCATCAGTGAAGATGCTAATGATGTGTGTCAGCTTGCTCCGAAAGAACACGCAATCTTGCTCAAAGAAATCACCGAGTTCTCAGTGACCCAGACCTGCACCATAAAAATCCTCTATAATTTAACAAAATCATGAGGACAGAACACACACACCACTAGAAACAATAGCTGGATTATCCCTTCAAATTTGACTATCGCCTTTAAAAGAAAAAGAGCGGACAGACTAGTTTTATGGAAAAGCCATTTCAAGGTTCTCAGGAGAAATGAGCTGGAAAAAATCACCATGTAATGGGATAAACTACTACAATTTCAGGGCTGGAAGTGGCCAACGTGATTCCTCAGTGCCCACTGCCAATGAAAGCAACTCTGCAACTCAAAGGGCAGCAGAAGAGAGAGAGGTAGTAATAGCCCTATGTTCAAAAGTTAATAATTTACAACACAGAAATCATGTGGCTGAGAGAAAGGTGATATAGAAAAGCCTAGAAGATGTAACACATTCCATGTATTTCAGAAGACTGGCACCACTTTTGTGTCAGAATAGAAATCTCAGCAAAATACCCAAATATCCAGCAGCAGATTATAGGAAAACCTGGCGTCTTTTGGTCTAGCTGAGGAAAAGAGGCTGTGGGAAACTTAAAACAGGTGAAGAAACCCTTATTCAAAGTAAGAATTCTTTTAGGCCCTATTTCCTTTCTTTCAGAAACATGCAAAAATGCAAACCGTCACTGACAACTGCCAATCACACAGAGCAGACCAGTCTCCAGCAATAGAACAAGCCTTTCAAAATGAACAGAACTTTAGTTGCATCATTACTCCCTGGAGACTAAAAATGCTGTAAGCAAGTTAGCTATTTTCAATTAAACAGCATGTGTCAGAAACCCTTTGAAACCAGGTCTTGTCACAGAAATGGAAATTCCTTATTAAAGATCTCACTAAATAACTTAAATAGCGATTTTCAGTGAACAAGGACCCAGAGCATGAATCAAAACCTTGAGATTGCCTCAAAAATCACTGTTCATCTGAAGAGACACACACAAAATGGGCTGATGCAGAAAGGCTGCATTTGGGTGCTGTGTAGCAGCAAAGCAGCGTGGCTGGGTCAGAGGCTGGCTGTGGTATTGGCACACTGGGGTCACATGCTGCAGCAGTGTACATGCCTTACAAGGCATAGTGAACTGTACTGAACCCTTATTTCACAATTGAAAAGGTCAAAATCAAACTGCAAATTGCACGATCTTCTATGGAGACAGGTTGAGAAAGTTGGGGCTGTTCATCCTGAAGAAGGCTCCGGGGAGACCCTACAGCAGCTTCCAGTACCTAAAGGGGCTAGCAAGAAACCTTGGAGAGGGGCTTTTGACAATGGCAAGCAGTGACAGCGTAAGGAAGAATGGCTTTAAGCTACAAGAGGGGAAATTTAGATTAGACATTAGGAAGAAGTTCTAGGTGGCCTAGAATGGCAAGACACTGGCACAGGTTGCCCAGAGAAGCTGTGGCTGCCCCATCCCTGGCAGTGTTCAAGGCCAGGTTGGACAGGGCTTGAAACAACCTGCCCTAATGGAAGGTGTCCCTGCCTGTGTGGGAGGTTGGAACTGGACGACCTTTAAGGTTCCTTTCAGGGAGCTTCACTGTTCGTGTGCAAAGGTCTGGTACCCTGCTGACAGTCTGTTAAGATTTTAAGTCTTCATTTACCTACCTCTGGCAAGAATTTGCATCACTTGGAAATTTCCAGCTTCACACATGGCCTCAAAATCAAATCTGATGTTCCCAGAACGTAGTTTGCATCACATCTCCCAATGTCTGTAGAGAGCTGGTCACATGGCACTGGCTCTTCTTTGTCAGCCAGGTTGCATTAGACAATCTAAAAATACATTAAATACTTTCTAATATTACTTTTTGACATAAGCAGTTATTAGAGCCGCCCAAGGATGTTGCAAGAAAAGGCAAGAGGTCATGTAACTCCTTTTATTCAGCTGGGGTACCTTCACTGAAAGGTCAAAAGGCCTTGATATATATTTGTGTCAATGTTTGCCTTAGCACTGATACTTTATTAAAAATGCTAATAACAACTTCAAGATCTCAAATGAGCAAATAATCCCCTTTAACTCCAAGGAGGCAACTAATTTAGCATAGTTACAAAACCCATCTGCAATACAAAGTTCAAGGAAATGCTGCCTAATTCTCTTCATATTTGAGAATGACAGATACCAGGTTGCCAAGAAAAGAAATAGTGCCTGAGCAAGCTGTAGGTGTGTTGTTTAGTGAGAGGGTGTTTCCTAATACTCACAGCCCACCAGCTTTTATCATGTGGAAGTAGAGCAGCTTTTTTTCTTTGCACAGATCTAGTTCTTTCCTGTCAAAAAGCACCCAGGGTCTGTGTTCATTAATTTACAGAATGCCTGGTTACAGCACTCCTGAAATAAAGGCAAAACAAAGCACTGGAAGAGGTACAAGTGTGGGTTTTTGTGCCAACTACACAGTGCCAGTTATAAATAACAGCCCAGTTCCCTATAACCCTTCTCTAGATGCCAACCCAAGCTTCCACCCAACCATACCAAGGCCTCTTCACTTGTCTCTGCTTGGCTACCTGAAGCCTCGATTGTCACTATGGCCAACCAGGTTCTGAATAAATCCATTCAGTTCTCCAGCATCTGCAACCTGGTCTTTGGCAGGGGGTGATTAAAAATAAGTAATAAAATTACTTGGTGCGACAGCGAAGAGCTGAATATGAATAACCATTCCCTGTACTTCAGCTGTTACCTCTGTAAAGCTGCTGTGGCTGTTGTGATGTGCTTCTGTTCTGCATCACTTCATTTGCTTGAGTAGAAAACATGGATCAATTACTTAGTGTAATCTTGATCTCCAGAACAGTCTGTTCACTTCATTGAACAAATCAACATTGACTTTGAATAATAAAAGGCCAGTCTTAACTGCCAGTGGAAGAATTCACTCACCTCCATCTACAGGGCAGTTTGCTCAGCCCCTCTGTATAGCCCTGCTGCCTGGAGCAGCACAGTCCAATTCCAGGGAAACTCAAGAGGATCCTTCCTGGGATATTCCTCAGTAGAGGCAGGAATTCATCTCTTACACTTAGCACAGATTTACTGAGCTAACTTCCTCAGTTCCTTCCTCTGAACAGCAATACATTGGTCAACCAATATACTACTTGGTCATCTGCAAGACCTCCAGTGCTCACTGCATACACACCAAATCCAAAACGCTGATTGTGAAGATCCTGGCAGAGGGAGTCCATAGCAACTCCTAGTTCCCATGGGAAGTTGAAAAATACTAGTGAATTACCAGCATATTTCAGTAAAACTTCAGCAGCAGCTCTAAATTCATCCTTATCATTCTTATGTCGGAATATTTGAAGAATGCACAACAAAAACTAAGAAAAACCTCAGAACGAGCCCACACCTTTCTTTCCCCCCTCAAGGTCTGTATTGTATGTTAAGCATGGGGTCTGTACCAACTCCTTCCACCCTACCAACACTACTAGCTGCAGACTTACTCTTTTTAAAGTGCTGCAAGAGAAATCCCCTTCCAGCACTCAGTACCAGGTCTCCAGCATCACTAACATCATACATGATCATTTTTTTTTTCCACACAGCAAATGCACAACTGCAAGGGTTTTCTTTTTTATGCACTCAGGAGAAGCCAGCCAGACCCAGATTTCCCAGCTATAAACCAGGGACCTAACACAAATCCACCAGCAGCCAGTGAAGGAAGACCAGCATTTGCCATCTTAACGCATTTGCCAAGTTCTTAATTCTTTGGCCTTCATTAATTCAGCTTTGATTCTCATGGATGCAAGAGATGTTTCAACTCACTTTCTGCTCTATCTTCCTTAAATCTTAGCCAAGATTCTTAATTTCTTAATTCTTATTTAGTGTTTTAATATCTTTACCAGTGTCTTTTATATGTCAACAGTGTTTAAGTAGTGAGCAAGTAAGCTCAAGAGCTTCAAAAATAGTGGTTATCATGCTTCAAGTCAAGCAAAGAACATTTTAATGTTCGTCTTCGTGCAGGGAGTTTTTATTGTACCAACACCCCCCAGAACTACTTTCAGTAACTTTGCATTTCCATCAGCATGTGCAAACACTGTTTGATTTATACCATGAGTAAATACAAAGAAAAAGAGCTTTGCCCACAACAGCCTTGATGGGTTACTTTTAATTAAAATCAGTTTAATCATTGATAAGCTCTAGTATTTCCAGCAGCAAATCATAAGTGGTCGACTGTTTCCAGATACAGTGAAAAAACTGAAGATAATATAACTACATCAGCTAGCATATTTAGTTAGTTTACTGGTTGCCAAACATAGGAAAAAGTGAGGGTTTAACATGTAAATTGTCATGACCAAGAGCAAAACTTGAGTATTCTGTAGGAATCAGAAAGTTCAACTATAGAAACTTACAAATCACTGTTTCCAATGCTTACTCTCAATCTCTCACAAAATTACTTCTGACATATTTCCTCTATCAGAAGCCAATGAGCACGAATTTTCAGTGCCTGATTAGTATTTAGGGGAGGGGATGTCCTATACATGAACTCAGTACAGTTGCTACTTCAAAACATCCGTTACTCATGCCCCTTAAGCAAATGGAAGAATACTGCAAATACCTGTTTCTTAGTATCCTCCATTTGCTTTCTGAGCTTGCAGAGGCAGCAAAACAGTTCAGCATGCCTGTGCACACATTAATGAAGACACCTCCTCCTTAAACACAGAACAAATGCATCTGCAGCTGATTTAAGATTAGACATACAACAAACCAAAGCTTCATTCAACATGGCAGGGGAAAGAGGAGAGTGGGTATATGGGAGTGTGATATCCTAAGGCTCTAACAGGATCCTCCCTAGTCCTGCATCTATCTTCCTCGGCCACCATATGCGAGGACGTTGTGCTGTTTGAAACAGCTGCCGCATCCGTCTATCATCCCTCAGCTACTACTGGTGGGAAGAGGAGATAACACACAAGAGGAAGCACTTCCTCTTTTGTAGTTACTTTATTTTGTAGCAAGATCCATGTAGTATATAAAACAACGGAAAACGGAATAAAGCCTATAAAATAAACTGAGGAGTTCGGGTGACGAACCACTACAGCTCTGCTTTTGTGGGTTACTGATCATGTCATCAGAACTCATATTTACTGTGTACGTTTACAGTTCTCTAGCATATGAGCCTATATAAAAAGCTGATATGTTCCAATTAAGCCATAGCTAAGTGACAGATGTAGAGGAAAAAAAAACCCAAAACTGGCTTTGTTAAGCCACAGCTGCCTTGACACAGGTTACAATGATGTCTAACTACACTGTAAAGCACATTACATCAAGAACCTTGAAAGAGCCTCTGAGAAAACGAGTTCACATTAAGCATTTTAAAGAAAGGTCATAAATACTGCACTGTACCAACAGTACCTCCTAATGTCCTCCTTATGCCTGAGGAGCATTTCTGGTCTTTAAGAAGCTGCTATAAAGATGACACCAAACCTAGAGGTAGGTTATAGGCAAAGGTAAGTTACAGGCAAAAAAAATAGATCCCTTTAGAGCTAGTCATTGCACAAACTGCCCAGCAGGAGGCAAGGCAAAATGTCAACAACTTCTTCCTCCCACCTTAAACACTGCTCACACGATACATTTCATTCCTAGTGCCATGACAGTGGATCATCAGCTGCTAGTAAATGCAGTCATGCCAAGAGAACAGCTTGAAGTTACTCAAGCAAAAATCTGCTACTGTGCAAAACTGGTGCACTGGACTGTTACTGACTAGACCTCCAAGTTTAGGAAGTGACCTGATAGTAGACAACCAAGGTGTTGGTTTTCCTTTTGACATGGGGAATGCTCTACATAACCAAGAGGAGAACACACTGCTAAGCTTACGCAGAAGGAGTCAAACATCAGCTTGTCTCAAAAGGTTAAAGAGATGACAAAAAAAAAAAGAAGTTCAGAAAGGTTAAATTAAAAAAAAAAAGCACCTTTTCCAAGACCAAGTTCTCTTGTTTAAGAAGTTACTGCACCAAACAGGCCAGTAATACAGCTTGTCCTTGGTATCATCTGGGATCAACACAAGGTTGATAGCAAGTATCACGTGGACAGTGCAACAGGGATGAGAAACATCTGCAAGTACAACAGTTAACAGCAAATGAAACTCAAGTTTTAATGGTGTGATGCCTTCAGGTCACAAAACGCGGACAAAGTTTTCATCTCAACTACCTTCCGTGTACTATTCCATGATCATCAAAAGTAACAATGCTAAAGGTCCATTCTATTTCTACTTCCAAAGGAAAAGGGGAAAAGGTTAAATAAGTGTTCTCCAATTTGTCCTCCACTATATATACACCCACACACATACACACACGCACATGCACACACCCCTCAAACTGCACTGACATTTCTTTTTGACCAAAAGAGTAGATCCTGGGAGTAAGTGCAAAATGCAAAATCAACTGACAGAAAATGCTGAACAAACAGCATCATAAAAATACAAAATATTTATATTACTGAATTATTAACAGATGATGTTCTCCATTTCTTTAAAACTTTGGAACCACATAGCTGATTTCTTAAATCTAGTCCATGCCAGCTTCCAGAACTATGAATGTTTTAGTTAGCTTCATTCTTTGATGCTTCATCAAAGTTTTCTACGAGATCTGAAAGAGATGAAGATATTTAATGCAGTGATTCCCAGTAACACTACCTTTGTAAGTTTAGTGAAAATGTATATGTTATAGGAAAGGTTAAGTAGCTCTTAACCATACTTATGTACACCATTTTTAATGGGCAGATTTCAAAAGGCTTTAGAAAATATAGTTTAACACACACAAAGAACTAAAAATGCAGGAGCACTCAGAAGAGTGGAAGTTCTAACATGAGGTGATAAAGACCTGATTTTCAGAGGTGCTCTACTAGCTGCCTGAGCCATCTGCACCCAAGTTAGGCACCTATTAACTGTTGTACTCCAGGAAGCAGAGAATTTGAGAACTGAATTTTATGCAAGGTCACAAGGAATACACCAGTGCCAGAGCACGAGTAATTGAATCTCTGGGCCCACCCATCTGTTGTTTTAGCTAATACACCACACTGATGGATACAGCACAATGTGGTGACTGACAGACAATTATTCACTGTCAAATTAAGAACTTGCAATATTTATTTAGAGAAACTTACAGATACTGACATAAGAAATAAAAAAACCCAGCCCAGACAATGACTTAAAGACAACCTAATGATTGTGCCCATTGTGTAATTCTGCAGCCCTAAAACTCTACTTGGATATTTGCATCACCTCTTCAGTGTCACTGAAAGGATTTTAACCTATTTTCACTCAAGAGTAAAGCAATTTACACAAGACAGACGTTTTTCAAAACCTGGAATCCAGGCTCATGTTTTAATGCTGCCCAGTATATGAATCATGCCTTAGCATGTGAGGGGTGTCATCAAGAGCTAAGTATTTAAATGCATGAGTATTTATACATTAAACACATATATAAATGTATATGTGCCTACCTGGAACATCGTCATCTTCTTCATCAATATCTTCAGATTTTGGTGCTTTACTATCCAACACTATAAAAAAAAGTTTGGTGCTGAGTGCTCATCATACAGAATTAGGGACAATCACGCAACAACATAAAAACGATATACATGTGAAAAAAGAAAGCATTTCCACAGCCCATAATAGTGACAAACACAGCAATGGCTTGGTATCAACAGCATGACCAAAAGGTCTACTTGTGAACATTCTTATACCACAGTATTAGCAGAGCCATTTTCAAAAGCTATGGGTATTAATGGAGGGCTAGCAAAAGATCAAATGACACAGAAATCTTTAACTGAAGTCATGTGTTTCAACACAAAGTGGTACCAGTCAGGGACCAAAATATCAATATGATTCAATTACCAAAAAGCTACGGTAGGAAAAAGTATTTCCCTATTAAGGGTCCTGCATCAAACCCCATCTCTGTAAGTCACAGACATGCTGCAAGTAATCTAGAAATGCAAGAACTTAGACGAAAGTGCTATTTCTCATTGGTCTTTCTCTACTAGCTTAAGAAAGCACAGGAGGTATCTATTGGTACCAAGGCTGTATCAAAGAAATACACTTATGAGGACCCATCTTTCCAAAATTTAAATGGTAATTGCATATTAGTAGAGAAGTTAAAAATAAGCCCTTTACTTTCAATTCAACATGAAATACAGAAGTTAAAATTATTGATTAGAAGTCTTTGTTGAAAACATTAGAACAGATCATGTATTTTTCAGTTCAATATAAAGACAACTGCAACATGTCCAGGTTTTTTAATGGCCCTAACAGTCTAAACAGGAACTGTCCCCAGACTCCATTTCTTACCTGTAAAATTACAGTAACAGTTACACCACAAACATAAATACAGACCATGACCCACAGTAGTTTTAAAATAAATAGAACAAAGAATCTGATTTTTGATTTTTATTTAATAAGTCTCGGTTTAATTCCAAATGGAATTGTAGAGTAGAAGATGAAGAACACTTCTTCCTCTATATCCACAGAAGAAATGTTTTGTATGAACACAGAAAACTGAATCAATTCCCTCACAAAAAGAACCTGTTGAGTTTTTCGACGTGAAAATGGGAACTTGCTTTCCCAAGTATTTTGTCATCCACAGCTGTACACCTGGAATCACAGCATGCCTGAGAAAGTGCCCCCTCCCTTCCTGTATTTCCAAAACAGCGGTAAATAAATAAAAGCACATATGCCTTTGATCACTCTGTCACACATACTGCTGTTAAATTTGGGTTAAAACTTTTAATACTTCCTATGTTCTTTCAATCAGTGATAAAAGATTCCAAAGAGACCTACCTTGTCTTGGGAATTGTTCAGCTAACTTCCTGAGACTTGTTAAGCTGTCAGCACCAAGCTGGCTTAAGATGCCTGGAAGCATTTCTGTGATCGGTTTAGCCTCTGCATGACCAGTGATTGCAAAAGTGTTAGCAGAGAGGGAAGCTTGAACCTTGGGGTTGTTGAAGTGAATAACTGTTCCATCATCTTTTATCATGTTCACCTGTTTAAATATATTAACAAGGCTTACCAAAATGCTGCAGCAGCTTGTTGAACGAGCATGAGAAATTATTAACTCAAATCTGTATTTAAAACCATTAAAATATTAAAATAGAATTTACAACACTAGCACTCCTCCTAGAGGATAACCATGACAAAAGCATCCGGAGTTAACACCATTTAAACTGGAAGTAAATCAAGAGTTAATGCTAAAATATGGGTTGGTACATACTATATCAAAAGGTAGAACTTAAAGAGCTAAGGCTCCTTCATAAAATATACTTATCTAAATACCAAGTAATAAATATACAAGGACTGTATGTTATCACACTTCATTTATAACACAGGCAAAACCCATACATAGGTTATTAGACTCTAAGGTATAAACAAGTTAGTATCGGGAATGTCTAGGGAAAGTAAAAAGACCCACAAAGCCTTCAGCTCTTTGGCAACTCTTTAGAAACTAAAAACTCTACCAGAGCAGCCTTGCCATGTCAGTCATGGCATCACCATTCACAGCTATCTGTGTCATCTATCAGGGAAACGTTATTGTTTCTGCGGAATCGGCAAAGGCACAAGACTCACTCTCTGGCCTACCTGCTGAAGCTGCCAGAGGCAAGGATGCTTCCCACACGTATACACACAGTGAACTGGAGGTTTATGTACCAAGCTTCTGTGCCTGCCCAGTAATTCTAGGATGACTCTCTTAAGACTAAGAATATTGTACAGTGATCCTGCTCTCTTCCTCTTCCCTGGTTTTCTGAATCACTAATAATTACATTTCGCAGCCAGTACAGCAGCCTGCTTTGCTCCTACTGTCGAAGTTTAAACAGCCATATTTGCATGGGCCTATGCTATGGTTTTTTAACCTAAAGGGAAACTGAATGGGGAGTTAAAAAAGTTCTTCCTTTTTAACCATTAAAAAAAATGGTTATGTGGAAAACAACTGTCTGAAAAAAAGGAAGAGTTCTGCCCACCTAACCAAGCAGCAGTAATAAAATGACGTGACAAAGCTCTCAAGAATTTGTTTTAGTAGAACTTAGAGGAAGAAAACAGAAATTTGGGAACTAAAGAAGAGACCTAAATCCAAAACCATGCAAGTTATCAGTCTTCACACAGCAGCAGAGTTCAAAATACGTTTTGCAGGAAAACCAGGTGTTGCTTTCCTGAAGAACTGAAGGATGTCCTGGCCTTTGCACACAGGGAAACAGTAAAGGCTTCAAGCACGGTCATCCTCTTACTCAGAAGTCTCTTAAAAAGCACACAGGTGTGTTACTAACATTTGACTCGGTATTACCAGCCTCCCCCAACTCTTCCATCTACACCAAGTATTCCAAGGTCAGCTTTTGTCCACCTAGATATAACATACTGCAATTATGTACCTAGCTATCAAGGCAGAAGCATGCTGTATCGTCTTCCTTCACACCAAGACATTTAATATGCTTAGCAACTATGTCTGAATGAAGATCTTATCCTCCATGTGAAAGAAAACCAAATACACACACAGAAAAACTGTGTCTTTGGGTTCGTGTAACTCAGCATGTATCTAACAAGCTTAAGAAAACAGACAAACAGAAGTGTTTCTGTAGCAGTTATGAAAACTTACAGGCAAACCAGGCTCCTACACTGGATCTGTATTTGCCTTTGGAAGAGAGGTATGCACTAAGTGACCTCTGGAGGGACCATGCAATCCTGCTTAAATTAATTAAACACAGATTAAACATTGTGCTTCTTTAACCAAGTGCAACAGTAATATAGAGTTCATGATGAAGAAACAGCACCTTCTTCCATGTATGGGCATCACCAGTGTTATGGAAAATACCAGTGTTTCATTTCATGTTTTATACATGCAAGATAGAGGTATTGAAGGAATATCTGAATCACTTATATTCCTAATTATATTAACACAGAAGCAGCTGGTTCTGTAGAGCCTCTGCTGTGTTGTAAGAACCATCACCTCCTGTGACCACGACAAACAATTCTGGCAATTTTCATGCAGCAAAAGGGCCTTATTTTGATAACACAGACTCACAAGTCCTTACTCCAGGTATTTTCAAGCTTTTCTCTATATTCTGCTTTAAATGTGCCTGCATAGTAAGTGTGTTTATGCCCTCTAGAGTAGATAATCAAGTTCATGAAGTGAGGAATCAGGAGTTTTGTTTTGCAATGAATGCAAGATGCATACATGACAAACAGCTTACTGGCTTCTATAACCCCTATCTGGCCAGCAGAACCTTATCCCTTCTTTCTCCAGCATGCATGCCTTAACATGATGGAGACAACAGTCTCATTTACATATCAGTAACCAGACCTTTTGCAAGGAAAACTGTTGTTAAAAAACCACTACCACTAAAACAAGACAGTGAATTTAGTTTGAGACAGGAAATATTCATCACTCTACCTCTTCAATGCCAGCAATGTTATTTACTGCCAGTTTTTTGAGGGAACTCTGAAGTTTTTTGTCATCAGCTGTAGCTGTTCTGTGCACCACCTTCTTCTTTCTGCGAGCTGTACCCTGGAAAAGAAGGGACAACAGTCAGTATGCTCGAAACATCAGAACACTGATTTTTAAAGCCATATCACACTCTAAGCAACAGATCTTTTAAGTTCTGTAGTCAAAACCTCTTATTTCCCTTTACCTACAGCTTTAGTTGTCAGTCTCAATGTTAAGGTTCCTCTTAAGTGCAAAAGACCAAAAAAACACCAAACCAGTGTTCTTACTTCCTACAAGCCAAATTAATTGTTTTTATTAAGCAATATATATTAAGCAATTTATAAGAAAGGACTTTTCTTTTTTCCCCAAGATGAAGTACAACTACATTGATTTACAAAGGTGATGCTTTTGTAAGCCAGTAATTAACATCTTGTTCCATAGACAGCAATTTTGGAATGTCTACTCTGCAGACTTTTGTACAACCCCGCCTATGGTTAGGAGATGAACACCACACTGAACAAACTACATGCTTTTGTTTGTGTGTCACATTAGCTACCTGCTGGCTCAGAGAAAAGAACCTCAGTGCAGAGTCAGATAAGCCCCGGAGCCGGCACAAAGGGAGGAAACTCCCCGACAGAGAGACGAGAATGGCAGAACTGGAACAACCAACAGGTAAGCTCAGCTTGAGCTTTCACAGGTCACAACAAGTCACTGAATTATAAAGCAAGCTTACGTGCTGGAAACTACTCATCCAGCAATTGTGAGCTCAAGGAAAAACAGAATTCAGGTATCATTACTATGATCCAGATGACAGCGAAAACCCTGTATTCCTCCCCTCCTATGAACTAAAGCCTGCATTCTGTAAAACAGGTTTCGGAGATGTTTCTCCTTCAACCTGTAACTTACAGAGAACAGTTCATGTCTGATGGTTTTCTTACCTTTCCTCCTATTCGGACCTGCGCTTGAAGCTTGGCCAGTTTTTCTTGGTTCATAGTGCTGCGACTAAAGAATAAGAAAGAGATACAGGTTAACCATCAAAATAGTAAGAAAAAACATGAACAATCCATTTTAAAAGTACTCAGACTTGCAGTGGGGTTCTAAACTTCACCAAAACAGGGCATCAAATACACATAAACAAAAAGCTTTAATGCCACATTGCCTAAATAACACAAAGTGGCCCTGCAGCAGTATGTTTACTGTCTGTACCACGTATGAACTGTCTGTACCATGATAAGGCAAAGCAGCAGCACGTTTCATTCTGCATCAGTCTGCAGCAGTAGCTGTACATTTCCAAGCATGTTAGTTTACTGCTGGAACCATTTGACTGAACTACTGACTCAGAACAGACCCAAATGAACACGTACAGCACAACCATTCCTTAAACATCTTTATTCATAAGAGAGCCCAGAGACTCATCACTACACTATTTTGGATACCACCTCCAAATAACGAATCTGACATTTTTAGGTAATAAGCCAGCTCTGAACGAAGGTCACACCTTCGCAGATTTCCTATATGAACCCCAGGCTGCTATTCACCCAGTTCAATAACTGGGAAGCTAGCCGACTAGGTGGCTTATTCAACGGGTCAGATAGGACCTTTAAGTCTGAAGGACTTGAAAATCTGTAACGGATGGAAAACACCTTAAGGCTTCCAACACAACGAGGGTATTTCGCTGCTCTGCCCCAGTAAATCACCAGTGATCCCATCGATGAAAGGAAAAGCCTCCCTGCATGTGCATTGTGCCTGGGAAGCGATAGGGAGAGGGCCCACCGAGGCCGCAGCACGGCCGAGGGGAATCAGCACACGGTGGGACTCCGCCGGGGCGGCGGGAGAAGGCGCTGGGTACGGCAGAGCGGCTCGCTGGCCGCCCCCAAAGCGCGGGGAGCGGGAGGCCATGAAGACCCCATCCCTCTGAGCAAATGTAACCCGCCCGGCCGCGGCACCGCCGCTCCGCGGGACAGCTGCGGTCCACCCGGGCTAAGAGCAGCCTCCACCATGCTGCATCCCGGCGCCAGGCCTCGCTGCCCATCCTCTCCTCGGTGAGCAGCCGGCACCCGCGGGCCCAGTCACGGCCCAGCGCGGAGGGCAAGGATGCAATGGGGCAGGGGACCGAGCTGCCGCGGCCCGGGAAGCGGCAGGAGAAGGGAGGGGGAGCCGCGCCGGCGGAGCGGTGGCGGGGAAAGGTCTGACCTGAGTCCGGCGGATCCTCCGCAGCCCAACACGAGGTGGGAACAAGATGGCGGCCGAGGAAGGAAAGAGAGGAGCACAGAGAAAGGAAGCTTCACGCCACGTGACGACGCCAGCGCGCCCGAGGATTGGGCGCGCCGCGGAGCTATATTTGCATATAGGGCGGGAAGGCGCGCGCAGCGGTTGTGGTGTGTTATGGGACTCGGAGTCCCTGCGGCCCTACACCGACCCGCACCCCGTCGGTTCCGGACGCGCCACCGCGGCGCGCCCTCCTTCACACACAAGTGCTTGCGGCCGGTTTTACCGCCCCAACCGGCTGGGCAGCTCCGCAGAGTAGCGGGACAAAAGGATGTGTCTGGGAGGGGAACGTAAACCCGGAGCCCGCCCCTCGCTGCCCGCTCCCACGGGGATAACCACGGCTGTGGGGTCCCCGGTGTGCCAGAGGGACTCCCGCCCCAGAGGCTTGGGCTGCCTGCGCGAAGCTGAGCTCCCTCGTCCAAGACGGACAGGGCGGACACCCCTCAGAGGGCTGAGAGACCCCACTCCCCAGTATCAGATACCCCTTTCAGCCAGCCCCGCCATCCCCGAGCAGACGGCCGGGCATCGCACCGCCCACATCCGCTTCACATCACTTCCTGGGCTTTAAAAAAAAAAAAAAAAAAAAAAAGGGAAAAAAAGAAAAGAGAGGAAAAAAAACCACCTTATCTGTGCGGTGCCGCCTGGAAAGGTTGGGGGTCGGAGAGCTGCCCGCGCCGACACCATGAAGGCTCAGCCCACCGGAGCCTCCATCTTCTGCCTGTGCCTGGTGCTGGCGGCCTCCGCCGCCTCCGCCGCGGAGGGGCTCGGCAAGGGTCAGACATACGTTTTATTCGGGTTTTCCTCCCCGCTCCTGTCAGGGTGCCCCGGGACGGGCTGGACCGGGGGGGACGCGGGGTGCTGGTGGTGGGGACGGTCCGGCCTGCCAGTGCACAGGGAGACGGTGGGGTCCTGTCGCGATCTTTGCCGTTGGGGTTCTGTTCCCAACGAGTTTCCCTTTGGAGGGGTCCCGCTTTTCCGTGGCGCGAAGACAGGAGCAGCAGCCTCCCCGTGCCACCCGCCCCGGTCAGCACAGCCCAAGCTCTGCCGGCCGCTGCCGCCGGCTCCTGGCAGGCGATGAATGGCTCTGCCCTCCCGCCCTCGGCTTCCCTTTTCCTTCGTGACCGCTCCTCACTTCGCCTCTGGCTCGCCGAGGCTTCCCTGTGTAATTGCCATGTCTAATGGCTTGTGCAGTAAGGGTGTGCCGGGGCGCTGAGCTTCACCCCGGGGTCGTGGCTTTAGTCTGTGTTGGAGATAAATCCATCTCTTCAGGGCTGGTGGGAGCACAGTTCGATCAATGAGAGCAAAGCCTTGTGGTGGCGATCTCAGCCGTTCCCTTTTAACGCCTCAGATGAGTTCCATTCTAAAGAAACACTCCTTAATGTGATATGTAATGCTTTTAAAAACGTGCTGAAGCTCGCCACGAAGTGTGTTTTAGTTTAAAAAAAGGAAAAAGAAAAGCTTTCAAAAAGTGTTTCCTAGATCGCGCAATAGGTTTTCCCTGGTTTAACATACAATCCCAGACTGGTTTGTGTTGGAAGGGACCTTAAAGCTCATCCAGTTCCAACCCCTGCCACGGGCAGGGACACCTTCCACTAGAGCAGCTTGCTCCAAGCCCTGTCCAACCTGGCCTTGAACACTGCCGGGGATGGGGCAGCCACAGCTTCTTGGGGCACCCTGTGCCAGCGCCTCAGCACCCTCACAGGGAGCATATTGGCCTTTGAATGAAATAGCTGACGTGTCAATATCTGAGTAAACGTGACTTTTGCTAATGCAGCTGGTTTTTGCTCTGCTGCGTTCCATGGGTGCAAACATAGCCTGGTGTCCGAAGCTGCCTCTGCAGTTGGTACGTGTGATTGGACATGAACAAGGCATCCCCGCCTCACTGCTGGCACAACTCAATATTTGCTGTGTTGCATCATGTATGTTCACAGTCGTTCCTAGCAGGTGTAAGATAAGGTAATAAAAATCCTGTGCCAACTGTTCAAGCCTCTCAGATACTGAGCTAAGGTGTCGTGAGGTTTTGCTCACCCTGCTTTTGGCTTTCTCTTGTTTCTTTGCCATAGTTGTCTACTGGACACAATGTTCACTTTCCACTGCGTCAGCATCGGGCAGTCTGTGGTTCCTGACCCCTGTGTAGCTCCCAAAATCTACCCCCTGAGTACTGGGGGTTGCTGACTAATCCAAACCCTCAGTGATGGGAAGGGGAAGCCCAAGGCTGATGTTTGGTTGTCCAGCACTGCCCTGCATTACAGGAGCTGTGAGACCTCTGAGGAGGTTGTCCAGGGGCGTCCCATATGAAGAACTTTGTCCCAGCTCTCCGTGTGGCTTTTGGCCATGTGCTGTGTTGGCTACAGGATCAAAACCCCCTGTGGTCCCTGTATTGCAGTTGTCAAATGTACACTCATTCACCATTATCTCAACTGACACAACAGATTTGTTATCTGGAAAGGGGATAAAATATTCCCTGCGTCATTCCATCACTGTAACAGACATCTGTGTACTGGTGCTCTTCCTTGCTCTTGGATGAGATCATCATCGCTAATACTTAGCACCATCCTTTCAGAGCAATTGATGATCATATGTTGTCCTAAGAATTTTTAAGTCTTCCTTTACTTCACCTTCGATGGGAGTTTGAAAGCCACATGCTGACATGTTTAATGTGTCACTAATCAGTTAATAAGTGTTCACAGTCTGAAAAAGAATGGGGAATAATCAGAAGGCCCTTCACTATTAATCTCTGCTTAAGGGATTTTGGTGTCTTTTGCATGTATATCAAATATTCATGAGAGTGGTATGTTTTTGCTAATTAGTTTCAGTGGGATTCCTCATAAGCCTATGTAGGTTATAAGTAATTGCAGAAGTCTTTCCAGGTCTGGGAGTACAGTTGGCTTTAAGAAAAACACATAAAATGAGTTAGAAATATTCTTAAGGGTTGGACTGATTTCCTCTGTTGGTTGACGCAGTAAGTTGTGCAGCATTTATAAACCCTTCTCTCTGGCAGGTTTTGGAGATCATATCCATTGGAGAACACTGGAAGATGGGAAGAAAGAGGCAGCAGCCAGGTATGTTAGTTTTAAATACAGAGACATCTTCTTAAAAACATTCACAGAACCATAGAATGGTTTGGGTTGGAAGGGAGCTTAAAGCTCATCCAGTTTCAACCCCTGCCACAGGCAGGGACACCTTCCACTAGAGCAGCTTCCTCCAAGCCCCTGTGTCCAACCTGGCCTTGAACACTGCCAGGGATGGGGCAGCCACAGCTTCTCTGGGCACCCTGTGCCAGCGCCTCAGCACCCTCCCAGGGAAGAGCTTCTGCCTAAGAGCTCATCTCAGTCTCCCCTCTGGCAGGTTAAAGCCATTCCCCCTTGTCCTGTCACTACAGGCCCTTGTCCAAAGTCCCTCTCCAGATTTCTTGTCAGCCCCTTTAGGCACTGGAGCTGCTCTAAGGTCTCTCCAGAGCATTCTCCAGGCTGGCCCAGCCCAGCTCTCTCAGCCTGTCTCCATAGCAGAGATGCTCCAGCCCTACAAGCATCTTTGTGGCCTCCTCTGAATGCAGTTCTGTATTAATCCTAAATTTAGCCACAGAAAATAGTAATTATTAGCAAACATGAAAGTGTTTTAGGAGTCTGTTTGGATCCCTATAGCTTGTTAGAGAGAAAATACAGTGTTGTTAACTTTGCTGAAGCACCACCATGGTTTAATCACTGCAGTCTAATTAAATGATGGAAATCGCAGAATCACAGAATGGTTTGGGTTGGAAAGGACCTTAAGATCATTCAGTTCCAACCTCCCTGCTATGGGCAGGCACACCTCACACTAGACCATGTTGCCCTGTCCAACCTAACCTTGAAGTCCTAGCATGTCTTTAAACTGAGAAGAAAATACTTGAGTATTTAGAGTAAAGAAAGAGGTGGTTCTCAACCCCACAAACACATGTTTTAGTAGTACTTACTCTGCTCAAACTCATCAGTGTGAATAACAGTAATTGGGTAAAATTCAGTGTGCCTGTATAGATGAGAACTCAGTGTGAGATGAGAGAATTACTTTGTTAGCATCTGCAGACAGAGTTGGAAACTTTCAGACAGTAGTGAAGAGGTGAGTTGTTTAAGTAGAACCTCTTCTTGGTTAAGCTTAAACTCTAAAAAGAACACTGTCCCTATGGAAGTGTTAAAAGCAAAGACATTCAGACTCATTTTTTCCCCTCAGAATTTCTTCTGTTTCTTGTTAAAATGTCAGAAGGAAAATCGTATGCTTATAAATTCCACTCACACTTTAAAATGTACACCCTAGATCTGGCAGTGCTGGCATGAGCAGAAGTTCATGGTGCCTTCCAGGTTTGCTGCTTAATTGAATTCTGCTCTCAAACTGATCCATCTGGCAAGTTCTACACTCTAGACACCAAATTAACCCAGGTGGTACAGTCCAGAAGCCTCACAAGGTTTTATTACTGGATATTTTAGCACTTGTTCGATTTCCTTGTGCAAGAAAATAAATGATCTCAGTATTTGCAGGAGGAACTGCAGCATTGCTTTGCAGCGAAGGTGAAGAAGCTGTAAAATGAGACGGAGGAGGAGGGAGCTCTCAGGTTTAGGCAGGGTGAGTGTTGCCCCGCAGCAAGGGACAGGTGTAATGCACCCGTCTCTCCTTTTGTTACTGGAAAAGAAACACAGACCTGCTTGCTGGTTTGTATTTTACCTACATATATATGGGCAATATATATATTATTAAATGCATAAAAGAAGCTCTTCCCTGTGAGGGTGCTGAGGCACTGGCACAGGGTGCCCAGAGAAGCTGTGGCTGCCCCATCCCTGGCAGTGTTCAAGGCCAGGTTGGGCACAGGGGCTTGGAGCAAGCTGCTCTGTTGGAAGGTGTCCCTGCCCGTGGCAGGGGTTTGGAACTGGGCGAGCTTTAAGGTCCCTTCCAACCCAAACCTGTCTGGGATTCCATGGTTTGAGTTTGGCAGCGTTTGAGTGTTAGTGAATTGAAGGACTGGGAGAAACCCAACAACAACAAATGGAAGATAAACTTAAAAACCAGACTTTTGGTCTAAGTCTGACCATAGGCCAGGAGATGATACGAAGTTATCTGTTACGCATCGAGTGAGATGCATCAGAGCCAGGGGTCTCGGAGGTTTCAAGCCCTCTGTTTCATTCCTGTGGACTGGTCAATCTGGATGTGTTACAGACGCTGAAGACGCCTTGGGTTTAAGTTCTCTGTGTGCCGGACCCAGCAATCACACAGCTACCGGTGTGCGGTGCTCGGGGTAACCGCGGTGCGATGGCGACTTAACCAGGACACCTCGGGGACAGTGTCCCTGCACCGGCCGCGGGCTGAGGCCCGGCGATGCCCACACCCTGTCCGGCTGATGCGCTGGCCGCTGGGTAGTGCCGGACCCGAGCCCGGGGGCTGCGAGGCGGGTTTCCATGCGGCTCCCCGGCGGCAGGGCCTGCACACGCTGCGGTTGCCGGGGCGACCGTGGCGGGGCGGGGAGTGACCGTGGCGGAAGCAGTCGCGGTGCCCGTCCGGGTCGGCATGGCGGCGGGATGCCGCTGGTGGTGCTGTGCGGCCGGCCGGGCAGCGGCAAGAGCCGCCGCGCCTCGGAGCTGCAGGCGGCGCTGGGCGGGCCGGAGCGACAGGCGCACGTCGTGGCCGAGGCGGAGGGCGGGCGATCGGCGCTGAGGGCTGAGGTGGAGCGGCGGCTGAGCCGGCGGGACGTGGTGATCGTGGACGCGGGTAACGAGCTGCGGAGCATCCGCTACGAGCTGTACTGCGCGGCGCGGCAGGCGGGCACGGCGCGCTGCCTCCTGCACTGCGCCGGCGGCCCGGGCCGCCCCGACGAGCCGCCCTTCGAGGCGCCGGACCCGCAGAACCGGTGGGACCGGCCGCTGTTCACCGTGCACGGGGAGGAGCCGCTGCCGCTGGACGCTATCCGCGCCGCCCTGTTCGACAGCGCCCCGCCGCCGCCGCACCGCGCCACCCGCACCCAGCCCCTGCAGTCCTCCAGCTTCCTGCACCAGCTCGACCGTGTCACCCAGGAGGTGCTGGCCGCCGTCATGGACGCGCAGAGGAACGGGGCTCAGCCCGGGGAGATGGTCCGTGTGCCCGGTGTCAGTGAAGGGCTGGTGCTGAGCCGGCCGGTGAGCATGGCCGAGCTGAGCCGGCTGCGGAGGCAGTTCATCAGCTACACCAAGATGCAGCCCAGGGATGAGAACTTGCCCCAGCTGGCGGGCATGTTCCTGCAGTACCTGAGCCGCAGCATCCGGTGAGCCGCACAGCAGCGGCCGTGGTCCAGTCACAGAGGCCACAGACCCTGCAGAGCCTGGACCCCATCTATCGCATCAGTAGCCAGCAAGCTATACCGCTGAGAGCATCCTTTTGGGGATGCTGGTCCCCCATCCCTCTGTATTGTCCCCACTTTTATCTTCCAAAAAGGAGAGCCACTGTTGCATCTTCAAGCAAGTGAAGTCTCCTATGGAGATGTAAACGTCAGTAATCAAACAGCATCTGAACATGGAAGCCCAGAAGGCACTGACCATAGGGAAGACTTTACCTCTCCACATTAGCATGTGTATGTCTTGAATAAGAAGATTGTTTTTCCAAGGACGTCTCCAGGTGATGTCAAACTGCAGAAGAGACTTCAGGTCTAGGACTGGAACAGGCTGTGTCTTTAGGATGTGACTGTATCAAAAAATCCCACTGAACCCAAGAGATAGATTTGCAAACTCTGCACTGCAGAAGGGTGCTGGCTTAGTAAACTCAGACCTCTGTTTCAGATTTAACAATAAAATGCGTGCCTTAAGTGGAGTAAAGTCTTAATTTGCCTGGGGGACTGTGTCATTGAAATAACTCGATGTGTCTTTTATCTACAAGGTCATCATTAAGCACCTTTAAAATGCTAATTATTGAGTGTTGTTGTAGGAAAAGGGTTCTAGGTGAAAGCCTGTGCCAGCTGTGATAGGTGACTTAGTTTTGTGCTCAAACAATCCCAGTCTTGGCTGTACCCCATCTATAGCTCATTATAAACTTTTCACTCTGGTGAATGCTTCCTCATTTTAATAAATTGTGGCTTTTGATTTTCATGGCATGAGTAATGCTGCCTGGGAGGAGAGGGTGAAGTGGGGCAGGAAGGGTTACTTCAGTTACAGCGGCTCTTTATCTGACATAGGTGGACTAGGGTACTGCAGAACTGAGAAATCACTACAAGAACGCTTTGATGTAAATTAGTTGAGTTTACCTGTCAAATTAAAGAGAATAAAGCTGAGAAAACACATTCAGGATATCCACCTTGGTGAGTTCTCACTGATGAAGACTTGGTGTTTCAGGATTGAGTACTTCCATTTAAAATCTGCTTTGAAAGCTGCTCTTAACTGTATGAAGTGTGTTTCCAGATTTAAATCAGCCCCTCTTGAAGGAAGAGGCAAAATCATGTTGGATTGTATGGAAACAATTAAAAAGGGCTTTTTCATCATCAGGGGGAGGATGCTGATGCAATACAAGCTTTACTAGGAAGATGTGTATTCTTGCTCCTTACTGCAGAGTCCTATGTAAAGGTGATAACATACTGGTTAATTATAAATGGCTTCTGTTTGAGCTCCTCTAAATGTTAATGGCTTCCCCTCCACCCTTTCCTGCTTCTGAAGGCCATAATTGCTGCTGAGTAGAGATTTCCTTTCACATCTATCCACAGCTAAAGTTATACATTCTGGTAGTAATTAATTTATTGCCATTCTGTGCAATGGCATTTTTAATTTCTCTGTGTGAAAGTGCTGCTTTATTTTTAACCCTTAATATGGTTACAGAGCTTACATAGCAGAAAGGTTACGTTTTGCTTTGCTTGGCATATGCTGAAAGAAGCACCCATGCAGTATGTTCTCTCTAGTTTTCTTCCTTTGCTTCACCTAGTTCTAGGCTGTTCTTACTGTTCTGGAACCTATATCATTATTACCAGCTTCTCTTGGATATTTTGCCATAGTTTAAGGGATTTATTGGTAAGAGAAAAGGGAGGAGATTCCCAGTTCCTTGTTCTTAGTGTTCCTTAGTTTATTACCATAGTCAGGATTCACCAGTTCAACTGGATAATAGAAGCAATTGATACAGAATAGTCAGGAGCAGTGAAGTGGTGGATTCATTGGATCACCAGCGCTAAGGACAGGAAATAGGTGAAATTTATAGTGTCTTTAAGGCCTCTCTCGCTAAGCTCATAATACAGCCTGTACATACTGTAAAGGAACTTAAGGAAATTTAAAGCTTGACTTCATCAGAAGGTGAAATGCTGAAGGCATCTTTGATGAACAAGGTTAAATAAAACATAGGACAGTGGAAACTTAATCCCTGGTTTAAGCATATGTAATAGGGGTCAAGTGAATTCTTTGGGAAGGGAGAGAGAATAGTAAAGAATAACTTTGGTCCTTTTGCATCATGCTTATTTAGGCTGCAGTTCTACACAGCCCCCCCAATCCCAGTCCTTCTCAGTCCTGACACTTGTCACGTTTGTCACGGATCTGTTTCAGTGTACCAACACATAGGAGGCTAGCCTGGCAGGCAGGGGTTTGCTGGGTTACTGTGTTTGATTACTGCTCAATGGAGGGTCTCAGTCACAGGAGGTGACTGAAAGGTACAGACCATAAAGGGGAGAGGAATAGATACACGACTCTCATCCACTGGATCACCTTAAGCAGCCATGAAAATCCATCCTGAGGTGTCTCAAGCAGCTGTTGTCACTAACCACTTCCAGTACAAAACATGACCAGTTGTGGATCTGAGCATATCTGGCCTAGTAGGAGCATGCTCTCCAAAGAGAAAGTCTCTTCCTCTCCACGAGCGGTTACTGGCTGCCAGTTATAATGCATTATTAATATACATGTTTTAAGATTAGGAAGGCTTTTTTGCAAGACAGCCTTAGAACACACTCTTTACATCTCTCATTTTTGGTTACATTTAGCCTCATAGAAGTCTCAACTGTTAAACTGTACATGAATTTGCTTTAGAGGCTTAACTGTAAGCTTTCTTTGACTATCTTCTTGCTTACTTGCCTTTTTTTTTAGTGGTTTGCCTCTTATGGTTATCATCCACAAGTCATGGTGTGGAGCTTGCAAAGGTAAGTGTGTTTAATACCAGAGCTGGCTTGAAATTTCCAATGGGCTTTGCATACCAAGCATGTAACCATGAGAAGCATGAACTTTGCACTTAAAATGTAGCTAATGGTATTTGTATTTCATGTAGAGCAGTATAATATCGCACTGCTTTCCCTATTAGCACTGCCAAAAGCCAGCCATGCCTAAATGCCAGCAAAATAACATCTGTAGTACTGCACTAGGCTGTAAAAAATGGGACAGAATGAACAACCTTCAAGAATTCAGTGTAAATTGCCTTATTCCTTCAAAGGAGAGTGTTGCAAGTAAGCAAGCTGGGCATAATGACTAAGCTTAAAGGGTGAGCTGGTGAGAATAGTGGTTTACAGGAAGCTTTTAGCTTCTATTCCATTGGTTCCAGTATTACCTCATATGTCTGTTGGCCAGGCTTCATCATATGGCTGCCCAGCAAAGAGTACTTCAGTTACCTGCTGCCTGAGCCTGCCTGGAACGGTTAGATATGTATATTCCATTTACTCACTGCTTATTGAAAAGCACCAGCTCTCCAGAGGGAGGGATGAAGCTGAGATTCTGATGCTGACCTGAAATACTTTCCACTGCCTTTACACACCTCTTCTTTTTCTCCCTTCAATAGCTCTGAAGCCAAAGTTTGCTGAATCCAAGGAGATCTCTGAACTTGCCCATAATTTTGTCATGGTCAACCTTGAGGTAGGCTGCCCTCTGATACATATCCATGGTACTGCCTTATAATTAAACCTTTGGAATCCTACTTAACTGATTACATCCTGTTCTGTGTACATCCTAAATCCTGCACTCCTGAATAGGTGTTCAGGACTGATTGATAGAGCTGATTGTTTTAAGAAGGATTTTCTTTGGTCTGGTTATTTTAATTGTGCTTCTAAACCTGGCTCTCTGCCATTGTCTCTAACAATGTATGTACCTTGTGTCTAACAATGTTTGTACCTTGTGTCATTCTGTTGCCACAATAAAGGGATTTATATTCATTCTCTCCTGATATATCAGACATTTCTCTACCAAAGTGGAGTGTTCAATACAAATTGACAGAACAGAAAAAAATGCTATTTTCACAAATGTTACTTGTTTAGGTAGAAATAATCCTTCCTGTGCAAGTGCAGTTACTTAGTGTCTGTTCAAGCTGTAAATTGCTCAGAGAAATGAAATCTGAAGGCAGTAGATTGTTTCTTCAAAATGAGTGCTGTGTTTTATTAGGTATCTTGCTAATATGTTCTCTCTTCTGTCTTGCTGTGGTAGGATGATGAAGAGCCAAAGGATGAAGCCTTTAGTCCTGATGGAGGTTATATTCCCAGAATCCTTTTCATGGGTAAGACATCCACAGCTATTGTGTCCACTCACAGGACTGGGTTCTTGTTGTTACCACCTAAATGTCATGTTTGACTTCTTGTTTCATAGACCCCAGTGGAAAAGTCCACCCTGAAATCATAAATGAGAAGGGAAACCCCAGCTACAAGTATTTCTATACCAATGCTGATCAAGGTATGTGCAAAGGAGTTTGAAATGCATTTTTAATGAGATGAAACTCTAGGTGGAGGACACACCTTCACTTTTGAGTGGAGAAAAATGATGATACTTCACAGCAGAACTGGCAGCTGTTAGGTACCACATGAGTGAGTGGTTCTCTTACGCTTTTAGGAGCCATATTCAGAATCACGATTCACATTCATACCTACTAGAATGTCTATAGGACCTAAACTTTGTCTCCAGATGTGTCATGGAAAATCATACAATCCATGTGATCCAGCTACAGACAGTTGGGAAAAGGGTGCAGGAGTGTTTTACCCACAGGTTACTTTGTAGACCTGTATTCTGTAACTGTTTTAAAACACATAATTACCAGTTCACCTTGATGTTTTCATCTTGAGCTTAATAGCTGATACCTCTTCTTCTAATCTTTCAGTTGTCCAAGGCATGAAGGAGGCCCAGGAGAAGCTAACAGGTGATGCTTTCAAAAAAAAACACCTGGGAGATGAGCTATAATGAATGCACTGATTGATGCTTTTCCATCACTTCAAAACTCTAAAAGAAAACAATTAGACCAAGAATGTAGATGCACTGAAGGGACATAATTCTCCTGTCAACAGCGTTAGGTTAAACCCCGTTTGGAGTTCACACACATGCATCAGTTACAGTGTTATCTCCTCCTCTGCCTGGCAGTTTGTACCATAATGGTTATTTGCAACTAGGTGATGCACAAACACATCGGTTTATGTGTTTGAGCAACCATTGATACTTGGTGTTAAAAGGGAGGAGTGTAGGGCAAAACGTTATTTGCAGACAGACAGCGTGGTTGGAGTAACTAGAAGTAGCCAACATGCTGACACTTAATCAGGGTTGGATCCCTCTTTTCTCACTGGTATTACATGATCCCACTGTTTTTACTGGGGATCCCTATGAATGGAGCATGTTCCTGGGTCAGGTATCCCAAACCATGAATTCTGCCACTAAGCCAAGTAGAATAAATTTCATGAATGTCCAAGTAGCATGTGAAAATATTAGCTCTGCAAACATATTTTTGTGTAAAGCTCTGTGTGATTCATCTTTATTTGCCTTTGGGCAGAAACTTAACTTCTTCCTTATGCACTCACCTTTTGATTGTTTTATCAAGTGAGGTTATGGGTGGGTTACGTTAAAGCTTTACGGGGCTCCCCTTTTTATTCTTTGAATGTTTTTTGGCGAATGCCTTGCCATCACATTGTACTGTATTTTTGTACCTGGGTGAAAAATTAAACCTTTTTAAACATAAGCATGCAGACGGTGTTTTGGGATGAAGGGCGTTGCTTTCCGTTCTTAAGGATGGGGGGAATATATTTATGTTGCAGTGGTTATTAATGTTGAATGCTACAGCAGGAGAAAGTTTCACCTTTTTGTAATTAAAAGGCAACAGTTGGTTTTCCATATAATTACAATACAGCCATTATTATACTACCTATAGTGTTGAGGGCAGGGTAACAACTAGTAGTTATCTACTAGGACTGAAAAGATAAAAGAGAAGGGGGAGTGGAATCACCTCTCTTGACCTGCTGGTAACGCTTTCCCTAATGCAGCCCAGGATGCTGTTGGCCGCCTTTGCCACAAGGGCGCATTGCTGGCTTATGGTGAACTTGTTCTCCACCTGGACTCCCACATCCTTCTCTCCAAGGTTGCTTTCCGGACTATCAACCCCCAGCCTGTCCTGGTGCACAGGTTATTCCTCCCCAGGTGAAGAACTTTGCATTTCCCTTTCTTGAGCTTCCTGACAACCCTCTGTGACCATTTCTGCAGCCTGTTGAGGTCCTTCTGAGTGGCAGCACAGCGTCTGGTTATCAGCTACGCTGCCCAGTTTTGTATCATCTGCCAGTTTGCTGAGGGGGGACTGTGTTCATGCAGGTTGTTAATGAAGATGTTAAAGTATCATCCCCAGGGGTACCCCACTAGTGAGCATGAGCCCCTTTCAGCCCAGTGGTTCTGCCAGTTCTGCCCCTCCGGCCCATTTATTTAGTTTGTCCTACATCAGTTTGTCTGTGAGGATACTATGGGAAACGGTATCAAAACCCTTAGTGAAGCCGAAATAAACCACACCTCCTGCTCTCTCCACGTCCACCAAACTAGTCCAAAATCCTGTCCAAAAAGCATTTGCTGTAATTCCCTACAACAAACACAGACCATTTTGTACAGATAATTGTTGAAGAGCTATCTGAAGACTTCACTTGGGGAAATCATTGTGTACAATAAACCCAACTTGTCTACTGAGCCCTTTTTTACTCGTCAGTAGCATTATGAATTTTACTTTCCACACCAGCCTGCCTTTAAGGGATTGTAGACACCAAAACTCAATTGGGCACTAAAAGACTCAGTGGAAATAATGGGATTACTGCACATTACCATTACCCTGCACAGGTTTTATCCTTTGCTTCTCTTACAAATTGTCTAATAAATTAACAAAATTGCACTCAGAAACTATTCCCAAGTGGTATTAGCCTTTGAAGTAATTCTGCGTAAGCCCTGGAAAGGATTTGTGTTTTGCAAACTTCTCTTTTTATCCCCAGCTGTATCGGTTGACCTAATAAAAGACAGGTCCTGTCTGATGCTCCTTATTTCATATAATAGCCTGTGAAAGAGCCATTGCTATTTGGCAAGTGAAAATCATCTTCTTTACTTGCCACCAGGGGGAGGACACTGCTTGTTCAGCAGGGGGATGATTCAACAAAGAATAATTAAAGAAACAATCTCTGATGCAAACTAGCAGGGTGCAGCTCCCAGACACACTTCTGCAGCAGCTCTGCCCTTGTCCTGTCTCTGCAGTGAAATTACAGCCTGTGAGATGCACATCACCTGTGCCTTTCTTTGCAACATGCTCAGATAGCAGAAGCAACGTGGCCTCAAAGTAAATGTGAAGAAGTTCTTAACTTAGAGAGTGACAGATGTGGGCAACAGGCTTCATCCTTTACATGTGAGACCATCCTGATTAAAAGTTGCTCTCCTTCACCTCCTCTTTCAGGCATCCCCTCTCCTTCAGCACTTTATGCCTTCCAGACTTCTACTTCATGGGATCGTATAATCCCAGACTGGTTTGGGTTGGAAGGGATCTTAAAGCTCATCCAGTTCCAACCCCTGCCACAGGCAGGGACACCTTCCACTAGAGCAGCTTGCTCCAAGCCCCATCCAACCTGCCCTTGAACACTGCCAGGGATGGGGCAGCCACAGCTTCTCTGCGCGCCCTGTGCCAGCGCCTCAGCACCCTCACAGGGGAAGAACTTTTATGTATGTTGTGTAACCTTATGCACACAAGCAACTCTACAGGATTTAGAGGAGCTGTTTACAGGCCAGTGTTTGTTGTTGTTGTGTTTACAGTTAATTACACACTGCAGCAGCTCAACTGTTCACAGTAACTAAGGCCTCAGATTAGTTTGCCCCCATCAGGTTTGTTCCATGTTCTGCCCATCTGCATATGGCTCGCAGTAAACCTGTGTACTTACCTGACTTCTTTAGAAGCCTCCTAGAAACCCCCTTGGATTCTCAGCTTCTACTCCTTTTCCAGTGACAGCAAAACCCAAAGACCCTTCCAAATTCTTAGTATAGACCCAGGGGGCTGCTAGGCCAAATCAATCTCGTGTAAACAAACATGCTGTCAGCTCCCTTTTTCCCAGAAACAACCTACAGAGGGGAGAAAAAAAACAACCCGAAGTTAATTAAAGAGTGAGTGGATTGCAGCTAGCCATCTGGCTGCCTGGGAGCAGAGGTTGCTTTGTGCACCTGGGGCTGAAGCTTTAAGGAAGTGTCAGCAAGAGACTCAGGAAACCTCTCCTTTGCTGTGCTTAGCAGCAGGGAACAAAGGTGCAGCAACCAAGAGCACCAGCACGGCCAGAGAGTTCTGTCCATCATGCTGGCATGCTGAGTTTAGGAGTAAGCCACTTCAAACACACTTTTGTCCCCATGGCTGTTTGTCAGCCTGTATCAAGCTGCTAATGAGCTTCATTCATTGTACTCACAGCTTGTGTAATGAATAGCTCTGAAGTGAGGTATTATTGAAGCCGAATGAATGTACTTCCAAGGTCATATCCTTGGAGGTGATGGAACTTTCCTCAACTTTTGGCAAGAGGAGAGACATTTGCATTTGCATTATGCTGTGGTATTTATTTGCAGCTGACTCACTTCTATGCCTGATTGGGTTTGCCCAACCAGGAGAACCATTCCAATGCTATTCCTTGACAATGGTCGATCAAAACTTGAGGCCTGAGGATGGAGATTCTGAAAGTGATAAAGGCAGAATTACACCAAGTGGAACCCTCTACAGAGTGGGATGAGGAGGGGAACTTCAGTGTAAGTTCATGCTCATCTCAAAAGCAGAACCAAAGGATGAAGCTTATCTAAAAGGTTGCACCCCACTTCCAGACCACTGTGTAAGTTGTCTTCGGGGCTAACTGGATGGGGGAGCTCGCTGCATGGAGGGAACCAGGAGACAATGATGTAGGTCTGTCAAAACAGTAAAAGTCACTTTGTCTCACAACTATTTGGCACATTATTCCCCCTTCCCTCCTCCATGAATCAGGTACCGATTTGTTCAGTTTAGTCAAATAAACTCGGTTTGCTTTTCCTTTCAAAGTTTGCCTAGCGTAAGGAGTGGCTGCACACAGTTCCCAGACACGCCATTGTCCGGGAAGCACCACTCCTACCAGAGGTGGTGATTCACTCCTTCAGCACCAGCAGCAGCCTGGGGCCACCACGTCAGCATGACCCAGGAGGAGGAATCTCCACTGACAGCTGCCAGCCCACTCCTGTGGCCTGACACGAGCAGTGGGGACAGGGTCCAAGACTTGCGTGATCCCCTCCAGGCTGTGACAAATGCCATGGCACGATTGTGTAGTGGCTCCATCTGCAGTAGGCTCCTCCTTTGATTAGGGACTGAAAAAGCCAAGTGAGAGACCCCAAGCTTCTCTGTTCATACCTACTCTGGGAGCAGGGACTGTCTGACCTGTGCTCACAGCATTCCAGGTTCTGGCTCAGAGCATCCAGAGGCTGTTACACACCACCCTGTGCTGGCACTTGTCCCAGGACGGGGCAGAGCAGCTCATTAAACCAAGGTGCGGGAGCAGGCAGGGTACATCCCGGGCATGGGATCACCAGGTAGATCGGTGCTGTGAAAATGACGAAGCATGTCTGAGCTGCTCCTGTGTTCTGCTTTCCTCCGACCAGCACAGGTGACTCCTCCTCCACCCCTCGTGTCCCTGTGTGATGTGGGGGATGAAGCGGAGACAACTTCCTTGAGTTTCCTCTTCTCAAAGGGGCATGATCCCATTGCTGCCACTCCAAGCCAGGGAGTGAAGACCCATCAGAGCAGTGAGACAAGCTAGGGCAGGGCTGAAGGGGCAAGGCAGCCTGGGCTGAATTAGGCTCAGGCTGTAGGTAACTGGTTGCTGATTAGAGATTGTTTGTCAGTATATACTCATTTTTGGACCATTTTGCACATGTACAGCATAGTGTAGGTAGATGTGTTGTAGAAATATAAATTATTAAGAACTGCAGGTGTTCTCCCCACTTTCTGAGTGTGTTTCAGGACACAACATAACCTGCTGTGCATAAAAGAACCTGCATTGGCAGCACAGTCAAATTTGGATGTCACTTTATTGTGCTGTTTCTAATATTATGAACAGTTCTCACAATCCCATTTGTAAGGGGTTTGGTGCATTAGACTTATTAAAAGAGAATGAAATTTGCACATTGGGGGCACAGCATGAGGCATACATGCTGTTTATTCCACATGGAGGTGAAGAAGTGCCTGGGTGAGTGCTACCTATTCAAATACGGAGGATTTGTTTTCTCCTTGCTGTTGGCATGTTTTCAACCTAACTTCCCTGGACAACAGCTGGTAATGAGCTGGAACCACTGCTCTGTGTGCAAGCTGCTTCTTTGGGATACAATATTGTCTATGTATGCCCAGTGCTTATCATGAGCTTAGACAATGGGTCTTTTAGACTCAGGGTAATTAGTATTATCACGACCATCATTCTTGATTTAAGAGCTTTGGTTCTGCTCTTGCTTTAGTAAATAAATCAATAAACAAAACACTGGTTTTAGAAAAGGGGGAACCGAAAAGATTGAAGTTGTTTCCTTAGATCAATCACACTGTGTGTGGATGCAGCGTCTCGGGTTAGAAACGCTGGGAGAGGAGCAGAGCCCGCATGTTGTGCTTGATAAATGTGTTCGCGTAATTGCTATGAGAGAGTGAGGTAGATCCACATGTTGGAAAACAAGACAAAGCATAACATCTGCCCTTCCCTGCCACCTCCCTGGGCTTGTGGGAGTGCTCTCCTCTCATTTGTAAACCTAAAACAACACAGACCTCCTGCACTGGAAGTTGTGTGAGCAACTCATGACCGCACAACGTTAAAGGGAAGGGCACTAGGACACCTAGCTATTCACTCCATAAAGCACAGGTACATGCCTAACCAACATGAGAGACAGAAAGAATCATTACACATTCCCTGTCTCTCAGTTACCAGGGTGCATCCTTTCTTCTTTCTGTCTGAGAAAGGTCTTGTGTATAAGCACCAGTATTTCAGGGATGGCAGGAAAAGCCTTTGGCAACTGGGCTGAAGAGTGGCTCTGCACCTGTGGCTGTGATCATAGAATCATAGAATAATAGCTGGGGTTGAAAAGGACCTTAAGATCATCTAGTTCCAACCTCCCTCATCATGGGATGCTAAATCAGTTGATCAATAAGCAGATGCACAAGTGAGCCTAAGTCATAACATGCCCTTTGCATCCAAGGTGCAGGTATCTGCCCTTACTTGACCTCCATGTTTGTGCGTTACAGGGCTGCTGCTCGCAGTGGAGCATCAGTCAGCAGAAGGAGGGAAAAGTCTTGCTTAAGGGCTAAATCAGGGCCTGGCTTATAGAAGAGTGATTTTAGTTGGGCTTTCGATGGCAAATCAACATTGTTCTTCTGGGTGAGGGTAGAAAATCACTCCCGTGATGGGTAGAACTGTCCCCTGGGCCGCCTGGCAGGTAGCCCTGGCTGGATAAAATGGAGAAGCTGTATGGCATCTCTGACGTGCAGTGAGGTGTTCCTTGAAGCACGATAGTGCTATACAACATATAGGCAGGGCGTGCGTTTAGGAACAATCACAGGAGAGATCATAGAATCCCAGACTGGTTTGAGTTGGAAGGGACCTTAAAGCTCATCCAGTTCCACCCCCCTGCCATAGGCAGGGACACCTTCCACTAGAGCAGCTTGCTCCAAGCCCCTGTGTCCAACCTGGCCTTGAACACTGACAGGGATGGGGCAGCCACAGCTTCTCTGGGCACCCTGTGCCAGCGCCTCAGCACTCTCACAGGGAAGAACTTCTTTCTAATGCCCAATCCCCCTCGCCCTGTCACTCCATGCCCTTCTTGTCGGCCCCTTCACGTACTGGGACGTCGTTCCCCGCTACCGGGGCTCCAGAACCCCTGAGGTGATTCACATTCCCGGGGGGGGAGCGGAGGGTTCGCACCTGCGCGGGCCCCCCGGAGGGCTCTGCCCTCCTGCGGCCGCGAAGCAGAGCGGGGCCGGGCAGGGCCTCCCCTCAGCCCCGCCGGGCTCCCGCCCCGCCACTCGCAGCCGGCCACCGCCTCCGCCCCGCCGCGGCTCCGCCTCCGGGGCCGCCCCAGGTGCTGGCGGGGGGGCGGCTCCCGCCACGCGAGCAGCGGCCGCGGGACCCGCTCGGCTCGGCTCGGCTCGGCTCGGCTCGGCGCTGTCCGGCGCTCCCGCTCCTCCGCCTCAGGTAAGAGCCACGGCCCCGCGGAGGGGTGCGGGTTCCTCCGCCGCTGTGCGCGCCGTCGGGGCGCTCCCTTCCCCGTCGGAAGTAACGGTGAGGGAAGCGCGCCTCGCCTCGCCTCACCTCAGCGTTCCCGCCCGGGAGCGGGGGGGGTAAAACTCTCCCCGCCCTCCTCGGCCCCGACGGGTCGTCCCACGGCGGCGGGCAGGGCGGGACGGGTGCTGTGTGCCGCTGAGGTGTGCGTAAAGTAGAGCCTGGGGAGCCACGGGGAGGAGGTACAGCGGTTACATCGCTACATAAACGTGTGTCAGCAGTGACAGCCGGTGCGGTGCGGCCGTGGCTTTAACCTGAGCCTGGAGACCGGGACCTTCCCAGCTCCGTCCCCCTGCGCGGCTGCTGCCTGCCCGGGGTGTGCTGCCGCCGGACGCGCGGGGTTCCGCCGCCGCGGTGGCTGCTCTCAGGAGGGGATGGACCTGCGGCTGCACGGCCACCGCAGAGCCGCAACCACGCTGACCCACAGCCCCTTGCACAAAGCCGACCGGATCGATCGTTCTCCTTCAGTCCATTGAAAGTACAAACTCCGGTTTCCCCGGTGTATACTGTGCCTTCTTGCCGTATGTTTTCAGACCACGCATTGTTTTCTCCGTGCTTGCCAGCAGGAAGGCAGTGTCACCCGATGCGCAGGGTAACGTTTTGCTGTGGGATGCAGGCAATATCCCTAACCCTGGCACAAGCGTTTCCACCTTTTTGCCTCCTCAGGTGCTGTCTCCACGCTGTCCATTCCTTCTTACAGCAGGAGCAGCGGTGCGTGTGTGCAGTGCATCAGGTTGATCTAACCTGAATTAAGACTAACCTGACCAAAATATAGAGGGTGTGGGTGTTAATCTCAACCTGGGTTTTCCCTTGGCCAGAGACGATGTGGCCTTTGAAGTGTATTTCATGTCTCTGTGTGCTTCCTTGGTGGTGGCAAATCTGGTTTCAACCTCTCCTGCTTTGTTCTTATTGCTCACTCCTGATCCAGTGCTGTGCTCTCAGTGGTGCCAATAACAGTTTGTGGGGCTTCGTAGCAGCCTGGATTAGCTCTGGGTTCAAATAAACCTCCTCTTTTAGGTGGGTTTTCTTTTCCTTCCTCCACCCTCCCAAGATAAAAATGTCAGTGGAACTTTAGTCTTGATCTGTGTATTTGAATATGTACCTAGATCATGGAAGCACTGGTGTTGGATCATAGTGGGTACAAGATCAAATCCATATGCCGCTGTATGTAAGCGTATGTATGTAAGAAAAGCTTTTGTTTCCTGTTATTTGTGCTTGCTGTCCTGGAAGTGGTTGTATTTGCATTCAGGGAGACCTTGATGTGGCCACTACCTTCAGGACTCTTTTGTCAGGACTATTTGTAGTGTAAATCAGAAGAGAGGCAAATAAAGCAGTGTTTAAATCAAGCTCCCTTCGCAGTTTTTACAAAACGGTGCTGCCTTCTTTGCAGATCTGATACATTTTGGGTATCAAATTGAGAAGATTTACTAGCTTTAGGCTTTAGTAGCAGTGGTTCTTGCTACATCCATGTGCAGCAAAGCAATACATGTAGTATTCATTAGCATGCTTGTTGTGATTGTCATGTTGGCTGACTGGTGTGTAGTCCAGATAGTTTTTCCTGCTCTCACTTTCATGTGATCTGATGCAGCTGCAGATCAAAATGGGGAGGTCACAGCAACACATTTCGGGGTCTTGTGTTGTGCTGGCAGCTCATGGTACCAGGGAAGGGCCCTCGCATCCACTTAACCCTCCCCAGTATACCCATATCTGTTCTGTTACTAGCTCAGCCTGAAGGAGTATTCTTTCCTGAGGCAGTTCTCAGTGGCTAGCACAGAAATGTCATGAACTGGTAGTTTCAGGTGTGCTTCTTGCTGTGAAACTAGATCTTGTGCTTGAGGTTCACTGTTAGTGAGCTCTTGTAAATGTGTGCTTAGCTTATTGCGGCATGGTGGTACTTGATCTTTGACGTGAGCAGTAAGACTTGTGTTTGGAAGTATTAGCTGATTAAAACAGGGAATTGTGAGGGTTGTTGTTCTAATACTGGTTAGCAAGTGGCTTGCAGCATGGAGAACATCACAGCACAGAGAAATGAATTAACTTGCTCATCACAGGTTTTGTGCTTTGAGGAGGGGAACAAAAGGCAGCAAATTTAACTACTGCTGCACTGCAGAGGCATTCTTAGCTGGCCTTGTCTTCATGTGGATCAGGTTTACAGACCACACCAGCCTCCAGTCATCTGATTTGGTGAAGACAACAAACCAGCTTGTTTTTAATGGTAAATGAAAGATTTTAGACTTGGTGATGCAGAAAAATCTGTAACTCTGTCTCCTGCACACTGGTGGAGGGGTACCTACCCAAATCTGCAAGTGGTTTGACTCTGGCTCCAGACAGTGTGAGTTCCATCTCGTACCTGAACTTGCCTTACCTTCCACCACTGTGAGAGGGCATGATCACAGCTTTCTTTGTGGAGGGCTGTATCCCAGCGCAGAATGGAGCTGCATACTGCCTTCCAGCTGGGGAAGGATCAGCAGGGGGTTACACATACCTTATAGCAGATCTAGACTAACCTTGTGTGTTGCTCTGAGTGCTTCAGTGTTGATACTCAGAAGTATTTCAGTATTGCCAGTTAGTTCTCAGAGAAGCTGAGGCAGAACCGGGAGGCTGGAGAGTAATGAGAAAGGGATTTAAGTCTGTTATCTTGGCCTTTGCTGCAGTGTTTGTGACAGGAAGCAAGGGCTTTGGTGACAGTGAGTTTTGTAATAGCAGTCAACCTCTTCAGTTCTCTGCTGTTCTCTGGAGACAGGATTAAGGGTCAGGCTCAGCTAACAGTTCTGTAGGTCCAGAAGTTGGCTGGCTCCTGGGGTTCTCAAACTCAGTTGAATATTCAGGGAATTGTGGAAATCTCTGCTTCCGCTCTTTAGGGCATAAGGAGGATGTAAATCTCTTCTTCCATGCATCTTTTGGGAGAAAACTTAGTTTTAAGCTTAGTTTTAAGCTGGACTTAGTGTCTCCCCTTTAGAAGGGGAGATCTTTGTACTGTTAAATATTTTTCTCGACCACTGTTTGCCAGCAGGCATGGAACTATGATGATAAAAGAGCTGCAATGAAAACACACATAGAGTAAAAAAAATTGTGATTTTTTTATTTCTTTGCATTTTTTGCCATTGTAAGATCAGAGTGACTAATTCCTCCTTCCTGAGAGTTTTGTTGTGGCTCTAAAATGGACTTTTAGGATGTTGAACGTTAGACAGGAAATGGGAGAGGCATGGCTTCAAGACACGGAGAGATGCTTGTCTTGAGGAAATCTTTCTAACAGCAGTCCCAGGCTGCTGCCTAACCAAATGTAGTTGTCAAGTCATAGAGTTGATGGGAAAAGCATGATATCAACAGGTTCTTGACTTCTCTTCCACACCCACCAAGTTCCTAGAAGGCTTTTTAAAGCCTGTGTTCCCAAGTCTGAATAGCTAATAATAATAAATAGCCACCTACATTGATTAGAGGTTTTTATCCTGCACTTGTCTTGTGTATGTTGAACTCACCTGTAGCGTGTGAATTCTGGACCAAATCTGTTACAAGCATCGTCTTGCAAAGACTCAAGTTTTAGTGTTTGCTGTCAAGATGAGGGGCTCACATTTTTAACCAATAAATATAGGGTCCATTTTCTTTCTGTTTACACTGTTGAATTATTTTTGTTCTAGATCTATCAATTAAGTTATTTAGAGGACACCTCAGACTCATGTTCTGGACAGTACTGAAGTACAAGCCAGGGGCTGCCACAGGAACAACTGTTGCAGCAGTCAGGGGCGAGGACAAGAGGAAACATAACTGATACTGCAAAATGTGCAATACTTTGGGTAAGAGTAAAGTGCTGTCTTGGGGCCTAGTGAGGTGATTATCAATTTTGACCTGAAATAGGTGGCTGCAGCTTGTTATTTACATAAGATCTGAGTTTGTCCATGTGTTTTGGCAGTCTCCACAAGGCACAATCATGTAAGTCAAGGTGACAAATGGTGGTGTGCCTTTCTTTGCTAGAGAGGAAATGCACCTGAGACAAAGTTAGCTTTCAGATTATATTAGCCATGGAAAAGAGGACTGAGTTCTGTTATGTTTTGCTGCTCTAAATCTGGAATAACTGTTACTTTTATGCAGTTATTTTTGTATAGATGTGCTGCAAGTTGCAGACATTTCCACATCCTATTGCGGTTTGCCTTTGCAGCACATTAGACTTTGACCCAAGCTTTGTGCAAAACACTGATGTACAGGTGCAGTTCAGCTGCTCCTTGGTTCCATCTACTTTGCTGCCTTTCTGCAGGAAACATGTCATGATGCCTGTCTGAGGTTTTGCATCCGCTTGTAGGATTTACCTGGAACTTTCCTTTGAGATTAATCTAGATAGTCTCCCTTTAATGAATTGTAAACTGATGGCTCCAAGTATTTGCTGTTATCTTAATACCTGTCACTAACTCAAGCACTCTTTCTGTTCTTTGTATACTTTGTACAGCGCTTTACCCTTTGCCTTCGGTGAAGGAAGCTCAGACCTTGACACAGCAACATGTTCACAGTCTAACCTGCCTCCCATTAGTCTCTTGCATGATATTCTCATTGCCCATCTTTATCGTAAACATTGTAATCCTTTTGCTTCTACATCACAGGTACAACAGCGTGACCACTCTCTTGATTCATATACTCACAGCAAAGCCTCCATCTGTCTCATGGATTATAGATCCCAATTGGTAACTATTGCTTGCTTGCAAATACTTCTTAGCAGTTATGTTAATTGCTCGTGCTGTGTTTTCTGCTTCTGATAAATCTCTCTTTTAGTCCAGCATTTGTGTAAGTCTCCTTAAGGTCACGGCTTTATTTCCTTTATGAGCTTTACTCCTAGGACAGCATACATTGGCTGTAAAAAATTCCAGGACTCTGATTTAGGATTTAATTCCTGAAAAAGAAAACAAACAAAAAACTTTCCTGATGACAGAGCACATAAAGGAGTGAGTTTCTGTAACAGAAAATTGACATAAATGTGTGATTTGTGAACTGGAATATTTTTAATGAAGATGCACTTTTTAAGATGTTTTTGGGGACCCCCCCTCCCCCAAAGAATTAACTCTTTTGAAAAGAAGTTATGCTGCATGTCAGTAATAGCCCTCAGCGTTTACTGGTAAGCTGTAGATATTAGGGGTTAAGAAATCTTTCGGTTTAGCTACTTCTTTGTTTCTTCCCTACCACAACTTACAGCATAGTTGCCACTGTCTTTTGATATCTTCAGAGCTGCCTGCAGTGCTGCTGTGCTATGCTTCTGTAAGAGCCTTGGCACGTGTGTGATCTGTTTGTCTTTAGCACAATGTAATGACTCCAACAGTATGTGTTTTGTTTTGTTTTAAACTTCTACCTTTATTTAGCCTTGTTATTTCTGCTTTTACTAAATGAGTGTATCTAGTAATCTCTTTTTTTCCTTCCACACTCCTCAATGCTTATGGATAACCAGGAGTCTAACAGGTACAGCTGTGTTTGTGGCTCTGCTTCTTCTCTTGCTGCCTCCTGGTGCCAGTTATTCCTTCTAGTCATTACCTTCTTTCTCTGTTGGCTGATCTTGAGCAGTGGAACTCAGGAACAGTAAAATGGAAATGAGAAAAAGGAAGTTTGGATTCTGAAATGAAGGAACGATTTAGCGCTGTTAGCTCTGTAAGGCAGTAAAGTAGCATGGCAGAAGAAACAGCAGAGGCTCAGCTGCTGAACACAAACAAAATGAGCTGGACCCAGACTGGAGCAGCACGCTGTCATAAGGTCTTTGACTCTTAGAAATATGTAGGGGTGGTTTCATCCCCATCTTCTCAGCTGCCTAAGAAGAGAAACGTGTGCTAGTGGATGGTGGTGAAACAGTTACATTTAAATTGCCACTGGTCCTATGTAATATAAAACACACGTTGTAAACTTTATTTTTGGCTTTAAAAATAAAGCAGTGCCAAATAGTAAAAGATGTTTTTACTATCAGAAATTCACAGAACTTGTAATATACAGAATACACAGGTTTATAACAAGTTGAAATTGCAGGTGTGTCTACGTGTATATAGTTGGAAGTATAAGCTCTACCAGTGTGACTGAATTTCACAGTTAACTGAGGTCAGCAGATAAGGAAACTCATTTCGAAATCCAGTTTTCTTCCTTGCAATGTTGTGAGAGGGAATGGGATGTGGAAATAGCCATGTCTGTGAGCAGAGCCATGCAGTTTCTAATAGGGAGGCGCCTTATCTTCTAAGGTAATGATCAGATTTCCTGTTTCTTGTCTGTAAGAGGATAGAGAACAGCAGCCTTCCGTTAGTTTGTAGCCAAAGCCATAAGGGCTGCCAACACTTGGATGTCAACCTTGTTTTTATTTTTCTGGGAATAAATGGATGGTGACCTATACAAGCTGACTTCTAGCCCACACCATCAGCTTTAGACAGTTCATGTACTGCTCTTCGCTGAAGTTGGTTGTAGGCAGTAAATACTGCAGAACAGGGGCAGCAGTGACCACCTTTAGTGATTTGTAAGAACAATGTGTCACACAGCAAAACAATTTGACTCTTCAGCATGATGTTGGTCACAAATTAAAGAGCACAGCTATGTGAAGTCATCTCTGACACGTTTCAGTGACTACTGAATGCTGGTTTGCCGTGGAGGTGTCTTAGAGTGATAGGCTTCTTTTTGTTTAAAGTTTCATTAAAACAAAATAGAAACTAAAGGTAGAAGAGCCACCCTGACTGAGGAACGTGTTCTTTGGTGGCTAATAAGCTCTGACTAAGATTTTTTTGCTGTAGAGCATCTGTAACATCGTCCTCCTAAGTGGTTTCACTGTAATAAGACAAGCTTCCACTGCAGGCTTTTTCCTCAGTTGGGAAATAATAAGGTGTCTCATAGCTACATAAGTGCCTATTCTAACAAAACTAGTTGGAAGTGGATGTGTTTGAGACCTTCTTCCCATCACTAAAGCATATGGAGAAATCAGGTTGTTAATATTAGTATGCTCTTAGCTACAAAGAAGTGAGCTACCCTGGCAAAGAACTAAGCAAAGCAAGGTCTCATGCTGAAGTGCTCTCAAGGACAGTCTGATTGGCAGGTTTTTATTCTCCTGTGTAATGGGTTTTCTGTCATGTAGCTAAATCTTTTTCTGTGTAAGTATTTTCTTGACGATTATTCCCAGGCAATCAAAATGGAAACAGTCATGAGCCTCTCTTTTGTACCCTGTGTGCCAGCTCTGGGTCCCTCAGCACAAGAGGGATGTGGACCTGATCAAGTGAGTCCAAAGGAGGTCACAAAGTGCTGTGAGGGCTGGAGCAGCTCTGCTCTGGAGCCAGACTGAAAGAGCTGGGCTGGGTCAGCCTGGAGGAGGCTCCTTAAGGGTAGACCTTAGAGCAGCTCCAGTGCCTAAAGGGGCCAACAAGAAGTCTGGAGAGGGGCTTTGGATAAAGGCCTGTAGGGACAGGACAAGGGCAATGGCTTTAACCTGCCAGAGGGGAGATTTAGGTTAGATATTAGGAATAAATTCTTCCCTGTGAGGGTGCTGAGGCTCTGGCACAGGGTGCCCAGAGAAGCTGTGGCTGCCCCATCCCTGGCAGTGCTCAAGGCCAGGTTGGACACAGGGGCTTGGAACAACCTGCTCTTGTGGAAGGTGTCCCTGCCTATGGCAGGGGCTGGAACTGGATGAGCTTTAAGGTCCCTTCCAACCCAAACTGTTCTATGATTCTCTGATTCTGCAAGAAACCCCTAGGTAGTCTGCATGTCCTAGTAATAAAGCAGAGGCGCTGCTGTATTTGGAGTCATGCTGGCAAAGAGCACATGTAGCTGTGTACCCGCAGAACAGGGGGTTACACTGCCATCCTTTCACCAAGGAGGGACTAAAATCCCCTGGGAACAATGGCTGCCAGAGCTGTTGTGATGAGATGGACAGAGGCTGCTCAACACCGGCACGTTGTCACCTTTTCTCTCTGCTGCTGAATCTGCACCAGGTCCCAGGGGCCTGCAGGAGATGTGATTTTGTGGACCTTTCTCTCAGTAGCGTAGCAACTGCTATCGCTTCCCACTGCTCGGTCCCCTCAGCTCTGCTGGATCAGGAGCTGAACCCACTTTAAAAACATGCAAAACAGGAGAAGTTGTAGGAGGATTTATTTATAACTGGGATTTCTCTGTTCTCTGTGTGGTCCTTCGGACTGGTGTAACCAGGGATCACCTGGAGAACAAGTCTCTTAGGGCAACAAGTGAGGAAGAAGAAGGGAGGGGAGGAGAACTGGGAGAAAGGTCTGCTGGTTCCTGCCTTCAGGATTCAAGCACACATTCAGGGGCAGCCCTGCAAGTGCTTTCAGCTCAAATGCTGGTAGAGTACAGCTTCAGTAATGAGCTGCAGTTGGGGGAGTGATCAGTAATTAGTGCTGAAGTCCTTTCAGTTTCCCTCTATCGACCAGAGAAGGGGAAAGGGAAAAGTCAAATTTAAGGAAGGGCATGGAATTTCCTTTGCTGTTTCTATGCTCCGATGCTGCCTCTAATGATTCGAGGAGCTGACCTGCAGCATCTTCAAGCACAGCGCAGTGGCATGCACAGGGCAGCGAGTGTTGTGCTTCTATGACAACAGCCCCGTTCTTTGCAAGTATCACTTGATCTTATTTTCTGCATTGTGCTTCTAACAAAGCTGCTCGAGCTGGCCACGTTCTGCAATTGCTTTTTTAACTGACATCTGAAAGTCACGTTCGTAGCCAGGTACACTCTTGTCTATAGCAATCTAGAGGGGTTAATAGAAGCAGCAGTGTTTCATTTAAAAGATCAGCTTGGAGCATGTGGACGGATTCTGCGAAGGCAAGGGTAGAAAGAAGATATTGATTCTGGTGTGATTAGTGGAATACTTCTTTGTGAAAGGTCTGCCTCTGAATCTTTAAATGGACAGGCTTCAAGTGATGGGGGCATCTCCCTATTTCAAACCTCTGTGAGTGGAATGGAGAAGTAGAGAGTTTTTATTATTATTCTTTATTTCTTCTTCAGCAAGCGCGTGTTCTCAATGGCATTTGTGGAAGTTATGTATGTGTCTGAGGAGGATACACATACGCATACTCATCTAGGTAACTTCTTACTTGGGGATGTTACAGATCAAACTAATCATCTGGATTCATAATTTTTGCAACTGAGATGTCCAACATTTCAGCTGAGGCAGTGAGTGCATTGGCCTGAGCGTGTGTGGAAGTCAATTGAATGTTAGATTCTTCACTTCAGAAATTCCTGTTATGAACCACAAAACATGGGTAAAAGAGCCCTTTTCTGATACACTGGTGAGAAGCAAGTCTGTGCTTGTGTTTTCCAGAGTGTTTGCAAGGACTGCAGTCTTGTTGAATAGCAGCTCAAGTCCACAAGAGTGTGGATCAGAAATGTGTTGTACTCTACTGAATCACTTGTGGGAAGATTTTACTGCAGTCAGTGCAGCTGTTGCCTATTGAGGTACTCATAAAGTCCTTCAGAAACTGTCCTTGTTATTACAAGCTGTGAACATGTTTGCTGCTCCAGCCTTCTCCTATGTGAGAAAGCTGCATGTGTTAAATCAGAGATAAGCCATCGTGCATACTTTACTGAAGGTTAAATGGGGTTGGCTTTGGTTTGTTTTCCCTCTGCTGGGAATTTAAGTCAAATTGGCATTCCTATTTAAACTGCCTTTGGACAGCATTTTGGTTTAGAGCTTTTAACTACAGTGAGTTTTGAGCTATTCGGGTTGTTTCCAGTGGGTGAGTGAAGTCCGGTGTGCAGGTAAGGCTTGCTGAGAAGGAAAGTGTTTGGGCACTTTGGGAGTAGATATTGGTGGGAGTTCTGTTCCCAAAGGTGCCCATGAATGAGTTGAGGTGAAAATTAACTTCTTTGGTTGGTTGCCAGGGGAAGAAGAGGCTTTAGCCTCCACTCAGTGCTTTCTGACACTGCACACAAATGGAATGTGTCTAGTTTGGATGAGTAGCTGCTAATCAGACCTGTGCTGTCATTGCTGCAGTTTGCCAGCCTCATGACTGATTATGAGGAGCCGAGACCTTTGCTTGTTTGATGTGGGGCAGATTCTGAAACAGCATTAGAGATTAAAAGTGTGGTATATCTGTTAAAATGTAAAGTTTCCTTTTTCTACTCTCAATAGTAATTTGGTCTGTGTAGTTATCTTCTGCTCTGTACAAAGATGAGAAGTCAGGACCTTGCCTTCTCCCACGGAGTGTCTGAGCTGCATACATTAAAGCATCCAGGGCTGCTCATTGGGTTTGACGTGTCTTGATACTGCAGATTCCACAGTGTTTTGATTTCCGAATGCAATTTGGGGTCACAAGAGGAGCAGAGATCTCTGAGGCTTCATCTTCCCTCCTCCCGACCCCACTAACATCCCCAACTCTCATGTCCCCATAGTAAAAAGGGATAATTTACCTGTTCCAAAAACTGCCTGCAGCCCACTGAGCCCTCATGTTTTATGCAGGTACTGTTTAAGTGCAGTCGTGAGAGTAGGTAGGTGTTAGATGGGTTCAAAGTTTTCAGCTGAAATTCTTGGTGTTTCATCTTCTCCCTTTGCTTGCTTTTTTTCCTTCTGTAAATGCTGAGGACACAACTTTCCTAAGGATAAAACACTGGGGGTGCCTGTGCTTGAAATGCAGATTGTTCCCTAGTAGTCATACTACCTGCCTTGAAGGCTGCTTACTGAGTTGCATAGTTGGATGCTCTGTCAAAGATTTTAGTTCTTGGTTCCAGTACTCCAATTTGTTGGAGCAACAGAAGTGGCACCCTGCCACAGGAATAAAGAATGCTGTTTCCCCACTAGTATTTGAACAGTCTGCTGCCTGTTCTTTTAAACACGAAGCGGTGCAACAGGTTTGTTTCTTGGGTTGGGAAATACTACCAGAACAAGCAGACAATAAAATTTAAAACTAGGATTTAAAAGAAGATTTCAAGGTGTGTTGCTCTTTATTCAGCAGATGTAGTGGTTATGATATTGAAAAGAAGAGAGAGAAGCTAAACAGATGGTACACAGTTAAAGAAAACAAATGCTGAACTGCTCTGAAATCTGTTCTTTTTCAATGTTTGTCATTTTCTTAGATGGCTTCAGTAACAGATGCCAGATACAGGCAGAAAGACACTTCAGATCAAAATTTTGATTACATGTTCAAGCTCCTCATCATTGGCAACAGCAGCGTGGGTAAAACATCCTTCCTCTTCAGATACGCCGATGACACTTTCACACCAGCCTTTGTTAGCACGGTAGGAATTGACTTCAAAGTGAAAACAGTTTATAGGAATGACAAGCGGGTGAAGCTGCAGATCTGGGTAAGTGACAGTGTTTATATTAATCCTACCAAAGATATGATGGTAAATAATAGCTTGTTTGGAAGTAGATTTTTGGATTAATATTGATTTTGATTGTTCATGTTTTGTGTGGCTGTATCATTTGTATCCCTGCAGTATAGCTGAGTAAGTTCTCTTTTGTTGCTGTCTTGCTCAACTGGTGGGACTCCTGATCTGGCCTTAGGCAGCTGCTCTACATTCTCCAGAGTAAGTGTACTTTTAAACTGCAACAAACCCAAAGCAGGTCTGGAGTCCTTCAGCAGCACTTTCTGAGTGAGCGCTAGTAGGCAAGGAAATGCAGTGAGCACTCAGTGAGTGAACTCTACACATAGCTTCTACTATCAGCTTATGTCATCTGATGGATTCCTCAGGGGGAAGGCAGAGGTGTGCTTCAAACCATCTATGCTGATGCGACTTCTTGGTAAATCAAACGGGAGGAGAACTTGTGCAGGTAAGCTGGAGGCTCCCTCTGCTCAAACACCCTGGCATGGAACCCTTTCAGCCTTTTTCATGTTAGCATCCCAACCTAGTTTCAGCAAAAAGAACATTCCTGAGCTGCAGAGTGGCAGACCAAGGCCAAGCAATTGTCAGGAGCTCTCGATGTTCCTTCTTATGGAAAGCAAGTGGGGTTTTTTATTCTACTTATTGGCAAATGATTTAAACCCCGCAGTGAAAATGCAGTTTATTCTGATGATGCTTAAACTCTCCTTGTCTCTGTAAATTACTCACTGTGTACTCACTGTGTAAATTACTCACAAACCCTCAGTTTGCTGTGTTTTAAAGTATCAGGGGGCTCCAGCTGGAATTCCAGTTATGGAGATTCTTCTCTTCTATTTTGCATAAAAAGATCTCAAAGAGAAGATATGAGGCTACTATTTTCTTAAACAATTTCAAAGGAGTGGGCTTACTAACTCAGAGTAGCTGCCTACTTAGTGGTTTCTCCCACAGGTTAATCTTAAGGTTCAGTCTTGAGGATGAGTTGAAACTGTAGAGCATTTCTATCCATACTGTAGAAGCATTTCTATACTTCTTAGCCCCAGCTGCAAGCATAGTCTTCTGACTGGTCTAGATACGCTTGATATATAACTAATCTCTAGTTATTGCATGGAAATATAATATTATAGTATTAATTTATTGTGATGCTCTCGAACAGTCACAATAAATCAGAGAGAATCTAAAATTAGGAACTTTTTTTTTACTGCAACTGCATGATTCATTTCAGAGCTGTGTTGCCAGATACCAGATACAACAAAACATTTAATCAAAGATGCTTTTTATGTTGCAGAATTTTGGCATTGAAACTAATGTAGGTAATCTGACATAAAACTGGTTGATTTAAAGGTTTACATAATAAAGATATTTGTACTTCAGGCCTCATAAGTAAGCAGCTAAAGATGATTTCCAGTTTGTCTTTCTTAATCTTGGAACATGACATTTTCTAGTGAGGTAATTAAAAGCAAGGCAGAAAACACCATGAAATAGTTGTTTTTTTGTAAAGGTACAGGGATTAAAATGAATTAAGCAATAATTTTAATTAAATGTTTGAAGGCTTTGAGGGGAAAAAGGCTGTAATAGCCTTAAACTTCTTATGAAAAGAGATGTCAGGTGGATTCCTTGGTAGGTGCTATCTATAGGAGCTGTAATACTGGAGTTACCATCAACACTGTTGATTTAAAATTTACATTCAATGAAAGGTTCATGTGGAATTTTGACATTTTCCAGAGTGATTGGTGTTCTTTTTGTCTCTCTTTCTGTGCTCCTCGCAAGGATCTCTGATGTGAGTCACGATTTAAGGACCTTAAGAAAAACATGAAGTGTGTACATCCATAAACACCACAGTATTTGAACTTGTTTACCTCCTGCCTATCATGAGACTAAACTTATAATGTCAGTGTATTCTTTGGGGTACATGTAGTAGGAGTGGGAGCAATTAGCATATCAAAACTATATGTTCCTATGTGTAGGAACAGGAGTTTTGTTACCAATCTGTCTTCCAATTAAGTCTGATTTCCAGCTGCTATGGAGTTTCTGGAGTGTGGGACCCTGCGGCTCCATTGAACACTTTGCTTTGACTTAAAACTTTCCAGTTACATTGGCTTTTTGGCTCTTTTAATTATGCCTTCCCTAAGCTTGATGTTAAGTCTCACCTGAATCAAGCTGAATATGAAACTAACGTGAAACTAAGTGATGAAGGGGAATGTACAAGTGTTTAAATTAACCACTTCAAATGTCTTTATAAAATCCATAGAGAAGCACTTCTAGGAACTTCTAGTGTTCTCTGCTCCATGAAGCCAGGTCTTTTTCAGTTCATAGGTGCTTGTGGAGCTCTTAAGTGTATGCAGCTGTGGCACACTAGAGGTGCTAAAGCTGTGCACAAATAACCTTGTTTTGTGTCCTACGATCACAGGGTGGGAAGGAACTTACTACTGGTGGGTTATGATTCAGAGAGATCAGTGGGGGTTTCTATTTGCCTTTGTTGAACAAAAAAAGAGGAATATTTGGGTGTAGGACCCTGGCTGCAAAAAAGCTCCTTGGGTTTTCTTAAAGCTAAGAAAAACTTCCACTGTTTCAACTACCAAGTGGCTGCATATAAAGACTAACAGCACATCGTTGTGTCAGTAAATGTCTTTCTGGCCTGTCTTGTGGTTAATATCTCCAATAGGAATTGGTGAGTGTTTTTAAGCTAGAGATCTAGCTATTGTGCTTGTGCTAAGTTTGAGGAAGTCTGGTTTGTGAATCAGGATTTGGCAAGCTGTCAAATGTAATGATCAAAAAAGAGTTCTCCTTCATTTCAATTTGAGGTTGTTGGTGGGCCTCTTGCTTTGACATTAGCTCCTCAATCACCCACACTGCTATTTTAATGAGTCCAGTCAGGTGTGCTAGTGACCTTGCAGCCTGGAAAATGATCTGCTTTGAAAGGACTTGAGTATGTCTTGAGTTTGAGAGGAATGGAGCATGGCAAAGGTATTCATGGTGGGTTTAGAATGATAAAACAAAATGGGAAAATGGTCTGGAGAGGGTTTATGTAAAATGATGTTTTGTAGTTGTATTTTTTTCTTTAAAGAACTCCAAGGTTAGTTAACTGGTTTAATTTCAAGTATTTTCAGTCTTGTTTGGGTATGGTAAATAGAATAAATGACCTTTACTGAGAGAGTTCGTTTTGTAGTTGGATGAGGTTTGGTAATTTGCACATTACTTATGTAAATATATTCACCTATTATGTAGATATTCTAATAGGTACATAAATGTAATTTTTGGATTAGAACTCTTTTATCACACTGTCATCTGTAATAACACTTTCATATATTTGTAAGGAGCCAGTTTATATCTCTCTGCATTTGGGGTATACAAGTTGATTATTTTTTTCTTGACCAACAATTTTATATTCCTGGAATTACTAATTACTGATTACTAAAGGAAAGCTATTGTATTTTCAGCTAGGCGTGGTTTTTATTAGAAATAAATCTCAAAGGTAACATTATTATATTTTTAGCAAATGCACAGAGTTAACACTCAATGCAGTGTTCAGGTTGCCTAGCAGCTAGAGAAGGCCACTTCGTCCACAGCCAGGTGGAAGAAGGGTGAATGAATAAAAGTGATTTGGGTTTTAGGTGGGAGCAATGTGAGATTTCTTTTTCTCTTTCCTCCTGTGTGTTTGTGTGTCTGTTGGTGGTGAGTAATAATAACAGCAGAATGCTTGAGCTACATAGCATTCATGTTAACTGCCTGAGGAGCAAACTCTGGTCCTTCATGTTGGCCCAGTTTAGGTTAATTCTGTGAACTTTTTGGCTAGTAACACAAAAGTGCTGGTAGAAAATCACTGTCAGCGTTTAACCCAAACCTTGCATGCCACACTTTGCACACCACAGAATACGTGCTTTGCGTGAGGAATTTTGTTATACTTTTGTACAGCACCCTACACAGCCGAGTCTCATTTTTGTTGCACATACTACACATAAGCATACATTTGATTATAATGAGCATAACTAAATGCAGAGTTTGGCAGCTGATGTTACAGTTGAAACTACTTTCAACCCCCGTTTTTAAAGGCAAATAGAGGTTAAATTTAACTTCAGGTTAAAAGGCAAAGGGATGTGATGTTCAGGTGGGGACAGCATATTTAAAGTGCAGTATGATTTTTCTTTTAAGGTGCTGCTACTCAGATTTAAACTGCTAGGATAAGTACAGCTTTTTCTTTCCCATTAGTAAAATGTTCCCATGGCTGAACTGAAACCTGGAGGGGTTTGTGATTAGCTGTAGTGGATGTCTGAACCACGCGTTACAGCTTTCAGGCACAGCTGGGAAGAGGGTGCAAAGAGGGTGGTTTTGTTGGAAGGATCTCTACAAACAGGAATATGACAACTGCTAATTATGCTGAATGGCATTCACCATTACTAACCAGGAAAAGTCTAACCCACATTAAAACCTAAGCCGTGTAGCTGTCTAGAAGGCATATATGCAGTGTTTTTAAAAGCTCTTTGCATCTGTTGTCACTCACATAACAGGATGTTACTGTGCAGCTTGCCTCATAGGGAACGGATTCAAAGTAACAAATCTGGTAACTAAGATTATTTTTTTCATTTAAAGGAGGTAAAATTAGAACATCATCATATTTGATTGTAAATTTTAATGTTAATTGCACACTTAACCAAAAGCTAATTATGCATTTCAGATGAGAGAATCATCTATTCCCCTGGCATCCCATTCCCATCATGTTTTTGCTAAGTTCCTTATAAGCCCTGACTTTAAACTTAATGCTTACACAAGACTTGTTTCTAAAAAAAGAGATAGTAAGAATTCTGTAATTTAATGTATAGATGTGTTAGCAATGGATGTCTAAAGATCCAGTGGGCCTGATGGTGCTCAGCAGATTCACAGCTGCTGTGAAATCCTCTGATTTGCTGTTTAGGCAAAGAACTAAACCAGACAAGTCATGACAGTGAAAAGAACAGGTTGCTCCCTGTAGAGAGACAAGGATTACATCTTAGTTGCAGCATTAAGGACTTACTGGGTCCCAGGAATGAAAATCGTTCTGGGGTGAGTGGATGTAAAGCACTACTTCTGATGTTAAAACACAGTGCAGAGTATTTGACCAGGGAAGAGTTATAGTATCGGCGTGTGTAATTCAATTCCAAGGTCTTGCTTATATCTCAAGTAACTGTACTCCTGCTTTGGGAAGAACTTGGTGTTCATGCCACTCTGAGTGGTCTGTAAGATAAGAGTTTTAAGTGTGATACAAGGGAGAGAAATAAAATCTTAAAAATAAAAACTCAGGTTAATACCTGTCCCACTCGCTATTAAATTTATTTAACAGTCTGAGCTTGCTGAGCAGGGCATTACTGTGTTTGCAGTTGCATATTTGATGCAGAAGGTTTATTTCTGTTTATAGCTAATCACCTCAATCCCATTGTTATCTCATTGTAACTCTACATTGCCGTGAAGGCCAAATTCAACTTTGGTCTTAGTTCTGTTACCTCCGGACTTATTCCTGCTTGTAATGCTACACCACTGCAAGGTGTAGTATCTCTTTTTGTGCTACATCTTTGTAGAGCTACTAGGGATATGAAGCATTTCATAGAACCATAGAACCCCAGACTGGTTTGAGTTGGAAGGGACCTTAAAGCTCATCCAGTTCCAACCCCTGCCACAGGCAGGGACACCTTCCACTAGAGCAGCTTGCTCCAAGCCTCTGTGTCCAACCTGGCCTTGAACACTGCCAGGGATGGGGCAGCCACAGCTTCTTGGGGCACCCTGTGCCAGTGTGTGTCCCCCATCACAGTGAAGATTTCTTTCCATATGAAATGACAGAAGTTGCACTATTGCATGCAGGGGTACTGGGCTGTATCCAGGAGCAGGGCTGAGCGTGTTTGTGTTAGCTGATTAAACGCTGCTGGTAGTTCAAAGGTCTGGGCCTTTTGCAGAGAACATGGGCCAACGTTGCCTGGTTCTCTTGTAGAGGAAAAGCTCTAGGTGGGAAATTTCAAGGGTAATTCTTCAGATGATGCAGTGAGACAGTTAAGCGTTGAAAGGACAAATGGGTTTCTGGCCTCCTGACATTTTGTGCTTAATGCTTTTTACAGCAGAAATTCAGAAGGGGTGTTTTGTAATCGTTTTACATAATATCTTAGACTTGTGTTCCTCAAAGCATTTTCCTGTTGTCCTTGTCTTATCAGAATCACCCTGACTATGATTTTCTTTCACAGTGTTACCTTCTGCATGATGGCAGGTAAATTCTATATTTAAATACACTTGTTTACACTGTGATCAGTTACCAGATAATACAGTGGGTGGATTTATGAGTTCTCATAGTATTTGTCTCAAGTGAGGACATACTTAAACTGTGTCACAAGTTTTTGGCTAAACGAGAAAATACAACTTTGCTCTTATTCACATTTATAACTTCTACATTGCAACTAGTGCAGTGTCATATTTCTGCAACACTTACCAGCAGGCTGAATGGCTGATTTTAGAGATAAAAACAGGAATCCAAGACCTTAGAAACTGTTTTTCAGGTGTGAGAAATGGTACCCTTTAGAACAGCTTGGGTACCCAGGAGTTAGCTGTAGGTACCTTGTAATTTATTTTCTGTTGCCTAGCTATTTAACCCCATCCTGATTCATTAAACAGCATAAACTGGGCTCCCAGATGTTGAGCACTGGTTTTCTTTTCTATCAGCAAGGCCATTTTCAGTCATACGGAGGGAAGGTCTTATGAGTAGCCCTGAAGCACTTTTCGATTTGTTAGAAAGGCAAATGAGTGATCAGGCCCTCAGTGACACGGTTTAGTGGTGGTATTGGTGGGGTAACGGTTGGGCTTGATGATCTTAAAGGTCTTTTCCAACCTGGTTGATTCTGTGATTCTATGATCCTTCCAGCACTGGGGAAATGGTGACATTATTTCCTGTCCACATAATTTGTGGTTTGTTGTGGTTTGTTTTTCCTTTCCCTTTTAATTACCAGGTCCCCAAAATGACTTTTTACCTGGTTATTGTAGGTGAATTTTGCTGAATGTAACCACAGTGTGCTCAGAGATCCACCCGACTGCTCTGTGTAGCTGTGTTGGAGGGCAACAGTGTTGGACTCTGCAGATATGTATGGTGCTGACAGAAGGACACATTGGTGAGAACCACCAGAAACTGGACAAAAATGCAGTATGCTCCTGCAGTGTGGAGAGCTGGGAGGCCTATGGCTTGCTGGTTAGGTTCTCCCATGTGCAGAGCAATGTAATGTTTAACAACAGACATGAATCTCAGCCTAGGTTTCTGCTGAGCTCTTCTGGTTGCCCAGCAAATATTAGTGAGTGGCAAAGTGGGAAACATCCTGTTTGGGGATAGATAATATGATTCAACAGCAGCTTAGCACCTTGCATTTTATAGTCAGGGACCACCGCAGCCTAAAAGAGTATCTTAAGCATCCTAGTGTATCCTTCTCTGCTTCTGTCACAGTCCTGGCTTTGCTTTGTTGCTAAGATGCTCCTTCTTCCAAATGGAGCTGCTAGTCCCAAGTGTTTTACCTTGTCCTTCTGCTGTGCACTTTCATCTTGTTTGAAAAGTCCTCTAGGTTTGCTAATTCTGCTTCGTACTCATTTCTTTGCTAATTGTATGTTAGATACTCACTGCTTTCCTACCGATTTCTGTTCGAAACTGAAACTGGAGGTGGCAAAGAGTGTTTGAAACGTGGGGGAGCAGGTGTAAGTGGAGCAGGTAAATGCACTGTGTTATGAGCTGTTGTGCTTTATTAACTGAAGTGACTTTGTATGCTATGAGTCAAGTGATTAAACTTTGTGTGTTACTTAGAGAAGGCTCAATGATGGTATTTTCTCAGCCAATTTCTGGATGGCAAGATGCTCTGACAAACGGATAGAGACATCTGTACCAGTGCTAGAGGGTAAGGTCATGGAGAGAGAGCAGTGTGCGTAGATCTGTGTGTGCACATATGCTACTGATATCTATCAAGTGTTATTGTCTCTCTGCTTTTCTTGTAGCCAGAGTGATAAAATAGAACATGCAGGGGATCCATGCAGAACATGTTTACTAGGCAGGATATTCACCCTAACGCTGTTTTTCCCTTTGCATGCACTTATCCAAAGATCCACCTGCTGCTTCCTTTCCTTTGGTCCCTACATCGGTGCTAACGCTGTGGCAGCTCTGAAGCTACTGAGTGTTCGAGTGCCATGGAAACTGCATCCCGCTCGGCTGCCAGCGGGCACTGAGCCCTTCCGCTTCTGAATGGAAGTGCTCTGAGTGCCAAATTGTGGTAGACTGGCATGAGTCAGCTTTGATAAGTCCATGTAAAGTCTTTAGCAAGGACTGCAGGTCTGTTTTTATTTTGAGGGAGAAGAGGGAAATAATTCCCATCAAGTGTGGTTTGGGTTTATTTGTTTTTTTAACTAAATAACCATCCTACATAGCTGAAAGGCTAAAAAACGTATTCCCACTGCAATTACCACCAAATACTAAACTGCTTCCTTGCTGTGCACTTTAGCTTCATGTTGTACACATTTCTGTCAGGCTATATCACCTTTCCTCTAGTTTCCTCTTGGCCCTGTGTTATGCACCCTGGCTTGCTCTTGGTGAAATCGGACAGCACTTTTGTGAACACTTGTGTATTAACTGTAAGGACAGTTCTCACAGAGTACTGTCATAACAGGATTTGAAATCGTGGAGTTGTGTGGAAGAGCGACCAAGAAGTGCTGGGAAAAAGAGAGGAAGTCCATTTAATTGTTTCCTTTTAAGAGAAGAATGACTCTGACTGTAATAGAGTATGCTGCTGCATCGATTGCATGGAACAATAACAATAACAGTAATGTTCATATGTGTGCAGTTTCTGAAGAGACGCTATATTCTATTCTTGTTGTCAACTTCAGCTGTGATAACGGTGGCAGCCCCTTCTTCAGCTGGAATTCTTTTCAGTTTGCTCTCTGCTCCCTTTGTAGAGGTGGAGGTGACTAAAGGGAAAGCAGCTGAGGATTGGGAAATAAGAAAAGAGCTGGTTAGGGGTCGGAAGTGATGATGAAACTTCCTTTCTCTAGCTACTGCAAAGTGCCTCTCTGCTGCAGCGCAGCACGGCACGGTTTGTTCCAGTTCCTAAGGCATGAACACAAAGTGGTAGTTTCAGTCCTGCCTTGTGTCTGGTTTATTCCCATGTTATTTCTAAGGTGCCCAAAGCACAGGCTTGTGTCGTGTGTTGTTGGGAATGCTGTGCTTTTTCAGAACGAGTTGCTTGAGGGGCTGTGGAAGCAGGCTGCCAGAGAGCAAGCTTTGGCTGTGTGCAGCCGTTAAAGAGAGACACTTCAGTGACAATTCAAGGTATAGAAGTTGAAATGCCATTGAGCATTGAGTTTTTTCTCCCACCTCCAATCTCATTCTCTACTTCCGGAGCTGGCTCTGTCTCTGGTAAATGGGGTCTGGGTAGGCAATTCTACCGCACAGTGCTGACATGCCCTAAAGCCAGCGAGTGAGTGGAGCTCAACCTGGCGCAAAACTAGAGTAGAACCAAAATGGGACGATGAAATTAAAAACAGCAACAAGAAAAACCCCAGTACCTTTAATGATTGTTAATTACAGTAGAAAGCAACACCGAACAAGCAGCACTCAAACACTGGTTTGCAAGGAGCAGCCCTAAGCAGCAAGCCCAGGAGGGCTGGATTCCGCAGGGCTGGAACTGCTGTGGCAGAAGTGTCAGTCTGCACAAACACCATGTGGATTCCAGCGAGGTTGTTGGTGTCTGGGCTCAGAGCTTCCTTGAGTGAGGAAGGTGTGCATTTAGCAAAGCTCTTCAGCCTGGTTTTGTACACCCTTTCTCACCAAACCCCCTTCCTAGGTTGTTTTCCTAAGTGTGAGACATGATGTAAAGCACAGAAGGGACTTGAATGTGTTGGCTAATTATAGGAACTTAGGGCTCCAGATGAACAGTATTTCTATACTGATGCTCATTCCAACTGTTGCACTAAAGTATGTGACAGCTGAAAATCCATACCTGTTTAAGGCTTCTTATCCCAGCTGAAACAGATCTCTTTTATAAGATTGCCCTTTATCTTGAAAATAGCATGCAGGAAATGTCACTACTGCAAAGATATTAAATCAGGCAAATCTGTGAGAACTGCTTGGTCCCTCCTGACTCTTAGGGGGTTGGAATTATAAAATTAATCATTTCCTTTCACTCATGCTTGTTATTGATTTAGTTATGTAAAAAGAGAACTCTTCCAAGGGAAGAACCTGTGTAAAGTTCTGCCTCTGTGATGTCCTTGCTGCTGTTCTGAGTTGCAATTACACTCCTCAGTAGCATATTCAAATCTGTGGCCATCATTCTGAAGTCTTGGACATAATTTCAGATTTCCTGCTATAATTCTGATGTAAATATGCATAGGAGCTACTTATTATTCTATCAAGAGACTGCAAGAAGTCTAAAAGGAGTGTATTCAGCAACAGTCATCCACACCATTGTCATGGTAAAACTGTGATTGGAATAATCTTTCACTGAAATCTGGAAATGGTCTTTTTCTTCCAACTGGTTACTATTTTGACAAGGAATTTCACCTGAATCGGTGGTACTTGCAGAAGCTGGCTGTAACTTAGACACAGCAGCATCACCGCATCATTGGCTCTAAGTCGTGTGTCAGTTCTCCCATCAGCAGTGCAGGCTGTGGAAATCCTCTCCTCATGCCTGGGGGACCAGGAAGCAGCACCATAGCTCCAGCTGGATATCAAAACCTGATGTTGCTAAGTGAGGACAATGTGGTCACCTGCCATACCATTTACAGAATTGAAGAGGAGGAAGCAAATAGCTATATTTGCCACTAACTGCGTGCAAGGTGTTTATTTGCTCTGGTACTGAACATCAAACTTATGCATCCCTTTGACTTCAGCTGGGATCTTCAGAGTTGTAAAGCTCCTGCAATGGCAGCCTTTTATCCTGCCTGCGAATGTGACCTCCAAATGTGCAATATTGTGTTACCCTATGACTGTGAGACAGGGCAGTCAGTTGGATGGTAAAAAAAGTCCAGACCTTTTTTTTTCAATTCTGGTTTTAATTTCCTGATTTTTAGGTGAAAAAAGCCTGGTTTTAATCACCTGATACAAAGGCAGAGAAGAGGTGGTATTTGTTTTACTGGTTATAATGTCAGAATCCATGCAGCGTGGCCTTTTCTTTTCAACTGTAGTCTACATGTCAGGGAAGTATTACAGCATTGATTTCTTAATATATTTTTCATGAAGGAAGGTCAGAATAAATCCAGGCTATCATATTTGCCAGCTACTCTGGGACTGTTATTAGGAAATATGAGAAGCAGGAGTTTTTTCATTCCTAATTTGTCTGCTTATTTTAGGGATATACAATAAAATTCCCAAAGATTTAAGTGCCCTCACGCCACAGGTGAGTCGTGTGTGTTGGGCTAAACCCCATCTGCTCAATACAGTAGTTGAGAGACTGCTTTGAGCAAAGGGCGATGCTGAGTGGCTTTTTTCAGTCATGACTCATTGGCTCTTTTTAATGAAAAGATTCCCAAGACTCGTTAATTTTAAGATCTCATCTATTAAATTCTTGATTATTAACAGAAGAGTGTTAACCTGACAGTGTGTCAAGGCTTGAGGGATTCCTATAACTGGTGTTCTCTTTCCAGTTTGTTTTTAACCAGAGGGGGACTTGCACAGACCTGGGTTTGGAACTAGAGACCACCATCTGTGAGAGTGGAAGAATTGCAGTAGATTGTCTTCCTGTGAGGTGCAGTCAGGAATGCATCTCCCCATCTCCATGGTCTTCCCTTCATCCAGGAGACGTAGAGTGCCTGTTTATCTGCAGAGGAAGGGACAGGGGTTTGCAGGAATGAAATCTGTATTGGTGTCGGTGATTACATCCAACCTCTTACTCCTCAGAAATGAGCTCTTCTCAAGCTTTGCTCTTCTGCACAGCACAAATTGAATTTGGACTTGCAGTCTGTAGCTTCTGACTCTAAAATCTGACTCTGTGTGTTCTGTGTCAAGAAGCATCCTCTATTGGAAGGTCTGATGCTTTGGTGGTCCCAAATTCTTGCTCAACTGCAGCTTGCTGCAAAATCCGATGTAATTAATATTGCTTTTATGACTGACCTCTTCATTCACTATGAGTAATGAATGGAACAGAAAATTGTGTTTCTTTGTCTTACTGGGTAATGAAAGAGAAGAACATGCTTCTTTTAGTGCACAGCCCTTACCAAAAATAGCACCTGACTATATTTTCTCTAGCTCTTTCTCTTTACTATTATTTTACTATATTAAACACAATCTTTTTTTCCCTTTGGATTTCTTTCCATCTTTGTGCCCTGAAGCTTCAAACAGCAAATTTTGTGAGTCATATAAATGTTCTGAGACATCAAATTAAGTAGAAACTGGAGAATGAGGTCTCAAAAGGTTTTGAATGCTGCTGACGTCAATCTCCGATTGAAATAAGAAAGAAGATAGAGCTAGCAGATCCTGTGAGCGAGACTGTAAGGGCACTTATGCTAATTCTGTTGTTGGAGCAGAAATTGTGTTTTTATAAATGAAGGCAATAGTTCCAACTGAAGATTTAACAGGCTTCATCTTAGATGATCTGGAGCTTTTGTACTTTACACTGGAATTTGCCTTCAGCAGATTCAAACCAAATTGCTTGGAAGTGACTAAAACGAACAGCAGCGTGCTTTCTGCCTTTTCAACTCATAATATAATTCAGTTTTCCAGCTTTGCTTTTGCAAAATGAACAGAAGACTAAGAACCTATTTAGAGATTATTTTTTTCATTGATTGTCAATGGGAGAGAACTGGATTTTGAAAATAGCAAGGAGTCATTGAAGTCAATACGTCTTAAGAATTCTTTTGTTAACATGAAACATTTACCTTTTAGGAATCAGTTAGTAACGCTGGTTTTGAAGTTAAATGCATGCAGATTTGATGGTGCTATGGAAGCTTCTGATAGGTATAGGGGGAAGAGTGCAAACAGTGACTAAAGGAAAGGGATGTTTTCCATGTGGAAACCACAAGGAAGTCCCTTGCTGTTAGTTTATCAGTGCATCATGCTTTTATGTGCATGAATATTGTGCTTTTAACAAATATGGCAGTTCAGATTTGACAGATGACTGATATACTTGTTGACTACTTTATCCTATCTCAAATCAGAGAGTTCACTGGAGGCCTGCATCTAATTGTTAATTAATAGTGCTGCAGTGAGCACTTTGAGTCTAGATGTGTTTTGACTGAAGGTATATTTCCACTGGTGAAATGGGGGTTCGAGATGTTCAGCCCTTTGCAAAATCAAACTATTTTGGAGAGCATCTTACGGCAGTGGATATAATAGTGTCAGGTTCAGAGAGACCAAAGTGAATTGAAGTGAGCCCAGAGGTATTGAAGGAGCAAGGTAATGTGATTGCTGGTTAACTAGATCAGGACAGCAAAGTGAATGCCTCCATTAGGTTATCTGTATTGCTGTGCTCAGGTGCCGTTCTGATGCTGTGAAGACCTTTTGACAGATTCCTATAGGAAGTCAGTTTACGGACTGGGAGCAGATCATTTACCTGTGCATAAAATACTGCAGTCAAGGCCAGTATGAAAATAAACATGAGATAATGCTTCAAATCTAGGGATTAAATACAGGCTGGATTTACCTGCAGGTGGCCAGTATGAACTCAACAGGAAAGTAATGAAGAGGGGCTGTCTAGCTAGCTACTCAGTGCAAAACATACTTCTGCTTGGATGTGAGGAGAGCACAAGGGAAGAGTTTCTGGCTCTTGAAGCTTGTGCAGTGTTCTGAGAACAGAAATACCAAAGAAGAGCAGCTTCAGAAGCTGGCGCTGCTGCAAGCTGTGGTGGACACCAAAGTGACCCCATACTGGGGCGCAGTCTCCAGCCTCAGGCTCCTTCTGGATGGGGGACCAAACCCAATCAGTTTACAGTCTTTCTGCCATAACTCCTTGGTTACCATTGAAAGGATGCAGGCAGTGATGACAGATAGTTTGACTGCAAATGTATCAGTCAGTGGGATATGAGATAACTGGTCTGATGTGTGTGATGACAATGGATTTCCTAAGGCTTCTGGCCAAGAATGATCAGAGAGCATCTTGTAGTGACAGAGTACAGTTTTACCAGTGAGGGAGGCACAAGGTCCTTTAAATTACACCTATTGGGCTAAAAAAAGTTTTAATTTGAGAATATCATGTCATAAAAAGTCCGTGGAATTTGCCTGATTCTGCATGTTTGGCCCTTCAGGCAAGGGAGGAGGAGGAGGAGAGGTTTCATTGTTTCGGTTACCCATGAAACAGCACTGAAAAGGAGATCCACCACAAGCTGGTTTATTGGTGATTGGCTTCCAAGTTAGGAAGATGCTTCCCCTGTTGGTAAGGTTTTACATAATTGTACCTCACTGCAGTTTTGTATCTATTCCAGAAACATCCATTTCTGATCACTATTTGGATCAGAAGCTATACTGCTCAGAACCAGATGCTGAAACACTTCAGCTGCTGGTCTGAGATGACGTGGTGATTTCTCTACCCCATGGTGATTCCTCTACCCCATGGTGAATGAGCCCGGAGGCAGAGAAGCATTTCTGCTTTCTGAAGCTGCCTGTTTCTGGTAAACTAGCATAAAAGTGAGTATCTGCTGAATTGGTGCATATCAGAATTCCTAAACAACTCTTCTGCCTCTGGCAGTGACACTCGATTATGTTTCTCATTCCTAAGCCTCTTAGAGGTTTAGCATTTATCAATCTCTTATAACACTGTCTGCTTGACACATTTAGTTAGGCATATGACAGTGATCGGTTGAGAGAAAAACAAGTCATCTCATCAAGTGAAAAATTGAAGTGGAGAGGCAAGCAAAGGTTTCCTGCTGTTTGAAATTTAGAACAGGGCCATTAAGAGAACTGAAATGGGGCTAATATAAAAATGGACTGTGTGTCCACTTCCCAGCCAACCTCAGGCAGTCCTCCACAGCTGGTTTTGTGAGCTATTGCAGCAGAGGCTGAGTGACTGGCTGAACTATAGGGCAGCTCAGCTCACACCTAGTCTCTTGGGATCCACGAGCACACTGGTAGTGTGCAATCTTATCCTTGATATTGATTCTGCAGCTAAACTATGGGGTAAAAACAGATCTGTGAAAGGGCTTGGGTCAAGTGTCTTCTGGGAACACAACGCAGATGGTCTAGTAGGGTGAAGGCTGTCCTAGTGCTGACTGGGGTGGTGGGTCCTGAAGCCCTGTGAGTGCTCATTGCTGATCCTCCTGGCCAGAAGCACCTCCAAGAGTCAGTCTGAGTTGCCTTTTTGCAACTCATGATGAAGGGTCCTGAGCATTCTTGCAGTACAAATGCTGTTCAGAAGTAGTTGGTATTGTAAGCAGGTGCATTCCAGCTCGGTGTACCTTGGAAATTTGACAGCAGCCAGATGTTTAACTGGGTAAAATGATGACTCTAAATACCATCATATAAATCTTGCAAATGCTGCTGAAGCTGAGGCTCCAGATACACCTTGTGAATTGTGAATTCTCAAAGGTCCTGGTTTATCAGAGAGCGAACTCTTCTCTTTAACCCTTGATTGGACCCAGCAGAGACAGCAGGTGTTGGGATGTTACTAGTGACCAATTGCAGAAAGTCAGTTAATCAATCCTTTGGAGCCACACAAGGCTGGTTGAAAATACTTATACAAAGATTTTCTTAGTATTTTAATGGAAATTGACCCAGCGTTGCTGTTAGAAGCTTTCTACAGCAGCAGTCTTGCTTTGGTACACATTTCAGCCAGCATGTTGTATGCATTTTATCTGAACACATTGATTTGATTTAAGTTGATTGATTTTGATTACTGACATGAGGGTATGCTAATGAGAAGCAATCCAGCTTGTCTAAATGACTGCTTCAATCTCTAGTACTTCTGATATATAATGTTTGTATGACATGCATGAAAAGCACAGAGAAAAATGTGTTGAACTGTTGAATTTTTTCTCAGTGGTTACTCCTTGATGAACAGGAGGAGACACATTATTCTGATTGCAGCTTGACAGCAGATTCTTCTGTCAGTACAAATGAAGGCACTGAATATACCCAGTTAAGATACACTTCTTTGCCTCAGGAAATCAGTAATACTGGTGGCTGTAAAAAACCCCAAACCAAGGCAACATAAACCCCTTGCTAACCTGGCAGCAGTGTGGAGTCTGGGGGCTCGCAGCTTTGCATCCCCATGTTGAGGTGTGTGAAAGCCTCCAGCTCCTGGGTTGTAGCAGCCTTTAGCAGCCCCACTTTGGGGTGGAACAGAGTAACCCGGTGCTGATTTTCAGCATGATTTCTGCCTATGGGCCAGGAGGTTGCATTGCAAGGGCAAAGTGCCAAAACAACCTCTTGTACCTGAAAGGTTTCAGAAGGAGGTTGTTCAAATGCAATACTGAGTTCCCACTAAGAACGTATGAGGTCTCGGCACCCTATTAAACCAGGGTCTTTGAAGCTGGTCCTTCAGTTTTTAATTTACTGGAGCCTGTTTGTTTTAGATGTTTGTGTACCTGTTGCTTAGGAACAGAAAGTGTAATATAGTGGAGAAGTTTTAAGAGAAAGTAGACTGTTGGATGCTACATTTCAAATCAAAACTTCTTCTTGTGAGCACTCACTTATAGGCAGGAAGCCTTCCTCTTGTATTGTGTGGTATAAATCAGCCAAGGTATGAAGTGCTGTTCTTACTAAAGTAACTAAAAGTGATCATTTCTGCCTTGGTGTAGCTACTTCTCCTGTGTTCCCAAGAAGTCACATCAACCTAGCTATGCTGTGATCCTACAAATGCTTAATAAATGTTCTCCACTCTAAATATACAAGTTAGAACAGCCATCCCCACAGTTCTTACCCATATTAATATGGTATTGAAATAAAAATCTTTCCAAGTGGCCAGTAAATGAAGTTGAATCATAGCAAGTCAGCTGTTCTCCTTATAGGAGACTTGGCTGATGTCTAGGCCCTGAAGTGTTTTCCACTTAGCCAGAAATAACCACTTTGTCAAGGAGGTAAAATCTAGTTTGTATAACAATATTAAGTGATAATGCAGCATACAATCATTGATAGCAACTGATCTGAGTGACTTATGCAGATAATCACTATAGACACAGCTGTTGTAGGAGGAGAAGAGAGGGTGGGATGTTTTTCAGCTATCTCTGCATTATGTTTTTGATATAGCACTTGAGTAATCACACTGCCTGTGCTACCAAGGTGAGCCATACAAATAGCATCTATTTGAGTAGATAAGAGCTTCCTGGATTGAGCCTGAGCAGGAGGAGGGGAGCTCTGCTTCTTCCCACCCCCTGCCTCAAGAGTCCCTTGGTGGGGTCAGGCTTTGTGCCTGGGCAGGAAACTGTCCCCTATGGAGAAGAAACACAGGGGTAAGGGAAGCTGGTGAGTGCCCACCGGTGGCAGAGCTGCAATTGCTTTCTCCCAGGGCAGCTCCAAGGTGAGCATGGTGCTTTTTGCACTATTGGCAGCACAGCTGGCAGTAGTGTCAGTGAGGTTCCTTTGAGGGCTCTGGAGCTGAATAAGAGTTCTCTCACCCTTAGGCAATGCAGTGTGTTGAGAGGAGAAGCTGGCACTCCTGTGGAGGAGGAAGTCCCATGGATGTGTGAAGGGTCGCCAAGCATTGTGTTCTCCTTGGGTACAGAATGACACAACCTGACTTCTCTGCTGTCACTGTATGTTTTACAGGAGTGATTCATGTAACATGATCGTGGTTACTAAGATCAGGAAGAGGTTTGCTGATATTTAATCTACTCCTCTTCCTGGATCTAGCAGATGACAGCCTTGGTGTATCTGTGAGGCAGTTTGTATATGATACTTGGGAAGAACAGCTTGTCAGCCAACACCTGTGTTCATTTAGGTGGGTAAGCAGGCAGGCAGTAATGGCAAATGAAGTATATTCTTAATGTGAACCTATGAAACCTAATGGTTTTGCATGGCCCCCAGAATCTGTACTTCAATATGGACAGCTACCTCCAGGCTGTTTCTTTTTCTTTCATATATCATCTCTTTATTCCTCTAAACTGAATTCCTGTTTTACTTGAAGAAGTTCACAAACTAGTCCTGAATGTGTCTTTGTCACACTTGTGTGTATAGATGTCTGTCTGTGTGTATAGATGTCTGTCTCACACACCCCAAATTAAGGTGGTCTCTGCAAGGACAGTTTGGGATATATCTAGTGCACTGGAAGTGGCCAGAAGTAATCAATAGAGATAGGAAGGTGATTTGATAGTTGGGAGGAAAGTATTTGCTAGTAAAAGGTCAGTGAAGAGAGAAGGGTCCTGGCGATATGTCCTTGTCTCCTTTAACACCGTATGACAAGCTTTCTCCTCTCATTTTCCAAGTTGCTCCTAGAGCTGTCCCTCTGGAGTGACAGGAGCATGCTTTGTAACTGGCAGCTGAGCAACTGCATAAGTGGTAGATCAGCTGCTAATCTCAGCTGAGATCAGTCAAACCCAGAAAGCTCCGGCTTCTACAGCAGCGTACGCAAGAGCAGAATCTGGTTCTGTCCTGGGTGCTTTGTTTGAACTTACACTGGAAAACAGTGTCCTGAGATGATTTCGCTTTCCAATAGCTCTCATGAATTACAAATAACAAGCTGGTGACTCCTGTGAACAAAGAAATTCCCCCAGGGAAGGATGAATGAGTTTGCAGTGGAGAAAGTACTGCACTGTGTTGCCTTTAAAGTATTCAGTTTTGTGTTGAAAACATGAAGCTGGAGGGAGCAATGGTACCATGGTAACTTGTGATCTTTTAGATCTTTCCTTCAAGATTGTTAAACTGTTTACCATGGTAATATCAAGTTAATATAGCACATTCTTGTTTTCCCTTTTATAATGATGTGTTTGAAAACTCCCTGATGCTACTGAGGCTTTGTGGTACCTTTAGTAAAACAAAGATGCTAATTATGAGCATTTTCTTAGTGCACCTAGTTAATTTGCTTTGTTTTAACAACCCTATTATCACCTGACAATTCTAACCCAAGCACAGTCTAATTGAGGCACGATGTGAAGCCTGTAATTGAGTTTCTGCGTTCATTAGATAATTTCATTAGTTGTATTTTCATCCTTTGCTCCTAAAATTTGCGAACGATGTCCACATGGACATAAAGGTGGTGACAACTCTGCTTCTCCAGAGCATGGTTTTAGTTATCAGTGCAGTCTGTGTGCTAATCTTCAATACCTTGCTATTTCAATACCTTGAATTCATTCAACATTCAGATTATGTCACAAGCTGACAAAAAGGCAAAGCTCCGAGAGGATGCTGCTGCGTGCTACAAGCATATGTCACAGGGCATCAAATCCTGACCCGAGCCCTTTGGGTGCAAACAGAGCACAAACAAAATGCATCTTCAGCTTTGAACATCTTAAGCTTTTCTGGATGTCTTCACAACTCTGTGGGTGCTGACTTTGGCCAAGACCCTGGAAGTGACAGAAGAAACTACATGGAGTTTTGCAAACCCAAACAAACCAAAAAGCCACCAACCAAAAGAACCCTCGCAAACCAGACCACCCCACCAGCAGAAGCAGAGCTCTGTGACTACCAAATAAAATACCTAGTTGAAGAGTTTTCCTCCTCCACTGAAAATTTCAATAATGAAATGGGCAGAAGTCCTAGGCTCAGTGAAATCAACAGCACTTCTTTTGTCTTATTATCCTTGTCATATTCAGTATCACTTTATCATCTTTAGTTTCTAATGCTCCTGAGGAACTGCAGAAGCAGAGAGTCATTTGAGTTTGTAGGAGAGGCTGCTGAAGACCTGGTCCTGCAGTCTATGGCACAGCTGAAGAAGCCTTCCCCTGCCCAAGGAAACTGCTTGTTTTGCCTTTGCTGAAACAAGCCTTGCAACATCCTGGGACGTGTGTTGTTACTTGGCTCATCCAAACACAGATCATCTTTCCAATGCTCTGTTATAAGCCAGTCCTCCAGTCACCTTTTTTACTGTTCTTTTGGCCCATTGTAAGAGCATGTAGTGACAGGACAAGGGGGAATGGCTTTAATCTGCCAGAGGAGAGACTGAGATGAGCTCTTTGGCAGAAATTCTTCCCTGTGAGGGTGCTGAGGCACTGGCACAGAGTGCCCAGAGAAGCTGTGGCTGCCCCATCCCTGGCAGTGTTCAAGGCCAGGTTGGACACAGGGGCTTGGAGCAACCTGCTCTAGTGGAAGGTGTCCCTGCCCGTGGCAGGGGTTGGAACTGGATGAGCTTTAAGGTCCCTTCCAACCCAAACCAGTCTGGGATTCTCTGATTCTGTATTTCAGTTTGTTCCTTTTTCCTCCATCACAGTGTGTCACAAGGTGTCTCCGTCCCAGTAGTGCATTCTCTACAGCAGATCCCATTCCCTCTGGAGAAGTCTCAGCGTATTTCTAGTAACATCCTTCCCATTTTCTTTCCTGGGCACAGAGATGAATTTCTGTGTTTGCCAGATACCCCTTTAATGCCTGCTGTTCTTCTTGCCACACAAAAATGCAGCCTCTTCCATTTTTAAGTGGAAAAACAATGACTGTAGCACTGGAGCAAGCGTGGATGAGGGGTTGCTCCTGTGGCTGTCGTCAGTAAGCTGTTTTGAAAGATGCAGCATATGTGGAGGTCGCTTATGTTTACATCTCATTTTGCAAGATAGACTGCAACTAGTCTGTTCATTAATTAAATGGAAGTAAACATGTACCAGAATATTGCCTGTTCTTATCTAAGAGGCTTTTTGTAACATTTGCTGTCTGTTGATACAACTGTCCTAATATATGCAGGACTGATTTGATACAATATCATTAGTGACGTGGAAAGACACTTTGAGATTAGAACAGAGAGTATATTCTTTATCATCTGATACTTATTGTCTGATGGTTTACACCAGGAAGAGTACCTATTATAGAAGAAACTTTGCAGCATGTATTTATTTATGCCCCACTTGATGAGCATAATGAGAACCTAGGAAGTTTTTAGTCACTAAACATCAGGGAGGCTGGCACAAAGCACTGCTCATCTGCAATAAAGACTTTGTTGACAGTTAGATCTTAGGATTCCCTTCTCTCAGGTGCAGGTGTTGGCAGAAGATGAGCTCTGATACTACCACATGGTCTGCTAAAAAGGCCAGCTACTGTTGTCTGAGATTTATGGGAGCACTCAGTTTGTAAGACAGGATGCCCTTGCCCTCACACGTGTCCTTTGTCATTCTGCAGCGAGTGCTGGTAGGACAGGGATAAAGGCATTTGCTTTCCCTTCAGGTTTCGTATGAGGAACTAGCAAAAAGAGACATCTAAACAAAGAAATCTGGGTGTTATTGTGGCTTCTGTCATTTTTCAACTGACTCGGAAGATCAAAATGAAACCTTTGGTCAAGGGAAATTACATTCCCTTTGATACTCTGGATGAAGAAAGAAGTCCTGGGCACCACGTGAGGACAGAAGCTGGGATTTTATTAATGTTTTAAATAGGGATACATTTTGTTCTCCGGACTCTGTGAGAATGGTGACTCTGGTTTGAGTTATACCACTGAAATGGAAACTGCTTCCTGCAGGACCAGAGATCATTTTGTTCTGCAGAAAGGCCAGATGCTGTCACTGCCTGGATCTTGGTATAAAGCTTTAGGGTGAGCTCAAGACAGCCCACGCCAAAGCTTCTGCTGCTGCTCTAAAGCCTCCAAAATCAGGCCAAGTTTTAATTCTTTGACATTGGAATAAGACAAAATAGTAGCAAGCAGAAAGTACTTCTCATTTAAATGTAGTTTTATAATGTTTTGAAGCAGTTATGCTGGTGCTGATGTCCCTTTAGTGTTAAAATGTCTTTAGCTCATTTGCAGATCTAGTTCTGCTCACTTGTACCTATGCTTTGCTTCAAAGTTTAGTTTTTGCACCCTTTTGGTCAAGGGGAGTGATTTGGACTGGCTTGGAACCAAGAACAAGTCCTGTGAGCCTTCTTTTTGTCTCTGTCATAGTAAATAGCTTGTTTTCCTCAAAATGTCAACTTGTTGCACCTTCTCCAGACAAATCATGTATAGCTACACAGGAAAGCAGAGAAGCTTGATCTTCCTGGGGGTTTAGTTCTCAGTAAGGAAGCTGGTTTCATTTGATAAATACTTCAGCGTGTGTTTTCCCCAGTGTAACAGGACATATTCATTCCCAAGCTGGGAAGTGTTTCTTAAAGTGTGATGGTAATGGAGTGTAGAATTGCTCATTGCTGAATTGAGCTGATGGTCTATAGAGCCTGTTGTCAATCTGCTGCTGGTGGACAGCCTGGGTGATTTAGGAAGCAGCACAACGCTTATGCATGAACTTGTGCTTGTATTGTGCCAGATACTATGATTGCTTCAATTACAGATTTGGTGATAGACCTTCACTTGCTTGGGGTGATGCTGTCCTTATTCTATGAAGCTGTATTAATGTAAAATTGCTAGCATTTAGTAAAGAAAGATGGCCCCCTATTTTTGTTCACCTGAAAAGCATCACATGCATTTAGTGTTCTGTACAAAGATGATCTTCTGCTGTCCCTCTTCCACACAAGGATTTTCATTCGCTTCAAGCAGGACAGTCTGGAGTTATCATGAACAGCTCTTTTTGCAGCCTTCTGTCCTCGGGCTGAGGTCTGTGTTTTTGAGAAACACATCACATGGAATATGCTGTATGTTCTTATCTAGAAACTTAGTCTCACTGGAGAGAAGTAGGGACCTCCGCCTAGGCAGGATTCTTCACTGAGGTCACTGCGTGCAGGCAGGGCGTTAAAACTCTTCATGGCTTGTTTTATATCAAAGTACAATGGCCAAATGGCATCTCCCCAAATCTGGGCTGAATCAAGTGGTCCTCCTAAGTAGGCTGTGCTTGAGAGTGTGACTGAGGTCCCACTGGTGTGGGGACAGATGAGACATGCAGCAATGCAGCTACTTTCCATCAGAAGGGCAGGTAAGTGCACCGTGTTGGACACCATCAGCCCCTGTAGCACGGTTTTCTCTGCCCCTGGTACAAGTAATTCATTGCCTTCAGTAGAAGTTTGTCCAAATCCTGTACAGAGTTTAAGCTGCTGTCGCAAACCTTCTTGGGAGCTAATATTTTCACTGCTGGGATAAGAATTCTTTGACCCTTATTACCACTTGTGTACATGTGCACATATTAGCCTGGCAGCAAGTTAAGTTTGAAATAGTCTATTGCTTTTATGACTCCTGTTGTTTAATAAATCATTAGAAGTATGATAGAGTTCCCCACCAGCATTTTTCTTGTCAGTATTCATTCTTTATATTGGTTGGCTTCAACTGTATGAGACACACTGGTGTGAGCATCCATTAATGCTCAATTTCCAGCTGATTATACTCAAAGGCAGTGTAAGGTGGGCCCAGCAGCATCTGTCCAACCTCAGTCTGGGCCAGGATTTCTCACTGCAGTCCTGATCATCTGAAACGCTGACATGATATTCTCATTAGGATCAGAATTGTGGGCATGCAGATCATGCTGTGATTGACCCAGCTGTAGTCTGCTTGCTGAACCTGAGATGTTTCTTGTTTCTTGGGGTCTTCTTCAATGAGCCAGGTCCTCAAAGACTTTTGTCCCTTTTTTTTCCCTTCCCACTTTAGGTAGGGCTTCCTTTCCCCTATTCACTGGGTTCCTTGGATAAATCATTTACCCATGAAAATAAGGACTACAGGAATGGATTTTGGCTTGGTTTGCTCCAAAATGAGCTTCGATGCGCTATCTTTAATTCAGAAGAAATACAAAGTGATTCCTGCCAAGAAGAGTTGTTAAAAGTCAGTTTTCTAAACAGCTGATGAAGGAATTAATTGGGACATTTCAAGTAGGTAATGGTGATTACAATGCCGTCTGAATGTAGCCCTTAAATCATTATTGTAGCCCCTTTCAAAAATCATTTTAGAGGATGGAGAAGCAGTTCTTGATAGCTAAGGACTGGCCGGTTGAGGACTGGAACTGGGTTAGAAGTTTGTTTGAATGCCAGATAAATCAGTCATATGTTGTTTCTTTTTTTATGATGCCAACAACACGTTTTCTTCGGCTGAGAAATCTGTTGTTGTTTTCCTCTGTCTTTCTGAAAAGGTAAATACAAAGATGTGCTTTTCATCATTGAGATCTGAGCCACTTGAGCACTTAGCACACCCACTGGCCAAAGGCTTGGAAGCAGTACATGGCCTAGACAGAGCAGGAAGGTGTTGTGGTCATGAAATAATTAGTCCGCAGTAAAAATACCAAGCAGCAAAACATCTCACAAGTATGTCAAGAAGTATTTGCTGGTGATGCCCTTTCCAAATAGAAGGGAGGAGTGGGCATCACCCCAGAGGTGGGTGAACTTACAATAGCGTGCGAAAAGACTTCACACCAAGAAACCCACAGGCACTGTAACGCCATGAGAGCCCCAAAGGGACCTCACAGCTGCTTACTGAGCTGCCTCAGGAGTGCAGTAGAGCCACCTGCAGCTGTCACACAATGCAATTTCCAGTTTAACATCTGGACTGTGTGGTTTTAATAGAAAATCTTGCCAGAAATGGTAGCAGGTTATTTTCTTTGTCTTGTGACATTACTGAGCATCGTGCGTGCGCTGTTGGGGTTGACAAATAAATTCTAAGCATCTATTTTAAGATGTTTATGACTACTCCAAAATAGCTGTCCTTTAGCTGAAAATCTTCCTTTCTATTCTCAGCCAAGATGTGGGTTTACTTGGAAAGTTTCAAATTCCATTTGATTGTTTTTTTACACTTTTGTGAATTTGATCAAAACCCCCTTCATGTCACCTGAAGAACTCTATCAGATTTACTTATTGCATTGCTTTTCAACGTATGTGCACATTTCTATCAAATATAAACTTGCGAGGTAGAGGAATCTCTGTTATTGCTAATTCCAGCACTTGGAAAATGCATTTCAAACTCTACTGAAGTGAGATAGATACCTTTTTTGTTTACCTTCTGACTTACAAGCTTCAGATTGTTCTTGTGGTTCGTTTTCTTCAGGCTTGCATTCTACCTTCTTGTGTGTTAGAACCTTAAATATCTATATTTGTGTTTAATGCTCAGCTGAATTCAGCAGTGGGGCTTTTTCCCTAATTTGGCAGATAATAAATTAGAAATTGCCTGATCAGCTCTTAATTTCTGCCAAATCTTGAAAGATTACACATTAGGGTTTTAAAGACCTTAAAAGAATACATATATATATACACACACATATGTATATACGCATATATACAGACACATATATATACACAATATATATATATATTTTTTGATTCATGGTTCTTAATATAAATTATGTTTGGTTATTTTCTTTTGATTCTCGATGCCTTTTTCTTTGTGGTTCTTTTCCTTGTCTTGCTGCTGCCCTTTCATTTAAAGCACATGTTCTGGCTTCATGATTGCAATTTAGTTTGGTATTTTAATCTTGGAAATATCATAAACACCTTCCCAGAATCTCTGAGCACTTTGTCTTAGAATTGATCCCCTTGGCATAATACCTCTAGGGGGTTCTTGTGAAGTATGAGGCTCAGATTTAGCACTAATCCACTACTAAATAAGATGAAATCTTCCCTTGATAAGAACAGTCCTGGGGGGTGATGCTTGTAGCAGAGTACTAAGTTTTCTTACAATTAGGGATACTAATAGGTCTTGAAGGCACAAAGTCATCGAGCTTCATAAACACCTTGGGATGTAAATATTTGCTTTGTAAATGAGTTAACTGAAGGTCTTGCCCAGAGTTCTGCAGCTGTGGTCCTGGCTGGGTACTGCTGCAATGGGGTTGTGCTGAGTACAGCTGTGATGGAGTCTGGGCTAGGTACCTCTGTGATGGGGTCCAGTCTGGGTACCACTGGGATGAGGGTCTGGGTTGGGATCCATCTGGGTACTGCTACCATGGGGTCCTGCCTGAGTACCACTGTCATGGGATTCAGGCTGAGTACTGTTGCAATGGGGTCTGGGCTGGGTACCGCTGTGATGCTGCCGGGGCACTGGAGCTGGGCAGCTGTGGCCAAGCCTCGTGCAGAGCCTGCTCCACACGGACTCACTGCATGGTTCTCTTGCTGGTTACCATGACATTTGATCACCTAGAAATAGGCTCCAGGAAGTCTGCGTCTTGTTCTGCTGCTCTCGGAGCTGGGATTTGCTATGTTCTGCTTGCTTGCGTTTGAGGGGGAGTGAGGCTGATAGCAGTATAATGCTAATTCCCTTCACCTTATCCTTGTTCCTTTCCAGATCAAAGAACCAGGCTACTGAATTTAAACAGATCTGTACCACAGATCATTTGACTTCCTTCTCACAGGTTTTGCATTTGCTCTTTTGGCAGCTGATTGATAATGTATTGAGATTTTCCTTTCTGCCTTACATCTCCATGGGTTAGCAGTCTGCTGTTACAACCCACACAGTGGTAGCTGGACTGCAGCACATCTACCCGCTGCACTACAGGACCATTTAGGACGTCCATACTTGCACGTTCGCAGTAGTGTAGTGCTGCTTCTAAAGTACTCTGGCTGTGATTAATTTATCTGCTTCCTAACAACCGAAGCTAATTAATAGCACTTAGAGCAGCTAACATTGCTCAGACATCTGTGCATTGTACAGTTGTTCTTACGGTGGCTGATCAACAGAATTAAACATAGGACAACTAAAAGGATCTAGCAAAAATGGCAAAATATTCTTATATAACAATGCATTCAGTGCCTGAAATGCTTCTTATTCAAGGATCTCAGCCTCTTAAAATACTTCCTGAACTTTGTTTATTTGCAGCTAAAGAAGTGGAAGCTGGAAGTAGGCATATGGTATAGGTGCTACGTTTGTTTATTCCTGCCATTTCATTAGTTTTCTATTGAGCTAAGTGGTTCAGGAAGAATCAAAAACGTATCAGAATGATCTTTATATTAATTCTAAGTCATGAAAAATAAGGCTTTTCAATTCTATGGCATTAAAGAATGTGCAAATGAACTTAATCTTTGTGTGTGCCTCTTCATGAGGTTTCTCTTTTGCAGCCACTGTCTTTTAAATACTCTAGCAGAGACATTCAAGCTACAGGAAGATGAGAAGAGCAGATAGTGTCTGTAAGCCAGCAGCCCTCTTTCAGTCCTCCTTACCTTTTGACAGATGAGGAAGGCCAATCTTTGCTACAATCTCAAGGCACCTGGGAAAATAGAAGTAACTTCGTTAATATCTTAGTAGGTCAGGACCAACAGTGTTAATCACAGTACGCTGGCTTGATTCCAGTTAGGAAATGAGAATCTGCTGAGGGAACGCACCCCGTTGTATTTCCAGTGATTCACTTTTTGTCTTACGTAGTGTGGGGTCGCTGAGCAAAGTTAAAGAGCTTCCCAGCCACCAGAAACGTTTTAACGCTGGATGAGGTCAACCTGTGCTGACTTGACCTCCATGCCCATCAGCTTAGTTTATGGAAGTTACTTTATAAAGAAAACCAAGTGCAGTGCCCTACCTGAAGGGACGCTCAGCCACTGAGTTACAGGGGACAACTCCAGAAGTGTGTGTGTCAATGAAGACTGAGGGCTCTGATGACTGGTGAGCTATTGTGGGCTGTGCGTGTGTTAGAAGTCTCTTTTCATAATGTTTCTGTCTCCCTGCTGGGAGCAGTTAGTGTGGGAATGTTAGAGCACGCAGGGTGGTAGGAGCTTCTTCTGTAAGGGGTAAGTAAAACAGGATAGAGAAGTGAAGCTTCTGCAACTGGTGGTACTGAAATAACCCAAGGCTTCTGGTTTTACTACTTCTAAAGAGCTGAAATTAAGATAGTCGTAGTGGGGAAGCATTTAAAGAACACTTTGCAAGGATAAAGCCTTTAACAAAAGAAGACAGGGGTTTTGTGTTGGGTTTTTATTCATAACAGAAATGTTTTGCTGCAAATAGCTAATATTGATCAAACTAAGCTGTCTCTCAAGGTATCTAAATGTGGCTGAGTAGGTTCCAGTGAGTTTTGGACAATGGGAGCACTCAATAAGAAGAGAGGAAAAAGGCACGCTTAATACCATCTGTTGAACTGGAGCTTTTTAATCGGAGCTGAGCTCTGAAGGAGCCAGGTGTTATTTTGCTCCTGGCAGCAATTGAAACATCACAGGCTTTTCATGACATCACGTCTTCTCCATGCCTTAACCAGTGACTCATTTTGCTTGCCTGTTTGTTCCTATTTCTAGCTACCAGCAGGAACAGTAAGCACAACGTTAGCATTCTGTTATTAATGGCATAGGTCACTCTCTTCGCTCACCCTTGTCTTTCTTGGTGGGTTGTTTTTCACCGCCCTCTTCTTCTTTCTCAAGGTGACTTTTTTCTTTATCTGATGCTTTCTTGATGGCTTCCACTCAAAAGTCTACTTTTGCAAAGGAAATGTGTGTGTTAATGATAAATCCAGGAGCTCTGATTGCAGAGCAGAGCCCTTATGTGCTGAGCACTGGATGAACACGCAGCTGAGGAAATCTCAGCCCCAGAGAGCGTGCATATCCTGACATGAGAGTAGTGGGATGGAAACATACCACCCACCTCACAGCAGGCATCAGTAGTGTTGACCAAAACAACTGGAATTGCCAAAGATCATGAGAAATTCAACTCTTTGCGTTACAACAGTCCAGAAATTCAAGGAAACGCTGCTTTGAGCAGCTAGCAAGGTCCAGTGAGGAAGGCAGAACAGAGCAGCAGCAGAGAAGGCTGCATGTGAGCGTGAATGTTTCCTCATCTGTGCAGAAGGGAAAGTAAACAGGTCTTGGACATAAAAGGGTCAGTTGTTACTGAGCCCCAGAGTGGCCTGTAGCAGAACAAACAGCCCTCTGCCTTCAGGATGTCTCTTTATTTGTTCCTTATTTAGGTTATCTGTCATGTAGAGAGCAGGAGCTTAGGTGGCCAGTCTTGCTGAGAACTGAGCTGTGTTTGCAGGGAGTCAGATGTTTCCTAACACTTTGATGTCTAATAACTTCCTACCCCTATAACCACAGGGCCGTGAAGTTGATTATCCTGTCCCCAAGGCTGACCAAACTCCAAACAAAGAACTATGGTGTAGGTGTCACGATGTGACACTGAACAGCAGGGAACAAGAGGTCACTCCTCCTTCACCATAGCTGATGAAGCCCCGAAACTGTGGTTGGTGCTGGTTGTTGGAGTTGATGTAGCCTCTGTTCTGACTCTGAACAGCCTAAGCAAGGATGATGCTAAGTACATGCATCCTGTAATTGCTGCCAACCAGCTGGACAACGGGTAACTCTTATTCTTACTTATTATTCTTCTCGAAAATAAACCCCCAAACTCCAAACAAAACAAGCAAAAAGCCGTAATCCTTTACAAGAAATCAGAAGGTTTATTTCTTCAGAGGCTGTTTGTCACATACACTGCTAGAGCAGTCATGAGGGCATTAAACCCAGTACAGATGAGAAGTTTCAGTGACATTTTATTTGGAACAAAGAACTCGTGGCTGGCAATCTTCACTAGAAGAACAACAGTTCAGAACCAGGGATTCTGCTTTTTCAGACCTGCAGCAAAGAGCATCTGTCATGATTTAAAATCTCAGATTATGTTTCCTGTACAGGTACCTTGCTGTTTGTGCTGAGACAGCCAAGTACATTGAAGTAAACCTGGTTGTGCTCCTGTTGTGAATGTTTTTGTGATGGATCTTGTGAGTAGCGGGCATCTGCACGTAATGCAAATGCATTTAGTTCTTTTTCTCCCTTGATAAACACTGAATTTTGATTGCTCATTAATGCAAAACCTTCAGATCTGTGTTTCAAGCTACCAACTGATGGTCTTGTGGGTTTTTCAATAGTTTGTGTCAAGGACAGGCACATATGTAAGCTACAGAAGAACACATTACACATTGGTGTAAATATACTGAGACCCTTCCATGCTTGGTTACAGCCCGGCTTTCTTGATTCTTCTTCAGGGACAGCCCAACAGGCTGAAGGCTCAGGCTTTCCTTCCTAGGCGTTTGGCTAGACTGTTAATTAGAGCTACCCCAGGTTTCTGCTGATCCCTGCCTCTGCCTCATCTCCTTGTCTTCTAATGAGTTTGTGGTCTACCTGGAAATCTTGCAAGCAGCTTGAGGGAGCAGAGAAGCAATCTGCATCAGTTATTTTCTCCTTCGTTAGATAAATGTCTTGCACATAAAATCCTGCAATGCCTTATTACCAAAGGCTTTGTGGTGTTTTAAACTCTGCAAGGACAGCTAATGTACACGCTGAAGAAACTGAGCTCGGATTTTGCAGTTTGTTTAATTGTGTTGATGTTGAAGTGGGGGGGGGTAGGGGATGGTCAGTGGAGCTTGTATAAAACAAGGTGTGAGTCAAGAAAATTAAGCCAGTTCACATCTGTCTAAGAAGCTAACATAACCTGAGGGGGGAAAGGTCACTTCAGGGTGGTATTACAGAGATTCAGATGGATTTGGAGTAATGCAACTAAAAACATTCAAGGGGAGATGGCGTGCTCTGTACCTGTACAGTGAAACAGAAACAAGAATCCATCAAGAGACCCCTATAGAGATGAATCACATCTCTGCCTTACCCCATAGCCACCAGGGCAAGGTTATGAATAAACTTCACATACCATGAAATATAGGATGCCTTTTCCCCTCTCACACACTGCCTGTGAGATGGTAGGCACCTAAGTCTATACTAATGAATATGCAAATGACCTTCCTAATGAGGGAAGTGCATTGTCTGCCAGAGAACAGACGATGACTAAGGAAGCACATGTAGCCCTTTGGGGTCCTGCACCTCCTCCAGCCACGTCCCTGTTTCTTGCTAATGGATAAATTGGAGTCCACCTCCCTGCACAGGGGGTTTGTAGGGAGAATAGCGAAATCAGCAAACCAGAATTACCACATTTCAGCACTTCCTGGCAATAGCACAGTTTGCATTCACACAGATTAACTCTATAGGCTGAGTGCAGATCCTCGCTGAGCCGAGGCACTGGACTCATCCCACAGGATTTGAAAGCCACCCTGCGCGTCCCTTGGGGCCGCTGCCTGGAACAGCCTGGATGCACATCCTCACAGCTAACTTCTTGCTCAGAGCTGTTGTCAAATGTGATTTCTTTCCAAACTGTTCTGCATGTAGCTAGCCCATGTGCCTTGCTGTTGCTTACTGCCTGGTCACAGCCCCATGCCCTAAGACAAAATGAGAACTAGTTCAACACACAGCAGAAAACAGAAGATGAGATTTGGGAGATCCTGGCAATATAGGTGTAAAACAATAATGCCGTGGGCTTGAGAACTGAAGAAGCCTGACTTCCTAAGGATGTATTTCTTTTTGTTGGTTGCGGGATCTGAGAAGTTGCTAATACTGATTGAGGTCTTTTTCCTAATGAGGCATGAAGAAAGCCTCCCTCCTGTGGATCTTTTGGTGTTGGAAAAAGATAAGCGTTGAACTAAGCTTTTTACCCAGCTTGCTAAGGGATGCTTAAAGTCTCTCTTCCCCTTACCAACTATTTTCACGACATTTGTAAGAATGTACCTTTGAGGGTGTTTCCTTTCAGTCAAATATTATGGGCATATCCACATTCATGTGTGGAGACTGATGATTCAATAAGCCTTGTGTCAATGGGAAATTGGGCTAAAATAGAGCAGCTATCATGTCTGAATAAGCAGAGCAATACTGTTGCCACTGAGACCTTCCCCACTCGAAGAGTTATAGTTGGGATCTAGTTGTCGCGGCTGGTTTAGCAGTTCAGCAGCTAAGCGAGGATGTGGTGTCAATGACTATGAGAGTGCTCTGTAATGGATTTATCACGGTAGGAGAAGACACGGTCACTCAGGCTGCAAGGTGTAGTCCACCTTGTTCTCGTACTTCTTGTCGGGAGGGAACAGAACCGTTTCTCAGGCAGTGTGCAACGCTTTGCTGTGATCAGCCAATGGACTACCCTGCCTTGAAATAAATGCACAAGTTTCAAGGAAAAATCCCTTCTTTTTTCCAGAGGATTGGTGGAGAAACAGCAAGATTCCTGCTGCAGAATTTCTCCCTGGGAAATTCGCGGTGTGTTACAGCTGTGGATGGTCTCACACTAGTGCAATAGGCAGTGTCTTTTAAGCAAGCTGCAGGGAGCTTATTTACAAGCGCTTGCCTCCTGCAGAGAGCCTCTGTGATATTCTGGTGCAGAACAACAGGCGATCATTGTTGTTTTCCCCTTTCGCAGGCTGGCTAGTATGTGTTCTGGGAGGGCTGACACTGTCTCCTGCATGCAGCAAAAACAAAGCTGCATGTATGGGAATGATGAACAGGAGGGTTTTAAAGCTGAGTAGTTTCTGACCCACTGCACATTGTGTGTTTTCTGGGGCTCTGGTGATGTGTTATGTCTGATCAGAAACTGTCTCAATACTCTGGCAAGAGTGCTTTACATGGATTTATTTCACTCTTCCAACTAGCCATGTGATAGATAAGTCCTTCAGGGCCTTTTTCTCTAGAGAAGAGGAACCTTAATCATCACATTTTAAACCAGTGGCAGTAAATGCTTTCTTAAGTGTGGGTTTTGCGAGGACTAAAGGAGCATTCCTTTCAGAACTGCTAACCCTTAGGAGTAACTAGCAGTCAACACCTTATGGTGAGCTTGAGCTTTGAAAGTAAGGCCTTTTGCCTCCCTGCAGCTCTTTCACAAGAGGTGCCATTTCTCAAAACATAGATGAAATGTGGTTGTTCAAATAATAGATAACTTCCTGAATGAGAGAGGCGTTAAGCACACAACTCTTCTTGATTCAGAAGGCAGGTCCAAAGGGGGCGAATTGGATGCAGGACTGTTGATCTGATGTAGAAACACTCCTCAGCTTAAGAGCCGGCAGCTAGAATGTGAGGAGTAAATGTTGCTGGCATCCACCAGATGGTATTTGACATGTTTTTTAGCTCACAAGTCTTCTGTTGTATATGTCACAGTTTCACCTTTATGCTGCCAGACTGAACATAGAAATGACAACTGCAGGTAGAGGTGTTCTACAGCACTCTACAGACAAAGAGAATTAAATGGAACTTAGTAAATCTCTGATTAGTATGTGCACCTCAGAACCTCAGATGTCGTGAGTGGGATATTCCATGTTGAATTCCTTTTGTCGAGTAATTTTCATTGCATCAAGTCTTTAATTGTTGTCTTTAACCCCAGGTGAGAGTCACCTGCAATATCTGCTCAAGGGTATTTTCCTGACTGCAACACTAAATTGCAACACGTAAATGCCTTTTGCCTGCTACAGTCCTGGGCTGTTTTCTGTTGCCTGTGCTTTGAAGTGTCAGCTCTCAGTGAACTCTGCTAATGTTTTATTATTGCCTTGAGGCCGAGGCAGAGAAGAGCAATTAAAGGGTTGACATCTTTGGTATTTTTTTCATAGAACATGTGTCACAATGCATTTAAGAAATCACTGTTTATGCAAAAGCCTAATTAATCCTAAAATGTAAGGACAGTTCGTTTCAGATGGGAGCAAATGAGGGTTTTAAAATGTATAACAACAAGGAGTGGTTGCCTTGCTTTAGGCACAGGACCTCATTACAAATGCTGTTTCTGAGAATTGGAGTCTTAAAGCCTAAATATTCCTTTCTGTTCCAGGATACAGCCGGACAAGAAAGATACAGGACCATCACTACTGCCTACTACCGAGGAGCCATGGGCTTCGTCCTCATGTATGATATCACCAGTGAAGACTCCTTCAATGCAGTGCAGGACTGGTATGAAATACTGCTGGGTTTGGGTTGGTTTGGGTTTTGGCCAATTCTCTCCTCACAGCTTGTTTGTTGAGAACATCAGACACCCCATCCTCCACGGTGCTTTGCATCACCCTGTTCTTTCTTCTTCATCTGAACTCTGGGATAAATAACTTAGGTTTTAAACGCTCCTCTAGAAAATGCTCCACAGCTTCACTTTAATGAAGAAGTTATAATTAAAACATAGTGGCTTTGAAAAGTTTTAATTTGTTCCAAAGAAATGAATCCTTTAATGCATTATCTGGGGTTGGGAGGTTTTCTGTGCTGCTAAAACAGTGGCTGTTAGCATCAAATCTCATTTAAAATCTAATAAGGCTAAATCTTTCCAAACTGCTTTGAAAAAGGGTTTGGTTGTTGTTGGGTTTGTTTGGATTTTGGGTTGTTTTTCTCCAAGGGTAGGCATATGGAACATTATTCACCTTGCCTAGCTCAACATAAGTAAAAATCTAACTTTATCCATTTAAAAGTTGTGAAGTTGAAATTAGTCGTAGTGGTAATAGCAGGAGGAAGAACAAGGCCTAGGACAGAAAGCAAGCATACCCCTTGAAAGCCAGTCTGTTACCACTGACTACAGAAAGCAGCTGGACAGGTCAAGTAAGGCAGTGTTCGGTGAGGAATGGTGGGATGAGGGAGAAGGAGTTACCTATTAAATGTGAAAGGTGGGGGCTTAGCCCTAAAATTAGGTAAGGAATGGCTTCTCAACTGTTGCAAGCTCCTCTGGCTCCACTGAATTCAGGCAGAAACACCAGAAAATTATTTCTGCACTTCCTGGTGACAGAAAGCAAGGAAATATTTATGGCTTACTGTGACAGAAGAAAGCATCAGGTCAGTTGCTATAAAAAGTCCATGGCAGTATCAAAGCTGCATTGGCACTACACTGGTACAGACTGGTCTAACTAGCATTTAGTGTGCATTTCCCCTTCCCCACCTGGAGGTCCCCTAATAACTCATGCCACCTCTGTTCCTCCTTGGGAAGAAATGTCCCACCTCACTCCACACTGATCTGATTTTGGAAGCAGAGCTGCAGCCCAGACCTTCCTGCATTCCTGCCTTCTGGATAAGTACATGTACAGAGCAGGAAGAGTAAGTGGTCTTGCCAGAAGGGCCAGAGCATGTTACTGTAGTGCCTGGAGCCTCCTTGGAGGTAGGGGATACAATCCAGCACAGTGCCTGCGGTGAAAACACCTGAGCTGCTGCTGTGAGGCAGTTGCTGTGGGCACAGCATGGATAAGCAGAAGGTTGGACCCCGTTGCTGGATCTTGTGTTCTGATGTGGCATCCTCAGAAAGTGACACCAGAGTTCGTGGAGGAAATACAGTGCATGGGGAGGTAGGGGAAAGGCTGCATTTATCCTTAGAAGTAGTATCCCTCTGTTTCCCCCCAGACTTGTAATCCTGTTGCTGTCAGCAGGTAGATATGGTCAGCATGCAAAGACAGGTGATGCAGCTGTCAGTGAAATCTCCCAAGTCTGCTGGATTGATTTGCAGTGATCTCTGTGACCCACCAGGAGCATGTGATACATGCTGGCTATGGCACTGGCTCTTAGCATCCAGCTCAGTTTGGCTTTCTGTTGAACACCTATTCTGTATCCCCTGATCTAGGTTGTGACTCAGAAACCACAACAGTGTGGTTTGTTGTGGATAGTAATTTGGCCTTCTCCCAAAGCTGCCTATTATTTATTCTTGCTGTCCACTGAAGCAGATGGTCCGGATCATCACATCTAAGGATGCAGTCTCCACTCCCACCCCATCTCCAGTACCCTGACACCATGCTGCAGGAGGTGGACAGCAGCACCTTCCCTGAGCTGTCCTTCACCAGCTAATGACAGAGGAATAATTTTTTCCTTGCTGAAAACACAAACCCACAGGTTTTGCCAAACCCAGGTCCCTCCATGTGGCACATTGGCCACCAAGCTCGGGTGAAGCTGTTTCTGCTTCGTGTGTCTGCATGGGGATTTTTCCCGTAGGAGTGCAGGTATGTGAGCTAGGGCAATATCTTTCACTAAAGTGAATATTTTCAGCTTGGTTACCTGGTGAAACAAGATACATGCGAGCACACAGTTCATCTGCCTCTCTGTCTGTCAGTTCTGCTCTGATAAGTTTTACTTAACAGTCGTAACATAGCCCAGAATAGCAAATCTCAGTCTCTGAGCTGATGCTCTTTTGAAGTTTCTACAGGTGAAGTTTAAGCTGAAGTATTGGAAGTGGTCTAAGCTCCATTCCGTCAAAGGCAGCGCTGAAAGAGCAAGAATTGGGAAAGGTCATCTTTGTCTGTTTGACTTCATGTCTTCCCGTGCCATGGGGACTGCATGAATATCATTTCTAAGAGCACCTTGTCAGCCAAAGGACAGAGGTGAACCATCAGTTCATTTGTACTCTGTATGTTAGGAATCCTTCCAGCCACTTGGAAGATTGGGGGGGCCCAAATCACGTAGTGGAGTGGATAAAATCGGTCCTTTTCTTCCCTTCTGAAGCTTGTCCAGGGCAGAGGACTGTAGCAAAGCCAGCATCGCTGTGCCAGCAGAGTCCTCTAGTGGCGGTACAATTAAGAGATGGTTTTCTTCTCCCAGTCTGCAGAATTGCTTTCCTGACTTCCAAAGGGACAAGAAATGGAAACAAAAGCTTTTTGCCTGGTGCTGCTCTATCAGCCTCTGCCATTTACTGGCATAGCGAGTAGGTAGGATTTTTTGGGTGGTTTTCACCATCCTGGGTGATGCAGTTATGCTTCAAAAAATATTATACTGGATCTGGTCTTCAGTCAGGAGCTGTACCCTCCATGGAAGATTATGGTGTCTGCTACTTGAGTTCATTTAGCTCAGAGTCTTTATCTTCATCAGCCTGGTCCATTCTTCAGGTCAAGTGTAAGTCAGAAGCATGCCAAATGATAAGAACAGGGCAGTTTACTGCAAAGAGGACAGGGGCAGACAAAAAAATCAAGAAGACCCTCCTGTTGAGTCCTGAGGTTCAGAAGGAACCCCTTTGCTTGCTAAGCTCCTCAGAGAGGAGTCTAGGTGTGCTTGTATCCCAGCTTAGTCCCAGACTTGGTCAGTGGTATGTGTCTAAAGAATTATACCTGCACAATTAGTTACTTATATTACCTAGCTAAGATTTCAACCTTTAGCATCCTATTGGTCACTTGCTGACAATCTGTTGCAGGAAGGAATCTCTCAGACTCGAGGAGCAACCTTGAGGGTGTCCCTACTCGAAGGGAGACATGGGCGTACAGCCCATTGCTGTGCAGCAGGGCTCGCTGGGCCTCTTACTCTGTAAGAGAAGATCATGGAATCATAATCATATCTGCTTACCAGCTACAGAAGTTAGGGGGTTTCTTTTCCAAACTTGGCTAGAACCAAGCCTTGACCAGCACTATGGTTGGGGGGGGGGTGTGTGCACATTGCTCAGATTATCCCTTGTCTATTGAGTCGTTAGCTGTCTCCACTTAATCCACTTTGAGTCTGATGTAGCCATCACAACCAGATGCATCCATTACAGCCACCACTGGTGGTTATCACTTGGGCAGTCAGGTTGGAGGTGGGGGGAAGCTCACAGCCACAATGTCAAAGTTGTAAGACGCTCTTTACCTTGCAAGGAAGGTGTGTGGCCTGAAAAGTGAGTTGTCTCTCTGCTTACAGAGCTTTAGGTGGGGCTACAACAAACCACACTATTTCTGAGAGCATACTTCAACCCTCACTGAAGTCAAGCGGGGCAAACACATGGGATATATGCAAAAGCTAAGAGCCAAGCTCATCCTAGGTCATCTTCTATCCTGCAAGCTTCCCAAAATTATAGCAATTAATGCTACACATCCTCTTTCTTTTAAGTGTTCTGCTAGCCCAGATGGCTAATGATGCATTTTTCAGTGTCCAGCTACAGTAAACTCAACTGGTGAGTTGAATATTTTGTCATAAATGCAGCATGATGCAGCAGATGGGCTGACCTTTTAGTCATCGAGAATAAATCAGCACTACTCAGTTAATGTTGAAGTAAACCCAGTAAGGAACTTGTTATCCTTCCCAGTTATTCCTAAAATAGCATGTGTGGATGGAATGTGAGTGTTTCTCTGGCATAAAAGATGAGTAAGCCACTTGCCATGTGATCATGGGGCTGGGTTCATAGAATAAATACAATCAGGCTTAGGATGATACCTCAAGAAGATCATCAGCTATTTTATAATACAAAGTGATGCCCCTTCTACTAACTTTGGCTGCTGTTCATCCCAGTCCATTCTCATTGGCTGGACATAATTCCTCAGTCCTAAAACTGTATCTCTTCATGAAATCTTGGAATGGGTCAAGTTGTGTACAGTATCATCTATGGGTTTTACACTAGGATATTCCTCAATCCTGAAGCCTGTTAATTCCTGCTGGTGCCCTGCCTACTGCTCCTTAGGGATTCAGTTTTTAAGATGCTGTGTAAGCAGGCGGCCAGCATGAGTCTCAGCCCATCTCATTGCTTTCTCTTGTGTCATCTCTTCCTGCAGAAAACAAGATAAAAGCATGAATAAACATCTGAACCAGAGACCTAGCACTCCAAGTAAGCTCTTGCCCATGTCAAACTATTAACTTCTGCTGAGCTCGTAGGGGTGTGCATAGATCTCAGAATTCCTCTTCATAACTACACCGAAATTGTGGGAAGGTGGCCTTGCACAAAGTGACCTCTCTCTCAAACAAGTCTTTTCCCTTCTAGACCCCTCCAGCATCTTAGAGCTTATATCCTCCCTCTAGCTGGCAAATTCCCATAGCAGGTTGTGCTTTGTTATTCCCCAGGCCCTTTCGCAAAGCTCTGACATCCCCTCTAAGACTGCCTCCCGTGTGTGTGTATGGTGCACTTTACCTCTCTGCTCTGGCTCATTGGCATGTGACTGCTTTAACAGCCTCCTGACCTGCCCACAAGGGAAATGACACTCTCTCTCGCAGTCTGCCCTATGATGTCTTCCTTAGGTGATCTTTTTACCACACTTTTCATATGGGTGGGTGTCCCAAAGAGGATTCTGGTTTGCTTTGTGTCACTCCAGAAATGCTTCTAAACCAAGTAAAGGCATTCTTTCTCCTGAATGAGGAGGATCATGGCTGTATATCAGCTATTCAGACAAGTTCTCCAGGTACTATATGAATGTGAAGTACAGTCTTTCTTTCATTCACCTGAATCATTAATCATTATTAATTCCCATGAACAATTATCTTAAAGCAGCTGAGAAAGAGTAAGATACACAATTTAAATGCATTTGGGCGTATCTAGAACATGACCTATTCTCTTGCTCCTTGAATGGTAAAGATACAACAGATTGTCTGAGAAGCCTTAAAGGATTAAACCTGAGTGACTTTCCGTACTGCAGTGTGACAAAGAGCACAGTCAGGTTATTTCACAAGAAAAAAACATACATGGACAAAAGCAAAGATGGGTTTTACCTTATATTTGAAAGTAATTAATCTTGTTTAAATAAGATGCACATCCTGTAGGTGAGTGAAATGGTTAAATGACTTTTCCTGGCTTTCTAGATATCTTTCTTTTTAGTAGGCTCCTTTGACAGTTACTATTTGACACTAGCTTAATAGTTTTGTGTGCAGATAAATCAGCGATTTATACCTCATTTGAAACTGTACTGAAACTAGGATATACTCAGTATTTGATACTGTCAAGTAAATAGAAAATAGTATGGAAACTCCTGCTTTGGACAACCTGGACAATTTCATAAGAGGGAAGGAAAAATTGGTTAAATATAACTTTGATTTAAGAGACAGTTGGGTTCACATATCATCAGCTGTATTAAGGTTTCAGTCTGACCTCCAAATTAGGCTGTTGATATACCCATGGAACTGTGAACCTGAGACTTGTTTTTCTTCTAAGTGTGAAGCATAAACCCCATCCTTTATCGTCAATTTGGGGAATTCAGCACAAATAAAGCAGAGCATTGTTGCTGTGTCACAGAAACATGTTTTCCCCAGTGTGTATATTGGACTGCCCTGGCGGTTGTTGTAACACCTTAATTGCACAAGCCTTGCTGTTTGTTTGTTTGTTTATCTTTCCAGAAGCTTCTGGAAATTTGCTGCCTTTCTTCTGGTATGGGGATCAGGGTTTCTTTTAGACATTCATCTTCACAGGATACCCGAAAGGGGCTCTTCATCAGGGACTGTAGCGATAGGACAAGGGGTAATGGGTTTAAACTGAAACAGGGGAAGTTCAGGTTCCTTATGGAAGAAGTTCTTCCCTGTGAGGGTGCTGAGGCACTGGCACAGGGTGCCCAGAGAAGCTGTGGCTGCCCCATCCCTGGCAGTGTTCAAGGCCAGGTTGGACACAGGGGCTTGGGGCAACCTGCTCTAGTGAGAGGTGCCCCTGCCCGTGGCAAGGGTTGGAACTGGATGATCTTAAGGTCTTTTCCAACCCAAACCAGTCTGGGATTCTGTGATTCTATAACTTATTCCTAGTAAGTGTAAATGTCAGTATTATGTGAGAGGTTTTTCACTAACCTATACGGACAAGGAGGAGTTTTTGTGGGGGATCCTTCATGGGGTTTTGTCTTCTTTCTAATTATCTAAGTAACTCTGTTGAAATAGCTAAGATTTGGCAGTTTATCCCCATATAACCCCTCATGGACTGAAATGAATCCAGAGAGAGGACTGAGAGTCAGAAGAGGAGCCTGGATATAAGTGTTTCAAATGAAAGCTGGAGAGACTTTCTTTCTCTGTATTCCTTATGGAGGGAGACTGGGGAGATTTCATCTTCCTGCACTCTTGGTTGATTTCTGAGGTCACCCCTTCTGTGATGAGCTTTTCCATAGACATCTGTGGAGTAACGTGACTGGCTGCTTCCCATGGAAAAGGCAAGTAAGCAGCTCAAACTAATTAAAAGTTATCCTTAGCAGATCAGAACTGGAGGCTGCTGCTAACTCAAAAGAGCAGGAATTGAGTGCTTTATTGTTAAGGGAGTTCAAGCAATCTAGAGAGAAGTGAAAATATGAGGGGGATTCCTGGCTCTCCTGGGAAATGGGTTTGCCTGAAACTATAGTATCCTGTATGGAGGAGTGATGAGCAGGGGTGGAGTGGGAAGGTGAGTTAGGCACTGGAGGAGGTAGAGGAGGGAAAGAATGAATTGCTTCTGGCAGAGCAGCCTAATTACCTTTGGGAAGGAGGAAGGCTTAAAAGATAGAGCTGGCTTAGTGAAGGTAAAATAGGTTGGGCCTGTCTGAAAAAAACAAATGCTACCAAGCTAATACTGTTCTGTTGCTGGCTCTGTGACACCTCTGCAAGGATGACGGGAAGGGACCAGCCTCTCAGGATAAACAGAACAAAAATCTGCTGTTTTGTCATAGAAAAACTATGAAGTGGCCAAATATAAGGTCAGACTTGTAGAATCATAGAATAGTTAGGGTTGGAAAGGACCTTAAGACCATCCAGTTCCAACCCCCTGCCATGGGCAGGGACTTCTCACACTAGACCATGTCACCCAAGGCTCTGTCCAACCTGGCCTTGGACACTGCCAGGACTCCTGGGATCCATAGCTAGCTCCACTCCAGTTTCAGCATATGAGCTACAGAGAGCTTTAGAGGCTTTAAGTTCATCCCAGTGCTCCTGCTTAAGCTTCCACTCACTTAATCCCTCTGTCATTGAAATTAGTGTTTGTTCAATACTTACCGTCTGTCATTGCATCCGTTGTTTCCTGCCTTAGGTATCACTTAATCCTGCTGGGTTCAAATATTAGCTCTCAGAGCCTTACCTTCCCGATGTGGTACATTTCTGTTTCTCTTTAGCAATTGTTTCCATGTTGCTATGCAGTTTCAGTTTCCTTGAAGAAGTTTTCCTGTTCAAGCCAAGGTGACTTGATGCTTCCATCTTTTTGACTCTCAAAACACAATTTCTTATGGTGTTACTAAAACTGCAGCTAAAAGAGCATTTTGTTTGTCTGCTCCCTGCTCTAGTGGAAGGTGTCCCTGCCTGTGGCAAGGAGTTGGAACTGGATGAGCTTTAAGGTCCCTTCCGACCCAAACCATTCTGTGATTGTTGTTATGTGTTTTATAAGAGGTTGTAAATCTAGCATGAAATGTGTATCTATCGTATGGTTTTCTCTATAGGGACAATATCCTTAAGAGATGTAATTGATTGTGACTCCCCTGACAGGTTACAGCTGAAGGAGAATAAGCTTTTTCTTTGTCCCTAGACTTCAGAAATTACCAAGTTCAGCTCTTCAGTAAGGCTGGATCTTATGATTTTAAAACACTTGCAAAGCCTTAACAAGAAACTTTGTTGTCACATGAAGTTAAGGAGTAGTAAAATAGAATGGTACTATAAATGATGTAGTTTGCAGTCTTGCTTTGTGTGTAAGATCGGTCATTTGTCTTTTAACCAACACAGTCTTGGACGCCGATGTTGTCATTAATAGTACTTGTTTTTATACTTAATGTATGATTGTATTTTGGCATAGCTGGTGGAACGTAACAATCTTTTTTGCTCTCCTGCAGGGCCACACAAATCAAGACTTACTCCTGGGACAATGCACAAGTGATCCTGGTGGGAAACAAATGTGACATGGAGGATGAGAGAATTGTACCTGTAGAGAAGGGGAAAAATCTGGCGGACCAGCTAGGTACATATCACAGCTTTTCTTTCTGCTCTTTTCCCTTTGCTTCTTTATACTGTGTATGATAAAAAGTCCTTCCAGAATCAATATGGTATCACAATGATGGTATCACAACTAAGAAACATAATATGTTCTAGGTCCATAGGTTACTTGCTTAGTGATGAATAATACCTTCTTGCAGTGTTGCTCTGTCCATCAAGCTAGTTTCTAAGGATGTAAGGAAGACAAAGTTTGTGTGTGAGCGGTTCCTTATTAGCTCACAGAATTAAAAGAGAAGAAGTTTTCCTCTCTCTGGGTCTCCAAGTGCCACATAATAATTTTCAGAATGCAGGCATTGGTTTTTGTACAATAAATTCGTTTATTTTTGCAACTAAACAATGAAAAAAGAAGTTTATACATCAGAACTGTAGAGCTGAGTACAATGTACCGTGCTTCTCTGTCCAGGTAGGAAAGAGACATTATATTATTGATGTGGGATAGAAAAAGGAGAACTTCCATTTGCAATGAAAATTTAAGAATGAACAGCAAAAGAAATTAATCTTATTTATAATTTTTGTTATATATTATAGAAAAATGATCTTTTTAAGATGGAATATGGGCTTCTGTGTTAAGCTTTAACTATTCTGTTGCAAGTAAATCCTGTTGAATTTAATTCAGCTACAGCCAAGACCCTGACAGTGGGCATACTGTACATATCTGTCTAGCTTTTAAGAGCACAGATTCTTATCAGACCCAAAGGAATCGCCATCATTTCCAATTTCTAAAATCCTATGTTGTCTTCAATTCCTGAGCAGTAATTGGGGGGTACAGAATATATTCTATATGCATGCAGAATATAAACTGGGGGTACTGGAGTTCCAGTACACACTGCATCCATTGTTGAAGTTCAGTGTGTGACCGTGATCAAATTGCCAGTTATGGTTAAATCTTAGATAATGAATATTTATTAGTTGGGGGTTTTGTTATTGTTGGTTTGATTGGTGTGGGCTTTGGTGGTTGTTTTTCTATTTAATGAAGGGAAGCTATAGAAACCCTCCTCATAGATGAATATAAAGTACGGCTTTGTGATAGGAACCTGTGTGATATGAAGAAAGATGGTCACTGTTCCAAAGAGTTAGGAGCAATCAGGTTATTCTTTCATGTTTCACATGCAAAAAAAAAAGAAGCATGTCTGCAAAGACCTGCAGGATTAGAGCCTTCAAGTGTAAATTCTACATATGCTCAGCACAAAGAGGTCCTATTTATGACCAAATATCAAACTAAACTCTCTAATTTCCCATTATTAATATTATTGTGGTAATAATAAATCTAGGACTAGCAAAGCAAAGACATGGTTCGCTTGCAACATCAGTTGTGGGCTCTTTTTTACACATCAGGATTTCATTTGCTTTTGAAAATGTGAATATGAACAAATTCTGTTCCTGGCTTGCAGACTTTCGAAACCATTGTTAATGCCATGTGTGCCCATGTATGTTGCAAGAGTAATCACACTGCTAGCGGTTGAAAATTTGTCCAGAACAATGTAACAGCAAATAGAGAGTTTTACTGGAACTTCCACTGCTATTTGGACCGCTGATGTTTTTTCTCCCCCCAAAATCTGTGCAAACACAAATCTGGCATCCAGAATCTGAATCCTTTACGTCTGGGACACCTCAGAATGGACATGAGCACAGAGTTACCATAGAAACTGACTCCATCAGTAGGAAACTGTTTTGAAGAATCCCCAGTTCTGCTCCCAGCCTGTCCTCATGCTTGTTCAGCTCACCTTGGAGAAACATACCCAGTGCAGAGCAAAACAAAACCTGACTGTGCTTTTGGGCAGTCCTGCCTTGGTCCTCTGTAGCCTCCCAAAATACTGAATGCTCTTTTTAAAAGGGCTGAAAAATTTGTCTGGATTTGTCAGTCAGATTTTCCTTACACTAACTGTGCTGATGTGTACAGCATTACCTGAAATTACTTAGCGTGGTAGGTGGGAGGAATCTCTTTAATTGACTATTGACTTAAAGCTTAAACTGTTAGCTTTCATCATGGTGATTCACATAGAGCTTATCCGCCAGCGTGTTTGTCTGTTTGTACAGTGACATTAACATCATTGAGATGATTTCCTAATCAGATGAATAAATTGTTATTGGCCTGAACACGAACTAAACCCAAACAGATTCAGCCATAGCAGAAGCTAAACCAATGCTGGAGTGACAAATACCTAAGTTCAGGTCTCTGATTCCACATGCCCTTTATATATCTGCTTTTAACCATCATCAAAGACAGCAGGTGAGGCAGATGGAACCCTTTCCTGCTGCAGGACAGCCATCTGACTGCTGCAGCTGAACCCAGGACACTTGCTCATTCATGAGGACACCTCCACCATCACCTCACCCGTTGCCCCATGATACTTAAAAAGTGTTAGAATGGAGCAGATGCCTACTTGTTATCATACATAGGGTGCCTCAGTCCACCAGCAGTGGCAGGCTGATCAGTTAAGATAACTTATCTTTCTCTTTCTTTGTGGCAGAATCAAAGAAAACTGGTGCAATGCACAAGATCCCCAGAATGAAGCACAACAGAATGTAGCCTATTGCAAAATAAACTCTCTGTGGTGCTTGAGCTCTTGCTGTTGGCAGTATAATAACCTGGCAGAACAGAAGCAACAGCCATTGTAAGTGATGGTTGGCCTTTGATGCCCCTGGGGTTAGAAGGATTAAGAAATGCTTCACAGCTCAGTGCATTTCTGCTGGCAGAGGCAGGGTTCAGGCTGTGAGAAGGCTGGTTCATGCATAGCAGGTGTCAACGGGCAGCAGCTTGATGTCTGTGACATCCCCACCTGGCATAACTCCAGCTTTGCTGTTTGGTTTTGGGTTTTTTTTAATCAGGAAGGGTCAGTGTTTGAGAATCCATATTCATACAACAGCAAGGAGCTGCCCCCCGGACACTGAAATTACTCTGTGTAGGAGGCACACAACGTTATTTGCAGTTCAGCAGCGCTGAACGGCCCTTTTCAGGATGGGTGCTCTGCCATGACCTGTGCAGTGTGAGTATCAATCACCCTGAAGAGCTTTCCATGTAAGCAGGCAAAGAATGGGAATAAACAAGACCAAAGTCAAGGAGCATTTTGCTCACAAGCGCAGAAGTTGGTCAGCAAAAGGAATACAACCACGACCTTGCTTCTCCTTCTGGTCTCTGCTCTTGCTAGCCTGCAGTAGTGGTTCATAGAGAAAGGCTGGTCCATCAGAGGTGCATGGAGCCCAGGAAGGCCCCTCTGTACATTACCAGCTAATGGTATGGCGGCAGCAGCTGCAGCCCAGGACAACTTCACTGACCTAAGGGGGAGAATTGAACTCCCTTGTGCTGGGTTTATTCAGATCTGTATCATCTGCAGATGTATTTACCAGGGTAAGGATCCATTTATTGACACTTATTGCTGCTTCATAAATTTTAGAAGCATTTCTGCTCACTACTCTGAGAGTGTGGGAATGAGCTGAGCTAGAGAATTGTCCAATGTCTGAATTCTGATCAATATCAGATTTAATATTTTAAACCCCATCTCCATTATCAGTCTGTATTGATATTTTCCCCCACTTTTTCTCACAGGTTTTGACTATTTTGAAGCCAGTGCCAAAGAAAACATCAACGTAAGGCAGGTGTTTGAGCGTCTCGTGGATATAATCTGTGAGAAGATGTCAGAGAGTATAGATTCAGACCATTCCAAGGGCACTTCAGGAAGGAGCATGCGGCTCACAGACAACCCACCCCCTTCGCAGCAGAACTGCTCGTGCTAGTGACCTTTCTCGCCGAGACACATCCTTCTTTCCTGACTATGTTTTGCCTTTTCGTTTGTAGTGGTGCGTTATCATGTAGTGCAAAGGCAGAAGTCCCTGTGTAGGAAACTGGTATGTTTTGTTTAGTGTGTTGGAGTGTTAATATTATATATTTCTTCATCCAATAATTTAAATAACAAAAATCAGAATATTGTAAGTGTACCTTGTGTTAATGTTACACTGAAGAAAAAAAGCGTTGTTTAGTGTTGCAAACATTACTTCCACAGAGAATGCTGCATTTTTAATTATAAACTCCTCTACTGCACAAACAGTTTTTTGTCAAGAACAGCAGGAAGCATAAAAACCAATTAGAAGGGACCAGGTCTAAAAAAAAAATGGGGGAAAAGATCTCTTATAAAACAAGAATATGTCCATATATTTTGAATCATTGCTGCTGTCCTCTAGACATGGACCTCAGCTTATCTGTACGCTGAGAAAAGCTGAAAAAGCAGTGTGTTTCTGTCTGACAGTTCAAGGCTCTCCAGAGAGCAAAGAGAAAAGGGCAGTGGATTTTGTGTCAAGCCTCTAAATAGGGGACGGGGGCATAGAGGAATCAAAGCTGCCAGGCTGGGATGAGGAGGCCTTGCAGCTGCACATGCTCTTGGCTGGTGCTGGGTGAAGGAGCCAGAGCCCCTTGCCTGCACACTGTCCCACAGCCACCAGTAAGGGCTTGGGTGCTGCTGTGCTTGGCACCTTGCTGCCCCTTAACATCTAGAAGCCCAAGAGCCGACTGTCCTGCAGCTTCTCCCCTGTATCCTCTAGTTTTACCTTTCCAGGTCTGGATCTACTCTGATCAACTGCTTGATGGTGGGCTTGTTGCAGAATGAAGGGAAGGAGGAACTGGCTGCTGCATGCTTAGTTGGAGGCATAATCTGACATGTAAAACTTGGAACAGCACTGCCTCAGAAAGATAAAAATACCAGGAGCCAAAATGAGCGTTGGCAAATATTAGTTGCAGATTACTGCCAATTATTAGTGCCAATATTATTAGATTTTCTTTCTGCATTTTGTTATTTTTTTCTTAAGTTTTGTGCTAGATGTGTGTGGGGGGGTAGTTTTTTCTGGTTTCAGATTCAGCTGAAAAAAGCAAGAAGATTGATTAATAAAACGTAACTGCAAATGAAAAACAGCAGCTAAAAGTTATCCCACAGATGTCTTGTTGCATCATTCTTTGAAGGGAGGAACAGTTTTTCATACTTGATACCTAAAATATTCTTATATTTCCAACGTCTCTAAAATTACAAAACTTCTGCCATGTGCAGAGCTTGTATTTCTCTGAAATACCTGGAGGAACTGCTTGTGTGAACCTGTGAAGTCACATTCACCATACGCCTTCGTTTATGGTTATGCCTTTGTGCATCCCAGCTCTGCAAGTGACCGTGAATTGTGGCTGTAACTGTAAATTAAGTGATTTCAAAGAGAAATTTGCTGTTTTAAGGTGAAAACCCTTGCAAGTTTTATGGCTTTACCTGAAGGCCATGAGCTTCTCTGGCTGAGGAGACTTTCTGATGTCAGGCACTGGAGTTGAGTATCTGCCCGCTGCACTGCAGTGTGCTGGATCATGACACTAGCGAACGCTTCTGTAATTCTGTTGTGTCTCAAAGTGTAATAGTTCTAAGGAGAAAAGCACAGTATCCTGGAGAAGAATCCAACTACACTGATGTAGTTTGAGCTGATTGTGCTGCAGGCTTGACCCCTTTGTGTGTTGCTTTCAGAAATCTTTACTGTGACATGATTTTGGTTGTGTGCGGCTGATCTAGTACTGAACGTGTGATTTGTGCAGCGCTAGGAATGTGGTTGTTGTATCTAAACCCCTGAAACTGCAAAATAAAGACAAATGTTGTCACCAGGCCTGGCCAGAGAGCTTGTGTGCTAGTGTTAACCATTCGTGTGTGTGATTAAAGAAGGTATCTATCTCCTTAATGCTTTTAAAATACACCAAACCACATCGATCTTTTTTGGACAAGGTGATGATCCTTAAGCCAGCAGTCTGGAATCTCTATGCAGAATTAAAACAGAGTAAAGAGAAGGATTATTTGGTCAATAAATGGGCAGTGCAGTGTTCTAATTGTAGAAGGAGCGGGTTTAAGGGCAACTTTTGTGTAACTAGCAATAAGAAATAAAACCTTGCACAGCAGTGAGTGATGATTTTGAGCTGTGGCAGGTATAACGGAGCACCTCAGTGCTAATAATGATGTTTCATTTCAGCAACTCGACAGTAAAAGAAAAAGGATTCAGCAGAAATGGACTTTCAGTTCTTTTGTTTTAACTTACTATTTTGTCCCAGCAAAGAGAACTTTCCCTTTTGTACCTAATGTATAACTGTGTTTCATTGTGTTCCGCACACATTCCAGGCACTTCAAGCTAGGCTGGGCAGAACTGTTGTTTACAGGACAAACCAGCAAGTAGCTACATGGTGGCATAGTCCAAAGACCTGGAAAATACAGGGAGAAACGTAGTATTTGGTGGAGAAATCCTGCAGTTTAATTTCAAGTAAGGAACCAAATCATCACACACAACTGACACATCTCTCCCTTAATATGTATTTTATGTATCTTGTCTTACTCTTGTATTAAAGGATGAGAATGGATGCAGAGAAAGCCTTTTGCCTTAAGTGGCATGCAGCTAATTTCAGTATCACCAGCAAGTCAGTAGTAATTGTTACTTGTATTAACTTGTAAGAGACAGAATGTGAGGCAATAATGTATTATTGAGGCAAGGGAAATAATAAACTTGCTTGCCCTGAAGACAAACTCCAAATTCTTGATTTGGTCTCATATAGAACCTTCCATTTGACTGGAAGTGGCCTGGGATAGTAGTGTTGATAATCCAGTGTGGTTACAGGATCAAAGAAGGGATACCAGAAGGTGAAAGGAAGGAGGTGAATGCTCTTCACAAGCTTTGCTTTATGGTTCGTACCATACAGCACTGAGAACATAGTTCTCCACTGAAAGCCATAGGCTCTGGGTTAGAGTTGGGTCTTGGCTTCCATCTTGTGGAGAAATAAAGCACTAAATTATCTTCCTAGACATCCAGTCTAATTTGTCATCCCTGTACCTCAGACAGTCCCTCTCATTTGTATTAGCCTCTGATCCCTTAACTTTGCTTTCATAATCTGTTTTGCAGCGGACTCACACATACACACACATAAAATAACTAATTCTGGTATTACAGGAATAGCAGAAAACTTGAACATGGAACAATGCCAAAAGGGATGTGATACATACAAAGGCAAGCTTCCTGACAGGTCTCAGAGCATTACAAGGAAGAGGATCTTAGCAGCGTGTGCCCTTTGGAAACACCAGGTTCAAAGAGACTTAGAACAAGAGGACAGGCAGCATTCCTGGGGTCAAGCCTTAGAATTGCTGTATGGGCACTGTGGTTTCATAGGGGAAAAAAGCATATTGACCGGTTGGCATGGCCTAGGCCATACTAAGAACAAACACAGCCTTCTGTTAAAGTCATGGGTACAAACTTTAAGCTATTAAGGAAACCATTCTGGAATGCAAAAGCATTTTAAGCCAGTCAGTAGTGTCCATAGACACTGTATGTCTCGGAAGACCAGCGCTACTGCTGGTCTTCAGTCTGGCTCACGTTAGTGCTGGAAAACGCCACCTGGAAGCCAGTTTTGCTTTGAACCCTAAGAGCAGCCACGTTCGTTTAAATTAACCCAGTGTGGTTGGCTGGCTGGCTGCCCTGATGAGGAAAGCTGATGACAACGTCCCCCTTTCTTCCTGCCAAGCTCACCCGGTCTCGACCCAACCGCCGCTGTCGGAGCTATTCCCGGCTGCGGACCGTGGGGCCGCACACAACCCGCCTCGTCACCGGCCCGCCCTACACTGAGGGGACTGCTCGGGGTATCCTCCCTAGCGCGTAGTGCGCGACCTGATTGGTCCTCTCACGGATGAGCGACAGCTGTTCCAACCAATAGAGAAAGGAGATGAGAGGAGAGGGCTGGCCCCCACCGCCGCCTGGTGGAGTATTCCAACGCAAGAGGGGGGGGGAGGAATAAAAATACCGGAACGCGGGGACACAGGGGGGAATTCCCGGGACCTGCCTCTGTTCTCCTGCCTCTCCCTCCACGCTCTGATGTCTCTGTCCTCCCGGCCTGAGTTCTTAACGGGGCTGCACTTCCCTCCCCCTCTCTCCCCATCTATGGTTTCCCCCCCCACCCCTCCCACGCCACCGGCACTCTCTGAACCAATCAGAGCCTCCCCCTGCCCAAGTGCTGCCCTGGGATTGTTCCTTTCCCCCCGCCCGGCGCCGCGGCGGGCGCTGATTGGTGCGTTACGGAGGACGTCACTCCCCGCCGCTTCCTCGCGCGGCGGAAGCTGGCCCGGTCGGCAGCGGGGCGGGGGCAGCCGGCGAGCGGCGGCGCATGCGCATTCTCGTGTCCGCCTTGGCACGGAGGGGCCGAGCGGCAGTGGCGGGGGGCGGCCGGCCGGTGCGTGCCGTTGCCCAGCCGCTGTGGTGCTGCGCGCCCGCCGCCGCCGCCGCCGCCATGCCCGGTAGGAACAAGACTACATCCAACTACAGCTGCCCGGAGCTGGCGGTGGGGCAGCAGGCCGGGGAGGGCAGCCGCGACGCCAGAGGCCGCTCGCCTCTCGGGGAAGAGGAGGCCCGAGGGGATGTCGGTCCCGGCACTAACCTCGGCGATTCCGACATCGTCAAGTCCCCCAGCGACCCCAAGCAGTACCGGTAGGGCCGGCGGCGCCGGGCTTTCCCCTTCTCCTTAGGGGCCATGGGCCCGGGAAGGTTTAACGTGGGTTGTGGGGAGGAGGAGCCGCTGAGGCAGCCCCCGGCTTGGTGTCCGGAATGGGCCGGGGCCTGAGAGCCGAAAACCGGCCCCGGCCGGCGGGAGGAGGCGATGCGGGGCTCCCGCATGGCTGCAGCCTCCCGTGCTTGGAGTCAGGCTTCTTTTGAGCAGGGGCGTAAGGGGCCTCTCCGTGGAGAACGGGGCTGGGGGTCACCGGTGTGTTCCCGCTGAAGGTGGCTGACTGGGTGCGTACGGTAGCGGGGCTTGCGTGGACACGGAAGATCCGTGCCTGTCCAAAGCCCTCCTGTGGTGCTGTGTGGTCGGACAGCAACACCGAGGTGTTACCTTGTAGCCCTTGTCCAGGCAGCTCCGTTCCAAAAGCGTTAAGCTGAAGCATGAAATGCAGCTGGAGTATTACAGAGCAGGTACCAACTTCTGTTACTCTTCCCGTTTTAGACGAGCTCCCCAAGTTTTAACGCAAACGTGTCTGTGCGCTGAGACAGAATTACTTGTGTGCTGCTGCTTGTGTTTTCATTTGTATATTTCTGAGTAATACCCTTTGAAGTCCCAATGAAGATCACCTTCCTCAGCCTCTGTGGCCTTAAAAGTGAGACTGCTGAGAACACCAGTGAAGGTTGAGCTGTTTGGGTGCTGTAAGGCAGTCATTCTTGAAGAGATGCTGTTATAACTTCTTTCTGCTAGCAGAAGGGTGTTCAGCCCCTGTTAGAAATGCTTATCTTTACTTTTCATGATGTCTGATCTGTGCAGCCAGTGGAGAATCTGCCGCAGCCTGGAACTGAATTTTGGGTTTGCAGTGGCATTGGTTGGCAGTGAAATTCCCTGTGTGAACAGGACTGTGCCAATTGGCTTGGGGAGAAACATGGTCTCTCTCTTCTTGCCCTATTTCCTTGCTGCTTTCTCTGGGTCTCTGCCTGACTCTCCTCTGCCATTCTTACTCATGCATCATTGCAGGAGCCGTGTTTTTCTGCACAGTTCAGAGTTACAGATGCTGTTACATTAGGAAACTTCTGCCTTTACTGCCTGAAGCAGCACAGTGAGGAAACTTGGGGAAACCCATGGAAAACTGTCACTGGCTATCTATTTGGAGGCTCAAGAACCTCCTCTGGAGGAAGAGGGTTGGAGAGCATGTTTGCTTATAGCATAAGGTAAATCAATACCAAAATCCTCCAGAAGATTTCTGCCTACTGTCTGTTCTTGGCAGATTGTTTTCAGTTGGAACTGAAGTGTCGCATCTTTTCAGGCTGATTTCCATGTGCAGGAAGGGAGCCTTGCACACCACAGACACAGACGTTACCCTTAGGAAGGAGACCTTCAGTATGGCTGAAAGTAAAGCATCCCTGTGTCTGCGAGCTGTACTCCAGACCTCCGAAGTAAATGTAATGGCAGTTGCTTTAATGATTCATATACCCTTTCTCCTCTGTTCGTGCATCAGTGACTGCAGACCAGTCACAGTGAGCTCAATGTGCCCATCTGGTGACATCAATCTTAATATAGTGGGAAATGTTATATTTTATCTTCTCAAATACAGTGATCATAAAACCAAAAGAGCTCTGCCAGGGGATCTAGAATGCTATTTTCAAAAGTGAGTTTGTTGGGATTAAAGTTATGTAGTAATAAAGGTTGATTTTGTTCATTAGAGCCATGAGTGGGGAGTTATCCCTACCAAAATGTGTGCTTTATTTAAATTCATCCATATATGAAATTTCATGGGCCTGCATTTGCTTGTTTTGGGTGATTTGGAAAATGAAAACACTTCTCTAAGTGCTTTCATGTGTATTTCAATATTTATTATTTAACTGCTAAAGAATTATCATTGATATAAGAAAAAACTTTGGGTGAGAACAATCCTGCTTTAAATGTATCCAGGATGTTTAAACAGTATTTTTAAGAATTTGGAATTTATTTTATATTTAAGTCTTATTTGTACTGATGTCTGTATAGTCCTTCAAAAGAGCAATAGGACTATGCTTGTTTCTGTTTCTACATTACATTATGGCAGATTTTGTCCTGTATTTTGCATACTGGTTGATACTTATGTATTGATTACACTTGACCTTTTCCATTGGACTGAAACATGGAAAAAGTAAAGAACACCTATGTCAGTTGGTGCCTCTGCTCAGTATGACCTAAACTGTTCTAGATTGTCCTGAAGTGAAACCTTATAACCTTCAACAGTGGCTTAGTTCAGTTGTTGCCTTGCTGCTGGGTGCTTGCTAGCCTAGTACCCACAGCCTGAAGATGAGTAATGTGAAATGAGTGTCACCAGCTCCATTAGTTTAATAGAGGCATGGGGAAAGGATCAACAGGAGCTACTGGATACACCTGGCTGAAGAGCTTTATGGCAAATTCTTCTTCTTCTGGAAGAACAGCACTGTTCTGTTCCCTGCTCTCCATGACTATTGATTGCTATTTCATTTATAGCCATGACAACCTGAAGTAGAAAGTTGTGTGCCAAGGTGAAGAAGATAATTGTTGTGCTGGAGGACATGCTGTAGAATGCTGATTTGTCATTGTCTGGGGCTCTTGCTCTCAGCTACCCAGTGGCTGAAATGCCCAACTGTACAGTCTGTCTGTTTTTAAGACCTCTGTGCGTTCAGAAGTGCCACAGTTGCATAATGTGACATACATACATGATGCAAACGGGCTTTCAGCATCTGCGGATGAATACCTTTGCACCCAGATGTTAACATGGCTCTAGTACTTTCTATACCTCCTGCAGTTAGTCGTTGCACATCCGAGTTACACACTACATGCTGTAGTTTGAACAAGCAAAAATGCACTTGTGCTTTTGATTGGAGCAAAGCTGTACTGCTCAGCAGTCCTGCAGCAAGCAAAACGGGTGTGTGAATGGTTGTGAGACCCCGGCCCTGAGAAAGTGCTACCAATTCCCACTGCATGAGAGGTCACAGTTCACAAACTTCACACAACTATTAAACATTTGTTCTTTAGCTTTTTTTTCATAGACTTGATAGTTTAAGAAGTGTGGGTTTTGTCTCAGAACTGCTTCTCTTGTCACGATGCCTTCTTTATCCCTCTCCTCCAAATACATCCGTATGAAATTCAGCTGGGAGAGAAGTACTCCGAGTAACTAGTTTCCAGGCTGGTTTGCAGAGCCATAGCAGCTCTAGTAGAAAGCAAACCTTACACTCGCTTCATATTTTAAGTGGGAATATTGATAATAACACCTCCTTTTATTGATGGCAAACACAGACATTGCACAGTGAAGCACATGAGAAATTTCTTGTGAGAAACTGTGGGAACCAGGGAGCTGGAAAACACATAAAAGTGTTTTCCTTGTTCTTTTGGGTACTTGCCATGTAACTTGAGCTGGAGATCGCTTTGTAGCTTCTGCTACATAATTACAGCAGCGGCCACATTGCAGGGTTGTGACCTGGTATAAAGTTGGGAGGTGGGCTAGGTGCCCTTTAAAGGTCCCTTCCAACCCAAACTGTTTTGCGGTTCTATGCTCTGTAGCTCAGATTTTTCTGGAAGGTGGGATGTGACCATGGGTTTGTTTCATACAAGCAGTTTTCTTTTTGCTGGATCAGTTACCACCTGTCTGCATCACACCAGTTCTTAGGCTGGATCAAGTGCTTTCTGGATCCAGTGTTCCTTCCTTTCTGCATCTGGTGCAAGCTCCCAGAGGGGTGCTCGGGCTAATCTGTCAAATCAGGACTGACTGTGCCAGATCTGGTGGAAAACAGTGCTGAGAGTTCTTGCAGTGCAGAGCACTGGTGCATGCAGTCCTCAGTGTGACATGTTGTAGGCTGGGGCTGGACACAGGGCCTGTGGGGTTTTTAATATCTATGCATGCACACACTTGTATAAAAGATTCTACGTGCATACACTGAGAACTCTCTGTATGCTGCTTCTTGATAGTAGCCCAAGCAGCCTGCTGTGACTTACTCTATTAAGCCTGCAGAGGAAATCTTTCCTTTCTAACACATCTAGTGTGTCTGTGGACCCCATTTCGTAGAAAGCATTGATAAATCAAATAACATGGAGTCTCTGGGGCCTATTTAGTGGAAAAGACTTAAGATCTTTATTCTGCCAAGAGCCTGACAGCGTAACAGGCTATTGAAGTTTGGGTCTGCTGATTCTGAGAGCATGAAGTTTTCTCTGAGTGATAGTACTGAAATATTGCACAGGAAGTGAAATAAAAGCCCAAATCCGTGTCCCGGGGAGAGAAGGGCTTCTGCTGCTACCTTGAACTGCTTCTTTCTTATTCTCCTACCCATTGAATAGCAAAGACTGTTTTTCCTTTGTGCTTTTACACTGCTCAGCTTCAAAGCTACCATTAGGTTTTCATTAGGGAACCTCAATTAAGGAGCACAGAACTCTTATGGGCAATACAGAGATTTTTGCAATTCTGAAAATTCAGATTTGGGCAATAAGCATATTAATAGCAAATAATTATTCTTTCAGGTATATCAAACTGCAGAATGGCTTATCTGCACTTTTGATTTCGGATTTGAATTGCTTGGATGCTGCCACAGCTGCTTCATCTTCGGAGGAGGAAGATGACGATGATGAATCTGAAGAGGAAGGTGACGAAGACGATGACTCTGGAGCTGAGATCGAAGATGGAAGAGAAGGGTATGATGATGAGGACTGTGATGAGGGCGAGGACAGTGAGGACGATGATGGAGAAAATGAGGATTTCAATGATGCTGATGACAGCGAATTAGAGGAGCTGGCTGAAAAGGAAGAGACGAGAAAGAGAGGCTGTACAGAAAAGCAGGTATGTACTCAAAGCTGTAGGGTGAAAAAATACATAGTAAGCTTTCCTGTGGTTTGAAACCTTGTCATTAAGCATTCAGACTAAACCTCCTTTTTATTGTGCCTGTCCTGATTGATTTATCTTATACTTCTGTTGTTTTCCTGAAGTGTTTCTTGAAGCAGCTTTTACTGGGAGTGTTGTATTTTCTCTAGTCTGCAGCAGCCCTCTGTATTGCTGTTGGCAGCTTCTCTGATCCCGAAGATCTGCCTGGGTTAGCACACTTCCTGGAACATAGTACGTATCTGCTCCTATTTCACCTTCTTCAGCTTCAATGCAATATAAGTTTTATGTAGCTCTAAATTTCTGTAGTATTTTAGTATCATTTTCTATTTCAGCTACCTCAGAATTTATTTTCGTTAGTTAAATACATTTGTGATTTTATAAATACACTGACTTAGTAAGGAACTTGTAATACAGGCGAAGATGTCTCGCCCTTTGGCAGGCTATGCATTAATATGTATTAACATTCTTATTCACTAAATGTGGGGGGAAGCGTGTTACCTATGGCTTTATAAACTAGGTTGGATCTACAGACCTTTACTCTTTAGTAAAGGATGATGAATTAGTAACACAGGAACAGAAACTACATGAAGTTTCTGATCAGATGCATCTCAAAATACTTCTCTTGTCTGAGGCCAAGCAAGCCTCTGTTATTTCCAGTCTGATTGGGCCTTCTGCTAAAGACAGATTACAGAGTTGTTATTTAGTGGTCATGCTGAGGAGGGGTTGCTACAGCTGCCATTAGGAATATCGGGTTAATGTCATCTTGTAAAGTTTGCTGGTTTTTGTTCCAGTGGTTTTTATGGGCAGTTTGAAGTACCCAGATGAGAATGGGTTTGATGCATTTCTGAAGAAACATGGGGGCAGTGGCAATGCTTCGACTGACTGCGAGCGGACAGTCTTCCTGTTTGATGTGCAGAGGAAGTACTTCAAAGAAGCACTCGATAGGTAACGTCATACAAGTGGTGATTAGGAGTTAATGAATGTTTGTATGTGCCTCGGGAGCTTGGGCGGAGCTGTCCCCTTCTTCATTTCAGGATGATTAAGGCTGTTGCTGAACTTGCATAGGTACCTGCCCTACAATAGTGATTATTGAATATAAGGAAATACTGTTTTCCTTTGGGTATATTCCTGCTTCTTTGAAATAGTGCTGGTGTAGGATTATGTAGGATATGTGTGTAAGTCTTAATCACAGAATCCCCAACTTGTTTGGGTTGGAAGGGACCTTAAAGCTCATCCATTTCCAGCCCCGTGCCATGGGCAGGGACACCTTCCACTAGAGCAGGGTGCTCCAAGCCCCGTCCAATCTGGCCTTGAACACTGCCAGGGATGGGGCAGCCACAGCTTCTCTGGGCACCCTGTGCCAGTGCCTCAGCACCCTCACAGGGAAGAGCTTCTTACTAATATCTAATCTAAATCTAGATCTAAATCAGTTTAAAGCCGTTGCCTATTGTCCTGTCACTACCTACCCTTGTAAAGAAACCCTCTTCAGCTTTCTTATAGGTGCCCTTTAAGTACTGGAAGGCTGCTTTAAGACATCCCCTGAGCCTTCTCTTTTCCAGGCTGAATGCAGCATTTTGATCTTTTTAACACCCTTAAGCTAGTAGCATTGATGATGGGAGAAATCTTATGCAATGTGACAAGTGTTCAGAGGGGAAGTGCTCCCAGAATCCCAGTGACTCATCCTTTGAAATATCTGTCCTGATAGACTTAGTGTTCTTTCCTATATCTCTTTTTGGTTCCAAATCTGATCCCTCAGGGTTGCTGGGAGGGCAGCCTGGGAAGTTATGATACAATGTGTGCCTCAAAAGGATACCCTTTAACCCAACCCAGGTTGTTCAGTGAAGAATGTATCTTTTGCCTGAAAGTGTTTAACTTGCTCTTTTGTGCTGTGGGATGCATGTTTTCCTTCAGTGAGACAAAATCACTCATGGGTGAACGGCAACTGAGTATTCTCAGTGCTGTAAAATATCTCGGGAGGAGAGTAGACTCGACTGCTAACTCCCTTTGATCAAATATATTCCTGTGATGACACCAAGAACAAGTGTTGGCACATGTTTATGAAGCATTGCCTAAATTTTACTCCATTTGGCCACATTCAGCTTTTATTTGCAGAGCAGTTCAGCTTTTTTAAATGTTTGGAAGTGTGAAAGAGCCATAAATACAATTGCAATCTGTCACAACAGATCACTTACTGGATGGGAAACACTGAAATTAGGAATTCTGTAGAAGAGCATCTCATGCAAAGAAGATAAATGGCTGCTGCTGATGATTTCAGCTTATTCAAGCACTAGTGGATCTAAAGAAGTTGAAATACATCACTTAACTTAAGGGGTTATGTAGCTGTAGAACTCTGTCAGCAGTGTATTACCTTTAGCTTCAACCAGTTCAGTGCATCCTTAAAAACCTCAACAAATAAAACTGAAATACCAGGTTCTCTGGCAGCCTCCTGCAGAGTCGTCGTTCACTGCTGATCTGTCCCTTTCTATTGCTCTGCTCTCTGTGGGTACAGGAGAGGAGATGTAGCTGAATGACAACTCTGACTTTTATAGTAGGTGCTAAAGTTGTAATGGATATAAAAACTTACGTTTCGGGACATCAATCAACAGCCTGTTGCTTGGTGTTAGGAAGAAACTTTTCCTAATGAACAACCAAGGATTTCCTCTGAAGCATTTGATACTGGTCCCTGTTAGAGCCAGGAACCAGACTTAGACGGGTCACTTGTCTGATTGAGTATGATCATTCTTAGGATGTAAAGGCAGATAATCCTGCACCCATTAGTGTCATATCCTGCTGTATCCAACCAATTCGTTCCCACTCTATGGAGCAGGGAGGGCCTTCCCTTTGCTTTTTTGATGGTATCACAAAACTGGCTTTTCTCTTTCCTTAAGATGATATAGTCAAGAATAATGTAATTTATAGTGAGACAAGCAGCTTTATAAACTAAACCAGTAGATGCTGGGGTTGATTGCTGGTTTTTAGCCGTAGCTTAATAGACACTAAAGAAAAGTACATGAAGTTTTCTGTTTCATAGGTGGGCACAATTCTTTATTCACCCGCTAATGATCAGGGATGCAATAGACCGAGAAGTGGAGGCTGTAGACAGTGGTAAGTAGCAATGACTTGCTCTGTGTGGTTACCCACCTTCTTAAAGAAATAAAATCTATTTCACAACACTGGTTATTGGTTTCCATTTTGGACTACCCTTCTGAGCACTTCAGTCAAGTTCACCTAATTTCATAGAGACATTAAACTCTTCAGTTGAAGTTTCAAGGATATCAATGGCTGTTACAGGAGAAGGACTGAATGTAGTGCCATCACTGCCAGAGCTTACCCTCTCATTTCTTGAGTTAGAGGTTAGTAATTTTAAGTGGTTTGGCAGTAACTGGTTGGCCAATTACCTGAGCATGTGGGATGCTCCTCAGTGAACAACATAACCCCACTGCTCTCTCCAGTCCTATGTGGAGTTAATACTATAAGTTGAGGTGAGCTATAAGGAAGTGAGTCAGTGGCTGTGTGGTTCTGAGTTGCCAGCTGGCCTTAAACCATGACACTCCTTATTCTAACTCCTTAACTGCGAAGTTGCTTCACAAAAGGAAAGTGAACCAGGCATAGAAGTGAGTGGGCTGTTCCCTTGATTCTCTGAATATGTAATGGATACCTCCAGATTGCCTGTAAAACTGCACTGTTTTAGAAAATACTTGTTCTTGGCAGATATACCAAATGGGTCAAATATTGATTCCAAGTGGTCGTGGGCAATTCAGTCTTTGAATTTAGGTAAGTGTCAGTATAGACAAGGGCCTGTCTTTGAGTTAAGGTGTGGTTCAACAGTTTAGGCCAGTTTACGCCTTCACTTGCACTGCCTTCATCATGCAGATCCACTCCTTCCACAGTACTGTACTGCCACTGTAGTAATGCCCTGCCAAGTAGATGCTGTCAGCTTGATGAACTGGCTGCAGAATAGCCCAGCCAAAAGAGTTAGTGTACATTAGTAGTGTTTCTTATCACCACCAAAAACAGGAACAAGAAAATGCAGTTTAAGGGGTGAATTCCTCATTTTGGCAGAATCCCACATTTAGATTAAACTGATTGTAAAACTGCATGTTTGGGAACTGTCTTGCTCAGCTTTCAGTTTCTTACTTCATTGTTAAGCTAGAAGTTGTTCTGTGCGATACATGGGAGAAGCAGGTTTGTAATTGTTCTGTCTCTGTTCTTTGCAGGGCTTGACCCTGTAGAACGTTGAAGGCCTTGTGTTGCCACTAGATTTAGCAGATTGAAAGCATTCAGACAGGACAGGTTGGGGCTTTACATGCTTCCCCTCCTTATCCCTTTCTTCTCAGCAATGAGCTACGTTTTTCCTTTTGACCTACTACTGCAAATCCTATTTCTTATCCTATTTCATTACCTCATCATACATGAAAACAAATTCCAGGCTGCGTTTGTGTGGTGTCTTCTTTTCAGATCAGTTGGGGTTTTTGCTTTGTTCTGAGGAAACATGACCTCAAATTTTGACACATCCCAATGCAATTTCTCTAACAGAGTATCAGCTAGCAAGACCCTCTGATGCAAACAGAAAGGAGATGTTATTTGGGAGTCTTGCCAGGCCTGGACATCCTATGAAGAAATTTTTCTGGGGTAAGTTCTGTATGTATGTTATAAAGTGACAATACTTAGACCTTTTAAGCCCTAGAAGGTGGTTACTGCACTGACATGAGCTATCTTATCACAGCAAATGCTAGCTTTGCTCAGAAATATCAGACCAATTACTCATTTTACAGTAAAGTTTGGGAATAAAAGCAGCTGTCTGCTTCTTAAGATACTTTTCACTCTGGTACTGCTTTTTGCTGAGGTTGAGGCTAGGTCGCCCTAGGCGTATAATCGTGTAACTTCCTGTTAATGTAAAGGTGGTGCTGTCTGAGTCATCTCTGTTTTGCTTAAGCTTGTTTTTTTGCTGTTAAGGTTTCTTGGAAAAAGAAGGTATTTCTGGATTTGTGCCTAAGGAGGCTTTTCAAAGTAAATAATTCATCACTGGACTTGCAGAAGTAAACCTTAACAGCCATAGGAATGGAGCAGAAGGGAAATTTGTTCTTCCTTTCCTGTACAATAGGGAGTCCAGCTCCTTTGTCCTCATGGCACTTGTGAGCGTGTAGATTGCAGTCTGATGTGTAAGAGAGTTAGTCAGCTTTGAAAGGTAGGTAGATTTTGTAAAGCTCTGTAACAACTTATTCTGAACATTGTATTTTTCCTCTCTTTCCTCTCCCCTGTTCTGCAAGTTCCATTGGTGAGAGAATAACCGGTGACACACAGTGAGCTGTGCAGAACACAGCATGGGTGGTCTGATGATGCAGGAGGACTCTGTATGTCCTTGTCACAGAAATATCAACTACCCTTATAGTAGGAACTAGAAATGGGAAGATAATAAATTTAACATTCCTTTAACTCCAGATTTCTGTTAGGTATATTTAATGTGTTTACCATGATTAGACTGAGTACTAGGGGAGGAAAAGAGGTTCTCAATATGTCTGGATAACTGACCACCTTTTACTCTTCACAGGTAATGCAGATACCCTCAAACACGAGCCTAAAATGAATAATATTGATACCTACGCCAGACTGAGGGACTTCTGGCAGCGCCATTACTCTGCTCAATACATGACTTTAGTTGTCCAATCTAAAGGTAACGTCAGTTGTTCCTTAAAAAGTCTTATTGCTGCTGGTGGTGTAGTGCTTTTGGTGGGAGTTCAGCTGTAGCCCAAGCTGTTTTAGTGGATTGTCCAGTCCTGCAGGAGGTATTTATATGTAGATTTTAGCCTGGTTTCCAAATTAAACAAGACTTGAGCAATTGTGCTGCTTTGTTGTCATCCTGCCACTTCTGGAGAAACTTTTCACTGAAACTGTTGAATAGGTTCCAGATTAACACAGAAGGTAAAGTCTCAAAGGTGTGTTTGAAAAAGATTCTTGTAGGACTGTAGAATCAGACCATTTAAACGACTTAGTGCTGCTGGTTTCTCTGCCATCAACAGTGACCCTCCAGAGAAAACGATGGGGAGACTGCAACTGGGGCTCCTGATTGTCTTGTTCTGTTTGGGTCTCTTTTAGAAGAGGTCTTAAAATAAGCCACATTTCTCTAGGAAGTCTGAAGACTTTGTTCTTCCTCGTAGGCTGACAAATTCTATGCACATGGCACCAAGTCTCATTTCAGCAAATAACTTCAGACCTATGGGTTGTTTCTGCTGAGAATAAGGCATTTCTTAGAAGTTAAGCATGTAGTAGAGACCTGTGCTGAAAATAAGTAGCTGTGTGTATCCGAGTGAGGGGTTTTGTTGAAAGTGAAAACTGGTTGTAGTTCCCATCTGTAAAATGGTGGTGGATAATAACGGAGGTGGTAATTCCTCTGTGCTTTTGTCTTCTGTCTAGACTGTAAACTACTTAGGGCACTGAATGCCTCTTGAATAGTCATTTATGGAGTGATGGATTGAAATGTTTCTTCTGGGATGGGGAAGAAAATCCTGGTAACTGATAGTCTGCCAGGCCAACTTTGTATTTCTATCTCTGTTGAAACAACAGAAACCATGAATCCTCCTGCCACCCCATCCCACCTTTTTTGTTGTTGTTTAGTGTACACAGCATCACTTTGGGAATTCAGAACACTGGTTTAAGCCATTACTAATAAGTCAGTGAAAAACCCCTCAACTTCTCGTTCTTGACACATTTACTTTAGAAAAGAGAATGGGAAGAAGGCTTTCTAAGCGTTGCATTTGGGTGTGAAAACGTGTATATTCTGAACACAGAGTGATGGAATGAGACCAGCAAGTACTGGTGATTTTGTAGATCCGTAAGTCAGTGATTCCTTTTCAGTCACACCAGATACTACTGGACTTCAAATCCCAGTTGCATCAGCCTGAGATTTCAGCACTATGTACAAAACAAGAGCTATGACAGAAGACACAGCTCAGTGAATAGCAAGAATTGGCTAAAATCAAGCCGAAGCTTAGAATGTAGAGCTCTGCAGTTTTAAGATCTAGTGAATTGCAGCCTCTTTAAAATAACTCAGCTGGTGAGATAAGTTAAAGGATTTGTCTTGGATCTCCAGGAAATTGCATTTCTGCCTTTCTGTTTTTTCTCTCCTTATTAGAAACACTGGATACACTGGAAAAGTGGGTGACAGAAATCTTCTCGGAGATCCCAAATAAGTAAGATTCTTTTGATGAATAAAGCCATTAAAAACCCAAAATTGTCTATCTTAAAATGATGGGTTTGGGTTTGTTTTTATAAATCCCTTACTGGAGAAACTTAGGAAATGAACATTTGTTAATTAACATCCTTATCCAGGGGGGAAAAAGGCAGCTTTGGGAATGAGTGGCATTAACTGTTTCAGGCAGACTCTGTGTCTGCTTAACAGTTACTTAGCCTGCAAGCTGTACAGTGCTAATTTGCAGTAGTGTTTGCTTCATATGTGCCGATACCTTGATTTATATGATAAGTCTTTCAATCCTAGATGATCCTTTTATGTTGCTTTTCTTGGCTTCATGTCAAAATTAATTAGCAGCAAAACAAGTTAACACCATCTCTTGAGTTTACATGTCATCCTTCCGGTGGCTTCTCAATAACTCACTCCCACGTGCTGTCTAAAAGGGGGCTCTGCAAGAACTTCACTACCTCAAAAAGCATTTTATTTCCTCTTTCATTTTCTGCGGTGCATGGAAATGGGCTTGTGAAAGTCTAATGCCATTCAGACACGTGTTTGTCTCTCCTGACCCCCCTCCTCCTTGCTGCTTCTTCCCCACAAGGAAATTCATCAGGATTCTGTGAATGCAGGGCCAACACAGCTATGAAAGCAAGCTTTTTATTGTTATTGCCCTGAACAGAAGGACAGGGAGGAGTTGATGTGGTACCTAAGTCTTGGGTAACTACTCCCTTGTGTGGGCAGAGAGTAAGTGAATGTCAGGTTGCATCCACTTTGGATCCTGAGCTCTTTGTGAAGGGCCATTTTCTGGTTGTCTGGTGCACTGTCTCTGTCACATCAGAGCTAGGGATGCTCTTGTGATTACCTCAGTGTAACCGTGAATCCTTGCCAGTAACGCCACACTCTAATTTTGCTTTCAAGTGGTTTACCCAAGCCCAGCTTTGGTCACCTGTCTCAGCCTTTCGACACACCAGAATTTCACAAGCTTTACAGAGGTGAGTAACTCAGATTTGTTTCAATGCTTTTAATACTGCTTCATAGTTTTCTCTGGGTGATCTGGATACTTTGCAGAATAATGCTTTGTGGTTCTGAATAACTTATAACCATTATTTCAGCATTATATAAAGTTTCTTACCTATGTCTAATCACGTATATTTATGTTCAATAAATCTATTTGTGTTCAGTTGTTCCAATCAAGAAAGTTCATTTACTGAGTATCACTTGGGCACTCCCTCCACAGGCACAGTATTACAGGTACGGTGGTGCTGCTCTTTACTTTTACCATGTTTGTTATGAATAATTCACTGACTTTCACAACAAACCAAAGAATCTCATTTGTGTGTGTTACAGATACTTTGGTTCATCTAGGGGAGCATGTTTTAAATGAATTAAACTGATATATGTATGGCTCCTTTTATAAACTGAGTGGTATTGGTACACAGCTGATTGAGCATCATTCCCCACTGACTCAGATTAGCCATTATGTTCTGAGCTCCCACATTTTTACCTTGTTATCCTAACGCTGACTGAAAATGCAAAACTTGCCATGAAGAAACAGACAGTGTGTATTTAAATCATTTGTCTGGTGATTTGAGTTCCTCCTGTGAAATGTGTTACCTCCTGGCATTTAATCTCCTTCACCTTTTCTTTTAGGGTGAAGCCTCTTCATTATATTTCCTGGTTAGTGGGACATGAAGGCAAAGGCAGTGTTCTTTCTTTCCTTAGGAAAAAGTAGGTATCTTTTGAAGCATACATATTAAATACTTTGTTATCGATTTTGTGTATAAATACTTTCTCACCATATATAAAAGCAGGCCGAGTCTGCCTTTTTACATCAGTGTTTCCTAGCAAAGTTATTTAAATTGATGATAGACCCAAGTAAGAAATAAGTTGGTTTTGGCCTGTGGTCCATGGATCAGCAGTAGCTGTGACTGATCTTTCAGAGATCCCCAAAAGGTAACTTTGCTTTTTCACTGTTTGTCTTAAATTTGGTATCCTGAGTTTCATATCTCTGTGTTAGAAAAGCTTCATATAAACTGTAAATGGATCAAAAGCCATTGAAGTAAAGCTATGATATGCTAATTGTAACTAAGCTCAAATAAAGCTGAAATGGGTAACTAATAAGTACTTTTAACTCTTGCATAGGTTTTGGGCTCTTGCATTATATGGAGGAAATGCTGAGACAGGGTTTGAACAGAATGCCACTTACTCCATCTTCAGCATCTCTGTGACTTTAACTGATGAAGGTTACAAGCACTTCTATGAGGTATGGGTTACTGCAACTGGAGTTTCTTACTGTTTTCCTCATGTCTGGAAAAATGCATCTATTCCTTTCTGCCTGCAGGTGGCTCATGTTGTATTTCAGTATGTGAAGATGCTGCAGAAAAGAGGACCAGATAAAAGGCAAGTGTTTGCCGCTACATCAGATACTTGTGAAATTGTCCTTTTCCATTAGCCTTTTATTTGTAGTGTTTGCACTTTATGGAGTTCCTAGAGCATGAGCAGTGAGTCAATAGTAAAGCTTGTTTGTGTGAAGCTTGTCTGCATGGGAAATGTATCAATTTAAGTTAAAAATGAATTTGCTAAAGGTGTATGCATGTTTCTTGGTGCTTTTAGTTTGATTTATGGTGGTCTGTTTTGTAACTTGAATCAACCTGAACTAGTGTAGATGTTGGGTGCAGTTTGGGGTTTATTTAAATGAATTCATTGAGCCAATCTTTGTAGTAAAGTCTCTTCCTCTTCAGAAAATTGCAGACCTTTCTGCCAATTGAGAAATGCCCTTTTGGGTGGAAGCACAGTGCGTGTAATACTGGCTTCTCTGTCTTATGCCTCAATGAGTCACTGAACTCACCCTTGATGCCTTTCCTAGAAGACTGGTTTTTTACCACATTCTCAGTAAATGTTGTGGAATAATAGAGGGAAATCAGCTTTTATTCTTTCCTCCTTCCTTTACAGAATTTGGGAAGAAATACAGAAGATTGAAGCTAATGAATTTCACTACCAGGAACAGGTATTCACCCACTGTTTTGTGTTGATATAGGTAAACCACACACAGGATTTCTTTTTCATTTTGAAACACATTTCAGAGTTCTATTGACCAGCAATAGATGAAGCTGGAATTTGCTGAAAGAATTTGTACTGTAGACAGAGAAACGTATTTTTGCCTAATTTCACTGGGGGTTTTAAGCTGTTTTGGCACTGTTGATTTCTGGGAATAGAAAAGCAGTGTTGTGTGAAAGGGGTGGCTTGCTGGTGGCCTGGCCTCATGAAGGTTAGGGTGCTAATTGACCCCCTTGCCTGCTGTTACAACCTTACACAGTTAAATGTGGTTTTGTGACATCTTCCTTGGCTTACTGAATCTTACTTGTTTTTATTAGAGGTGAAGAAAAAGAAGAGAACACAATGTACATAATTCCAGAAGCCACGCTTCGTTCTTACTCTCACTTCACTTTCTTAGTCTCACTACATTGAGCAAGAATGGGAAATAGTGGAAGTGGAGGATTTTCCTTTCCTGATACTCCAAGTATTTTCAGACACTCTTAAGACCCTCCAGTCTGCTGGAGCATCAGGTGTTAGAAATGTCATTTTCAGCAAATCCTTGCATCTGCAGCTCTGCCTTCAAAATAGCATATGAAGGATTTTGAGTGTCTTGGGTGGCCTTTGAATAGCAGAAGTGGTGTTTGCAAGTGATACAGCAAGGGCTGCTGCCAGTAACCCCTAGTGACAGATAAAAGAGCACTTAAAAATCTGTGAAGAATGGCTATTTAGTATAATGGATATAACAGGAATAAATGTCTGTTGCCCTACATACTGTTTCATCATAGAATGGGTTAGGGTCGGAAAGGACCTTAAGATCAACCAGTTCCAACCTGCCTGCCACGGGCAGGGACACCTCACACTAGACCATGTCACCCAAGGCTCTGTCCGACCTGGCCTTCGATTCTGTCTTTAATCATTGCCAACAGAGGTTGTCTACTTTTTCATCCAAGTGAAGCTATTTAGTCCTGACAAGTTCTTATTGGCCTTCTTTTTAGTACTCCCCACTAGAATTTTACATTCCCCAAACTGTTCCTGCTCTAATGGACTGTGTACTTCCCAGTATCAAGCAGGTGGGAACAGAAAACACCCAAGCTTACACTAGGGAAATACCTACTATTAAGAGTCTTGCCTTTTTAGGGTGATCATTAAGAAGTTACTGACAGTGCAGGGATTTAACTCAAAGCAAGGAACAGAGATATGTATGTGCTTTTGTGACAGGGTTGTGCATCCCAAGGACATCTTGAGCACCTCGCTCTTCTGGTTGATGGAAGGAGCTGGTACATGGCTATCCTAAAGAATAACAGTCACAGAGGCACGGTTTTGTGATAAGCAGTTGTGTCCCAAGAGAGGTTTAATGTTTCTTCAGGTGTACAGCATCTTAAGAAATTCATAGTCATGTTTTCCACTGCCTTTACAAGACATTCGTGTCAAACTTGCCTCTTTTCAGATGAACTGTGGGCTGTGTCTGGACCAGAATCTTCATAGTATGATGCTGCCTGGTTCAAAAAAGCCCAGAAGTGCTCAGCAAAGAGCTTTCCACTGCACAGCCTTACACTGTTAAAAGGCAGTCTATACTTCTATGTCTGAATAGGAGAATTTCTTCCTCTTTATACTGTATGTCATGGCAGAGAACTTAGCAAAGGAGCAGAATCAGAGATACTCATGCAGCAGCAGCAGCAGCAGTTTTTTGCCTCGCTCTTTCCAGGCTCCAGATCACTTTAAATCTTTAACTGCAGGACTTTGCTTGTGTTCCTTGAAGACAATGAAGGCTTTCTACTGGGTGTTTAACCTAGGAGGCTCAGTGACTGTTAACTGCATGCTCAAGCTTTCTACAAAGGTGATGTCTGGTATTTCAGGACTCTCAGAGAAGTCCCAAGCATTAGATATGGTTATGGAATATATTTAGCGTAATAATTGAAGCTAAATGCTATAACAAGCACAGCATGAAACTCATGCTCAATGTACCTGACCCGTCAAGCTCTTCTCAGAACACAAAATGGATATTCTTAGTTTTCTGATGATGTGAAAAACAGCTTGCTTTACGTGCTTACAGACAGATCCAGTGGACTATGTGGAAAGCGTTTGTGAGAACATGCAGTTGTTTCAGAAGGAGGATTTTCTGACAGGAGAGCAGCTCTTGTTTGAATACAAGCCTGAGGTAAGTATTCTTTGAACTCTTGATTACATGTTTTGATGTAAGGAGAATATGGACATACGGTATAATATAGGCACTTACAGGCATTTATAATTAGCCATAATCCAGGCACAGGTTTTGTATTAATGAAACACTTGTATTAAGAAAGGAAATGCAGGCTTTTTTGTAAGCTTGTTCTGTCTTGTTCTTCCTGTGTTCAGACTGAGAAGTCTTTGGTGGGTCAGGCAGAGCCAGAGTTGCGTTTGACCTGAAGTATTGTCTTGAACTTGTAGATCATTGCTGATGCCCTTAACCAGCTCAGTCCCCAGAGAGCCAACCTCATTTTGCTGTCTGCTGCCAATGAAGGCCAGTGTCACCTAAAAGAGAGGTGGTTTGGAACGCAATACAGTGTGGAAGGTAAAACAGCAGGAGAAGCTTGGAGAACATCTCATTTGTATGTTAGATACTAAAAGGGTGACAACATAAAATACAACCACACAGAAGTAGGGAAATGAATCCTCAGTACTTTACTCACCTCATCATTAGTCAAGTACTCTTTCCTGCTCAATAACTTTGCTCTTCTTTGTTTGCTATCAGCTGATTCCCACTCCCTAGTTTGTGATTGTTTCAGGAGGCAGGGATCCCAGGAGAGCCCTCCCCTTGGCTGCCATTCAGGTCCTGAAAAGGGAAAAGAACACAAACGCTGAAGGGCAGGGTGTGTTGGTAGCTGATTAATGATGCAGGCAAGCTCGATTTACTTCTTAATAGGACTACTTCAGTCCTGCTCCAGGGGAGTTTGTAGGAACGGATTTAGAGAGTCATGATGAACAGGGTGACATTAAGAACCTCCTATTATACTGCAAATAGTCGTGGGGCTAGCTAAGGGATGAGCTGACTGGCCTAGGAAATAGGATAGCTTGAACTAAGTGCATCTTATGTTGGTTTGTTTTTTTTTAATAGATATTGACAAGTGCTGGAGTGATTTATGGGACAGTGACTTTGAGTTAAATCAGGATTTGCACCTTCCAGAAGAAAACAAGTACATAGGTAAGGCACCTCAGCATCAGTGAAATCGCACCCCAATAATCTGAGAGTTTGCTGTGGTTTCAAACAGTTTAATTTCCTTCTGAACATAGGCCTGGTTTTGAAAATTAAAAAAAGAGAGCTCTGTTCACCTGAATTTTATTCAATTTCTGTTATTTATAAGCTTGAGCTGCGTTTTTCGAAGGTGTAAATTTACAGGTCATAGAGCTGTAACACAGCAGCCTCACACAGTCAGTGAGAGGTAATGCAGAGCTCCAGGCTTAGAGGAGCAATTTTATTCACCTAATCTTGATGGGTTTGAAAGCATCTAAATACCATCTGGCTTTGCTGCCAAAACCAAATGACAATAAACCCGTAACTCGTAACCCCTATGGGACACAACATCACCGTTTCTGTGTGGCTTCTGAGCCGCTCTTCTGGTGTGGAGCTGAAAAAGAAATGTTCTTTGGGTGCAGGAAAGCATTATTGTGTGTAATGTAGCAAGCTGGATAAAATAATGTTGATAATTTTGAATACCTTCATGTATGCAGCCTGTCTGTGTCTGTGAAACGCACTAACCGATGGGTTTGGTTTGGTTTTCCTTTGTTAGCCACTGACTTTGCTTTGAAAGTTGCTGACTGCCCTGAGACTGAATACCCTGTCAAAACACTAAGCACACAACAAGGCTGTCTCTGGTACAAGAAGGATGATAAATTCAAAATCCCAAAAGGTAAACACCTTAAGGGCTTTCAGAAGAGTAGGAAGTCATGTTCTTTACAAGCTGGAATTTATCTGAAGGCAAATTATCTGTGATAGTGTTCACTTAAGCTCAGTGTTTTAACTGTCAGCTCCTCCATGGTCCCTTTGATATGTATATTAGCTACAATGAAAGAGAAGCAGGTAAACTACCTTGCAGTGAAGAAACGCTCCTGATACCTCAGGTTGGAAAGTGGAATCACTGAAATATACTGACTTCTGAATGTCTGACTATGGGCATATACTGAGACAAGGGCTTGAGAACAAAGGAACACATCAGTTAGAGGAGGGTATAGTCTCTTCTACAGAAGGAGAAAAATACCATCTGGGTCTAAGACAAATGTGTAAAATATATTGCTGCTTTCAATCAGAATGTCCCAGTTTTTAGTATCTGTTGAAGAGATGTTTAGTGGAGTTTTGTTGTCTCTATAGGTCACACCAAGCGAGTTAATATTCTGCAAAGCACAGCTTTGTGTGTGCTAATATTTAGTATTTTGAAGGGAAGAATTTGGAGGGAAAAAGAGAAGGCATTTGATGAGGACTTAATATAAGCCAAAATATATATTCTTATAGCTGAATGACCATTTTCATTAGACTCAAATTGTGACCAAAGTACAACCTGGTGGAACTATATTTGACTTTAGAAAACTCATTTTTTTTTATGCAATTACTCATTTTTCTTTTTTTCCCCCCAGGTTATGTTCAATTCCATCTGATCTCTCCATTGATACAGCAGTCTGCAGAGAAGTGAGGATTGTATTATTTATGCTTAACTATATTACCGTAGTTGGTGAAAAACCATGAAGAGAGGTTAAGTTTAACCTGGAATAGAATAAGTCTTCTTTTTCTCATGTTCTCACACATCCCTTTTTTTACCTGTAGCTCAGTGAGGGTGGCTCTCAGCAGGTCGTTACTGTAGCATGCAGATGCACTGGAGTTTCTTGGTGTGGTATTCCCCAGTTCAAGTTTGGGAAAAATAATGTACCAACAGCAGCATTCCAGAAGGGAGTGCTTAGAGGAGTCTGCGATGAAAAGAGCAGTCTGCAGTCATGTCCTGAACCAGCTACTTGGGAGCCTATAGGAGCAGGTGAAGAGACTATCAGCAGCATTTAGAAACCAACTGTTGGTTAGAAAGACTTCCAGACTGCAGCTCTGCACATGCTGCGTGTGTGCTGGTCTTGGGCTGGCATCGCCGTTTGTAACAGGTTTTGTCACAAGCCTGCTGAGACCTGCCCAACTGATGTAATGGGAAAGCCTTTGTAAACCTGGTTTCATCAGGGCTTTGTTAGATCGAGCTTTGAATGGGAATCCAGGCAGTAACAAAAACCTGAGAGCAGACTGCAGTTTCCACAGCGGGGAGTCTGATTTGCTGTAGCTTATTTTGGTTTATCTTGATAGATAAGTAATCATTTCATTACTCAACTCTTCAGCATAACTGAGCCCATCCATCCTCCATTCCTTTACACAAAGCATAATTATCTCTTTTTGTGTCATTATTCCATATTTTGAGCATTGGCATGTTACAGTGTGCATCCCTATCTTGAAGTCTTCAGTCACATGAAGCTGGAATCTTATTTATTGCAAAGAATAGTTGAATGGCCAAATGTTGTGTGCTTTGGACAAAGGGAAACTTGCATTCTGTAGTTCTGCATTTGTGGAAAACTCATTTTGAGTCTCATTTTACTCAAATATATTCTTCTGGAGAACTTCTTGTGCTCCATCAACCATCAGAGTCATTGAGCTTAATTTTTAGCTTCATCCTATTCCATCTCTTTCTTTGTTTTTAACCCTCTGCCCTTTCCTCCATGCAGCATAGTTTTGTTTGATACCTTTGTAAACATCCTTTCCCACAACCTTGGGGAGCCAGCTTATGAAGCAGACGTCGCCCAGCTGGAATACAAGCTTGTAGCTGGAGAGCACGGCTTAGTCATTCAAGTGAAGGGTTTCAATCACAAACTACCTGTAAGTACTGCTGATCTTCTAAACACTGTTGAGCATGCTGCTTCCCAGGGGTTGTGCTGTTTCTCCTGGCAGCTGGAGCCTGGTTGAATGTTCAGATGGGTTATTTAAAACTGGAAAATGTGTGTCTCTGCTCAAATACAGGTTAACACTGCAAATGCTTTTTTCATGTGCTGCCATCTATAAAGGTGTATTCACTTTCACAAGCTCAAATTACTGACCTTAGACTGACTCAAGAGAAACCTGCCTTTAAGTAATAACTGATAAAGACTTCAACAGCCTTCCCTGTAAAAAGAGCCACAAGTCTCCCATATCCATACAGGGTGTTAAAGAGGCTCTTCAGCTGTAAGATAAAGCTATTTGCACGCTGCCTGGAGGATTATGTTGGAAAATAGGTTTTGCTTAGGAGACAGGTTTTGTCTAGAATTTGACTTCAGAGGTGCAGCTTCTGCACATGTCCCTGTGGGTGCAGTTGTTCTCTGTCAGGTTGGTAAGAGCTTCCCTTCTGAGCACTGGGGGATCCCATTCTCTGTAAGGGATGTAAAGCACAGAGAAGAGAAAACTGCCCAACTTCCTTGGACTTCCATTCCAAGAGCTTGGCTGGAGCTTTAACAAGACTGTCAATCATCTCAGGCTTATTAATGTGAGCTTCAACAGAAAAAGCCAGAGATGCAAATATGTCTGAATATTCCTTAAGTTGTGAATGTTGCTCTGTGGTAATGCCATTGTGCCAGCTGGAAAAGGGAAAACTGGAATATCTAATACAGAAGTGTTGGACTTAGGGGCTAGGTTTGTTTCAGTAGAATGTGGAAACTATTGATTTGGGACATTGAGCTTAATTCATTCACTTTCTAAATATCCTGTCCTTTTGAAGCTGACTGTGATTTGATATAGAATTGTTTAGTGAAGAACATCTACCAGAAGTGAGGAATGTGCTTCAGTAACATTGTGTGTCTTGTGTTGATCAAGGAATAATGATTCTTAAAAATGATTATATAGGTTTAAGGTTATAATTGGTTAGTATTATTATATAATAATAGGTTATAACTGGTTCTTAAAAAAGTACTTAGAACTGTTTTCTTTACAGCTTCTCTTTCAGCTCATCATTGATTACTTGTCTGACTTCAGCTTTACTCCAGCAGTGTTTGAAATGATAACAGAGCAGCTGAAGAAAACGTACTTCAACATCCTCATCAAACCTGAGACTCTGGCCAAGTGAGTTCTGGGGGAGGGTGAGAAGTGGTTGCAGAGCAAGTGTTGAGGTTGACTGAAGAGCTTGGAAATCACTGTGCTGTAGGAGAGCTTAGGGAGCTCAAGCGGCTCTGAAACCAGCAGATTGAATATGCAGGTCAGACTGGACATCTAGGTCACTGCTGAAGTGACCTGTAGCCAACAGCAGGTGCTGAGGGAGGGCAGAGTCAGCCCACAGCAGCACTCCCTGTCTCCAGTACAATCCTGAGTCAGAAATGGCATCTCTTACACTGAACAGCTCTTGACAGCCTGTGGTGGTGTTTTCCTTCTTGCACTGCAGGGATGTGCGTCTCCTCATATTGGAACATGGGAGGTGGTCCATGATAGACAAATACCAGACGCTGATGAATGGCCTTTCCATTGAGTCTCTCTCATCCTTTGTTAAGGCTTTCAAATCACAGCTCTTCGCAGAGGGTCTTGTACAAGGGAACTTCACGAGCAGAGTAAGTACAGCTTCAGCAGCTGACACACATGCTTGTCCTTAAGCTGTGCTTTAACACAGCTGCCACCAACTCCAACATTTCCCTGACTGCCTCCTCGGTACTGGCAATCTGGAGCTTTGCTGGGACAGGGCAGCTTCACCTCTAACACCTCACGAGTGCTCATCTGGATAAGCCACTGGGGAGACCATAGTTGCTGGTTTGAACAGAAGTTTCCAGGAGTTTGGATTTGAACTGCAGAGAGGAAAGAATGTGGTAGAAACCTGCCTGTAACCTGTTTCCCCTGTTGCCACCAGTTGTGATAGTATTTGGTGTACTGATTTATTTGATACTGAGAAACATCCACAGTGGTACCACAGGAGGAGCTTCCCTCGAAGTACGTTTCTCCTGGACATTTGATTTCCAGTCATCCTCAGTCCTTTCAAACGCCTGCAATATTCATCAAAGAATGCCACCCTGACATTGTCCTGTCAGGCTTTTAAAACAGGGTTGTCATGGGGCTTAGCTCCATGTATGCAATGGCACTGAGTGCCTGTGTGTGGCATGGGAGTTAAACCACCTGCAGTTACGATTTGTGCTGAGAAGTTTGTCTTACCTGGTGGTGTTTGTCTTTAAACTGCTTAAAGCCTCATAGAGAAAGCATGCCAATGTACATGCCAGTGTCCTTTGGGAGGTCAGGTTCTTGTCATGTCAGCTGTGGGACAGGAGGAGGCCTAGGAATCCAAACTTGATTTGCTAAGAATTGCCATTCAAAATGCTTTTGCTGCTGCAGCCTCTGTGTGAACTAAGCTCCTTTCACAGGGTGGCTTGTGCAGATCTAACTCCTACATCAATTTTAGGGTGTGTTTTAGTTTTAGTGTTCCTTATACTTCCTTCCATTTCTTCCACTTAAACCTAAGTCTCTTTCCCAGAACTCCAACTTGATGCACAAGAGAGGAGCCTTACCTCCTCCTGTGCCCACCTTTCACTGTTGCAATGGCTGATGCTATGTCTCTGGCTTCTGCTTCTCCTTCTGGAGAAGTTACAGTGCAAGAAGCTGCCTGCAGACTGTTTTGTTTTGCAGCGTGGTGCAGAGGTGTCAAGGGGGCAGGGATGTGGCTGGTGTGACAGCTCAGCTGGTCTTTGCCTGGGAGGTCACCTTCTGAAGTGATGCTCTGGGGGGTGTGGTTATGAACTGGGGTAGTAACTCTCTTCTAAATAAAACTTATGTTTTCTCTCCTAGGAAGCAAATGATTTTCTGAATTACGTTGTTCAGTGAGTATCTCTTGACTCATTGTGTGGAAACTATAATCAAGTTCAGATGCTTTTCTGGAGGAAGGGGTCAGGATGGGAGTGATGCAGAAGTTCCCTTCTTCCCTCCTGACTATAGGTTCTTGTGGGAGGTGACTGTTCATCGTGGCAGTTTCAGTGGGCATTGGTTTGGTTTGGGGAAGGGGAAAACAAAGTCAGACCAAATGTGTAAATGCCTGGGTGTTGTGTTGGTTTTGGCTGAGATGTGAGTGGTGTTTGAAGCTTTGCTGTTTGTGCTCCCTTCAGAAAGCTGCAGTTCACTCCCCTGGTCCATCCCTGCCCTGTTCAGTTCCGGGTGGTGGATTTGCCAAGTACACATCTGCTCTGTAAGGTGAAAACTCTCAACAAAGGAGATGCCAACTCAGAAGTGACAGTCTATTACCAGGTATGTGTTAGCTTGGTGGGTACTGGCCTCTTCCCTCTGGTAGCTGCTGATGCTCATATAGCTGTACTTAAGCCACAGTTATGGTCTCTGGACAGAGTGTGCTGAAACTTCACTTAAACCCAGGTGAGCTCTCACAATGTGCGGGGTTCTCCAATGCCTGTGCTAGTGCTTGTAGATAGATGGGTTTGTGCCTTGGTGATCTCCTGTGTCCTCACTACTGAGCTCATGGTTCTGGGCTGAGCCCCTTCCCTCTCTTCTGAGGGCCACATTGAGGCCTTCATTGAAAACAGGAACTTTCCATCTGTCCCTGCCGTGAACTGTAATTTGGTGCTGCAGTCCGGGCTGAGGTGTGTGCCACAACCTTCACCTTGGTCTAACCTACAGCATTGAACTCCATGAAATGACCCGAAGTTCTTTGTTTTCTTTCTAGTCAGGTGCCAGAAGCCTAAGGGAATATACCCTTATGGAGCTGATTGTGGTAAGTTAGTGTTTGTGTCTCCTAACTCATCAAAGTGCCTTCCCCAAAACCAGCACTTGGAGCTAAGATAAGGCCCGGGGGCTAAATGGTACGAAGAGGGCAGCATATACCTATTGCTTACTTCAGTTAACCTTGGTTTAACTTAGATCCCCAACCTGCTGCAGTGAGGGACAGTGTGAACACTGCTCCCTTAGCTCCTGACCTGGGAGACTGAGCCCCCTTTATTCAGTGGGTGTAGCTGGAAAGGCAGCACTGCAGCTGCCTTCACACACTGCGATCATGGGTCTGTGCAGAGCCGGAGGGTGGCTGCAGAGGAGCGCTGCTTCCACTGTAACATGTGTGTGCTCTGTTCCAGATGCACATGGAAGAGCCTTGCTTTGACTTCCTGAGGACCAAGCAGACCCTTGGGTGAGTTCACTGTGGATGACACCTCCTGCACTCCTACTGTTGCTGTTCCTTAGCAGTTTTACTCCGGAAACACTTCCTGCGCAGTGGCTAATTCCTGAATTACAGTAATGGGAACTAACATAAACACATCAAAACCAAGAGTACCAACTGATACAGGCTGCAGCCAAGTTGCTGTTGAGTCCTCTAAGTATTTTATCTATCACCAGTGTGTTAACTCAGAATTACTCAGCACAAAGTTGTTCCTTCCACTTCCTAAATCAAGTCCCTGTTCCCTGGGGCTGTTTTCACAGCGGCTCTGTGGTGCATAGCAGCCTCCCTCAGAGGCCCCCTTCTACCTTGGAAACTGAAACAAGCTTTTCACAGCTATAGGTCTGTCACCGTGTGAATTTGTTGTGGGAACACAAATTCTGTGCCAAGACAAGGAGTTCATAAACATGAGGAAACGCTGCAGTGCAGCGATGCAGGAAGAAAGGAATTAAGACCGTTGGAAATTTATAGCTGAGATTTTTCTTTCTGAAGTACCAACACTATTTTAACTTGCAGCATGTCTTATAAATGAAAACTCAATTGTGCTGTGAAATGACTTTACTGTTTCCCTTTGTTGTTTTTAGCTACTATGTCTACCCTACCTGCAGGAATACTTCTGGGATTCTTGGCTTCTCCATCACAGTAGCCACCCAGGCAACTAAATATAAGTAAGTGCTCCACAGGCAATCACAGAATCCCAGACTGGTTTTGGTTGGAAAGGACCTTAAGGCTCATCCAGTTCCAACCCCCTGCCACAGGCAGGGACACCTTCCACTAGAGCAGCTTGCTCCAAGCCCTGTCCAACCTGGCCTTGAACACTGCCAGGGATGGGGCAGCCACAGCTTCTGTGGGCACCCTGTGCCAGTGCCTCACCACTCTCACAGGGAAGAACTTCTTCCTAGTACGATTTTTCCTCGTGCTAGTGAGAGTTTCACTTCTACAGTTTGGGTTCCATTACTGAGATGTGTGTCACCTGTGAAGATTTTCATGTGTCAGAAACCTCACAGTCCAGTACACGTCATTTTTCTTTCTGCCTTAATCCAATTTATGTGTAGGGCTGAGGACTGCAGAGGAAACGTTCAGGTCCCTTGTCATCTGGGGGCTGTTCTACTCCTTTACCCTTCAGTACTGGTGTTTTCTTTTTCCTGCCTGATTTAATTGTTTAACTCTCTTTTAGTTCTGAATTGGTTGACAAGAAAATTGAGGAGTTTCTTGCTTGCTTTGAAGAGAAAATCAAGCATTTAACTGAAGATGCTTTTAACACCCAGGTAAAACTTGATCTTGAAATACTCTTCCTTGAACTGTGACATCTGAAAGGGAGGATTTGGTTACATCTCTCTGGTCTGTTTCTGAGGTTTTCTGACTTAGATCCTGCCTCTTATTCCATTCTGCCATCATTCTCTAAACGTTTCGTCTCTGGCCACTTACAGTTTGGGTTTCAACTTCAGTGTGATGGTAAATTAAGAGTTTTAAACGGTCCCTAACAAATTGTTTTGTCTTTTTCAAATGTAGGTTACAGCTTTGATAAATCTTAAAGAATGTGAAGACTCCCATCTCGGAGAAGAAGTAGACAGGAACTGGAATGAAGTTGTGACACAGCAGTATCTCTTTGACAGGCTTGCACGTGAGGTTGGTGTAAAGTGATGCCAAATGGAACAGAAACGTTGCTTTGTGCTAGTTTTAAATGGGGGGATTTATGCTATTGCTGAGAAACTGATTTTAAAACTACATCCATTTCAAAAAGGCTTCTTTATCTAATGGGCTAGAGTTTGTAGAGAAACCATTTTTGTGTTTGAAATTACTTGGATCACTGCTGTGTTACTTAAACCCTGTCCCTGTGGGTTGCAGATTGAAGCTCTGAAGTCTGTTACACAATCCAACCTGGTGACTTGGTTCCAAGCTCATAGAAGCAGCAAGAAGAAAGTGCTCAGTGTACATGTGAGTATTAGTCAGCTCCTGGAACACCAACCTTTGATAACCTCAGAGAAGGATGGGGCAGAAGAGCACTGTCACGTAATTTTTGCTGTGGCTGTCTGCATTACTGCTCCTATTTTTGACATTTCTAATTATTATTCAAATTGCATTTAAGTGTCTGTATTTAATTGTCAGGGCAGATGAACACTGAGTGAGATCCGACTTACAGAAGCTTAGAGTAGAATTTCTTTTTGGTAACTGTGTTCCAGGTGGTTGGATATGGAAAACATGAAGGAGACTCAGAGGTTCCGGCTGTCTCAGAAGTACAGAGTTCTTCATCTGGTGAAATACCTCAGCTTATTTTCTTGCCCGCATCTTCTTTGACTGATGTTACTTCCATCAAGGACATCAAAGCTTACACATCAACTCTGAATGTTCTCCCTTACCATAAAATATTAAAATAAAATCAGCATTTTGCCCTGCAGCCACGTGTGATACCAGTGCTTTCTGCAATACAAGTGCTCCAAACCTATTTTTATCAACACAGGACTCCATTCACATACCAAGGAAGTTTCCAGCCAGCCTTTCTCATTCATCTCCTACATTAAGAACGGGTCCTGTCCTGCGTCTTGCTGAAGCGAAGGGAGAGCTTCCCCCACCAGAAAGATGCCACGTTCTCCTCTCCAGCTGCCAGAGGTGTGGGCTGCACCTTCTCATTCAGACTGTCTTGCCTGTCACTCCATCAGCAGTTGCAGCTCTTCAGAGACAGTGTTCAGCAGTTCTGGAGGAGTTACTGGTGGGTGGGAGGGAAAAAAGCCCAAAGCTTCAATCTCAAAATGTTTTTTTTTTAGTCTTCCTGTATGTGCAACATAGGCAAAATTGAGATGAACTCAAATAAAAGCTAGATTTGACTGTGGAAAGATTGATACTTACAAGCTACTTCCTTACTCAAACATTATTTAACTTGAACCACAGAAACATAGATTCCTGCAGCGCTGGCGAGCTCATAGAGACATAAGGCTGGATGTAGAATCCAGAAACATCCTACTGTGGGTGCTACAGATTCTGCTCCTTGTGCTTCTTCAGTAACTACTTTAAGAGGTAGGTTTAGCTGCAAGGATTCCAGTGGGGTTAAAAATAATACATTTGACATAAAGCAACTGATCATCACTCAGCTGAAAAATGTGTCTTGCTGCAAAGATTTATTATGAAATAAATAAAAAGTCCATAAGATAAGTTTGAAAAATCTATTTTATGAAGCTTTAAGATGCATCGAGTAGAATTATCTATGGTTACATTTCAATCTCAAAATAACAAAGTTATTTTGGGCAAGACACTGAAATGCCAAAAGGTTTGATTATCGTACAGGTGGAAATAACATAGATGTAGCATTTTCTAACAAACTGTCCCATCAAAGGAATCCTTGTATTTACACATTGCCAACATCAGCTAGATTTAAATGACATCTTGCATTTTGTTTCTTGTTTGTTTTTAAATATGTAGGACCCAGGAATATTATGCAACTGATACCAATGCCATGGCCTTCACAGTGGTTATATGAAGTGTATCTGCTTCAGAGCCCAGATTCCCTGTGCTCTAGAAGCATTGGTCAGCGGGCTCCAGCACCTGCCTGTGGAGCCTGAGCCCACCGCCAGTAGAGCAGAGTCCAGTATAAGTTACTGCACAGCCAAGACGTTTCTTGTTTCATTTAATTGCTTATCTGCACCAGTAAGTCCAGTATCCCTGAGATAGGAACCACTGTAGTTGGAGGGGTCAGGTTCTCCAAACGGTACGTACGTGATAACTGCTGACTAGCTTGGTATCAGGTGTAAACTTCACTAAGCCAAGGCTTCAATGTTTTCTGGGTTTAGAACCCACTTAATGTTTACTGGCAGCAAGTCGTTTCAGTAGTGGCTCATCATAAACCCAGCACTCTCCATCTTCATGGAATAACTAGAAGAAAGGGAACAATCAGATGTAAGCTTTTGATGACCCAGCTAGAAAGGAACAAATGCAACAGAGCAGAGGGCAGATAAATGAACATTCAAATAAAGCTCACCCTTGTTTCCCATGAGGTCTCGGTCTCCTTTCTGGCTCTGGCTTCAGCTCTTTGTCTTTCTTCAAGTGCGTGCTTTGCAGCTGTGGCTGCATCGATGTCTCTAATTTTTAAGTTGTAGGTTACATCTTTCCATAGGCTTAAAAAAGAAATTAGAAAGGAGACTAATTATAGCAGGAAAGTGCTTCAAGGTTCTAGAAGCATTTTACTACTAGCAATATTTGCTTGAATTAAAGTAGGTCTCACTTAATTGACAGGGCAGAAAAAAACCAATATATATTAAAACACACAACTGCCCTATTGCCAAGAGAGGCTGCAGTGGTCCTCTCTGGACCTCCCTAGAACATTTGGTCCCAGCGAGGATGTGACCAAAAATTACAGGTCTCCTCTTCCCCCTCAAAACCCCAACCTGTTCCTTGGCTCTATCCTGCAGCAAAGGCCAATGTGGAGCACAGCTCTCCGTGCCAGGGCCAGATTAAGGCTGTGGACTGTACATGTGAATCCAACTACAAGAGAAGTCTTAATTTGCCCATTTAACTGAAGTTCTTACCAGCGAGACTCAAAGTCGGCTTGGTCCTCCAATTTTCTTACCTTCTTCTTAATTGTAGGCATTTTCTTGGTATCAATAAAGACAGCGTTCTCCTACAGAGTGAGATTTAAAATAAACCAAGTCAGTTCTTTATGTAGACTTACAATTCATATACCTTCAACTCAAGTACCCTGTCAGGAAATACATGAAAAACCCTCATTCTTTGGAGTCTGTTCGTGCTATAAAAATAAAATCACCTTAAGATTAACAAAGTAAATTCAAGATTTTAATCCCAAATTCAGTGTTCTTGTGATCTTTTGGGCAGCTCCACAGGAGTTCCCAACTAGTAATGCTTGTCTAAAAAAACACCAAACAACAAAAAAACCAACCCCAAAACCACAGCTTTTTAAGCACAGTCTTCCCTGTCTGAAAAAAAGGAAAGAGGAAAAAGCATCTTTACCCCTGTGCTGTATTTTGCATACATGACACCGTTCCATTCGCCTTCAATTGAGCAGAAGGGTTTCTTGTCATTCGGAGAACTAAACAGAAACAGTCATTTCTCAGTTGTATCACAGGAACTGGAAGACTCTAAATGATCAAAACTTTATCCTAGTTGCTGTACAGTCTGTTTTGTATCAGCCCTTCAAATGTCCACCACTGACAAGGAGGAGCTTAAGGTTCTATTTACAAGTGAAGTCTTGCATGAATTAGTTGGATGAACCTTAAAAGTAGATAAACCTTACAAGGAAGTGTTGTTCCAGGAGAAGCCAGTTCCAGCCCCAGGGCTGTATTCACATTTAGAGTTCAGGAAATTAGTTACATGCTTTTATATTTAGAATGAGAAGTTTAAGCTTAACAAGGTTTCACAAACTGACAGCTTCTTCCCCAGACTACTGGGAAACACCAACGCTAGTTCATAAAAGATCATTTTGTGATCTATCATAATGTCAATAAATGTATGTCAAGAAGTGATTTAAAATCAAGTTATAAACCTCATTTTGTCAGCATCCACTTGCTGACATCCCAGGAGATCTCCAAACAGGATGAGAATCTCCACTGAACTCTCTGCCTGGGGCACATGCACAGGGACTAACCAAAGATCCACCAAACCACAGGTGTAAATAGGTAAATAGAACTTCAACTGACATGCTACAGACAGCAGCATTACAAGGTTTGCTTCAGTGCTTTTAGGAGAGGTAATGATGAAGACATTTTGGATAATGCAGGATTGAAAATTTAAGTTCCTTTTGGTAATCAGCCAAGAATGTTTTAGGGAAGGACAAGGTAGGGTGCAGGCCTATGCAGGTTTCCTCTCACAAACCTTGGCTACAAATGGCATTCCATGCCCAGTAATCATAAACCCAGTGATTGGGCTGTAGCTGTTTCAGAAGGTTATGCCACTATCTTGAAAAAACACTATCAGCATTTAAAAGATAAAAAGTGAGATTGACTGAAGAAACCCACTTACAAGATTTCAGCTGTAATTCTGTGCTTCTTTCCTCCATAAAATGGTTTCGTGTGGAAGACGATGGAAGCATTATAGCCTGTCTTTGAGCAATTAATACTGCATTCCCCACCAAGTTCTATCCATGGCACAGTGAGAATAGACCTGCAATTACAAATGTATGTATTTATAACCTGTTAACTGACAAATATTAAGCAGGAAGTATTACAAGGAATTAAAAAATTAAAACAGCAAATAGAGCATTTACTTACCTTCCATAACCATTAGGAAAGGTCAAAATATAGTGTTCATCATAATCTAGGCATGTTACACACCCTAGTAAGGAAAAATAGAAATAGATTTAAAAAACATTAAGCAAAACCTCTACAGAACTTTTCATAATGACCTCCTGAAATACTTCATTAACAAAAAGTACCATTAATAGGAAAAGTGAAAAGCTTTAGTTTTCAGCAGGGCAGAGAACGCCTCACTTCTGGGAGAAGGCAGGGAAAGCTGTATTTCCTAAGAAATACAATTTCCTGCAATTTCTTTCTGGGCCCTGAGTGATTTCAGCACACAAAGGGTGCAGAAGGAATCTCTGATTCCTAGAGATAAGCTCTAGTTACAGAAGTTGGGGTTGTTCATTCTGGAGAAGACTCCAAGGGACATTATTGCAGCTTTTCAGTTCTTAAAAGGGGCTTTAAGAAAGACAGAGCCTGCTGCAATAGGATGAGGGGTGATGGTTTTAAATTAAAGGAGGGAGATTCAGGCTGGACGTGAGGAAAACATTCTTTACAATGAGGGTGGTAAAACACTGGCACAGGTTGCCCAGAGAGGTGGTGGATGAGCCATCTCTGGAGACGTTCAAGGACAGGTTGGAATGCTCTGAGGAACCTGATATAGTTCAAGATGTCACAGAATCATAGAATCATGGAATAGTTAGGGTTGGAAAGGACCTTAAGATCATCCAGTTCCAACCCCCCTGCCATGGGCAGGGGACACCTCACACTAAACCATGCCACTCAAAGCTCTGTCCAACCTGGCCTTGAACACCGCCAGGGATGGAGCATTCACAACCTCCCTGGGCAACCCATTCCAGTGCCTCACCACCCTCACAGGAAAGAATTTCTTCCTTATACCCAATATAAACTTCCCCTGCTTAAGTTTTAACCCGTTACCCCTTGTCCTGTCATTACAGTCCCTAATGAAGAGTCCCACCCCAGCATCCCTATAGGCCCCCTTCAGATACTGGAAGGCTGCTATGAGGTCTCCACGCAGCCTTCTCTTCTCCAGGCTGAACAGCTCCAACTTTCTCAGCCTGTCTTCATATGGGAGGTGCTCCAGTCCCCTGATCATCCTCGTGGCCTCCTCTGGACCTGTTCCAACAGTTCCACATCCTTTTTATGTTGAGGACACCAGAATTGCACACAATACTCCAGGTGAGGTCTCACAAGAGCAGAGTAGAGGGGCAGGATCACCTCCTTGTACCTGCTGGTCACGCTCCTTTTGATGCAGCCCAGGCTACGGTTGGCTTTCTGGGCTGCAAGCGCACACTGAAGTCGGCTCAATGTTCATTTTCTCATTGACCAAACCCCCAAGTCCTTCTCAGGGCTGCTCTGAAACCTTTCTCAGCCCAACCTGTAGCTGTGCCTGATTGCTGCACGGGGGTTGGACTAGGTGACCTGTGAAGATGCCTTCCAATGAAATTCAGACATTCCTTATGTTTAACAGGATGACTTTAAAGAATTCCTGCAAAAATTCTAACTGCAGAATGTAAGTTTCTCTTCTACTGTTAAATGTATGCACACATACCTTGCCCTATGTTATGGACCCCGATAGACATTCCTAAAAATTTTGACTTGGTCCATATGTGAGCATTGAACTGTATCCTCTTGCTAAAACACTCCGCGTAAAATGCTGAAACTAAAGAAAAAGATGTTAAAACCAACAGCACGAGACACTGATACTGTTGCTTCCAAATTCATTCATCAGCAAATATTTCAAAGTGCTTCATACTTATGTGGCACAGAGTTTGCCATCCGTTTCTCACAAAAACAGTTCATAGGTAAAACTTTCAGCTTTTAAATTTGGAGGGAAAACATAAACCCAAGATTTAAACCAGGAGCTGATTTTACTGTCACTCCTACCCAGACATCATCTTTATTAGCAAAGTTATTATCAACTTACTTGGAGGATGATGAGAGACCTGCTCTGCCACAAACGTTACACTGCTTTTACTGACCCAGGGAACTGGTCCTTCTGAAACTGGCTCCTGTGTGACAGCAGAGAGGATTTTCATCACGGACTGTGTTTACAAAACACTGCGTACTTCCAAGTTGCTTCCATGCCTAATGGCTTCTAAAAATGTATGGCAGTCATTTTAAGGTATTTGCCAGTTTGCTAATTTGATGAGGAATAAACTCCTTACTCCTGAGGCTACAATGCCTTCGAAAGAAGAGTTTCTACTGTCTTGGTTTTGAATATAAATGTACTGGGGAAACATCCCTAAATGAAAGAGTTGAACTGAGTCATTTATAAACCCAATTACAAAATCATATTTAAATCCACTTAATCTCTTATTAACTAATAAGAAATGTGTGGCAGAAATACTTTTTGCTTCTGAGAAAGTCTGACTGCACATTATAATGATCAGATTCTATGTATCACAGAACCATAAAACAACACTCATTTCCTGTGGCAAATACTGAAAAGTGTAATTCATTGTTAAAAGCGATGGAAGCACAAATACAATATTGCCTTTATCCCAGCAAACAGGAGTCCAAACATTCACCTTAGAAACAAGAATTGAGAAAACAAAATAGGAGAGAAGCAAATTAAATGGAAAAATTACATGTTTTACATCTAAGCAATTACATGTTTTGATATAATATACTGAGGCTACATGAAGTATCTGACATCAGCACTTCCTACAAAGAATCACAGAATGGTTTGGGTCAGAAAGGACCTTAAGATCATCCAGTTCCAACCTCCTGCCATAGACAGGGATGCCTCATGATCATTTGCAACTTCAGAAGGTGAGAAGCCTAAATGAGGTGACTAAAAACCAGAAAAATAAAGAAAAACAAAACACATCAGGCTGCACTGCAAGTGCCAGAGCTTTTCCCTGGAATCAGTGGGACTCTGTGCTGCCTATGGTTCAAATGCTTAATTCTTGAGTCTCATTGAAACTTGGGCAAATAAGAGAAAAACCTCATACACTGGTAGATGATTTCAGGTTATGAGTGTCACTGCTGTTACTGTGCCCTTTGCTTCACCAGACATACTGATAAAGCACAAAAGGAAAAGCAGTGGCCAGACACAGGTGACCAATCAGAATACTATCCAAGCATAGAATCCTAACTTTAGATGTCAAAGAAAGACTTATTTAGATGTATTTTAAAAGGAGAATTAAATACAGTGGAGAAACTGCATTGCTTTCTGGTTGTGAGGAGAAGAAACCCCACTGTTAAATACACAAAGGTTTAGAGAAATTATTAAAAAATACAAAAATCAGTGCTTTGGAAAGAAAGGAATTCACACTCAGTGCTGTGAAACAGTTCAGGAAAGAAGAGAACATTTTCAACATGTCAAATAGTTCTAGTACCTAAAAACTGAATAAAACTAATAGCTCAAATTTTGTTATGCAAGATATTTTATACACCTTTCCAAAGAAAAGAGGGGGCTAGGAAATCAGTGAAGTAATTGCCACAGTTCATCAGTTCTGCTACTTAAACATAGCACAAGCCATTTCAGTCAGTAAATTAATATAGCTTTGGGAATTACTCGCATGCATTCTTGGCACCAAAAAATATACAAGAAACTAACCATATCATCTTCACCTTCAGTGCCCGGTAACACCCAATGACATCGGAAGATCTCACCCAAAATGGGATTGTAAGGCTTTTTAGCAACTGACCCTTTTCTTCCTGCATGAAAAGCTGAGAGGTACCATTTAACCACTTGAACCATCCGTTCCTTTGGATCCTTCTGGTCACTAATGCTACATGAGCAAGAAAGAGAGAATAGAAGGACAGGCAAAAATGAAATACAAACAGGTACCTTGAATACAGGAAAGCTTTTGGGATGTTTGGTTGTTTTTTGACTACTTTGACTATTTTTTAAGTTTAGATCAAACCCCAAGCAATATTCTTCAAAACCACCAGCTTGTTTATGGCCCTTGTGGGCTGCTGAAAGTAGTATCAGAACCAGTTAATGCTGTACTTGAAAAATGAAATACCTGACAAATAAGTCTGGATGTGCAAAAAAGTCAGCATACATTTCCAACAGTGATCTTCTTTCCAGGATAAAAGTTGGAAGAACCACCTAGGTGAAGAGAAACCCTCTTACAGATCAAGACACTTCAACAGCCTGCACAAAAGCATTCTACATACTAACTCTAAATAACATACAAAGCTGAGGCTTAATGTGCCTGTAAACTGATTGTGTTCTCAAACTTAGCAGTGAGTCTGGACACATGCAGCTCAGTTGGCACCTTCTATAAACCAAAGATTTAAGAGAAACTGTCTCGACTTATGTATTACCTGATCCCAGTTACAGCACACCCAAGTGCATGGCTGAGCTTATCAAAAGCAGTTCTTAGTTACAGTAACACTGATTCTTTAATTTAGTCTGTATGTACACTGTCAATTTTCAGTTATAGCCATGACACGTAGGCACAGCCTCTTACGTGCCTCTTTTAACAGGATGAGGGTTACTCTCTTGCCCACTACTTTTCCTCCCAAAGAGCATTTTTAGCTTCCATTCTTGTGGATCTGCTGACTAATCAGTGTGGTCCAGACCACTCCTGAAAGCACTGCTGATTGCTGTTGCTGACTTTAAAGTGATACAGACAAGACGCACACTCATGATGTTTCTTGGCAGCCTGAGATCGGTAACTTTCAACTATTCCAGGAATTCCCAAAACAGACACATACTGGATCAATTCCTATTCAGAACTGCCAGAAACCTTCTGTAGTTTGCCTGTGAGCTGCTGGCTATTCTGAAACGTTTGAAGTTTATCTTCTTACTCTCTATTGTAAGTTCCAGACTGGACAGTTAAAGTCATCCACTTAAGGAAACTGATGACAGGATTGATCTCTCCTACTGTTTTTCAATCTGGAATTACTTGTCTAAACATAACCAAGCTGCCTAGAAAGATCAACACCTTAAGCATACTGTTCGTTCAGCCTTCAGACAGACATCAGTATGAATCACATTCATGAAAAATCCAACTCTTTACTTGCCAGACCTACATGGAGCATTTTAAAATACACAATAAAGCAAAGCATTTCACTTTGCGCTCGATTCCCCCTTTTGTTCTATTTATGTTTTATTGAATATCACCATATACTGGGATCTTGTAGATCTCTGTTATCCTAAAGACATGAGAAACATTACCACTGCATATAGCATTCCTCTTATCCCAGCTTTACACTCCAAGGATCAGGTCCCAATAGAACAACCAACTACTTTCCATAGCAAACTATTTTCCCAATCAGATTTTAGCAGTTGGATACATTTATTCTGCATTATTTTTTCCCTCCCATTAACATCTCCAATTAAAAATTACAACCATGCTAAAGAGCTTTTAGCCTAACTAGCTCACAGAATAAATACACAGTTAAATTATTACTTTGACACTGAACTGATTTAGACAGAATTCAGGGTTTATTCCCCCTTTCTTCCCCATGAACAGTCAGCATGTTTACCTTTGTTAGATCCATTCCTAATCTAACTTGTGATAATAGATGCATAATAACACTCTTATGTTCTTCCACTGATTCTCCTTCCCCATCATCATCTCGATCATCAGGAGGATCAAAGAGATCTAGAAAGACCAAATTGCTTTTTATTTTTCTCTAAACTATCAAAGACAGACTGTATTTAATTAGCATATATATTAACTGTCAAAAAGGTCTTATTTATAAAACTAAGATTTCTTTAAATCCTATGATTCAGTCCTCCATTAATAAAGAATAGAGAAACCATTTTCCATAAGTACCTTGTCATATATATATGTGTGTGTATATATATACACATATATAAGTATATATATATGTGTGTGTGTGTGTGTGATCATATACAGCTTACATACAGATCTTCTTACTGGAAGTTCACACAGTTCGCTTACCGGTATCATTTGTTCCATTAGAAATGGAAGAATTGAGGGATTCTGTGGTATCCGGACGTTTCAAACTGCTTCCTGTGCTGCTCCGAGTCAGGACAGCAGCAGACCCTGAAGAACTAAAGTTTTCACAATTCACGATCAACTAGTTCAGACCAAATTATTACAATTTGCTAGACAGAGACAAGGAGTTTACTGGTAGAATTAATTTATGTGCTGCATGGTAATACACAGGGATCTTCTAATCAGCTGTAGCTGAACAAATGGGAAAGCCTGAAGTCTAAGATAACACCGCCTGAAAGTATAAACCAGCTGATTAATTCCTCTTTGAAATGCATAGCATCTCTTAACAGCAATTCTCCAGTTCAGAAAAAAAAAAGAGTAAATAGAGATTTTTGGGGAAAACGCAACTCAAAAAAGTTTGTTTTAGTAAAGGTGAGAAGGAATTAGCTATTTACCAAAGACTGCAACAAATGCAAGTGAAATACAACAGGGTCTCAAGACTGTATCTCTGAGCTGGTGGCTTCCCAGGTTTGGTTTATGTTAGAGTTTTGCCAACATATATACCTGATGGAATAGGAAGGAGCAGAGGAAGAAACTGCATCCCTCACAGATGACTGTGCTGGGGCTAGCTAGGGTAATCTTAATTCTGTTACACTAAGTGGATTTTTGCCTCCTCTAGTTTGTTGTTGTTTAAAAAGCCAATGTGGCTAATTTGCTTCTTTAGCTTAACTTCTACAAGTAGACAAGCCATGCACTCATAGATAACTGCATTCAGCACACACTGCATACTTTCAGTTACTTACTCCATACATCGCTTTGGGGAAGAACTGCTCTGATAGAATTCATCAGCATCATAGAACTCATCCTCACTGCTTGAATAAGAAAAATCTGGGACTGTATTTGGAGACAAGTTGACATGGCTTGGAGAGGTGAGACTGCTGCTCGGTGCTGACTGCCCACTTCCTGTGGAGTATTAAACATTACAGACTTAAAATTAAACTCTTTCAAAATCCACCAGTTCTCCACTTATAAGTATATTGTTTAAATCAATAAAGACTAATGCAAACTCAGAGGGTATGATATCTTACAAAATAAGAAGCAATAATTAGTCAACTTTATATCAAGTTTCATTTAAGAGACAACAAAAGAAAGGTCACAAGGAAAAATCAAGAACACAGAACAGTAAAGTATAAGGACATGTTTTCCCAAAGTTGTCAACTACAGGCAAAACAACAATACTGAAAACTTGTATAAATTTATAGCACAAAGTATATTGGAAGGGATCTCTAGAAGTCTGGTTTATTCCCCGCTCAAGGCGCAGACTTGACCAGTTTGTTTAAGATCATGTCTAGTCAGGTTTTAAACCTCTCTCAAGAAGAAGATTCCATAATCTTTCTAGGGAGCCTATTCCGAAGTTTGAACCATCTCATTATAAACCTAAAGCATTTTCTAATACCTACTTGGAATTTTCTTTCTTACAACTTGTGTTAACCGCCTCATCCTTTTGCTGTGCATCTCCAAGAGAAGCCCAGTTCTATCTTCTTTATATCCTCTCAGTAACTGGGAGAAAGTCTTGGCAGAAGACAGCAGTAACATCCCTCTTTAGCTTAATCTTCTAAGGCTGAACAAACCCAGTTCTGTCAGCCTCAAAGTACATCATGGGGCTCAGCTTCCCAAACATGATGATCCATGTCTTCACACTATGGAACCCAAAACTATACATAGTACTCAAGATAAGGTCTCTCAAGATCCCAAGTAGAGAGGAACAATCACTTCCCTATTTCTGCTCTTTATACACTCACTAATCCAGCCTGTATGCAGCAACACCTTCATCACCACAAGGGCACGCTGCTGACTCGTGTTCCACTTGTTGCTGGTCCTGACCCCTGGCTCCTCCCCTGCGGAGCTGCAGTTAACCCCATGCAAGAAAGAGGGCAGGCTGAGGCCTGTGCCCACTGTAGGTGGGTGAAGGACTTTACGTTTGCCTTCATCTAACTTCATGAGGTTTCTGTCCACTTCCGCAGCTAGTCACAGTCCCTCTGAAGGGCAGCCATGTCCTGTCCATTGTTCTCCCCAGTTTGGCGAGGTTCATGTCTAGGTTATCTGAGATACTAAGCAGTCCTGGACCCAGTGTCAGCCCCTGAGAAACTGCATTAGTCACCTGGTTGCCATTTGGACCTCACACATCTGATCAGACGCCTCTGGCCTAGCAGTTTTCACTCAACTTTATGCTACTGACATAAAACATCTTTTTCCAGTTTAGCTATGACTGTATTTGTGACAAAAGCTAATGAATACTAAATGTATTTAGTTTCTAAATTAGATTACATGAATCCTGTCTCAACACCAACTCAGCACTTTTCAACACAGGCATAGCAATAAAGACAAACGAGACTAACACAGGCCTTTTGTGGAAGACCAAATCACAACAGAGGTTATTAAGCAAGCTAAGATATTTACACCAAAAAAAAACCCAACAATCAGATGCTAACTAAAAGATGAGATGCAGAGCATAAACACTGAAAAAAGGAACTGTCTAGCAGGAGAAAAAGCCAGCAGTGGTATACTTCTTCTTTCAGATTGAGATGAATACCATTTTATACATGTGTTTGTTAGTGTTCTGGGAAGGAAGGGTAGTAATAAAGTAACAGCAAATCGTTTACACACAAGGTCAGAGAAAAACTTGGGAGGGAAATGCAAGAGTTTTAGCATGATTGGACAACAGAATCTATACACTGATCAGGAAGTAACAGTCAAGGTAGACAGATAATAAAAAAAATAACTATGCAGCTATGGTTAAAAAAAAACCTCTTTAAAATATTACAGAAAGCAGATATTTATAGCAACTTCATATATATATATTATAGCAACTTTTGCTTCAGAGTGTCTCATGTAGCTTTAAAAAGCCCTATGAATGCTATTAAGGGGGAGAGGAGGAAATCAAGGAATTAGAAGAACCCCAAGGCCACATACGATGTATTAACTGCAAAGTTCTTGTGCTGATTACTGCAAGATTGCAACAATGGAGACAAGAAAGCTTCTATGTGTTATGAATACATGGCAGGAAGAAAGAGCAGAATAACTGATTTTAACACAACACGGAATGTGTGTGGATTAAAAGCAAGATGTAGGCCAACACAACGTTGTCTTAACAGGTAATTACACGAGATTAGGTAACAAGCAGTACATATTCAGGTTTTATTTCTTGTGCTTCAATAGGACAGTTACACAGTACCTGTACTATTTGGTGTTGGAGTCTGATTTCCAAGTGATGCGACTACAGGTCCCACTGGCAAAGATGAGGGTCGCTGCTCTGACTTGCACAACTGAGCAGGTTCTAGGGGATATTTTGATATGTTAAACCCAAAATTCACATTTAAATATGAGAATTACATTTTTGTTGGGAAGGAGATAACACATTACTTCACCTTCAAAAATGTAATCCTTTTCTGTAAAAGCCATTCAGACTGAAAAACATGTTTCCATCACTACTATCTAGCTCTTGTTTATTATTCAGCAGAGATAGCTTTAAAAAAAATTGCAGATATTGAGTTAAAAAGCATTTATTTTTTCTGAAAATTACAGAAGCGATTCAAGATTATGCAGCCCCTCCATCACTGCAGCTGCTCTGCTCATGAACATTTCCACTGAGGTTCTTCCTGTACACCATACCTGGAGGTATAACTGCTTGGGAAGGCATTGTGCTGATCACTGACTGTTCCAGAGGACTGGGCTGATATACTGCGTCAACTGGGTTTATAGTGCTCTGAGACAAAAGAAAAGCACAGTTTTTCTCAGTTAAAAAAAAACCAAACAAACCCTAAATGATAAAGCATAGATAGCAATAACACTGTGAACACAAGAAATGCCCAAATGCAAGATAGTGAGTTCCTGAGAAAGTAAAACACAAATTGACAGTTGAGGACATAAGAAATACTTTCAATGTGGTAACACCTTAATTCTTTACACAGATTTGACACTAAACTGAATTTGCTACAGATCTGAATTGTGTTATAAAGAGCACTTATTTCAGGTTTTAGCTTCTGCTATTCTTTCCAATGTCCATTAATTAATGTGCATGCAAAGAGTGGAAAGTTAGATGCAAATTATCTGCAAGAATTAAGATGGGTAGTCTGTATTTTTAGACTTTTTTTATTATTTCCAAAAAAAGGCGATTTGACCAGACCATAGTAAAACAACCCATAATTACAACATGAATCATCAGCATGCTGACAGCCATGAAGTGGCTTAGTTGCCAAAACTCTTTCCAATGAGAAGTGACAGTTTTCAGCGCATCTCCAGTAGAGGACATTTCAGTCTGCTTATGAATGTGGGCACTTTGAAAATGAAGCACCAATTCAACTTGACACTCACAAAAATCACTGACCTCAGTATGTGTTCATGGCTTTCACACAGCAAGCCTCTTGAAAATCAAAACTGCAATGTTGTTTAATCCAAATCAGCATGATTTTTCCTTGCTTCACTGGCCTGCTTGTTATCACCTAAGCATTGCTTGTTATGTATGTTCACATACAACAACCAGAACTTTTACATTGTTCTGGGTTGTTGACTAGATAAAAGGCATATAAAACCCTTTTCTAAACATCCTGCAATTTAAAACCCCTGATCCATGTCAGAACTGTGAAAATCTTTGCCTCAGTTTGCTAGGAAATCTTGCTGCTGTGCTTAAGCTGAAGAGTATCAAGCACAGGGAAGGTCATAGAATACCAAGTTCTACCTTTTTTAAAAGCAGTTCTGCTTTTAAAGTAGATAAAGTCTGCCTTTAAGTTCACTCAGTATGCTCATTCCTATCCTCTTTTTAGATCAATATTTAAAACAGAAGAGAGTCTTCACCTGTTCTTCCTTTCTTTTAGTCTATTAACTTCTATTTGCACACAGACTGAGAGAAATGGTCATTTTAACCTTCCTCCTTTCATTTTCCTACAAAAAAGACTTATTTCTTGCCTCTTTTCCTGGTTAATTGTAATTCTGAACTTTATCCTACATTAAAAATCATTGAAGCAGTGAAGATTATTATTTTTATAGCACAGGACTAATTTAACTGAAAACAAAACTATCATTCCCTGTTAATCTTTTGAAGATCTCCAGTTTAAGCTAAAAGGCATAAAAATTGTTTTCTCCATTTTCAATGGCGTTACTAGCCAGTATACAAGTAAATGCTCCACTATATATACACTGTTATTCCACTGTATTCCAGCAAAAAAAAAAAAATAAAAAAAATAAAATCAATGTCCCTTACACATTACTTCAAGTGCTTGTGCAATTACAATGCAACACAGGTAGGTCCCTGTCTCACATATTTCAGAGTTTAAAATCATGACCCTATTTCCAGGGTTAAGAAACTTAAGAATCAAGATGGCCCTACGATACACAGGATGCTCTTGCTGTCTCTGTCTCCCCTAGTTTTTAGGGAAACTACTAACGTATATGATACAGAACACTGCTGTGTTAAAGTGAAAAACAAACAACAAAGTAACTTTGACTTTGTATGCAGGATTGTAACCTTATCCTTAAACAATTCTCCAAACTGCAAGGTGAACTGGAGTTTCTTGTTAGATATTTTGGGGTATGCCTCTATGGTTTAGAAACAGATGAAGGCAGACCTGAAAGTTTCCTACTCTGAGTTTAAGAACAACTTAAAAACAACCAGGAAGAAACAAAAAGACCATCATCCCACCATGGTATCAAACATTAATCATATTCCTGCCTAAATTTAAAATAAAATCCTGACCTTTAGGTCAAGATAACAGTGACCTCAATAGCATGAAAAATTCAGTCTTCACAATCACTAATGCATCAGTTAATATATTCTTACAGAAACACTTTTTTTTCTCTTCCCATTATAAGCCAACCCACAGATAATTAGAGTAGTGGCTAATCAAATTCACACTACAGTAAGTTGTAATATCTATGTGGAATTTCCAAGGTGCAGCTCTAATGTGCATACCACCTCTGTCTGTGGTAGTGTCTAGCTGCATAACTTCTCCTTTCCAGGGCAAAGGACAGAACTTCTCATTGTACTAAGACCTGAATTATGTGGTTATCCACAGAGTAATTGTTCATCTTATTTACAATAGGCACGAAACCAGAATATGTATGTACATTTTTACTCCAAAGTTCACACCAGAGAAACATGCTGCTAAAGCTGTATATAATGGAAAGGCAAATAAACCTTGGGAATTATTGTCAGCTGTAATGGAAAGACGCTATGATTTTTAGAGTTGTGTTTTATTGAAACTAATCTCCTATTAAAAGTATCTGAAATGTACTCAAGTGACAAAAAGAGAACGAAGAAAGAGAAGTCACATATAACTGAAACCAAAGAGGACAGAAGTGACATTAAAAACACAGAAGTTATATTAAAGAAGAAAAATTGCTTAAACAGACACAATACAACTTTGCTTAATTGAGCAGCACTGTAGAAAAGACAAACTACTTGAAGCACAAAGATAGCCGGGTATTTCATACATAAAGATACTTCAGATGGAACATAAAACCATTTCTATCCCCATCATTTCCCTTTCATCTGTTCACATAGCAGGTTTCTATCTCAGTGTTCAGTCATAACACTGCCATTTAGGACAGTCAGTATAAAACTGATTACTATGTTTTCTAAAGGCAAAGGTGTTAGCCAACCTCAGAAGCTAATGAATCAACAGTAATTTTAACAAGACACTGGAAGCAGTAAATCAGAGAAAGGAAGAAGTATGTTGCAAAATGAGTGGAAATTCAGGCCTCTGTTCACATGTTCTGCAGAATTAAAGGGAGATAAAGATTAGATTTAAACTTACTATAAGTCCATCTGCGTGCTGCTCCTCATTATTTTGGTCCTTAAGGAAAGAATGTTCAAAATATCAACATAACAATCTTGTATGACTTATCAGTTGTGTTAAGTGAGAACAGCAAGTTTCTCTCAGGAACGTTTACAGTTTCAGCCATAAAATGGTCCTCATCATGCGACACAGTAACTAAACTTAGAAGAAACAATTCTATACATAGTCACTGCACCCCTGAAGATCAGTGCTTGCTGAGGATCTGTCCACACAAGTTTGACCCATTTTAAAAATACCCTTTCTGCACTGCAGAATACAGTTATGCTTTACAACATAGGCTCTTTCCAAGCACCTAAGAGCCCCCCGCAAACGTGGTCTGGAGCATCAGTGAGTCCCTGAAAACCAAAAGGCACAAAGCTCTCAGTTTCTGAAGTGCTGTGATTAGCATACAGGTCAAGTTTCCAAAGGCCCTTTTTGCTTCTGAAAGACAAAAGAGCCTGTATATGTTAAACGCTTTTAACTTCTGCTTTCTGGTACCCCCTAAATTTATAAATGGTTTTATTTACAATATAGGATTTTGAGGGTTTTGCCTAGAAGCATACGTTAAAAAGCGGGCAACGTACACAATAAAGCCGTCATCAGTGGAAATTACACTAGCAACAGACAAGTTACAGCAATCTACACTTAGCATAGTTTTAACACTGTACCAGCAACAGTTTAAGTTTCACTGAACACTAAGCCAAATCACTTCTGTTGCAAAGTTCACATTAGCCAGCGTTATCTACGTTCAGTGTAAACCTTAGGACTTGTCTACAGCGTTATTTCCCCAGATTCCCAGCTGTTAAGAGGAACAAAAGGAAAAAAAAGAAGCTGTAGATAGTATTAAGAAAGTTGGCACATCCTTATGCTTTGATACCTTATACAGTCTTTCTTAGGTTATATAGCTGGCAATAGCCTGCTCAAATTTCATGTCTGCTGGTTGACATTTCTTAAGCAAGACTTTCTAGGACACAAATGATACTAAGGGCTGCAAACTGGGTTGCAAACCATTGAGTCCAAATACGTAATGTTTTACATATAAAATCCCCACATGATGCTATCATCTGTAAGACTTAAGAAATACAACACTAAGATGCTGCACTTGTACTGAAGCTTGCTATTCTTCTTCAGTAACGCACAACCAACAATGCCATGTTGGTGAGGTAAGGAAGGCAGAAATGCCACAAAAGTAGGCAAGCAAGACTGACCAGAAACAGTGAAGTAAAAATGGGAAAGCAAAGATAGAAAACTAAATATCTAAATTGAAAACTAAATATCTAAATTAAAAACTAAATATCTAAATTATAGAAGCTACCTCTTAAAACATGTATTTCTAAGACTGTAGTCTACCAAACCAACGACAGATCATTACATATCTTTTACAACACACATATCAGCAAAGCTGGATATCTTCAATTGCCATACATGCAAAGGGGATAACATGAGTCTAATGCTCCACCTATCCATCCCACTTCATTTATTTTGATTACTTTTTGATAAGTGATGTATGTATTACAACATATTCTTACATAGCTGGCATTTAGTTCATTATTCTGAAAACACCTCGGGTCACCTCAATTACAAGTGCCATGATTACACGCTTGATTTATGAGTAACTAAGGAAAATTTAACTGTCCGAGTCCTAAAGCAGGTTGTTTTAAGAGTCCATGAAACAGCTCAACTTAACACACATTTAAAATAAAACAGAACCAAACCCCCAAAACAAAGCAAAACACCCAGGGTTGCATGGCTGTGTGTCTGAAACTGATTTTATGTTCTGAGAGAGGATAAGGGGGGGCTATAGGGACGCTGGGGATGGACTATTCATTAGGGACTGTAGTGATAGGACAAGGGGTAATGGGTTCAAACTTAACAGGGGAAGTTTAGATTGGATATAAGGAAGAAGGGTGGTGAGGCACTGGAATGGGTTGCCCAGGGAAGCTGCGAATGCTCCATCCCTGGCAGTGTCCAAGGCCAGGTCAGACAGAGCCTTGGGTGACATGGTTTAGTGTGAGGTGTCCCTGCCCATAGCAGGGGGGTTGGAACTGGATGATCTTAAGGTCCTTTCCAACCCTAACTATTCTATGATTCTATAACATTAACATACAGAAATAACCAGAGGGTAACTGTGAAGTCTGCTTCCTAATGAGCAAGGCACTGAAGAAGTAAAAACAGGGTGCAGGGGTGGTGTTACTATGATTTCTTGTCAGCAGGTGTACCTGCCCTACAGTTTGGGGCGGGGGGAATCTTGCAGAGTCTTTCAAGGTTCTATACCAGAGAACAGAAAGCTTTCAGTCAGACAAAATACATGTTTACATATAATGCTTCATACACATGCAACATACAGAGCTGTAAATAAATCCTTAACCCCCCCCGTATTCTTAATTCCCTACAGCAGTAAGAAATCAAGATACCAACACAGTTTATAGAAAAGGCAAGGGGGAACAGAACTGCCATGTAGTCAACAAGTATAGCTGCTTGAGAGAGAAGATGAGAGATGAAGCAGAGTAAAGGTTATTAAAACACTGGGAAGACCTGAGAAGCTGTTTTTCACTACATGTGTATCAACATCTTCCAACTAATTACACATAAACCACTCACTGAAACCACCTTATCTTCAATAGCTCTACAAGAGCTTTAGATATGGTTTAGCAAAAAACACCAAAAAACCCCACTCCACAATGGATAAGCCCATCTATTTACACTGCTTAATATTTACTGGTGCTGAAAGGAGGACGTCAAGGTCTGTCTGATTTAGTGTAACAGAAAGCAAGTCTTAGTACCTGTGGCAGATGCAAATTCCACCTACCTTCATGCTTATATGGTAGTTGGAGCTGTAAAGCACTAAAAAAATGGCTACATCTGCCACTACAAGTTCAGTTGTGTCCATTATAAGCAAACCATCTAACCAACTTCAAAGTATGCTTAGCATCAATGCAAAATGAGCAGCTGTATTTGTTTATCCTCCAATAAACTTACCCATAACAGAATGGAATTTGATATTCAACAGAAGCAAGAAAACTAACTCAGCCACCTATTACCAGCTTTAATGAAGAACCTGAAAAGCAGCTTATAATTCTGATCATGTAGCAGAGCTTTTCTAAGAAGTGAAAAATACTGTAGGAATTAAACCTCTGTGAAAATAACTTGTAGAGTAACTAATACAAAATGAGCAAGTCCTTTGTTGTACAAAGTTTCTCCAACAGCTACTTTAATAAAGCAAGTCACATATAGTGGTGTGAGAAAACTAGGCAGAAAACCATCTCAACTATCCATAATTGACTCCATCAAAACCCCAAAGAATGACATATAGTCTGTTTCATTGTACTAAAACAATTCTAACTATATCCAGTACTAACTAACAGCAGATTGTTACGTATTCACAAGACTTTTCTTGCTATCACTATGGTGAAGGACTCAAATAGTATCACTGCATGTTAAAGACTGTTCTAAGCTCTAGATTCATGTGGCACTAAACTATGTCAATGTACCTTACTACTTCTAAAATACTACTGGTTTTGTATAAACCTGTTACCTTACCAACCTTTTCTTCAGAATTTTTAAGAATTTACTGATTTGCAATTTAATTTCACAAAATATTCACTGATCCTTTTAGTAAATGACTTTTGATCCTGCAAGGTTCTAAATACTTCAATTTTCACTGGCCTCAAAATTTTGTAACATGTATCTGGCATCTCAAATGAAGCCTAACAGCAGTACTGTATTTGAGAGTTACAGGAAACAAAAGGTGATCTAGACTACAGAAAAAAAGTGAAGAGTCTATGCCTGTTTCTGCATCAATAGGAATCTGTTCTGATTAAATTCAGCCTTAACTTCAGAAAATACCATAAATTAATGTCTTTGAAAAACACCATCTTCCTTCACTTTGGCTGCAAGACATAAATCAGCAGCTCATAATTAACGTATCCTAAACGCAGTATGTGAAGGCCTGTAAGGTCAGAACTTGACCAAAAAAAGTAAACCCAGGTCTCATCACATTTTAAAAAGTAACAAAACATTTAAGTGAAAAGCAGAAGTCCATCACCCATATTGCATTCTCAGAGAATACAATTCTTACTTCAAGAACATCCAACATCATCATGAACTTCAGACCTATGAAAATCTCAACTGGTTTAGCAAGGTTATTAACTATTTGTTAGTCACATTCTGAAATTAAACAAGAAGAAGAGTTTTGTTGTTTCTATTCTGTCACCCCTACGTTCATTTAGGTTCTTATTTAGTCTAATAGCAAACTCTGAAAAAGAAAGTTTATCTCGGAAGAAAAGCTGCATCATCAACACAACTGTTACCACAAACATTAACAGGACTGTTTGCTATGGAACTCAGTATCTCAGAAACTTCATTAACACAGCAGCATAAATCACCTTATACCATTTTTTAATATATATATATATATATATATATATATATATATATATATATATCCTGTTTCAGATAACAGGCACTTCTAGATCAGTTGCTTTCACATAGATTAATGCTGTATAATGAATAGTTGACAGTGTACTTACTTTAGCGATCTGTAGCAACACAATGCAGTGTTTTATTGATTCTACCATGCTCTAAGAAAACAAAAATAACAGGAAAAAGAAACTTGCATTACTATTCTATAATATTTTGCGTGACAGGTATTTGTATTTGTTATACAGAATATTAACTGAAATAGTGGGTGAGAACTAAAAGGACACTCAGTTCTGTAGAGCCACTTTCCCTTCCCCCCTTTTTTTTTCCTCCAGAGACAAAAATATAGCAGTAGAAAACTGAAGTGTTCAAAAGCCACACACAACAAGGTTGTCAGGGTGAAATGTAGGTCAGCTTCAAACAAGTAAACTGCCATGTGAAAAGAAGCTGAGAGAGCTGTGCTTGTTTAATCTGAAGAAGAAAAGGCTTGGAGAGACCTTATCAATGGGCATCAGTATCTGATTGGGATGGCAGGGTGTAAAGAAAATGGAGCTACACTGTTTTCATTGGTGGCCACTGACAGGGCAACAGGCAATGGCCACACATTTTGAATCAAAATGCAGGAAATTCATCGTAAACCCAAGAAAGCACTTTTTTACTCTAGAGATGATCAGACACTGGAACAGGCTGCCCAGGAGTTTGCAGAGCCTCCACCCTTGGAATTACTCAATACCCAGGTACACTTGGTCCTGGGCAGCCTCCTCTAGCTGATCATGCTATGAGCATGGAGTTGGATTATGGACTTTCAGAGATTCCTTCCAACCTCAACTGTTCTATGATTCGACAATGCTAGACATAGATCTGAATACAGCACCAGAACCAGGCTGCCTCTGCCATCACACTGTTGGATGTAATATGGATTCCCACTTTTCTGTAAAAAGCTTTAAAAACTTCTCCAAGAAAATTAAGTGAATTTCAGAATCTCTATATAATACATATAAAAACTGAAGAAACTTACACTAGTTGTTTCTTTGAGACTTTCAATTTTCTGTAAAAGAAAAATCACAATAGTCGGTTAAATTTCCAGCAGCTGGGTACAGACACTGTATCTTGATCTTAAATTGAGGGAGGAAAGAAAAAGCAACCAACATGTTAAAGACTATTTCTGTATATAGACACAATTTTCATTTAGTAATTGACAAGACATAATCAAACTTGAAGATAATTAAAGCTTAAAGATGACAAGGTTGGGAATTTCTTAGCAGTGACATTATACATATTTACCCATCAAGATCTACACTTCAGTTTTGCATAACACCAACGAAAATAAAACGCAGTGTGAAAACTCCAAGTTCAGTTTGTAGCTTTATACTGTATACTGAACAGTGGCACATGTCAATAATCAATATTACTTGACTTTACCATCATTCGAGTATAATAAACATATGCCATTAAGCACAGTTTAAAAATCACAGAAAAAACAGTGTACACGTGTTCTTGCTCTTTCTTCTAAGCCTCAAGTAAAAGTGCATCTGGAAATCTGCCCACTTAATTTTATCTAGAAACACTGGTTCATAAAGATTTCCTGTGGGGAACTGCACTTTAGGCATGCAAAAGGCATCTGCATGCCATTCTACACATTAGCATGTGCTATCCAAGGAGCATATGCATCCTGTTGATGTCCTTGGGTCTGCCTGCAGAAGCCAAAATTATTAAATTGGACTCAGCACTGACCCCCTCCTAATTCAATTACAGGAGCTCTGTGCTTTGACTAATATGAGTGTCTTATGTGACTTGTGTCACAGCCTTTTTGATTCTTGAATAATCAAAGTGGTTAAAGGAACTTTTTTCTCCCACAGCACTGCAAGCCAAATTCTACACTATCAGAGGGCAACATGCATCTATAAATCTACAGGAATGAAGTCTCAGCTCATGGATAAAAAGACAATAACAGCAGTGATGGCTTCCCAGACAATACCTGGGGAAAATTTGTTCAGCTATAATCTGTTCCATACACTACTCATAAGGTTGCTATACATTTTCTTTGTGATTAATTGGCAAGAGGTGGACAAACAGCACCCAACTTCAGCCTTTTCCAATGGAAATTTCCATGCTGATCTAGGAAATAGCATATCAGGGATGTTATATCACAAAGGTATATTACATTTACATCAGCTGCTAGCAGAGAAATATGTCACCAGCTACAAATTACATTGTTTTGTGTTTTGTTTTTCATGTCTTTACTATACTTCCAGTCCAAACTTTATCAACACATATTGAACAAAACATTTAAAATATGACAGCAGTGAAGTTTTGAGCCTTTCAGCACCAAAAAAGAATAGGTAATGTACCCAAACACAGATCTTGTCAGAGGAAAGATTATGCAGTTGAAATAAATCAGACTCAAAGCTTTACAGCCAACTGCAGGCAGCCATCAGTTTTGATTTTACTTTACCTATTTTTCCCTCAACATTTTATACAGTATTTACAGACCAAATAAACTCTATTTCATTCCCTTTACTGTTATCATCTTTGCTGAAAAACTGAAGGTGACATAAAGGCCATATAATGGAGTTCAGTCACACTGTTTTTCCCCTACCCATTGGTAATTTTCTGAACAACAAAGACATTGTTATTCTTACACGCAGGTAAAGACAAAAGGGTGTTTTGTCCAAGATGACACAGAAGATCTGAGACTGGAAAAACCTCAGGACTCCTGGTTTCCAACGCCTGTCCACAAATTAAATAATCATGATTTTACCTCTATTGAAATCTTCTTTGTGAACTGGCCACCTTAAGCAGTAATAGTATGCACTGATCCCGTATTTTTCACATTTGGGTGACAGACTCAGTCAGACTGACTCAGCCCCCAGGAAAACCCTTCTGAAGGGCACTGTCCCTGTCCTTCAAGGCTAAGCAAACACCAACATGGAACTCTGCATTTTCATGAGCAGTGTGCTTTTCACAATGGTGATGTAAAATAAGGTTTGTAAACTCTTCACCATAAGATCTCACACAAACACACTATAGACATGACACTGGGAAAAGAAAAACAAGTGGATAATCATTAGCAACAGAACTAGCATGCTTAAAATAGTGGATGGTTTAGAGAATAAGTTAGAAGAATGCTTGTATCTCATCTCATCAATTGTACAGAACTACACTGTTATGTATATGCTCTGCTACAATCCTTATAAATTTATTCTTACTATCTTTTGTTTAAGCTTCCATAAAAGCAAGCAATACAGATAATTTAGAAAATATGAAGCTATAAGGAAAAATCACAAGCAGGTAAAAAGAGGTATGCTGAAGATAAACAATAAAAATAAAATTCAAGAATATAATGTTCTACTAAAAGTAATCGTAATTTTCTCTCTTCAACATCCCTACTCTTTGAAAACTAATGGAGCTGAAATCTTAGCAAGACAGTTTCCCTAGTTTTAGGTAATGAATACATATATTTTCAAATGAAACATCAATTTCCTGCAGACTTACATTTGCAGAATGCAGCCACATGCTATACCTAATCTAATTAAATTGCAGGCTGCCGCTGAAACTACTCCATCTACTTGCTGCTTGTTGCACATCCTTGGCATCTGATTTTTTTTATGAAGCTACTGGTGACCCAACACAAAGCTTTGGACATGATTTTTGCCTCATTCAATGATCCTGTAACTACAGAGGGATCAGCTCATTGAGCTAAGAGGGAGCAGAGGCATGTAGGCGTCGTAGCCAACTCTTAGAATCATTAAGATGTAAGCTGAATCTACAGGCTCAGGCACAGATTTACTTCACAAAAAATAATCATTGTCTAGTAGTGTAGCAAACAGCTTAAACAGGGTACACTTCCCTGTTTAAGTAACGTGAGCTTTGTTCCAGCCTGCCAAATGTATACCTCTGATGCTTTTGGATACTTACAGCTTTATTCTCCCTGATACGTGTGGTCAAGATAGTTTCACAAAACTGAACAGCAAGGTTCACGTCAAGTTCTTACCAATAATATTGCTAACACTGTAAGAAAAGTATGGTACTATTCTCATCTTCACCTTGAAACACCACTACCCTCAGGTCATGCACCTTCCTCTACTTCACACATAATCAGATATATACATTGTACTGCACCAACAGATTCAGCAGAACTGGCAGCACTGGTAGTTATCGTATGCTTGCAAGATAGAATGATCCCACTGCATAGTAGTAGTAGTTGTACTTCTGCGAGGGGTATCAATATAACACAGCAAATTCGTGATAGTCACCATTTCCATCTTCAAATTTCATTGTTACATCTGTTCTGTATTCTTCCAAGTTCAACAGGATCATCATGTCTCAAAGATATCCAAGAGATCTTAAAGCATCTTGGAACACCTATACTCTATACCATTACCTTCAAAAACCCAAATATTCTATAACTAAAAACCAGCTGTCCTGGTTTCCAATGCTCTGTACACTTGCAAGAACAATAGCTAGGGTTATAGATGTCTGGCTGTATCACTCAGGCAGCTGGGAAGCAAATAACATTCAAATAACCAAATCTTGTTTCCTCAGAAGAAAAAACTATGGGTTGGATGGAAATATCCTGAGGTTACACTTAGCTCACAGTCTGATAGCTGAACCATACTTCCATGAACAAATAGGAGAACCACTCAATGCAGTCTCAAAAGCCTCCTAGCTGCTTTAGTACAGGAAGAGACAGGATCAAAAAAGTGCTTTGGCAGGTCTTTCATTTTTAATAGAGAATAAATATAGTAATAGCAACACTCATCAAGATTTAAAGCCAGAGGAAGCTGACATATTCTGAACAAGCCTCCTGCTTTCTCTATAAAGTCAATCCGTCTGTCCCATAGACACCTTGTAGAGATAAAGAAAGAAATCAGCACAACATGCAGAATGCCTCCGGGGATTAGAAGCACTGTCACAGAGAAAAAGAAAGTACTGCCTGGTCGGCAAAGACGCATCTGGAGGGAGGTCAAACTTGAAGGAGAACTCTTCCCAGTAGGACACGCTGAAGGACAAACACAAAACCTTTAGATCTTCCTCTTTTGGTCACTTGTCTACAGATTAAACATATTTACACAGAGAATGCCTGTACTTTAAAATTTAAATTATTTTAAAAAATATTTAAAATTATTTGAATGACACCAAGCTGTGTGGTTCGGTTGATACCCTGGAGGGAAGGAATGCCATCCAGAGGGACCTTGACATGCTTGCAAGGTGGGCTGATGCCAACCTCATGAAGTTTAACCATGGCAAGTGCAAGGTCCTACAACTGGGTCGGAGCAATTCCAGGCACAGCTACAGGTTGGGCAGAGAAGAGATTCAGAGCAGCCCTGTGGAGAAGGACTTGGGGGTGTTGGTTGATGAGAAAATGAACATGGGCAGGCAGTGTGCGCTTGCAGCCCAGAAAGCCAACCGTATCCTGGGCTGCATCAAAAGGAGCGTGACCAGGAGGTGATCCTGCCTCTCTACTCTGCTCTTGTGAGACCTCACCTGGAGTATTGTGTGCAGTTCTGGTGTCCTCAGGGGACTGGAACACCTCCCATATGAAGACAGGCTGAGGAAGCTGGGGCTGTTCAGCCTGGAGAAGAGAAGGCTACGTGGAGACCTCATAGCAGCCTTCCAGTATCTGAAGGGGGCCTATAGGGATGCTGGAGAGGGACTCTTCATTAGGGACTGTAGTGATAGGACAAGGGGTAACGGGTTAAAACTTAAACAGGGGAAGTTTAGATTGCATATAAGAAGTAAATTCTTTCCTGTTAGGGAGTTTGCGCGGGCAGGTGAGCAGGATGGTGAGCACTCGTCGTACGAGCAGGGCCTGGTCCAGGAGCTCTGCTCTGGCAGCCCCGGTGGTGGCCAGCATAGGTACCCAGACAGAGCCGATGAGAGGGGAGGCTGCAGTGCAGAGCTCGGGGTGCAGAGAGTGCCTGCACCGGTCTTGTGAGGGAATGGTGCACAATGGGCAGGGCTGCACTCCTGCAGCAGGTGGCTGAGCTGCATGATGCTGTTAATAGACTGTGAGATGTCAGGGAAGCTGAGAGTAAGCAGGAATGCTTGCTCCTGGCCCAAACTGTGCAGGGGCCTCGAGCTTCACCTCTACCTTGGTGAGGCACTGGAATAGGTTGCCCAGGGAGGTTGTGAATGCTCCATCCCTGGCAGTGTTCAAGACCAGGCTGACGAGGCCTTGGGTGATATGATTTAGCATAAGGTGTCCCTGCCCATGGCAGGGGGGTTGGAAGTAGATGATCTTAAGTTCCTTTCCAACCCTAACTATTCTATGATTCTATGATTTTAAAAGCCTGTACATGCAGAAGGACTCCAGAGAGACCATCACTTGTGAAGTCCCTGAGATGCCACACAACACATCAAACAAGACGGGTAAGACATGAAAGGTCACAGACATTATAAATAATTAAACTAATCACAGAAAGCATCAAACTGTTTTCAAAACTGAAACCAAACACCAGCTTCTTTTTCATAAGTGAAACTGGGGGGAAAGAGGGAACTAGGATGAAATCCACTACTGCTTTATGATACTGGAATTACTGCATCTGCTGAAAACAAAAGCAACACCTCAGTAACAAACCCTTCATAAGGAACTATTAAATCCCTCCTCCACACCACACCAATTAACATACAAAACCAGCATGCTACTTAACTGCCAGACCCACACCATCAAGGTATGCTTAGACCTTTCTTAAACATAGTGATCTGACTTACGAACTTGACTTTAAAACGGAATGGGAGTGATGCAAAAAGACACACACTCACTATAAAAAGGCAGTGCTCCCCTCAGAGCAAATTACATTTCTGACATCCTCACCTACGGTGAATGAGCTGTGGTATTTTCAGACTTCCAACATGTGGCACGCTAGTCACAGAACTATGCAGGATGCAGACTGGTTATGTGAAACACATGATTCTTAGGGCTGTTTTTTCTTCAGATTAGCTTTGCTATTCCTACAAACATTAAACACTCATCCTTGTTACAGATTTTGAAATTTAAGTTAAAAATGTTTTTGACTGCTGGATAATAGAGGAATAATCATTTCCTACAGACTGAAATTGTTTTTAACATGACATCCAATATTACTAAAAATTCTATTTGCAACCTATTCACAACACAAATAACATCGGTTATTCAAATTGTTCTGATTTCTACAACTTGATGAATTTGAACTGTACTTTAAATTTCTACAGACTATATTGATGCACAAAACCCTCTGATAAAACAAAATAAGCAGTATTTAAGACAAAATGTACTTGCTTTTCTCTGTTCATCATCTTTGCAGTTCTGGAGCTTTTCATCAAAGAGCTAAAAGAAAGAGATACTTGTGAAAATCCTGGAAGTGTTATTTTTCCATATAAAAATCAGTCAGAAACACTGACATTTCAAAAGCAAAAGCTTTAAATTCTTAAGTTATACAATCCTAGCATTCCAGGGTCTTTAATAATAATAATCCCAGTATTATAACCAAAAGCAGTTTTTGCCTAATATTTCTTAACAGCATTAGTGATAAATTTGTAATTGATTTCTCATATCCCATCTTGCAGAGACCAGATTTCAGACCCTGGCTAGTTCCACTGCTCAGCCTGACATGATTCTACCACAGTTTGAACAAAAAGGTGTGGTTAATTAATGCAAGTGAAACTCATCATAACACTTCAAAGTGCCTTTCTTTCATTTCAGCAAAGATTTCAGGGGTTTCTCAAAACAACTTCAACCTTTACCAACCCTTTCAGGTACTTTGTTATTCAGGTACACGCTTCAAATCATGTAAGGTTTGTAAGTGCTTCTCCTGGGAATACATACAGTGATTTCCCAGCATTAACTTCTACTTATTTTTCTTAAAAGTGGAATATGAGATGCAGCTAAGCAAAACAAAACAAATTATTACTGAAAAGCCTGCGTGTATATTTAACACAAACTGAGCTAAAACAGTTAAAAGTTACCTCTAGAGTGCATATACAAAAAGCCATTAAATACAAGTTGTTCAAGGAAGAAAAAAAGATTTAGGGTAATGCTCCAAAGTTCATTATATCCGCCCTTGCTCAGAAAAGAGGCTGTAATTGTTAGTAGGTGAGCTACAGTTCTTCACTCACCTGCCTGCATAAAACCTACTCATGTGTTTTCTTTTCCCCTTAAGGGCTGATTCCTGGCTCTAAAAAAAAACCAACACTGATCTCTGCCCATCCTCAAATTCGATCTTCTTTCATTATTAATAAATTCCTATACCCACTCCCACAGCTGGCCTGAAATAACAATTAGAAGGTGTAAAGATTTAAATACCTCCTTCAGTGAAGCGTGCTGGACGGCTCTGGAGCTGGAGAAAAAGCTGTCTCCTGATCAAGCCTTTGCAATTTAGCTTTGAATTTTGTTTGCACCTCTTCTGCCTACCTCCATTTTTGCTGGTATGCTCTTTCCCCTCTCTGCCCTCCCCTGCAACTGAATTTTGCTGAATAACCCACATGCATTGCTTGCTCATGATATCAGGGGAAAAGAATCCAAACCAGCAGAACTGAAGCCATCTTAACAGCAATTTTAACCTGCTGAGTCATGGGAAAAAGTGTCCTAACCAGCAGCATAAACTTTTTTTCTCAATAAGGTGAGTATTTTGATAACTTCATTACCTTCCCACCTACTCTTAAAATAAATGTACAAAGCGTGAAGGAATTGTATTTGTATAAAAAACGTGCAGAATGTTTTCACTCAAGGAAACAGATTTCACTCAAGGAACAAATTATCTATCACTGCTGTAACACAGTCTGAAACTATGTACAACTGTTGTTACATACTACTTGACAACATTTTCCTCAAGATATATTCTAAAATGTTATCAGCAGTACAATGATTTAATTAGGTTAAAATTCAGTTTGAGTTATCCCTGCCACTTCTATCAAGCTATGTATACAAAAGAATATTTCAGCCATTATAAACCGTTCCATAAAATCTGTTTGTGATATTCTAAATTTTCTTACTCTGACAATCCCAAAATCCGTTCTAAAAGAAAGGCATTTTCAGCTTATTTCTGCCCTTAGCTCATACCTCTTAATTTTTACACTTCTAGTAAAAATCTCTTTATTTCAGTATTTAGAACTTACGTGACATTTAAGGTAGGGAAAAAGAGAAGATAAAAATCTATTGGCACGCTTCATATGTAAAAATAAAAGATGTTTTCTCCAGTTCCGTCAGCTCATTCAGATGAGCTCTCTCTGCATCCCACAATTACTAGACCAAGTGCTAAGCATAACACATGACTCTTTCCCTCTCTCAACAGTCTCTCCCTCTGTTGACCTTCCTTTCAGTCAGACCCTGAAACCCATGCTGACAAGCAGACTCCAATACACCAGTTAGTCACCATACCTTCAACTGGTCTATCAAGATCTGTAAGTAAGCATCGGCCTCTGTAAGTTTCTTGTCAAAATCATGAACGCTGGGAACAAATCCTGAATCCACACCCTAGATGTAGTAAGAATAAAAGATATTATTAGTTACGGAGGATGAAAAAGAGATAACGAAAGTATGGGTTTTGCCTGCCAGCTGACTGATAAAATAATGCCTTGCCTCTCATCCTGCCATGTGGAAAAACAGGCAAACAGCTGAACGCATTTGTCTTCTATTTGCAGCTAAATCAGTAACAGCAAACTGCTACGCATTTTCAGTGGCGGTATAATCAGCACACACCAGAGTATTTCATTACTTGTGATTGAATGAAACCCCTTAAATTACACTAATTAAAGCTTCTTTTGAAAATGTAAAGGAGAATTCAAATTTTTCTGAAGACTGTCTTGTGATTTCATATCCCTACATCTCAGTTAAGGAAGACAAACCAAACCCAATAGGATGACTGCACTTTCCACACTCAGACAACACTGCTCAACGCACACCTTCTAACCGTTAACTAACTAAACCACCAAGTGCTGAATCTTGCCTAAAATAAGGACCCAACTTTCTGCTGAAAAAAAAAAAAATAAATAAAAAAAATTATTGCTGGTTCCTTTACAGCTCTAATGATTTCCATCCTTGTCACTGTATTTGATTTCTTACATTTTGTTGCATATATCCCAAGAAGTACAAAGTAACAGGGCCATGAGAATGATTATATTTTCTTGCTTGAAAAGTTGTTTCCCTTCACAATATACAACTCAAAGCCCACTTCTGCATACAACATAATCTCTACCTTTAAACTGATAAACCATGTATATAAAGACTTGAATGAACTCCCTCTGGGTCACCACATTTTTAATTACAGGAAAGAAAAGAGAAGATTCTTGGAATTGATTACTTCTGACTTCATGTTGGGGCTGCCCAGCCTGGAGAAGAGAAGGCTACATGGAGACCTCATAGCAGCCTTCCAGTATCTGAAGAGGGCCTATAGGGATACTGGGGAGGGACTCTTCATTAGGGACTGTAGTGATAGGACAAGGGGTAATGGGTTAAAACTTAAACAGGGGAAGTTTACATTGGGTATAAGGAAGAAGTTCTTTACTGTAAGGGTGGTGAGGCACTGGAATGGGTTGCCCAGGGAGGTTGTGAATGCTCCATCCCTGGCAGTGTGCAAGGCCAGGTTGGATGAAGCCTTGGGTGACATGGTTTAGTGTGAGGTGTCCCTGCCGATAGCAGGGGAGTTGGAACTGGATGATCTTAAGGTCCTTTCCAACCCTAACTATTCTATGATTTTATGCACATGTGCTATGCAAACACATTTCAGGTTTGTTTATAAAATACCTTTAAGGCAAATGGAACTGCAAAACAAATATCAAAGCACTCCCAGCTGAAGAAAATTCATAGAATCTTAGAATGGTTTGGAAAAGACCTTAAGATCACTCAGTTCCAACCCGCCTGCCATGGGCGGGGACACCTCACACTAGACCATGTCACCCAAGGCTCTGTCCAGCCTGGCCTTCAACACTGCCAGGACTTCTAGGATGCACAGCTAGTTGAGAACCTCAAAGGTCTGAATGCATGAAGACCAACCATTGGGGAAAACCACATTTAAAACAGGGGAAGATGAGCAATCGGTATTTGTAAAATCCTGTATTAGCAAAGTTCCATATCAGCATAACATTTTCTCTGTCAATACAGTTTCTTTTATTTTTATATGATAATGGGTCATCATATTAAGAGCTTCACTGATGGCTCTTCGGAGATGTGAACACTTGTGTGCAATACAGGAACGACTTGCTCTTAGGCCTGTCAAGCTATGTGGGCAGTATCACACACACCCTACAACATACAGCCATGTGCTGACCGTAGAAGATGCTCTTCTTTATTCATTTGCCAAATCATAAATTCTGCTATGAACACCCAAATCTTGACAACATTCTACATCAGTAAATCTATCAATACAGATTAGTTTGTAAACCGGCATGAAAAGAATATACTTCACCCTGTATTAGACAGTTAACACTGGACAAATTTAGGAATAATATTTTGAAACAAGGAGGGGGGAGGGGAAGAAAACAACTATTTTGACTATGCTCAGAAATCTAAGAGAAGACAAAAACCATCCAGTGTAACAAGTTACCAAAAAGAAATTAACAGGCAGAAAGGAGCATCCTCTCAATCACGAAACTTTTGACACTCCCTCAAACCAGTCAAGTTTAAATTACATCAAAACTAGATATGAAACTATGCGAAATGAGTATTCTATTTCCCTGTTGAAAATTGAATTGTCTGCACAGCTAGCAGCCAACACTATCATTTCAGCAAATGGTCTAGCAAACTCAATTAAAAACACCTGGAGGTCAGGTTTCATACACCAAAACTGCATCTTTTTTTTCATACAGGAAAACTGCATGAGCTGGTCTCACAATGAGAAGGGGCTTGGACTAGGGAACTTTGAGGGGTCTTCTGCTGCTGAAGTTATGATGAGAGTTTAAAATAAGCACATTCAACTTATTAAAAAGAACCCAGACTGCTTTAGATCTTCAGAAACACGCCGATTCTTTCTTACTGTCAGTACCAATCCAGAGTAATATAACCTGTTTTTCCACTGAATAACTAGATCTATCGATAAGCACACTTTATTTACCTCAAATAACAACTACTACTGGCTGTGGAGGCAAGGAATTTACCAGACTTCCAGTCTGCCCACCACTCCCCAAAACAATACATTTAATATCCGACTCCTCCCCACAAAGAAACCTGTATTGGTAACAACTCTAGAGACAAGAGAAAAAGGTAGCATAGCATTCTTTCCTTCATCCCTTCCTCCCTCCTACAACTTCTAGGATGTTCTCTTCAGGACATATCGAAAGCTTCAAAGACTAGGCAAGGATGGGGTGAAAAGACTGCATCACCCTTAGAAGCAGCATACCAGAAAAATTTAAATATATTTAGCAAATAAAAGCATTACAGCAACTCGACCTCTGTGAAAGACAAACAGTAATGAAGGCAGGAAAACAAAGGAAAAGATAGAGGCAACAGCGAGGACTTGACAAGAGCTGTCCTTCCAGAATAGCTATATTTGGGGAGGAAAAGAGAAAGCTGTACAGAGCAGGCTTCCTTGTCGTTCTGAGGATACTTCTGCTGTATTCTTCATCGTGTTAGGATTCCAAGTAACAGAAAAAAAATCTTGTGGCAGTTAGTTTAAAGAAGCAAGTAAGTGTTTTCCCTCCATCCGCAATACCTCAGCAGAAACATATCCCTTGCCTACAGCATGTTTGATTCTGTCAAGTAGGACACTGCCTACAAAAATAGACAAAAAGTGACAGAAAACTGAGGAAAATCAACAAATCTACTAGTAAGGGCAATAAACAATGGCACCTTCTTGTCTTTTATTTGTGACAAAGATAAGCATCTTTTTCCTCTGCTAGACTTTCAAAGCAATACTGAAAGCTTGGAATGTGAATGTCTCAAAACAGATTTAAAATCTCAATGTGGAAACTAACCTGGGTTAAAACTAAACTCAGAAAGGCAGGACAGCAGCAAAAGAAGTTCTGGATTGGGCCAGACCAGAATCCAGTTCCAGCTTCAGCTGTTCTTGCCATACTGCCTCTTCCCCTTTTGCTACGAGAAGCGAGACAGGACTGCTTCCAGCAGCAGTACCAACTCTGAAGTACTGGTGAAACCATGGTGAACTCTTCACATTTAAGCCATTGTATCAGTCTTCACAGCAACCATCCCAGATTCGCTTCTTCACGTATCATTTCCTTACCCTGCTATTTGCTACCTCTGAAGTAAATACCCTGTTTAAATTATGAAGGTTATCTGGTTACTTTTCAGTCCCTTTGTCTCCACAGGGAGCCCCCTTAGAGGCAGAAATAATTTGAGGCATTACCTGAAAGGTTTTCATAAGTTTGGGTAGGAAATTGTTTGTAGCCTACAAGCATTTAAAGACTCTCTAATGTGGATTATCACTGTCATATCTGCTCAGAAAGCATGAAAGACATCCTATTTGTGGAATGTGCAAGTTTCAGCTTTGTATTTTTATTTTAAATCAAGTTGGCAGTTAGTTGTCTTTTATGCAATTCTCAACAGTGTCTTTAGTTGCCGCTTTAAGACACCAAGATACTCTAGCAGCACTAGAATGGCAGAAAGGAAAAGTACATTTCAAGACATGAGATTTAAGGCAAGAGTAAGTTTGAAATCTTTGGATAACACGGGGAAAGAGGAGAGGGAGGGGAAATCTCCCCCTTTCCCCCTCCCCCCAAGTATTGCTCATCCCTCCAGTTCAGGATCCTACAGACAGGATCCTAACACTACCAGAATACAGGCACAGATTCAGCCATTTAAAATTTAGTCAGTTTTTTTACTGAACAAGAATATAGTTACTGGTGTTCTCCAGGTAGATTCATATTTTAACAGCAGTCTTGCAACTCTCGGATCAAAGAAGAAAGTTACTGTGGTCCTAAAAGACATGAGTTATCTTCAAGTGGGTTTCACACACAAGAGAATTCCAGAGGCAAAAAGTACATGCAGCACTAGGGTGGCACTTGAAAGGCAGACAAGGACGTTTATGCTAAACAAGATAACTAGAAGCACCTCCTGTCTGAATGGGATTGCTGTTTGGCACAAGATGCTGCTGAGGAACAGAAGAAAATTTGAGGTAACTTCTCACCCTCCTACCTCTGCCCAGGCAAACAAGAAAGCTCAGCCACAATACACCTTCACCCCATGCTCACCCTCCACCCCCCTTATCTCTCGTGGGTGTAAAGCAACTGATGTGCAGCCACTGCAAAGCTGCTGACCTTGTAATGCCACAACAATAACATCTTGGGAAGGGGAAAGGGAAAAGCACTGTTGGATTCAGAGCTGTACTTCCAATGCTATCACACCATTGACTGTTCAAGGGCTTTTCAATAGGCAAAGCTAATCCTTAGGAACTGTGCATATTTTTAGTAATGCCTTTAATACAACAACATACAAAAACACAGCAAGCAGAACAACAGGCTTCAGTTTCAGGATCTAGAGAAATTTCATTACAAGTGTATCTGAAACATTTCCTCCCTATTCTTACTTCATTTGGACACATTACTGTCAGCTCTCTGGACAGCAAGGATCCCGTTACTCATTCTATTTATGACTCAGTTCTCCCTCAGCTCCTTGACTGTAGCTCATTCTTGCAAGTTTAGGCTTGTTGTGGGAAGTGTGTGCTTAATTATTCTTAACTGTTTCAAAAACACTTCCATTATCATGACTGAAGGACAACACTGTAGGCAAAAATAAACTTAGCAAGAGTAATCAGACTAGAGAACACCCAGAGCCACTTCACCTCTCCACCTTGCATTAATTCCTTATCCTTGCTGATTTGGTTCACACAACACAGGAACTAAGTTTCAGCACGCTTTCTCTAACAGATCTAACAGTCTAACAGATGTGTGTTTTACACTACGAAGGAAACTTCCCCAAAGTCTGACTTTCCAAACTCAAACACTCCAGTACCAGAACAGGCATGGAAATCTGAAAAAGACTCAGAAAAAGATACATCATTTTGGACAAAACCAGACGTATAAAGGTTTTATCTGACAGATAACTATGCTGCTGTTTGCGACAGAAACTAAGAACCCAAGAAAATACCCTCACAGAAAGTAATCTCTGCTACAGCACTGAACCCCCATCCATACCCGTTGAGCCAATAATCCTCCGAAAGAACTCATTTGACTTTATCGTCCAGATAAATAGGAAAGCAAAAGAACATCAAGTGCATGAAGCGGCGTTTTGTTTTAAATGTTAACGGAAGACAGGGCGTGTTTGTATACAAGGAGCTCTTGTAACCGGATGAAAGCATCCCTGCGGGCACGCAGGGCACACGAACTCGGCAGCGCTCCCGTTGAGGAATCACAGCCGCTCCCGGAGGCTCCGCCAGGCCCCCTGTACAGGAGGCCCTGCTCGCCCGCCCCGCTGGACCCTGCTCCGGAGGGCTGCCTAACACCGACCTCTGCCTTGGGGCCGACCCGAGGGCCTCTCCAGCCTCAACTAGGACTGGCAGCGGCCGGAGCCGTTCGGCCGCTGCGGGCAGGAGGCAGCGCTCGGCTCCCAGTCGTGAGGCGCCGCGGCGGGAAGGACACCCGGCAGCCCCGGCACCTGCCCCCCCCCGTCCTTCCCTGCCCCGTACTCACACCGGCCATTCCTCCGCGCGGCGCGGCGCAGAGCGGTGGGGCTGGCTGCCCGCCCGCCGGGCCCCGGCAGCGCCGCCTCGGCCGGGGAGGGCACTGGAGGAGCGGGGAGGGGAGGGCAGGACCCCCCCGAGGCCGTGGCTCCGGCCCAGCCGCTCGCCCACATCACGAATAAGGCGGCCGCCGATTGGCGGGCGGGCGGCGCCCGATCCTCCCTGCGGGGAATGGCGGTCACCGGGAGGGGGGTGCCCCGGCAGCGGCTGAACCTCCGTGAGGAGCGGGCGGGCAGCGGGCCGCTTTCAGGAGGCACTCAGAGGTTTCAGCTAGGAGAGGGGCACCGGCGATGGCCGCCCTTCCTCCCTGCTCATGGAATAAAGCTGTGTAGCAAGGGGGTACAGTCCTGTTTCATTCTTTCACCGGTATCTCCTCAGCAGCTCAAGCCAAAGGAGATGAAGAGCCTTGAACTGGATCCCAGCTCACCCAAAAGCAAGGGCCTCGAACAAAAAGGTTATGTGACTAGCACACTGCAGAAGGGGCTTGAAAATGAATGGTGAACGCAGTGGTGGGCCACAAGGTGTTACACTCAATGGGGAACATACTTAAGAGGGATGAGGATTTGGTGCTTGGTAATCAGTTTTAGATTTTTCAGTAATTCTCTCAAAGATTACTAGATAAATTACTAACAGAGGCTTTTTTATCTAAATATGCCTTACTTGGAAAAGAAAAAGCCCTCCTGGAACGTGAGCAGGTAATGTTAGCAGGAAACACTTCCATTATTAGTGGTAATCCTGAAATCTATGTCTTCCCATAAAAACTACTGTCACCATTTCTAGAGAGCATGGAAGCATGTGTGATAAAAACCACAGTGCATCCTGGTGTTTCATTTCTGTGCTCTGTATCTCCAAGCCACAAAAAGTCTTTCAGGTGGAGAAAACTGCATAGATTCCTTCATTTCAGAACCTGAATAGGACCACTAATGTTCACCTATTCACCTTCTCCTTGCTGAGGATGGGGAAAGAAGCATCCTTTGGGAGTGAGCTGACCCTTCTAAATCCACATGATAATCTCTGTCTCCTCACACCTGCTGCAGAATAGTGTGCTCAGACACTGTCCAGATGAAGAGATTACTTCTCAAATATCCATGACATGTTACTAGGGATACAAAGCTGATTGGCAAACTGGAATTTTTATCCAGGGATCTGCTGTCCACTGGAAAATCTGCAGTGGTCGTTAGCAGTGAAAAAGACCAGAAACCACTGTTTAGTGGGAAATTAAGGTAAATTGATTGAGATAGCACAAGTGCCTAAATTTGGGTGGCATAAATTCAGGCTTGTTCTAACTCTTTAGACTAGGCAAACATCTGAATCAGTCTCTCTACATTAGGGATATTAGGTATTTTAATGTATCTTTCTTTGCAATCATTGAGAGACCAAATTCTCTTGCCATACTCCAAAAGCATACCAAAATTATATCAACACAAATAAGGCATACGTGTTTTAAGATTTCTACACTGTCGGCACACACTTTTGTGGTACAAACCAACTATGAGAAAGTCCCTTTCATGAAGAGCTGGGTTTCTCTCCAGGGCAAAAATAAAGGTTTAGCAAGTCTTATGGACACGACCAAGTCAAGAACATTGCCAGAAACTGATCTTACATAACTACCACTAACAACTCTCAGTCCAACCATCTGCTTTTAGAACTAGGAAACTCCTGATATCCAGCTTACACAGTGGATTTAAACATAGCTATTTACTATTTTTGTCATCCAGAAAGATGTTCAATACTGCTGTCTCATTTTAATTTCAAAATTAGGTGGTGTAGAAGCACACAACAGGCTTGACCCAAAAATCACTAACTCCTGGTTAAAAAAAAATAACTACATAGAACCACAGAATAGTTAGGGTTGGAAAGGACCTTAAGATCATCCAGTTCCAACCCCCTTGCCATGGGCAGGGACACCTCACACTAAACCATGCCACCCAAGGCTTTGTCCAACCTGGACTTGAATACTGCCAGGGATGGAGCATTCACAACCTCCCTGAGCAACCCATTCCAGTGCCTCACCACCCTAACAGGAAAGAATTTCTTCCTTATACCAAATGATATCCAATACATGTACAACAGTAAGTCTGTTACTGTCAGTTAAAAACCTGAGTTACTAAAGAGAAGACTTATGCTGACTTTTCATGATGGTAAAACAAGAAACTAGTAACAGAAAGACTCAAACCTAATCTCAGGTACTGATACTTGTATCTTACTATATATGACTGCATAGGCTATGATCAGATGTTATACAGGATTTGTTAGCAGTCATGCCACTGTAATTCATTACTTTGAGAAAAAGAAAGTAAAACATGCTAGAAGTGAAATTGAAACTTGCCTGAAGCTGGAGGGTATGGCGGAGAATGGTGTCCTCTAAAGCATGAATCCACTTTTCTCTCTCATCAGCATCTCGAGCTGAAAAAGTATTCAAAAGAGATTGTTAAATTATATGCAGTCTTCTATACTAAAAGCCATAAGCAAACAGATCAGATGTCCTCCCTAAATATGGAAAATAAATAATACTATCTTTGTGAAGTCATCAAGGACCTAATTCCACGGTTGTCTTAATATCCTGTTTATTCTTCTGTGGTTACAGCTCTGTAACATTATTATGTTAATGTACTCTATGGTACTGCAGAGATGTTTTAAATAATCATGTAAGCAAAAAAATTCTATGCTCTAGTAGAAAAATTATTCTACTAATGACTCTGTACTATACATGTGAAATAAAAAATATAAGAATATGATAAATATGATAAATATAAGAATAGTTTTGTATTATTGCTATTTGTGATTATCTATCCCTTGTCCACCTGTAGGGGCATAGATGCAAAGAGAGTCTGCACAGACACTCTTCATTGAATTCATTAAGTTATTGTCAAATTTTCTTAGTTACAAGAAGCTGTTCAACCTCTAATAAATTATCCAGCAATTCTACTTCACGTGTACAGCGTAACTTCGAATAGGTTAGCCTTTCAGATAGGGATTCATAAGACACGACAAACACCTCGAACAAGTCACTAGTGTGAATAATGAAGCACAAATAAACTAAAGTATATAATAAACATTTTTTAAACTCAATTCTACTTGAAAACTGAATAAAACCTGATTCATATGTTAATGGCAACACAAATAATATTTTCATACTCCTGCAAGAGACCACCATGCAGTTTTAATTAAGAATCCAAGTCTAAGTCTGTGCTTTAAGAGTGTTTAAAGAACACAAGAGCGGGCAGGGCCAGCGGACTCTAGGTGAATAAAGATGAGAAAAATCCACAGGTATTAAATAGACTGCAAACAAACTAGCCCATATACAGATTTAGAATAGTTATTGACAATTGTTTCTAGTTCCTCATTCAAGTGGAAGGTATTTAAAAGAAACAGGAAGCCTGCTAAAAGCAAGGAAAACTTAACTGAGCTAGCATCTATTATGAATCAGAGAACTAAGATTCCTATCTGGCTTATTTGTTATGGAATTCAGAGGAAATATCTTTAAGGTATTATATTGAAATGTGCTCTCCAGACTCAAAGTGCTTTGTTTTTCAGTGTTCCCTTTCTTAACCTTATGTTTCCATTGCTTGTATTCTTTGAAATTTTGCAGCTCAAACCCATCCATACTTAAAACCACCGTAGATCTTCTAAATGAGTTAAATAAACCCTCATTTAGGAAATTACTTATTATTTTTTCACATATCCATTTTTATAAAGGATATTTAATTGGCCAGAGGAAGGGATGAAGGAAGGAGAATAGGAAATCCACAGAAGAAGCTCTCTATGTCTCCCTGGCTTTAGGAGGAGGATGCTGTAGATTTTTCTAGACTCTTCAAAGAAAGCCCTCTCAATGTCAAGGTAAACATACTACATCATTTACTTCAGCACATATACAGGAGCTATGTCAAATAACAAAATCACCAACAAAGTACTGATCATTTATGTCAAGTTTGTGAGAAATACATCAGAATGTCTTTCTGATACAGAAATTTGCTCCACAGTTAACTGATGAGGGAGCCTCACAGAGAAGTGAGGCAAAACGTCTATTACACACAAGGTAAAAGCCTGGTTTGAAATGCAGCCAGTTCTCTAAAAATACTTATTTTCCTGCAAGACAACCCCTATTCATTGTTCTTTTAAAATAGTAAACTGTGATCAATTGCCACAGGCATGCTGGTAATGATACCATTAACCTGTACAAATAAAAACCAGACATAAGGGAAAGTGCTCTCATATTCACCAGACTACCCAAAGTGCTCTCATATTCACAAAGGAAGTCTGTAGGAAGAAGTTAAAGTCATTAAATGTTACTTAGAACAGCAAGTAAACAACTTTCCTGTAGGAACTGCAGCAAGTATTAAAAAGCTGGGTTTTGCTGTCAGTAACTCTCAAAAACTCATTAGAAAGAACTTCTAAATCATAGGGGAGGTTCCTATTAGTTCTCTGTATTTTAATTGAAAAGCTGAAGTAGGTGCTGAGGAGATGTTTATAATGCAGTGAAACTAGACAGGAGGAAGGGACAGAAACCCTGTGAACTCTGCCCAGAAGACTGCATGAAGTCAAATATATTTTGCAATGTGTAAATTGTAATTTTCCTTTTCACATTAGGTACACACATGCACATACGAACACCCTGTTCTCTTCTCACAGCATAGCCTGCACTTTAACACTAATTTCAATTACTGAATTAGTCAATTAGAGTCAGGTGTATTTTCCCCTGACAGTGATTTTAACGCTTATTAGCTTCAGTTCTCCTCACCAAGAACAGGTCCCTTTGCCTAGTCCTGACACATGTAATAATCAAGCTTATGCTTCTTACACAAGCCACCATTGAATAGTGAACATATAAGTTACCTGTGCCATTAATTGGCCAGTATTCCAAATGTATCAACACTTCAGCTTTGCAAAGGTGAGTTCAAAGTGGGTGGTGGTGAGTATTTTTCAATACGTGTGAAGTTTCTTGGGTTTGTTTTCTGTTCTTCCTGTTTTGCTTTGTTTTTAATCAATCACCTCTCAGTCCTAAAGAACATCTTGCTGGGGAACTCCGGTACAAGCCACTGAGTAGCTAGTAAAGTGATTCATATGACAAAAAAAAGTCCCATGTTCAAGGTTTTTTGCTCACAATTATCTAAACTAAAAAAGGAACTATTACACTGCAGACCACTGAATTAATCCTTGTATTGCAACAGACCTCCTATGATCTTCTGTACTGCCAGCAAAAAGAGGTCACTGTATTAGTTTCTTATCTCACTATACAGCAGGCCATTAATAAAGGTTACCACATGAAGACTTGTCTATGAATCACTGACAGGACATGGAAGGTTCATAGCAACAGGGAAGACCAAGAAATCAGTACAGTTCAAAAACTGAACTCACTTTCCCATGCTCATAAATAAACTAAACTTTCGAAGCTTCTAGTCCTCTAATAGCCCTTTTATAGCTCTTTCTACCAGTGTTCTGCAAGCTGTATTTTTCCTCATATATTGGAAACTGCATAGCATGATCTATCCTTAGGTAGAACACATGAATCTCATCAACCCTGCTACTAAGGGTAAGTCTCAGCCACGATAAACCCAGGAGCACTGCCATGAGAAGACTGCTTACTGCATGGAAACACACAGTACTGTAACCTTTTAAGCACTCTGTGTTCAGGACACCGGTTTAACTTTCAGACCATCTACCATCACCATCAGATCTTCCTGGCTGTCTTCCATACACTGTTTTAAGAAAACCACGGAGAAAACAGCAGGGTGCTGATTTTAGTAAAGCAAGCTGCAAGAAAAGTTGTATTTAATCTAATCAAAATGGCTGCTGTAAGAGTAGGTGCAAGTAAAAGCTCCCTAATGGTAAAAGCAATTTAGAACTGAATAGCTGCCAAAAAAAATAACTGATGAAAAAAAAAAAAATCAATGGGAACATTCAAAAAAGAGATTAGCCAACACACTCAGAAACAATTTATGGGAAAAACCTATACACAATGGTCAGAGATCATTATCCACCCATCTGTAGCAAAAGCTAAATATCCAAGCCATTTTTTTCATGTAAAGAGGGCAACTTTGGGCAAAGAAAAAGCTCTAACATCTTTTCAGCTAAAAAATTTGTGATGCACACTATATAATATCCACCCTGCATCAGCAAATGCTGGAGTTGCTTTTCAGCAGGTAGGGAACAAGAATGCCTCACTCACTAGCCCTATGTCTGAAGTACCCCAAAATAACTCAAACTTTGCTCATGTTAAGGTCCTTTCCAACCCTAATTATTCTATCATTCTATGATTTGACCAGGCTCCATTTTAAAGTCAAACACACACACATCCCTAATTCCTATGGGAAAGCTACTCCAGACTTTCTTTCTGCCAACATATTTGGGATAAGGTAATTATTATCTAGTCCAAGGAATTTTAGTAGTCACTGTGCTTATACAAAAATGGAGGAATTCTATCTGGTCCATCTTGACACAAATCTTCTAGAAAGAGAAGAAGGTCAGGGGACAAGAGAGAGAAACATGTTACTCTTTCCTACACTGACTCCAGAATAATAGTATTATGAGAATCTACATGAGAAATACCTGGCACTTAAAAACCATAAAGGTGTTGCTTCAGCTGTTTGTAAGTGACTCAGTTTTTTTAATACTAATTACAAAAAGAACTTAAATAGAGGAACCCACGACACTACCTGAATATTCATTGTGGTTCTTAGTTACTGTGACAGTTACCTTGTCAGCTGAAATTCAGATTGTACCAGGACATCAACTACCCACAAAAACATCAGTGCTGTCTGCAGTTGAGAGAACACTAATAGTCCCTGTGCTTTTCTCTATTTTAAGCTCTAGAATCATTAACTCAGTTTTTACTGCAATTTAACAGTGAACATTTGCACATGGAACCAGCTAAATCCACAAAGAGCTACATCCACTGCAAGAGGCTGGAATCATTAATGGCTGGGTCCCTGCAAATTTACCATGACTATGCCACATTTTTCTAGAACAGGTACTTATGAGGTAGGTTACAATTTGTCCCCATATGCTTAACCTTTCACTCCTCTGTGTCTACAGAGCATGCTTTGAAAAGTACCTGTATAATTTATTGTGACACCTCAGGCATGTCTGAGGCAACCACAAGGTACTTAACACAGTCACAGTCCTATTTATGACTAGTTCAGAGAATCACACTTAAAAACTATGTAATTGCGTTGCAGAGAGATTTAAAATAACAGAATCATAAAATACCAAGTTGGAAGTGACCTCAAGGATCATCTGGTCCAACTTTTCTCGGCAAAAGCACAGTCTAGACAGGATGGTCCAGCTCCCCCTCCAGCTGCATCTTTAAAGTATCCACCATTGGGCAATCCACCACTTCCCTAGGAAGATTACCCAGTGGCTGACTGTTCTCAATATTATAATATTATCTCAATATGATAATATTTTAAAGACGTGCATTTTTTTTTCTGTGATCTGTTTGCTTGAGCGTATTCATTTACATCCATTTTATACTAAAAAAAAATATTCTGAACTCTTTTCTAGAGGAGGTACAAAGAAAGAAAAGCAATTATTTTACCAAGGAGAAAACTGTAGAATGAAAAATATAACAAAGATAGGAATCATTGCTTCCACTGAGAATTTTCTGTAATTCACAAAAATGATGTTTTACAGCTCCTAAAATGGTCCCTTATCTCTGAACCTCCCCAACTGTCAAATCAGATATGGCAGGGATTTTGAAAAGTTCTATTCCAAGAGGATAAGAAGGCGAATCAAATACAAGTACATTAAATGCTCTCAGCCTCTATTAATTTCCCAAATAGAGAATAAAGCTTGTAATTCAGACTTCCTATAATATTTAATTTGCTGTGAAGAGCTTGTATCTGTTTATATAACATATACCAAATGTTAAAGTACAGCATAAAACAGATTACTTTTTCCAGCCTAAGCTTGATAGCATCTAAAGATCAGAAATAAACAACTTTAACAACTCTGTTCCATGATACAGCATCTACCACTAGCATTTCTAGGTCATGCACAGCAGTACTTTACTTGGAAGACAGAATACACAAAACGTATCACGTCTGAATTAGCATACTGGTGTCTTTTTTTTCCCCGTGTGCATCTACATGGGCATTAGGATGAAAAGAAACCTCCAGAATTAGTTAATAAAATCACTAGATTACTTACAAATACACCATACTGACACAAAATGTGTACTTTATTTTCATTCACTGTGACCTACTTACAGGCAGAAGTCAGTGAAAAAAAGTCTATTACACCCACAGAGTCAATAGAGTCAATTATGCAGCCTTCATTCTGACAAAACTTCCACTGATTTTTATGTAAAATGCCTGTATTTTCTCAGCCAAGTGCAGAACTACGGTAGTATCTTTACACACAAATAAGCAGAGATAAAAAAGAAATTCTTGACTGATAGGATTTTTGCCACCAATTTCAATGGAGAGAGATTTTATCAGTAATGCCCAATAAGGTGGAAAAGTCAACAAATCGAAGGGCTGTTCCCTCCCTAAATAAATGGCTTTTTAAAGTCACTGAAGGCCTTTCAAAGGCGAGAAAAATAGGTGAGATGAAGCACGGTTTCATACAAGCCTACCAAAATACTGTATTTTCACTGCTTACAAATACCCTTCTAACACATGCAGCTCTCACATCTGTCAGTATGGATCTCAGTACCTTATTTCCTCTGTGTCACAATTTTTGAGTTGCAACAATCATCATTATCCCTTCTTCTAATCTTTCTCCTGATACCGTTCTCCACCCATATGTATAAATCAAACCTCCTTCTGCTCTGCAGGTCTATGACCAGCCTAATCTCTCTGAACCTACAAATGACTCCTGTGCAATCACAAGACAGAAAGTCTAATCTTGTCCAATGGTCTCCTGTGTACAGTGCATTAGTAAGATTAATCTCTGATCTTGAGAAACCAACTAAACTGCTGTTTCACTGTCACCTAAGCTCCAAAGCTTTTTAGCAAGCTTTATAATCAGCCCATAAACATACCTTCAGGGGGAAACCTGTGTGACAAAGGAAATACACTATTAAGATGCTATTAGTTCTCTCCACAACATATCATTTTGTAATTAACCATTTCTGAATGTGGGACAATCTGTAAGTATCTGGGTTTTCACTAGAGAATGACAATATTTAAATATTAATATAGTAATACTAATACTTTACATAGTATATTCTGTGGAAGTGGCTTTCAAGGTATGTTTGCATTTAAAAGCCATTGAAGATTACACTGAACTGGGTTAGAAACTACTAGTTTAAGGTAGAAACCATATTTTGGCTTCAACTAAAAAAAAAATATCATAATATAAGAACAAAAATATAACCATTTTCCTTAGCCAATAATGCACTTCTCAGTTCAAGAGGTCAAATTCAAGTTTATTGCTACTTGGAATTTCTTGTTAAAACAGAAGGAAAAGGGTGTTGAACTTCTCAGCATCCCTCCCCTCTTACAGCAAGACTTCTTTCAACCATCTCCCCCCTTCCAAAATAGTTGCCATGTATCATACAGTTTAGAGAACAGATTCATATTGATGCCAGAAGTAACAACCAATAAATATACTCTTACTGGACACAACACACAGATACTGTTTCAAGGTATTATTTTCTTCACTACTCAGAAGTTTGGCATACATTTTGAAGTCTGTTACTTCAACCTTAAGGAATGGAAAAACAAGAGGTGTGTATATATAATAACAAAAATAGAATGCAGATAGCCCCATTAAAAATGGCATACTCATGGTATGATTAGAAAACAAGCAATTATAATACAGGATGCTGTGGGTGCAAGAAGGAGCTGCATTAAACAAGAAAAGCTCAATCACACACTGTTCTCTGTACAATTAATATACCTGCTCATCCTCCTCTGCATTGAGCAAAAAGTGGAGCAGAGCACAGAGAAATTCACTGTTTCAGCATCACCAGAACCCCAAAAGACTGTGAAAAAAGTTATCTTAGGAAAAACAATGCATCACAGCCGTTATATAAACACGATGGAGGAAACCAGCACAGACCAAGATTTCACACCAAAATATCTTTCTGGGCATTTTGCAGTTATCAAATTAAAAAAACCCTCAAAACATTTTTGGGAAAAGGCTGCATTTTATGAATTGTTACTGAAATTAAGTAATCTGATAGACTAAAGTACCTCTTTACACCACAAGAGCAGTAAGATTCCTGTCATCTATTTGGTGGGCAATGTTAAGTTTTATAGAAGACTATAAATATTGTCTACTTCCCCAGGTAGTGGCGAAATGCAGGTCTAAAACCATTACACTTAGTTTTGATACTGAACACAAATACTCAGAATCCCAAATTCTGATACTGCTCAGCAAGTAAGGCCTTTGTGGACCCCAGTGTGTTGTTAGTATTTGCTGTGTTCCATATTAACAAAACTTCCCTGCTTTTGTAACATTAAGGCAGCCTCTTGCTGTGCATATCTCCCTCTTTTCTCAGCTGGGATGGTAGGCAAGGCAGACACAAATTAAGCTAGAAACTGGGGCAGGATGAGGAAGAAGGAAAAATCTACCTTTACCAGTTGACAGCTTTCATGTAATAGGAGAGTAAGTTGCACAGCAACATTCATGCTTCATTTCTCAGATACTTTTGTGGCAGGAACAAGAAAGGAAAGACAAAAGCTAAAGCAAAATCATCTCAGATCAATGCACTGTACTACTTCCAATCTTTCAATTCTCTATTGCACAGAAGTGGAGACAAGACTGATTTGCTTTCCAAGGAACTGTGCTGCAGGCTGTAAAGATAAGAGCTGGGTTTTCAAGTAGAAGTTTAAAAAACTGAATTCTTGCTTCCGCATACCATGTAAGTTTAGTGAAGTATTTCAGTCCAAATAAAAGCCATTACTGCTTCAGGTTAGACAGCAATTCAAATATCAAGGCAACAATACGCTTGCCAGATCTTGAACATCATGTTCCCACTCTTGAATTTAAGCCACAAGCATCCTAGTAAGCAGAAAAGAACAGCTTAGTGATATGAAGGACAGAAGAACTGACTTTCCAAATGGAAAGAGCTTATAGCTAGGTGATGATATGAAGATCTTAAAAGAAAAAAAAAAAAAGCAGCAAAAAAAAAGAAGCAAAAACCCTGGCGTTTGAAGGTTATGGAACAATTAGAACAGGGATATTATGGCAAGAAAAAAATGTGTCATTGAGAAAGAGCTTCCTGACAGGAATGTGCATTAAATTAAGAGTATTATCCCAAATGTCTTGCAGCAACTTGAATGGATTTTTGCATCTAATCTGAACAAACCCATGAGGGAGTACTTTAAGAGCTGCCTGATTCAGAAGCCTTAGAATCAAGCCATGAAGCTGGATATACAGTATGACCAAACAAAATACATTACTTTTAAATCCCTTTTAAAATGTCCATGGACATTCTAGCCCTCCCCTCCCTCTCCACTCTGAACAGGTATCAATGCAGCTGTACATAACAATAAAATAAAGGGGAAAAATCTGGTGGGAATTCTTGCAGGGCTAAAGTTAAGCTGACCGAAAAACCAAAACATGCTGTTTGTTTTATTGCCCGTATTTATTCAATTCACTTCTTTTCTTTATACCCAGGTATTAGGTACATGGGTACCATTTGATATGTGTGCAGTCATCATTCAAAGCCTACATTTTCTTTGTAATAAAAACTGTTAAACTTTTACTAATGTTCAATAGAGGGATGTCCACTAGGAATTACAGTTGCAAACGGAATAGAGGGAGACTGTCACAGGCAGAAACAAAATACAAACTACACACTAAAAAGACTCAGAATTTACCAAGATCCAGTGACAGGTAAATCTTGGTGGGAGATGCTGGAGATTTAGTGCTTCAGAACTTCAGCTACACATGTACACACACACATACATCCCTGTGAGAAGCTGATCAGACATCTTTTAAATGACCTCTTTGCCCTTCATCTCTTACTCGTCTCTAGAGTGTCAGACAGCTGTGCAATTTTGAGCAACTAACAATAAGAAATAATGAAACCAGTATGAAGTTTTTTCTTCTTTTCCCAAATTCAAATTCTGCCACTGCCTTTTAGCACAATTTCGCTGAGACCAAAGAAGATTCAAGTCTTCACCAACCAGTACTTAAAAATCTAAGCACATGAAAACATTTTTCTTTTGGAGCCCGGAAGAGAAACCATTGCACTGCAGATGAGACCCTAACTCAGACACAGGTCAGCAGATCTTTGAAATCTTGTTATTTTTAAAGTCCTGTTGTTTTCCAGCTAGACTCCAGGATTTTTGGATCCCTGTCTGCCTTTGAGAATGAAGACAGGCAGTAAGAAGGAAGGAAGAGATTGTCTCTTTTAAAAAGTTGTCATGTCTGCAGCAGTCTTCTCTTGTACAACTTCTTTTATAAAGGGCGAATGTATTTATAGCTATGATTGTCTCACAGAACAAAAGCTCTATCTGCATCATGTATAAAAACAATCTTAAAAATTGTTAGGAATACTGTCTGGGTTTTTGATTATTCCCAGAATCTGCGCTATATATCCTATGTATTCTCAGAATACATTTTGCAGTATTTACATTATTACCCATTCACTGTTCATGACTGATAGTGACCTATATTTCACATAAATTAACGTCTGTGTAATATGCTGAATTAATTTAATATAATGAACATTTTACATATATATGACATAATGGTTTCATGAAGTGAGAATACATTTACAGTGACTATAAGAATTACAGATACAGTTCCACAGAGCTGTTTTGTACTGAAATATCCCAGCACTAATATCTTACCTGTCTTCTTACATTTTCACATTACAGCCCCATATATTAATACTGTGCTTGTATCATTACAATTTTCTGGATATAAGGGATATTATCTTCATAATATGCTAATAAAAAAGCATAATACAAAAAAAGCATAATACAGAAAAGACCTTAGTTCTACCCTAAAGGAGCATACATGAATCCTGACCTGATAAGAAATACACACACATTGAATTTATAAAACATAAGATGTTATATGACAAAACTGGTGTTCAAAAATTATCAATATTACTTGGAGCAGAACATTACTTGTACCAAATACTATCAGCCTTCTTTTAAGACATCTGATTACCCAAAATAGAATACAGCATATAAGAAATCACTGCAAGTAAGATGTACTAAGAAAAATAGATCTTAGTAAGTAATGATGAGAGATTTCTAGATTTACCTATAGTAAGTTCTCAAATATTCAGCAGAATTTAGCTTCATAGTACTGAAAGACTGCCACAGTACATTACTCCATTACTGCATTAGCAATTAGCTTGTGTTATCAGTTATCCTTGAGAACAGTAGATTTAAGTATTACTGTGAGCTCAGCATTATGAAGGTACATTTATGATGCTGAATGCAGTGAAAAGCCAGAGTACAGCAGCAGCATTTAGGCAGAACTGTAGCACAAGGAATACAGATGCCAGTGACAATATGGTGTACAATTAATACTTATCATTAGGAATATTCTCACAAACACAGCAGTATTCATGATAACTCCCATTTCCAAATCACTGATTTGAAAATATGTACAGTACAATATAGACTACAGAATTACTCCAGTTTATATAAATTGACTGCTTAAATGCAAATATGCCTCTTGGATATTTACAGTTTCTAGCTCTATGCAAATTAATTAAACGATTTAGTCACTACATTTTAGAGGAAAAGCAAAAGACTAACAAATGTTACTTGAAAAATATTTTCATCACACTTCCCTAGGATTTTAGCATTCAGAAAAGAGACATTCTCTAGTCATCACAGCATTTTGTCCTACTGCTGCAGATAATTTAAGGAGTACATAATTATATAGTACCTTACCCTTTCTACCGGTGAACCATAGCATGCAATGACGAAACATAGCAGTGGCAGATGGCATTGGTGTTAGTAAATGTGAATAAAAGGATAATAGCAGAGAAATGGTGACTGGCAGACAAGACACAGAAATGTAGATGAAATGAATGCAAGCTGGTAAATCTTGAAGCAAAGCTCCACCGTTAAGCCAAATGCTGCCTGTAGTCTCCTCTTAATTGAGCATTAAGTTCTATTTGGATACAAATTGCAACCTTCAGACCAGTCTTGATTCTCTTCATACAGAAAGGCATAATTGTATCTTGATAACGAAGATCAGAAACGTTTTGTAAGCGAAACCCATAATCGGAAGCCCATTACTTTCTCCCCTTGAGTGATTTATTCTTTACATTTTTAATCTCCAAATCCTGCTAGAGCTACAGTCTCCTTCTAGCACATATGTATCCACTGCAGATGTAAATCCCTGCCTAACCTGCAGCACCCCTGAATCCAGAATGTTCTCAGTGTGCTCGTTCATGCTGTTCTGTTGCCAAACATTTAAAATCATCCATCAAATACAAGTGGAATCTATTACAAGAAAAACAATCTCTTCTTTCAGCTCACCCTGAAAATGGAAGGTTTTCTGATCAACAGTTATTGTGAAGGTGCTGTCGTCCTCATCGTCTATACCAATCACAGCTCCCTGTGAAACAAAGAACAAAATCCTGATAAGGCAAGCAGTGACATCAGCAGCATACACTCTATCACTACACCACTGGAATTTAAAAAGCATTGACAAATTAGAAGCAAACTGCATACAGTAAAGAGCAAAAAGATTCTCTGTTCAGCCATAGAATTTTTAGTTGCAGAAAAAACCCCACCCAGTAATTATTTGTAAAACTGTGATTTTCTGGATAATAATATGCATCTTTTGTTTCTGTAATGGAGGTGGCTTTACACTGCAGCATCATCAGAGTAAACAGTTTTCTACTACATTCCAACTTATATTTTAAAGAAGAGTGGGGAACAATATTTTGTAAGTACTTTCCATGTATAAAAACACTAATTCATAGATAAGCTACAAAAAGCAGCTCTTGACCTGATTTTATCTAGCAGCCTATAAAAACATAAATCATTCTAGCAGGATGAATGTGGCTCATTGTGTCATGTCACTGGTACACTGCATTATCTAATTTTCAGTCCCTAAGTAAATATTAACAGTAAGTCATCAGGATATATCAAAAGCAGTTAGCTTTGTCTTCTAATTCCTCATGAACTATTAGAAGGAAATGCAAATAAATTATAAAGTCCATCTGCACTTAACTATTTGCAACTGTATCCACATCTTCATTCCTGCCCCCAAGAACTTGATAAATAACACAGTTTCACCCAGGAGAAGATGACACTGAAAAAAGCTATTTCAGGCCTCTGCCAACTCCATGATAACAGTTTAAAAATCACCAATGGATTTACTCAGTTTCTCTTCTCCTTCCCCAGGAGAGATAGCATCAGGATCTGTTTTATCCCTCTCTCTCCCACAAAACAGACACCACTAGAAAGTGCACATACTTAAAGGCTAAATTCTGCCCTCACTGTCAGAGTAAACAGCATGTAACAGTAGTAGGAGTGCCTGAGAGTCAGTTCCAACAAGTGCTTAATTTCATTCAGACAAGTATCAGACAGCAGCTGCAGAGTAGGGGGTCAGGTGTATATCAGGCTGGCCAAAACATAAGATTCCTCTGGTGCAGACTTGGAGAGATCTGAATCAAACTTATTCATACATGTTCTTCATAGCCCCTGTATGAGGTTTCTGGCCAAGGATACCAGCTCATGTATGGCTGGGACTATCACAGACACCACAAGTTGGAGTGGAAGGAACAGGTCCTACTTAAGAACAGCACCAACCATATGTAATTTCAGGCTGTATAGAAGAAAAGGATACCTTCAAACTGTTTTTTCTTCCCTTTGCTGCCAAAAATGTACCACTTCTCCAAACGAGTATCTTCCACATAGGCTGTTAAAGGACAGCTCTGTGATCACTATAAAAAAAGCACCTAAACATGTAAAGAAGCCAGTATAATTCCAAAAACTTTTAGTGCCAGGATATTTAGTGCCAACAACCAGATGACTAGCCATTACATATGGAGACTGTGTGGTACTGGTGCAGTGTCCCAGTGACATGACATGATGCGCCAGATTCATTTTGCCAGAATGATACGTTAAAATATGCCAATAGATAAAAATGCCTGGCATTTTCAGTACATGTTTTGCTGCACAATAAATCAGAAGATCACTGCAAGCTCTACAATATCATTCTCCTCACCAGCTATATCAAAAATCTCTAAGTCAGACTCCAAGAACATGACCAAGATATTCTCCCCAGAGAACACAGATAAAACTAACATTAAGGCTAAAAAGTTCAGATTAGTCCTGCCTCCATTCTGAGTGGTGGGAGGAAACTGAGGAGCAGGAAGAGCACACCACCGGCTGTGATCTCAGCACAAAGCTGTGTAAAGTGCACAAGCTCTACTTGCAGCTCTGCGGCAAAGGGTCTGAGTGTGAGCATAGAAGATGCTTCTGTTGTCATGCAGATAATAAATACGAACAAGTAAATCTAGAGCGTGAAAGTTTGTGTTTTCCAGAAAACTTAAGCATAGTACAGATGACAGATCCCTCCATGAGCACACCTTTCTACATACACCATACCAGTCAACAAAAGAATTTGAAGATGAAACTTCAGGCCTATGAAACATGTATCAAGAGCAAAAAGGTGAGGAACAAGCTTTTAAAAAAACAGTCAAGAAAAATAAGGAAGTATTTTAGTCAAACTGCCCAAATTACATGTTTGTTTATGTTCACACCTACAGTTAAAAATCAACAATTACTCTAAACGGAAAACCTCTCTGATAGAATTTCAGACTGCAGAGGCCCATCTGTTCAGCTATTAGTATCACTGTCATTTGCCAGAAGAGCTACTTTACAAAAGCAGAAGAAAGATTCCTTCTACTTTCACAAAAGAGCCACACACGCATTCAGAGAAGGGATGGGGGGAGTCAGCAAACCTTCAGAAAACTCCAAAGAGTAATTTGGGGTGGGAAAATAGTAGATGTAGGAAGAAAAAGGGATTGTTTTATGTAAAATACATATAAAGATGGATCATGCAATACTGAACAGATTGTTCACTTTTAGTATTTCCTAAACTGACAGGCTGAGGCCAACCCCCACACAGACAGACTCACAATACTATTAAAGCAGGCATGATTTTTCAGACCAAATTTTTCTGCACAGTGCAAAAAACATCCTCATGAATCACTGGGAATGTCATGTTTTAGACAGCAGTTTGAGTTTACATTACCTTTAAAGAAAATCTAAATTAAGACATCAATACACTAACTTAGGGAAAGTGCAAAAAGGTCACCTGGAATCCAAAATAATGGAGATTCTCTGTCTGAGTCTCAAAAGGCTATAGGTACTCCCTTATTAGGCCCACAGAAAGACTAGAATGGAGTAACAACAGATGGAAGGAATAACTAGAAGAAGCAGAGTTCTCCTGTAACACTTATCACCTTATGTGTCAGATCGCAAATCCCCTTCCCTATACTTCTCTTACTTCAAGACTCAAGATGCTCCAATTCATACCCATTATCCTCCTGAATCCTTCCCCTATTTACATCACCTTTTCACAAGACTGATGCATGCTGTAACCAGAGAGTCTATGAATGAGAAAAAATACAGAAAAAGGACTTGTGCAAGAAATAGTTTTGGTATGTGCACAACCACAAGGTTGAAACTGGGCATGTGCAAAGACATCACAGCATTCCTACCTCACTTCACTGTCATTTCAAGCTACAACAGCACCACTCAAGGTTAAATATCCCAAGACAGAGTGCCTCAAACAGGTAACACTCAGCTTTTCCACTCTGCATCTTTACCTCTGTTTCCCAAATTTGTACTCCCCTAAGGTTCAAAATGTTGCCTGCTGCACTCTTCCTACCCTTTCCAGTCCTCCTTTGTTTCACTAAGCTCAAGCACAATCAAGTAACAGGCCTAAAGAGTGTCCTACTGGCAGGAGGGAGAACACAGTAAGAGAATAAAGGCAAATCAGGACAGAAGGAACCAGTTTTGCAATGATTTTTGTAGATACAAAACATATGTATATATGTATCTCCACACTCAAAGAAATGAGAACTGCAAAGCAGCTTTTCATAGCATGCCACTACCAACCCATTTTACTGTCATAAAATGCTTTTTTATACCATGTATAAAATGTATAGGATAATATTGTTATACAATATCTAAAATTACAGATTATAATTAGCCCAGCAGGTCACTTGACCTCTAATGTTTTCTTTCTTTAAATACTTTCACTATTTCAGTATTTTGCTGCATCAGAAAAAGAGCCCAAACCTCAAAAGTCTCCTTGCAGTTCTCTCCATTAAGCCATATTACGCACAGTAAGTCATTAAGTAGTGAACAGAACAACACTTACCCTGAGTCTAACACACCCCCGGCGTGATCCTCTCATCATTTTGTCTTTTGACTGAAACAGAAAACAAACAGATCACTGGATTAACAAATACAGTAAGAATAAGCAAGGAGAAAGCTAGTTATTCAGAACAACTGAGAAAAGCATTTTTGTATAATGTTTTATTGACTGATTAAATGAGATGCAACTTCTGTTACAAAATAGGTTAGTTCTCACACAAAAGGAAGTACACTACCACAGTATGAAAAAGTAATCCTTCAAAGAATAAGAATACAATCCCACTTCAAGGAGTTTTGTAGATACCTTGAAGGAATGTTTAGAGGATAACAGTCCACACCTCTATAGAACATCAAAAGAAGTGAAGAAGAAAGGAATTAGGAAATACTAAAACTTGACAGTATTCTGATTTAAATCTTCCTCCTTTCTCTCCTACTCCCAGAAAAGGGTCTGCATAACAAAACCCAGCTGTGCAGGCAGAATTGTACTAACGAAATCGTACGTCTACCAGTTTCCCAGATTCACATCCTTTTCATACGTACACAAACGAAATGTTTAGGTAAGTTTCTATGTCTGCTTCCTGGATAGTACTGCTTCCTTTCATTACAACAGGTAACAAAGCTATGTTTATAGCCATTCAAACAGTAAGAGTCCATACAGAAAACAGGATTCCTATGTCCATGACCTGTGCTCAAACCTGCAGACTAGCCTACCTTGCTGCTAAATAACTGAATCTCTTCTTTAGTATCTGTTTGAAGTACTGACAAGGGAACTCAAGGGGAAAAAAACCCTCAAACACCCAACCCTCCTCCCCGCCCCCAACAGGCAATTCTAAACAGCCAACTCACTTCTAGCTTGAAACTGTGGTACCTCGAACTTTCAGCTATTCCCAGCACTGACTCAGGTAGATTTATCAGTAACTTTCTGCTAATGTCATACGTGTTGCTGGGCAATAGTGGCAAGCCCAAGCAGCACACACACACAAACTTGTTAAGATAAAGAAAAAAGGAAAACATTTTGGTCATCCTAACTACTCAGTTTTCTGACAGATGCATCTGTTTTATAAATGATAAATTCCATGCAACTGTAGCCTTATCTGCAAAGGTAGTCTTATCTAATACAACCCATTCTTTCTTACCATTCAACTATCCAAACTATACTCTTTCACGTCACCAAAACACAGCTATTACTGGTGTCTCATGAACAGATTGTCTTGCTGTTATCTTCTGAAATACCCACCTCTTTCCAACAGTATCTTAATAATTCCATCTAGACAATATATTGATGTGATTATGACCAGCCCTATTTTCACCCAAGCCATTAGACAACGAAATCTTACTGGTAACAATGAAAAAAAAAAGACAGGAATGAGAAGTATCAGTCTTAACAGCAACAAATTATTCTTCATCTGCTACATATTTGAGATACAGCTACAAGGAAAGAATGAAGCAGTCACAGCAAGTCATACTCACTATAGATAATTTAAAAATATAGCAGTCAGCACTTCAAATAATGTTTCTGCTGCTCTCTCATTCAGTCTCTAATTTGTCAAAAGTTGTCTTCTGAATGTTAGAAACCAACAGTATTAATCTACTTGTTTTCAGATCAGTATAGGATAGCTGGTCAAAATGAAATAGAAGTGCAGACCAGCACTGCATCCATAATGTATTCTATGGATATACAACTTTGTAGAATTCCTAAATGAAAGCTTCTACATCCCGGATTCCAAGAGGATCTAGAAACAAAGTTACTCAAATAATTTTCTATCAGAAACTGTATATCCTTGGGACACACCTCACTAGAGGTACACTATATATATATACTATACTAGAGGTACAAAAAATAAAAGATACACCTTTATTTCCTATATTCGATGCCTTGAGAGTTCTCCTAAAATGGGAGGGCACTACTGAGAGCCTATTACTCCCTCTGGTGGTTTCAAGAAGAAAGACAGGCACAATCTTAGCAGGAAAGAAAATAACTGGACTGAGGATGCAGCTCTGCAGCAGCTGAAAGAAACCTACCAGGGGTCTGGCTGTCCTGATGGCACAGCCCAGGTCCCCCAGTATGCCAGGGAAAGCACTCCCAGCTTGCTGTACTGAGCACAGGCATGGAACCAAACCAGACAAAAAGCAGAGGCAGCAAAAGAGACATTCATTTTGGTTTGCTTCAGACACCCCAACCTCCTAAATGCAGGGAAGATGAGAGCTAGCCCTAGTGCAAGGGAGGGTATAATCCCAACAGCCCTGCTTTCCGCTGCGCAGACTGACTACCAGCTCAACTGCAAAAGATAAGGTAAAAGCTTTTCTTTTTTATAAACCACATTTTAATGGAATGAAAATTAAGTTTAAACATAATGTTCACAAGATAAATCACAGGTTCAGAGTGTGATCCTATATACTTACAATTTTGCCATCTTCAGACAGAGCTTTAATTGGTTAATAATACCAATTACAGCAATATGGTAAATCTAATTCATTCCACCTAAGTGGAACAAATCAGTACCTGAACTCCTGTGCGCTAAAGCATGCAGCTACCACCACACATAGTGCTGTATTCTCTCAGCAAATCTTTTACTGACTGCTGCAGGAGAGTACTTGAAACGGAACTCAGCTGACATTTTATATTTGTCCCTACCTCCAAAAGTAAGATTTTATAAAAAACACAATTCAGACAACTTCAACTTTCCATTACAGCATTACATTATACCCTTGGGTTGAAATTAGACACGGGCATGCATTAGACAAGCCATCCCATAACTATTTAGAGGAATGATTCCATTTCACTAAAGAAAATCTCATACAGCACAAAGATATCTCTGAGCGGCTAATAAAATAAGTCACATTCTACTTTCTTTCTGTATGTAAAGTTTTAATATGCAGCTATCTTTTTCCAGTCATCAGTTTTATAACCAGACAAAATGACATTTTCAATAAACTTTCAGCACGCAGTGTACTGATTTTGATGATAATGGGCTTGAATAGGTTACAAGCAGACATCAACAAGAGAGAAATTTTAGCTGAAACTCAGATAAAAGTCTGTAAAAATGAGCAAAGCTATACAGTATTACTGCCTGTGGAATGTAGGTATCTCCCCCCAAAATAGGGCCTTTATTGATTTCTTTTTTACATCCACAAGGTGAAGCTGATCAAATACAGAACTGATATAATTCAGGCAACCTACAACTTCTTTGAGCAATGAATATAATGCCTGGGTCTGCTGAAAACAAAACAATTAGCATCCTAACCTCCCAAAAGGCCTCAGCCCTATAGGGCTTTTAGGGCTTGTTATTTTTATCCACAGAACTACTACAATTTCATTTGAAATTAGCTGTTCCATGGGAATTTTAAGATTTCAGTCTAAACCCCAGCTGCTGGCTGTCTCCAAAACTTCTCAGACACAAGTTCTGCTTGTGCAGAAGTGCACAGAACTTGAAGAGGTACATTTTTGACTCACATGGTGTTGTCAAGAAAGTCTCTAACATAAGCATACAGATGAGCAAAACCACTTACGACATTTTTTTCCCATTAGGGATAAAGAACCTGGAACAAGCTCTGTTTATATAAACACTGATTTTTGCAGTTTAACTATATTTACCAGAGAAGCTTTAATTTGGACCACTTCCCACAGTAGTTATTCCTCTCAACAAATGCTAAGGCAACCTTCCTTTTTCAAGCAGAAATAAACCCCAACAATTTCAAAACGACATGCTGTTCCCAGCCCACCATTCCCTTAGCTCCCAATACAAGGCCCAGTCCCAGACAAGGACCTGCTTGAGCACAGGGAAAGCATCTAACAGCCATGTTGTTTCTGTAGCTAAAGCTTTGACTTTTGTGGATGCAATCGTAAAGCAGGAACCGAGACACTGCAGCAGGAACTGAGGACGCCACTGGGGCTCATTTAACCCCAACAGATGCCATGTATGTCTGAAAAAGGTAAGGCAACAATTTCTGGTTCCTGACATAGAAAAGCATTACACTGCTTATAGGATCCTACAAGAAATAAATACATAAGAGGCCTTAAATGGATCCAGGTGTAAAAGAAACAGCACAATCAATCAGCCTTTTCACCAAGAAGCATGGGTACAGACTAAACAGCTTTAATCTGCAATGGGACTGGGTACCTCATCATCATGTTGATCTTTTCAAATTTCTAAACACGTTAATTGCTATTGAAAGTCCATACTGTATAATTCTAGGCTATTTTAAACAAAGCTTATTCATTAAATTGTCTCTCTCATCTGACAATTAATTAGCTCATTAGACTCAACTTAAACTGCTCCATTCCCAACCCGCGTTGAGGGAAGATTTCTAAATAGCTAGAAACCTTAAACTAAATTGTAATCTAACAACAACAACAAAAATTGATCCTCTACACTGCTACTGGTTTTATTTTGCACACCTAATAAAGAAAATATCAAAAAATGCAATAGATGAGATTTTATGGGTAAGCAAACAAATTTAGTACTGAACTGGTTTTCTTTGGATCCAGTTAGCACATACCTGTACTGGTCTGATTTGGCAATCTGCACCTATCTTGATCCAGATCCTACATGAGCACCCAACTATGTTTCACCAGATCAATAGAGCAGACAACATGGCTAGCTTTGAGAGGCCAGAGGACATGCAGTTCAGAGTGCTGGGACAAGATCAACCCATCAGATATTTTTGAACAAATATGAACAGGCACATCATGTTCATATTGATGAGCAATATCAACTGACATGCACTGCAAAGTGATGAGCAAGTATGTGGAGACCTGAAAACCAGATCCATAGCCTAACAATGGAAAAGGAGTCCACTATTTAAATAATCCTATAGCAATTTATTCAGTTCATCCAAACCTGTGATACAAAGTTAAAACTATGAACAAAATTCAATTTAGTGTTATTTTTTATCCTGTGTCCATAAATTCAGAATTCTTTTTATTATTATACGTAGTCTGCCTATAGTTTTTTCTGTTTTTTCTTTGACTGACTGAGCTATTTGCAGTGCATGTGACAGATCGTTATGACAGGAAAAAGTGCCGCCTTGGCTGAGAATGGAAAGCAGGGACCTCAGAGGGAATGTTTATGCAAAGCAGATGTTTTTTTTCCTGTTTTCTTGGGATTTTTGCACACAGCTGTTGATTGAGAAACTGTATTTGGAAAAAGCAGCAAAATGCATTCAATTGAAAGTCTCTACTATAGGGGCACTGAGCCATGACTCCAGCTTCAGAGGCATCATTTAAGACCAAGTCAACAAGATTTGAGTTCACCAGCAAATTCATGAAACTTCTGCAAAATTGGAGTCCCCCTGCTCGACTTCTGGACTGTACAATCCACAAGCACTTCTTCAACACAGCAAAGCCAGTATTAAAGCTGCTAACTAGCAGTAACCTTTAAAGAGCAGGAGGAGACAAATATTTTTACACCACCACAACTACCTCCTCCTAACGACTGTTTTCACACAGATTTTGCTTCTCCAAGTATTCAACCAGCATTATGTTTTTAGTAGTTTGATGGAATGATTAGTAAAATAATAAGCATTTAAATCTCTTCTTCAGGCATTTACTGGCACAAGAACTGTTAAGATGGTGAGAGGCTATCCAGTTTTGTTTCAAAAATAGATACTATGGGGTTGTCATACACAACTATTTTTTCTTGCAACCCTCATATATACAAGGCAGCCGTTTGTCTACGACATTTTGATTAGTTCTCCTTTCAATATCACCAAATATCACAGAGAGTTTTAAAATATTTAAGGAACTGACCTTTCTATCTACTGGCCCTGGTTTTAGCATTGTTTGCACGGCTGTGCTAGTTCTGCTTGCTATTTATTATACAATTAAAGTATTTATTTAAAGAGCACACTTAAAACAAGAATTTAAATCAGATTTTCAACCTTGAGGGGCTCTCTGGATTATTTCTGCAGGATTCCCAAAGGTAATCACGGCTATAGCTGATGTGTATTTAAGACAGCACATCTGCCAGAAAACACAAACAAAAAGCAAATTGCATTCAACTCCCTCTTCCTCCCTAGCCATTTCTTTGTCTCCATGCTATCTTCCAGTACAATGCCAGCACACATTTTTACACTGACATGCGGAACACAAACAACAGAACAAATTCAGCTGAAAAAATAAATTAGCAGAGTTATTTTCAGCTGGAGTCCAGCTCATGGAACAACTTTACAGCTCCTGTGCCAGAAGAAGGCAGAAATGAGCCACTTCCAGACTCTTCTGCTAAATATTGTCTGTGCAGCCAACTACACACTGAAAAACCCACAACGCTTCAGCAAATTTACATTTGTTATACCTTCAAGAGGATTCAAAAATCAAAGAATACTGAGAGGCAAAAAAAGAAGTAATTTGTCAAAACACTGGTCACACTGATCCAAAATGGTACCAGCCGCTTACCATAAAAATAATTCATACATTTAAATTTAAATTTCATAAATTGATAACAATACATAAATTTAAACAAATGTAATTATAAGCTAATTTCTTTCTATTCTTAAAGAGAAAAAAAGCCCCACAAACTACAGAAGTGGGAAAAAAGTGAACAATCTGGTAGTGTAAAAAACCTTTGCAAAACACCTTGGAAAAGCATGTGAGAAACATCTGCATTCCTACTTGCAAGTAGTGCTACCAGTGTTCACTGCAATACAACAAAGTAGAGAGGAAGGAAAACACAAATGAAAACTGAAATAAGTGTGAACATTAAATCAGCTTCTTTTTTTTTTTCTGACCCATACTTGGTGTAAAATCTTTTGCCTTGAAAATTCTAATTGGGTCAGAAATGCAAACTTAATCGAACTAATTTGCTTTTGATGTATGCATCCAAAAATGTATTTAGGTTAATATCTACTCATTTTATCAAAAGTCAAAGCATGCTAATTTAAATGCTCTGGGGTTTCTCCCCCCTCCAAGTGCAATACTATTACACACTAATTCTGTTTGAATTCTTATCCTACATTAGGGGTACTTTTCTGCAGCCTATTTTAAGTTACCACCAAAGGAACCTAAATACAACTGTACAAGGACAGACCTATGAAGAGACTATACAGCTAGATCTGGCTCTGACAGAAAGTTCAGCTGCACCAGAAGTTATTACCCTGCACTTTTCCACTGCTCCTCTGCCAAAGGTTAATTGCCCATTGAATCTACTGGATCAAGTGTTTTCTTCAAGCAGTCTTCTGGACTGGAATGGGCCAAGGAGCCTTGAGAAGAGATGAGTAAGTAAAAGGTGATCAGCTATTGGCAATCTCTCCCATCAGCAAAACTGTTTCCAGATTGCAAGTCTATACAGCCAGGCTGAAACAATCTCAACCTACCCCACCCATGCATTATGCTCATAGGGAAGGGCCAGTTTCAGGCTCAAAAATTATTCAGTTATGCTTGTAGCAAGGCAATTATATGGCTTCAGACTGAAACTGACTCAGGGGGAATGGAATATGCGACCCTTCATACCTGATCACACAGATAAGCCTTTAATTCAAAATACAAGTCTGCATATACTGAATCACAACAGGCCATTTCTCCTCATAAATACATAGGCAAATCTGCTAACACTCCAAATTAATGATGCTTATAAACAATAAGCAGCCTTATAAACCACCAGTCAGGAGTTATTACTCTAAAACTAAAAGTAGAACTGAAAGAAGCAGAATCCCACCACCTTTTCAATACTAATATTAGTACTTGTGAGGTATGCGGTCAACTGGGACTTGATCTGAATTGTCTTTCAACCCCTTGCTCTGACCCTGGAGCCCTATGAGTAATCATGCAGCACACATGGAGCAGCGTGCATGCTGAGGGATCAGCTCTTTTGGCAGCCAGTCTTTCAACACAATACACACCCTTAGGTACAAGAACGAATTCAGATGTCTAGAAAACGGCATAACAAGTACTCTACAGACATATGTGCAGAAAAGATAGCACATGGGTATGGAAAGCATTCTAAAGTAAATGTTACTGCACGCATTTCTTAGTGGTAAAGGCACATGAGCAGAAAACATGATTTGGTTCCTTGAACCCAACTGGATTTTTAGGACAGGTAGTTAAAAACCAGAATTTTTAAATTTGTGGACTAAAAGTCATTATTATAAAAGAGAACATAACATATTATTCAAATTGAAAGTGTAATGCATATGTAGAGATACCTAATCATAAGAAATAATGAAATACAAAAAAGTTTTTTATTAAACAAGTGAAAACTATCAAACGTCAGTGCAATAACCAGAATTATTATTATTATACACACTAGTCATCAGTAAATGCTTCTATTTCCAAGCTTAAGTATAAAGTGCCTTTGCACCTTGGACCTCTACTTAGACTACACTCACTAATTCACCCCAGTCAAGCAGCTGGCATTTGAACAGCCATTAAACAGCACTTTCATTTCTCCATCCAGATTCCAGGTGAGGGATTTCCAACCTGCATGAGCCAAAATTGTTTGAGAGTCTGTAACTGTTTTGCCTTATAAACTCCTAGGTCTGGAATGATAAGCTCTCACCTAGCAGGGCTGTAAATCCAGATCTAGGGGGCAAAAGCGTTTTATATGCAATCCTCCTGTATGAATAAAGCTTTACAGACAGCATGATGCTCCAAGTTACTTGCTGTAAATCTAATGCAACTTACTACAGGTTAAACGTGTATTTGTTTTAGCCAGACTGACAGACTAATAGGAATTCCTCCATGCTATGAAAACTCGTCTATGCACGTGGTTCAGCCAGTTATCCTTCCCATTTTAGGGCATACCCTTGCAAAAATTGATTCATACCGTTAGAATATTTGCGATTTAATTCACATTTTTGTGTTAGAAGCTGAAGCAGTGAGTCGGGACCTGTCAGAGGTTACAATAAAAAAGAAGCCAAGAACACGACTGTTACTACACTGTACTTTAAAAGTTAGTGCTTGAAAGTAGGAAGTCTTCAACGGAAACAGCAAAGTCAGTCCCGAACCGGGAAGCGACCCGCGTGTCGGCAGCGCACCGGGTCCGGGAGCGACCGAGCCCAGCGCTGCTCCTGAGGCGAGCGGCGCGGGAAAGCAGCACCCCCTCAGGCCCGCCGCCTGGGCGGCGCGAACACAGCAGGGCGACAGCAACTTCCCGCTGCACAGAGAGGACGGCACTGAGACAACGACACCCGGGAGCCCGGAGCCACCGCCGACCCCGACCCGCTCCCCCGGGGCAGGGGGGCCGCCCTCGCCCGGGGGCTGTGAGGGGGCCAACGGCGGCTCCCGCCCAACGACCCCGCCCCGGAGGCGCGCCCCCTGCCCCCGCGCCGCCGCCAACAATAACAGCCCCGCTCGCCCCCACCGGTAGATCTCCCCGCAGCGCCACCCCATTGGCTGCGCCCGCCGCCTCCTCTTTCCCCATTGGCTGCCCGAGAGCTCACACCGCCCCGAGTCCCCTCCCCACCCCCACCCTGCGCCTCAGCCGGTCTACCCGGCTCCTCACCCGCCCGGGCCGCCGCTGCCCCTCACCGTGTAGTAGGAGAGGAGCCCGGCGTTGTAGTCCAGCACGAACCAGCGGTACTGCCAGCCCTTCATGACATTGGTCCATTTGCTCAGCGGGCCCTCCATGATAGACGCCATCTTAGGCACCGAACCGGCACCGCCACGCACCCCGCCCGTGCGGCGAAGGGGAGCGGGGGAGAGACACAGCGGCGGCAGCCAGGAGGGACGGGGAGGGGCACGCAGCGAGGGGGCGGGGCCAGGAGCCACTCTTCCCCGAGGGGGGGGGCGTGGTTTGCGGCTGGAGGGGAGGCGGGGTGCGGTGTGGTGAGGGGAGGGGGGGAGCGCCGGGAGGGGTTAACCCGGTGTGCTCGGGGGTGGACTGGGTTATGGGTGCTGCCTGGGGGTCCTGGGCTCTGAGGTAGTGGAGCTTCCCCTCATGGCTCAGGGGAGGCAGAGGGCGCGGCGTGAGGGAGGGCTGCACGGTGGTTATGGTGTGGTGAGGTGAGGGCACGACGCCCTGGTGTGTCGGTTGTGGGAGGGAGGGGGGGTGTTAAACTGTCCCCTAAAATACTTGGTGCCACGGCAGCTTTTGATTTCTCTCGCTGTTGGGCGTGTTTCTCTGTTGTTTGCCTGTCCAGAGCGCATGTTGGGCTTACAAACTGAGTTCAAGGGACCGGGTCTGTTACTGAAGGGGCTACAGGGCCAGAATGTGTAAAAAGGCATTCAGGACTTGAGGACTCTGAATGGTAAAGCTTGTTTAAATGGGATACAGCTTTCCTGTGGACTGAGCCAAGAATGCAAAATGATTTCCCCAGGAGCTGTGGACAATTGTAAATGTGTTGTTCAGTGGAAGGCATGTTTTTGGCACTGATATTCTCTGACAAGTACATAACTTCAGTTGTACTTCAACATAAAAACTTCAAAGGACCCATACAGGTACTTGTGTTGCTTCCTAGGGATAACCAATATAGCAGCAGAAATAGTGCTTTTACCATCAGGTTTGTGCTTGTCATGCAGTCTTAACAGTGTTCACGGAATAGCCTCTTTCCCTTTTTTGTTTTCCATCAACTATAAACCTGTGGGGTTTTTTTCTTTTTATGATTTTAATATGATACCTTTATAGTAGGACTGAAATAGGTCTAGTATTTTACAGAACTGCACCTTTATACCAAGTTAAATTAATTAGAATACAAGAATTACCCTGGTTGCCCCTTGTGAAAAAAATATCACTCAAAGGCAGAGCTTCCTTATTTGATTTTAGTGAATAAGAACTACTTTCATATTTTTATTCCTCTTCCCATTTCACATTGCTTACTAGTTTGTTCGCAAGTGGAATTTATCCCATTGACTTTATAATGCCCCTTCAGGTCACCTGGTGGTGTGTTTATACATGGTGTTACGAGTCTTGAAACCCAGCTTGTTAATTTTGAGAACATTCTTTTTGAAGCTGTATGTGACCTCATACATAGCCTGTTTTTTTCTTTAGTTTCACTGACTAAACAAAGCATGGCTGCCTAGAGATTATACACTGGCAAGCAAAACAAAAAACATGAGATGATGCCAGAACATTACTACTACTACCACCATTTAAAGCTGTATGACGGGAGCTTTATCATCTCAGATCACTACTTTGAGTGTATTATACCATGAGTTGAAACCATGCGAAGGGCTTGTGCAGAAAAATCCCTTGGCTTAACTGTGGATTGGCTGCCTGTAGGTAGAGCATTCTCAATGAGAAATTCTCCACAAGAGCTTTCTATTTACCCTGGTTTGCCAGAGGCTGAACTTTGGCATACACAGAATATCTTCTGAGTTTTTGTTCTCTTTGACTTTTTTGAGGGGAAATGTGCCATAGACTTGTCTCTACTAGAAGCAGCGTGCATTTTAGCTGAACCTTAAAAGCCTTGGTGTAGATGGAAAACTATTAACAGGTGGTAAAGGGAGTCCAGCTCACGGTTTTGTTTTACAAATGCAGTGTGGATATTCTCTTTAGGTAATTTGGCAGAGATCAGAGAATAATGGTTTTTCAAAAACCTCACAAATTTAAATAAATACATATGAAATTATAGTCTTATCAGCATTAAAAATATAATACAAGTTTATGTACTTTCTTGACATACCAGCATGATGTGTCTTCTGTGTATGTTGGATTATTTCAGTATAGGTTATATATACCATGTTGAAGGGATTAGTCTTAGTTAGATCCTTCTGATAAAGATTCCAGGTGCCCATTCAAATTGCTTTGAAAGATCAGTGCAAACTTTTTAGTTCATTTAAACAAAAGAACAAACTGAAATTGGCCACAGCTGTGATAAAACCTACTTTGATTACTTTATATGTTAGCAGCATCAATGATTTTTAATAAAAGAACAGAATTTAGGGAGTTATTTCCTTAATAGAAAATTTTAGTTTGGTTTAACATGTTCTGTCTATCTGAAGTTTGAAACAAAAGCTGCTATTTTCTGTAGTTATAGGCAGTTTTATTGTGAAGTTCTCTGTATTTTACAAAACTGAAGTCAACCCCTTTAAGTAAAGTACTGTCATCTGAGAGAACTACTACTGCAGAGGTCAGCAGAACGGGACAGAAAGCAGCAGCTGTTATCTTGTGCTGCCTTTGTTTTATGCACTGCTCCATCAGCTGAAAATCTTGTCCAGCATCATTCTCTTGCCACACAGAGGACTCAGTTAAATTATCTTCCTGTAGTATCCCGGCCACACATGGATTTCCTGACCAGTCACAATGTTTAACCCATAAGATGGCCTCTGGCGTACTCACGCTGTTCCAGTAGGAATGTAGGGAAAAACCTCAGATATGCCCAATCCTTTCTGTGTTTTCCAGGACATCCCAACTTGTACCCTACTTTTTAAAATTTCTTCCATGTTCTTTATCTAAGCTTGTCCAATAAATTATAGCTGGGATGGTTTTTGGCCATTGTAGTTTAAATCTGTATGGGTTCTAGCCAAGAGGAAGGTACTGCTGACTTAATTACCAAAGAAGGACCAGGGTAGAGGGAATGAGAAGTATGCTGAAAGTCTGCTTCTTTAAGAGGAAGATGCTTTTCTATTGTGAATTTTCCTGAAGTTATAGCTCAACTAACTTTGAAGAACTTCAGTGGTGAAGTTGTGTGGCTTGTGGGTTCCTTCAGGGTGTCTGGGAGTGTGACTGGCAGCAGTGAAAGTAGCTCTAGCTTCTCCCAACAGCTGCAACTGCTCCGAGTTCTGTAGAACATAAGGAAGCCATTTGAGAAGAGAACAAATGCCATTTTATTTTCTTTTCCCGCTTCAGAAATGGGCTGGTGCTTTCATTCTGCATTTCTTGTCCTGTCAGGTCACTGTGTCAACCACTGACAACATAATCATTATAATTAAGAAATTATGTTTTAGCCTGATGCTGGGTGATTCTTTTTCTGCTTGTTGGGAGGAAGTAGTGTCTTTTATTTGTACCTTCAGTAAAAAATTCCCTCCATTTGATTTTTTCTTTTTACAGTAACAAATGTGCTAATAAATTACAGTCAAGTAGAAGGTGAAGCCTTCTCTGTCAGCTTCAGTCTCATGCTACTGTCCTTTAAAGGTATTTCCTAGTCCCACTAATGCATATGCTGACTATACTAAGAACAGGAACAATGTCAGAGCCTAAACATTTTATTTCTTCAGAATTATGTTTGGTTTAGAGGTTACAGAATGGAAGATAGATGGGAGAGAATCACCTTTACCTTACAAGCAGTTGCTCTTAGAAGAGGATAATTAAATCAAGTATGCCAGTAAGTGCCATGGTAAGTAGATTTTCTGAATAGATTTATTAGACTATCACCGGTTTTAATAAAAATGTTAATGAAAAAAATCAGCAATATAGTGGAATGAAGACGATAGTTGATTCTCTGTCATTCTGAGGCAAACAATTGTATTTTGGGCCTTTCTTGCCAATTCCTGTGTCATACTAGCAAATAAAAGCCATCAGCAAGAAATTTTCCCAGTCCTGTCCATTTTAATCTATTTTTTTCTCTGATTTTAATCAATTTTCATAGTCTTCCAGATCAGGGATGTGGAACCTTGTGGAGAGGCAGAGACCTTTCTGAGTCTTCTAAATGACTCCATATTAGCATACACCAGAAAAAAAATCAAATTAGCACAGGTGGTGTAGAATTCAAGTCCTCAGGCCTCAGAGTCCCTGTTCTGTTTCTACATACAGCTTATGGTTGTGTTTGGAAAAGGTTTCACTAGATTCTTATCCTTTCATGGAATGTTTAGAGCTGTACTGGAGAGCATTATGATAATGAAGCCATTTCCCGAAAACATGTGTATTGTGTTCAGCCAAAATGTGTTACTATTTAAGAAAGGACTGAAGAATATCTCTTGCTTTTGAAAGATAGAGATGATCCCCAAACTAAGATTTATTATGTCTATAGTTATTTATTCCTCTCTAGTATTGCTGTATGTCTGGGGGATGATGCAGCAAAGAGGCAGCTGACTCACTCAACTGGCACTGATACATTACAGGACTTGGAAAAGTTCATCAGATGTTGCAGTGTGTGTTAAAAACAGGGTGTGATGGTATTCAGTTATGCAATTAAAGTGACTCACTCACTGACCAAATCCCGTGACAAGGTCTACAGAGAAACACATTTTAAGGGCATTATAGATTTGAGTAGCCTTGTGACAATACTATAACTTGTATTTTGGTATGGTCTCATAAAAGAGGTTACAATTTTGCAGGACCGTTTGACATAATGACATTATCTGGGAGTTGCAAGAGATCTAAAGTGACATTTTAGGACTCAGCATCTTCAAAAGAAATACGTGTCTGAACTTACCTACATTTCTTAATGGCAAGTTAGTATCTTCTCTACTCCCTTTACACAGAGATCAGAGAATTCCTCCCACCTGTCCTGGTCACATGTGAGATCTTTCAGTGTTCAGAGATGAAGGCATTAACAGCAATACAATTTAATAGTGAAAGCACCTTCTAACAATATCCGTAACTTAAATACATATCTAGTCCAAAAGAATTTAAAGATTTGCCTAGCCTTTGTACTGAAGAAACAATTATATGAGCGATTTTCCATCTGCACATAGATTGAGCTCTGGTAATCTGGAAATCAATCTAGCAACTATAAAAATGCTGGAATGTATTTTGCAGGGTAAATGATTCACTATAATCTTAGTACTATTTTGTTATAAACCTGACAGCACCATAATTCAGTCTTGAGAACAGCAGCCCTGATGTCTTTGCTGAGTGCAAGAGTGAAAGGTTCATAGCATGCTGAATCACATTTTATACTCCTAATGCATTGCTTAGATGGGTAACGTCTCATCATTTGATTTAAGCATTTTATCATCCTGTGGGCAGAATTTATTTAATATTTAATGCAGAAGTCCCTGCTATTTTCTTAACCGCAAATAAGTGATTTTTCTACTTTAGTCTCCACAGAGACTTTGAAAAGACATAGAGGAATGTTGCTGAACTGGAATGTTTACCTCATTGCAGCCTTGATATGCAGCCCACTAGTACAAAAAGGCAAATAAGCACAACCTCTTTTCCCAAAGGTTTCCAAACATTACCTCTCTTCATATTGTTTGGCCTATCAGTATGTTTCAAATAAGGTTACTTGCTCTTTGCAGTCAGTTTTGCAAGAATGCAATAGATACACTGTCTTCTCACAAAATTTAGACTATTTACAGTAGAGTTTGATGTGTAGCAAATTTAGCAAAGGAAAAGGTAAGAACTGATTTAATATTTTAAAGGGTATTGTCCGTAATCATAAGGATTATAAGCTAGGTTTATTTTTAATTTGTACACTATATTTATCTTGTTGATACAGAAATATCAAAGTTAGTATATATACACACGCTAGTAGATTATGCATATTATAAGGCTGTTATAAACAGTATCTTTGCTGTCTAGTGCAAAGTCTGATTAAAATCTGTGTCTGTGTTGTTCCCTCCCCCTTCCCCCAGTTAATAGGAAAAATAACATATTAGACTGACTAAGGTAATTTTTAGGGTACTAGGTGGGAAATATATGGAGATGAAAGGGAAGATAAAAGTGAAATCATGGAGACATAGACTTGAGCAATTAAGAATATAGAATGAGCACTATCCCAACTGAGTGCTTCTATTACTCATTTTATTTGCATAGCTAGAAGCATTAAATGGGTATCTGTTAAAACTAAGTTTCAGTTGTGTCAACTTAGAATCAGTTTCTGGCTCCTTCTGCGTTTCATTCTGGGATTTCAGGTCCAATATTTTTTTCTTTAGACCTAGAATCGCTCCCAGTGATTTGTGCATAGAAGGAGCCCTGTATACAGCATAGTCACTCATCTAATACTGCCCTGATTTTGGGATGCCAGAAAGATCTTTCTTTAGTTACTGTTTCTTGTGTAAGGATGGGAGATAAAGGTAGCAAGGTTTATCCTACCAAAAATTGGAGAAGTATTTTTCTTTTTATCTGAGAATTAAAATAATCTGGTTCTGTGCCTACTTTAAGCAGGATTTGCTTCCTCCTTGTTCTGATGGAAGTGAAAATGCAGAAATTAGTTTTTCATCTTACTAATTCTCTCTTTTTCATGACAAATGACAAAGAAGCAGAGAATTGATTTAGTAGAAGAATAACAAGTAGCCACCAGAACTGGCAGAATAAACTCAAATTGCTCCCCAAAATTCATGATCTACACTTGGGCCTCAATTTAGAGAGCAGATGGATGTTTTGCTACTTTGACAGCTCTCAGGAGCTGTCAGAAGTCTATTCTGGCTATGTGCGAGTTAGCAGACTCATGCAGAATTCAGCAACATCTGGTTTCCAGCTAAAGTGAGACTGGTTCACAGCAGCACCTCCTGCCACTTCATCAGTTTGCTATCAGCAGGAAGAAAACCCAGGTTTAACAATCAGAGGAAAGCCATAGTCTACCCTGGCTAAATTTGCAACCTTAGTAGCATGAAGACAAAAGCCTGGGATGTGTTGTAGGACACATTCATCAGCTGTCTAGACTAAAGCAACCACTCGCACCAATTAAACAACTCCAGCTCGGGTGACTTCTGAGCTGTAAATTATTGGAGGTTTGGGAAGTGTACTAGGCCAGTATCTCTACGTGCTTACGTACTCCTACTGCCTTCCATAGCTACTAGCTATTGCTACTGCTGGAGACAGGACGCTGGCCTATTTAGATCTTCCTTCTGATCCATTACCTCTAATATTATGTTCTTATTTTCACATTAGCTAAGGGATTCTATAGGTATCCTGTCCAGGAGGTTTTTGGGTTGTTTTCTTTCCAAGTAAGAGTGGAATTTCTGCGGAGATCTTTAATAATATTGTAGCCTAATTTTACAGTTTTTAGTCAAACATTATTTTGCCCTATTCTCTAACACGGGCAGTTTCACTGACACTTGCTGAAGCTAAAGTTGCTCAGAACTGCTGAGATACGCCCAGATGTCATGGAGGGAAACAAAGGGGATCCTACTCGGCTCGTAGGCAGCAGCACGCACAGACCAGCTCTGTTACTCAGTTTGTAAGCCAAGAACTTGATGAAAATAATCCAGGCTTTGTTGTGTGTTTGCTTCCAAGTCTCAAAAGTTCAGTCTGTTCTATTCCTGTTTCCCAGTGCCCTGCTAAACTATTTTATTTCAACAGTGACTGCAACGTAACTTCTAAGCAAATGCTACAACAACATTAATAGTAAAATTTGCCAATGCTACTGGAGTTTACCAAATTCTCTGGACAGCTGTCAAAATGGTGAGTTACATCATTTGCTTTCGGTTGTCCTACAGAATTAATTTCTGAAAATAAACTTGTGAGAAATAACTAACAGGCAAGTCTGAGCATAAAAACATTCTACAGTATACAGTGAGACTTTGATTTCCATGGCATAAGCTGAAGTTGGTAATGTTTAGGATGCCATCTTTTCTTACAGTTGAGTATTTGAGGTATAGACAATAAATAGTTGTTTTAATTTACTGGTCAAGTTTGCAATATAGTCTGTAGATTAAGCTTTTGGAAATAAGATAACAAACAAAAATAGGAGTTTAGTCAAGTTCCTTCAAGTTCAGGCCAAACAAGCCAAAAGTTGTTCATACTTGTGTGTTCCATTGGTGTTGATGTGGTTATATGTACATAATGACAAGCAAAACTTATTGCATTGACTTAAAGATTAAAGCATGTTAATACCCAAGGGTAATCTCTGCTATTTATATTGTGTAAGAAAATAGGAGGATCTGAGCTTTTTATTAGTATTACACTCTTCAGTTTATGCTGACTAGTTCTAACTATGCTGTTTCTGTCATGCCAACTGGAGAAAAGATGCAGCTCTTCTGAATACAGCAAAATCAGTAGGAATTGAACTGTTGTCTTACCAACCTTTCAGATTCTGGTTTATGTATCTGGCAATTTTAGACAAAACAGTCTTACCCACAGTTATCCCTGATCCAACTATCATTTACATAGATAACATTAACCCATTCTACCTGTAAGATGTTATGTCTTCTTGGCTTTACAGTTTTGGATGGAATTTAATCTGTTAAACACCAGGGATGATGTCTCATACAGTTAATTGCTTCAGAGTCACTGCATTAAATTTACTCATTACACTGAGTTCCTAAAACATGTGGAGGACCAATCTTGCATTCTGAGTCTTTGTCTTTGCTGTAGAGTTAAGTCAGCATACAATTTCTTTGTGTTTTTTTAGTGTATACCAACAAATCCTTCACTTAGCACTTTAAAGATTTCTGGGGATAATCAGCGCATTGTCAGCTGATGCGGTGACTGGGAAGCATAGGTAATACTCTGCACTGCAACTGATCTTAGTAGTGCTTGGCTGACTCAAGTGATTGCTGTCATTCCTGTTCCCACTAGCAATATGGGCATGTTCTGTACTGTGAATGCTCAGACAGTGTAACTACTTCTTGGAAATACTGGATTTTTTTCATGCACAGAGAAACTCTGCAGATGCCATCTGCCATTCTCTGGGTTTTTTTGAATGTACTGTGTCAGGATTCCTGATGTTAAGACATTGAGACAACAAGATACAGAGTGTAGGGAGATGGACAGATAGATACGTATGTAGATCTGTGTGTCCTCATGAAAAAATCCAAATGGAAAAAAACATGGCATATTTGTGGAAACCAAGGCATACAGTAGCTTTAAATCAGGTTTACTTTACAGTGAAGGCATTGCCTAAGGTATAACAATGCCTCCACTTAGGCCAGCCATGAAGCAAGTATTTGTCAGGGAATCCTGTGGAAAGGCTAGGAGGTAGGATAAGCTGGGAAGAACTTTCTGGTAGCTGTTTCTATACCAAACTGTTTAAATGGGAAATAAGTAGATTTCATACTACAGTCATTTTAAATCATTTATCTGTGCTTAAGCCCTGTCAACCAAAGCATAAGTTAAAAAGGAATTTTGTCTCTGAATCTTCAACATTCACATTTTCAAGCTTTTCTTGGCAACCTTAAAGGTCAGTAAGGTCCTATATTTTGCTGCTTTCTTGTTGGCTTTTTTAATTAAAGCTCAAGTAACCCATGGAATTTCTTGGCTCCAGAGGCTGCAACTTTATTGAAAAAAGAGACAGAAAATTGGAAAATAGATGATAAAATCTTGGTAGCTGGTAAATCTGAATTCAAATGCCGTATTTGTAAAGAATAAGTAGAAAGGCAGAAAAGGGGAGAAGAGCATCTTCCAAGCAGACAGGCCCTGTTTATCTGAAGTGGGACAAGGAGAACTTTTTATCCCACTTAACTTTTACTTTTGAATGGCATTTGAATTGGCCTTGTGTGTTTGGCAGCTCATCTGTTGAGCCATCTGTTTCAAGTTATGCATGCTCAGAGGGCACATCGCATGCAGGGATGCAGTTCCCCAAAACACAAGAAATTTGCATTGGATTTGCAATTTAGTGATCTGTAAACATGGATGTGCAATCATACATCTAAATAAACTCTGTTTATTTTGGAGAAATTGAAGCATTTATACAGCTGGAGAAAACTGAGGGCAGTTATAAGTGGCCATATTCACTGTCCAGTATCCCTCATACAGTGCTCAGGCAGTGCAAAATAAGAGAAAATCGCCTGACGTCCTCACTGGGAAATGTCTCTTTTAGGCTGAAAAGTTCTTAATAGACTAAGATCTAAGGTAATAACCAGTTTTACAGCCCATATAAACAGTATCTTAAAGAGATTGTAGGATAAACTGCGGTTTGTCTCTCTGTAAATGAATCATCTCCAGTCCGTTTGCAGTGCTACAGATGAACTGGGTAGTGGATCAGAAAGCTATAACCAACTTGCTAAGAGCCTTCAAGTACCTTCATGGCCAGGAAAGAGGATTTGATCCATAAACTTTAATGGCACATTAGGTAAATTTTGTATTATTTATGGCATACTAGTTGCGCTTATCTTTTTCGTATGTTATCTGCTTTGAACATACGTTTTTTGGAAGAATATACTGCTTATTCCGCCCCTCCCTATTCCTTCCTTTCCCCAGAATGCTGACTCAATTCCTTTACTCTTTCAGTCAGCTTGCAGTTTTAGGCATTTCCTTGTCTGGTTTTCAGTGGAACATGTTGCTTCCCTCTCATCAGCATTGTGCAGGTCTGTTGCAGCTCTTGAATAAAGTGTTGGTTGGAAATGGAAGAGGTCTCTTTACAAGCATAGATACGGACATAAGGCCATTTTCTCTTCATGTAGTACACTACATGGAGGTTTGTGTAGCAGTTGTGTATGGAAGAAGGAAATATGCTCACATAATGCAATGATGGAAGTAATGGTAAATCCAGAACCAGCCAGGAGATGTGAGGGATACATGTAATTTTGTCATATTCTCTTTCTAGATTATTAGATTTCCTTTTTCTATGTTTTTACATTAGCCAAAACCACAGATTGTTTCCGTTATCAACAAAGTTTGAGTCCTCTGGTGATGAGGATTGGACTGAAGTAATATAGTTTATAATAAATTGTGAACAGAGGTTGACCAAATGTAGATCTATTATATTGTTTGGGTAGATTTTATTCCATGTACACAAAGAGTCTAATTATGACATTACGTTGAGTGAGGTGCTTGGAAATACTTCTTCCTACTGGAAGTAGGATACATTTCATCCCTTCCAGCCTCAACCATTCTGTGATTCTGTAATCAAATAATTGTATTTGCACATCTAAAATTTTAGGAATTTTACTTTTTTTGTAACATTTAATCTGCTCATCTGATCAAAAATAGATCTTTATATAACATTGCTTACTCAAGAATTAAGTTGCATTCCTTTTCACATTAGTGGTCCCAAAAGAGCTGCAGAATTGATGAACTTTATTTCAGCAGTTCTACAAAATTGAGGTACCTGAAAGAAAAAAAAAAATAAAGTCTAATTAAAATTTTGCCTTTTTGAATATTGTTAGTAGAATAATGCTTTTCTCATATGAACAATTTGTTATTACAGACCTACAGGGGCAAGGACAGAACTGCAGATATATAAAAAAGACAGCTGTATGATAATGGTAAATGGGAGAGAGAGAGATTCTCTGCTGGTTGTAGAGTCTGCCAAGGATGCGGGTGCTATGTTTTGGGCAAGAGAACTCTTTTAGATTAATACCATCTGGCTGTTTTTGCCTATGCCAGTTGTTATATAGGCCAAGCCTACTGTCCTTCCTCTACCACATTTCTTGAAGTAGGAAGTAGATAAAAAATACAGTCATTCCAGTTACCTGACTGGAAACATACCTATTAAGTGATTTAGAAACCCAAGGAAGTGATCCAAGCTTCTGTGCTTCTATCAGAGACTTTGATCAAAAGTTTCCTATCCATATCCTGAGGCAATTTCTGGATACTTTTCCCCTTTCAAGCCTCATTGGTAGCAAAAAAAGCCTGGCTGTAGGATTGGCTCCAATTTGCTGTCCAATGCACATGATAAATACAGTTAAAAACCCTCAAAAACCTCCACCACCCCCAGATCTTCTATCTCATTCTTTCAATTGGTACCTACTCTTTCTGAGATGTCATGCAGATCAGCTTTGTTTCCTGGTCTTCAGTTTCGCAAAAGACGGAGATGTATCACACCAAGGTTCTTCAAAGCCTCTGTGTAACAATACTGGTAACTCAATCTTTGAAATTGCTCTGTAAACTCAAGTCTCAATCCTATATTGAGGTCAACCATAGATTTTAAAGATGTGATTGTAGAAACTGCACATACTGGAAGAAGGGACTTGAAGTTATCAGAATTAGATATTATGTTGACTTTCATTTGAATATAACAAATTTTGCAGTATCATTCAGGCCTGTCACAAACTTGTTGTTTAAAGTTAATGGACATCTTGCATACGTGAGAATCCCAGCTATAAAAATAAGGATACTTAAAAGCAAGAATAAACAGCAGATACCTGTATTTATAAACGGAAGAATACAGGTTTTCTTGACCTTGACCTCTACAAGGTACCTGTGTGCTTTGTATTTTGGGGCCTACAGCACTGCTATCTAGCTAATGCATTTGTTGTGTAGTTCCATGTAGGAGACCCACAGCTAATTTTTAGCCTTGGATTTATTCCCTACTGAGGAGAATTGGAGTTAAATAAAGTAACTCATCAATATTACACTAAATAGCTCTGCTGATGATTTTGAAGTTGTTTTTTTTTTTTGTTTTCTCATGCTTATCTGAATATATGTAACTTACCATCACCTAATGCTATCACAGGGGAAGGAGACAGAAATTCACTAAATCATTTTTTCCAAGTATTTCTCTAAGGAAAATCACTAGAAATAACTTGTTTTGAACAGGAACAGATCCTATCTCGTCAGTAAGCAGAAGAGACTGACAATCAAGAATGTTTCAGTTTTGGATGTAATCTGAATGCCTTTTGAATCATGGAGATTCTTTCAGGAAGAATACATCCTCTATTTCGGTAAAACTCATCTACCTATCTGAGCTTAGCTAGCTTATATGGCTTCTTTCTCTGTCTTAGACCTAAAATCTCAATACTTTTTTTCCTTTGGACCTCAGTGTTCTTTGTCATTTTTATATATCATATCCATTTGTCCTGTGAGCACCATGGGGGATTTGTCCTTCTAAAGAAAGACAAATTTGTCATGTTGCACAAATTAAACCGATATGGGAATCTGAAAAATCTGGCTGGTTTGATACTTTTGCATCATCATCAGTAATTTTGGTAATCTAATATAGATACTTACGTATAACTATACCAATACCTTCTTCAGTTGCTTCTCAGCTTTTGTGCATCTCATTTAAATGAATATTATCAATAACAGTAGGAGCTAGCTTGTCTTGCAGAGTTTGGGGTGCATTTTTAAGGCTGGAATATAAATGTTATTTTATTTGTAAACTGAGCACATTTGGTTGAAAAGCTGTTGTGAAACTACTGAAATCCTTGATATAGTTTTCAAGCCACAGTGATTATTTCACTGGAAGTATTTTCCATGGCTGCTTTAATTGCTACAAAAACTCAGTTAAAGAAACTTTCATATGAATGGTCAGTGGACTTTTCTAGCTACATCTGTTGAACATAACAGGTGAAGATGATGAAATATCTTTTATTACAGATAATAGAGAAGAAATGTAATTTGACACAGAGGTAAGCAAGTCCTTGTCAGCTGATGGAGTTCAATTCATGCTCTTTTGCATCTGCTTAGTCAAGTGCACACCTTTAAAAGTTGCATCAAGGCTGAATCACTGCTGCGTTACTTCTGCAATTTAATCTTAAAAAACCCAAAACCAAACTCATGGGAAACAGATCAGTCATTAAGAAAGTAATTTGATCATCTTTAAGGATAATTCATGTTTCAGTTGCATTCTTCAGCCCAATGAGAGCATATGTTAAATTGTGACTTATTCACTGCACCTCTCCTTTACAGCAATAATTCAGTCTTTGATATTTAGCCGTGATATGGGATGTGTTTAAAACATTTTTCATGAAGGCAGATATTTTAGGTGCTATCTCATTAGTCAAGTTATATCACTATTATTGATAGTGCTAAAGTGATCTAGAAGAGTGAAAAAGAAATTACATGTCCATAATTCAGGAGTCCAGAAAACAGAGGTTTTAAGGCAGCATTCCTCAGTCTTACATGTTGGCATCAGTGGGATTACATGTTTTGCACTTAAAGGAACATCTTGCCTGCTGGTGTTATGCAGTAGTTGGCTGAGTAACAGAATGGATTTCCTGCTACAGAGCTGTAAATCAAAAACAATCCCACATGGTGGGTTCTTATTTATGGACATACAACAGGGTTCTGAGAAGGAGGAGTGCAGTAGAGTATCTGTAGAGATTCCTGCAGACTCACACCAGATTCCTTCACTCTGCAGAAAGAAGGCTGCAATATAGTACCTGATAGCTTTCACAAGGTGCCACCTGCAGTCTCCCTTACAGCACACAAGACTTGATACAGATGTAGGCAAGTAATGCTTTGCTCTTGCTTCTCACTACATTTATCAACAATTTGCAATCTTTTCCATAGCAACAAAGGCATCAAAACACATAGTTTAAAATGTGGCTTAATTGTGGTTAACTAATAAGGTTGAATCATCTCTGTGCTTGTCTACTCTGAGGGCAAAATCATTAATACCTTCTCAAATATGACTGATTTAACACTATTGTTAAGACTTTTGATTCATCTCCTCACTGTATCATAACCCAGCTGTGGTTATTGCTGAAACAAAATGGCACATTATTTACATTTAGGAACGTTTTTAACTACTAGAGTAAAATGTGACTATTGTGTTGTCCTGAATAAGGATGAATTTAAACATGTGTTTTAAGTGTTTTGCTGTGTTAGTGTCTTGGTTGCAGGCAGTAGGTTACTGTGGCTTGGGAAAGTTGGGGTTTTGTCTTATGACCAACATTATTGCATCAGCGTTATTTTATTTTCATAACTTCCAAACCTTTTTGATATTGTTATTATTGTAATTAAGGCTAGATGAAAATGAAAGAAAATTGAGAAGAAGGTTCGGTATAAGAAGATAAAAATAATTAGGACAAAAAATGAAAGTGTCAAGAAGAAACACTTGTTAGTATCAAGACTTAGAGTAATGTCATCAAAATGGCATCACGCCATAAATAGTCTTGAGTTTGTCTTAAAGCATTTCATGAGAAGAAAAAAATTCAAATGGTCAGTGACATGCTCTGTTATCTGATTGCTTTGTGGCTTACTTACTGAAATGAGTTCATAATGTTTCTAAAGTGCATAGTTAATAAGTTCTAGGTTAGGAGATTGCTTGGAATTCAGTGTGGAGATTTTACATGTTTTACATTTACTTAAAACAGAATTGCAGTTGTTTCAGAAATGCAAGCTGGCATTCAGTGGATTTATAGTATAGACAACATTTCTAAGGAAAAGGGGAACAGAAACTGTAGGTAGAAGCCTTTCTGTCAGCTACCTTGGAAGCATAGTAGTTTTCAACCCTCATTTTGGTCAAATGTACAACATGCATTAGTGATGTGTTTAATTTATAATGAAGACTGTTACTGTCTCAGCAGTGCTATCACTGTACAAGTATCACTTGTTCCATTTCTGTCAGAACATATATTAAGCTGTACAAGGAACAGCTAAATCTCCAGCTGCTGCATTAGCTGGACATCATGGCAAATTAATGTTTATTGATGATTTTTCTGGGTTTCAAATATGATCATGAATTAAAAATTAAATCCTATGTGAACAATGTCACTTTGCTGCATGTCACCCATCTAGTTTACAAAGAGGTCAAATTGGCCTCTGATATATATCTACGTTTTTTCTAATTCTTTTTGGAGTTTGAGGTATAGCCCCATGAAATTGGCTTACACAAATTAGTTGGGGAAAATATGCTTGCAGTCTACATGAAAAGATAAATTGTGTATGTTTTAAAATGGTATAGATGAGTCTGTAGTGCTGCATTTTAAATTTGCCAGCTGTTCCATCAAACAGAATTCTTTTGAAGAGATTCACTCAAGCCTTAGTTATTATCAACTGTAACATTCCAATCTCTTGATAAAAATTCAAGATTGTTCTTTCTAACTATCACAGTTTAAAAATAGCTTTGCCTTTTGGGATTCTGAATAGTTGCAATATAAATGACATCATTTTCCAAAGAGGTACAATTATTCCATACTGTGCTTTGTTTCTGTGTGACATAAGACTGCCAGATGAAGAAATGGAATTCAGATATATTCAAGTATTTCTGAACAGAGAACACTGTTCACCTGAAGAAATATGCAAAGATACTTTAATATCCTACTTTGTGCTTCTTTAATACTACTGTACTTTGTATAAATTTGATTATTCCATGACCCACTTTAAAACACTTTCGAGGCAACTATAACTTTGAGAAGCTGCAACCCACCAAGACGAGCCAAGAGCACAGGACAGAAGGAAGCAGCAGATTATTCCTATGCAGTTTTCGTAATGATCAGTATACACACTTTAATAACTAGACGTCCTCCTAAAAGATAACCTGTTGGACTTGCACAGTACAGGTTTTATGCAATAAATTAACAGGTCTCTGTGGAAGATCTGATTAAGAAGGTCAGGCTAGATTATTGTAATGGTCTCTTGTGGCCTTAAAAGATACTAGTCTATCAGTAACCCTGTATATAGAAAACTTGCAGCTGCATAAAATGTAGAGAGCACATAAATCATATCCAGGGGTGTGTTTCTATTCAAAGGCATACCTACAGTTGTGACTTCCTGAAATAACTGGTGTTGCTAGTCCTGGAAAGTACTCTCAGGAGGGATGTCTCAATAATGCAAGTCTTGCAAAAATGCTGTTTTAGATCAGGAGTACAGCTGTTGCTTGGCTTTCTGAAACCTGTGTGACGTAAGACAGTCTCTGTTTACCTGTAAGCCAGTTCCAGATCATATAACAGTAATTATATTTTTGCTAGGATTTTGTGTGTTCATGCATATAGAATCATGGAATTATAGACTGATTTGGATTGGAAGGGACCTTAAAGCTCATCCAGTTCCAACGCCCTGCTACGGGCAGGAACACCTTCCACTAGACCAGGCTGCTCCAAGCCCTGTCCAACCTGGCCTTGACCACTGCCAGGGATGGGGCAGCCACAGCTTCTCTGGGCAACCTGTGCCAGAGCCTCAGCACCCTGAAAGGGAAGAATTTCTTCCTAATGTCTAATCTAAGTCTCCCTCTTTCAATTTAAAGCCATTTCTCTTTGTCTTATCATTACATGCCCTCGTAAAAAGTCCCTCTCCAGATTTCTTGTAGCCCCCTTCTGGTAATGGCAAGCTGCTCTAAGGTCTTCCCAAAGCCTTCTCTTCTGCTTTCTTTTGTTCTGTAATATGCTTTTCCTTGTTCTTTTTGTTCTGTAAAGCACAAAATGATTTAATCCTTCTGACATATAGATCCTTAATTGTGTACATGTAATATTTGAGCTACTAATCTGCTTTGCACTCAAATTCCAGAAGGCTGAGTATGTCTTTTCATGTTCAGGTATGCAGGAGGCAGGAGTGAGTCATTCCTCTAGCCAGCCCTCTGAGTGCTCACAGGTTATAATACTTTTCCTAGAACGAGCAGAACAAGTCCTACTAAATGCCTGTGTGTTGTTTTGGGAAAAAAATAATGGGCTTCCTGTGTGCTGATCATAACATAAACAAAGCTATAATAAAGAAGGGATGGACACTTAAGATGTTGTTTCCAGGAAGACCAGTGGATATGATTAAAATGTTATTGGCTTTACTAACAATGATATCTGGTAATCACAAGATATTTATAAACCACAGAGGTCATTAGTGTCTCATTCTGACTCATGTGTGGCCTTTCTCTGCTATCTTGAATTTGAAACCTGTGCAGTAACAAGTCACTTTATGTAAGAACAAGTGCCTTACAATGTGGATTTGCACCAAAACGGTTCTGCCATTGCTATTGTGGCTACGCTGGCGCAAGTCTCATTCCTCGCAAGCCATTTAGCTGGTTCTGATTTATTAGTAGTCATTTGTTTGTACAGTGTAGGCTTAACCTTGTGCATTGTACTTTTAAAGAAGCAGTAAAGAACACTGAGATCTGGTACCCATTTTTCAAAATGTCAGTACTTGGAATCATAGAAAATTCCATTACACTTATAAGTAATAGCATGCTAATACTGTTCTCCATGTTCTTTTGGTACCAAAAGCGTCCTGTACTAGAAGATTTTAGGACAAAAAATATATAGCAATTATTACAGAGCAGATTACAGATTAACACATTTTCTGCAGGAGAATTCATGTTGAACGTGAGAAGATATGAAATTAAACTCTTAAGTGTTTACCTAGTTCACTGACCTTTTGACTTTCTCATGTTCGTGACAAGCTCTCCCAAAAACCTAGCGCACAATCCCACTACCCCTCCAACATCTGCACAATTCTCAGGGCAGGAGATACCGCGGAAGCCCAAGATTGATGGAGTCAGCAAAGGCAGGCAGAAACATAGTGTTTCTACTGAGGAGCAAAATAAGGGGAGTGGTACATTTAGTAAGTCCCCCAGTTCCATGCTAGCCAAGCCCTACTGAGCTGCGTGTGACTAAGCCAAGAAAGGAATTGGAGGACATTATTTTGCAAACCTGCCAGTGGTTTGGGGTAGATTTTAATAGCCCTATTTTTTCTATTGACAGAAAGTAAGTGTGAAGTCCAGTTTTATGACTCTATGTCAGGCAATGATAGTTTGACTCCAGCTTAGAAGCAGATAGCTATTTCCTTCTGGGAGCTGTCATTCTGGATTCGTACAAATCTGCAGCACAACGGTTCATTGTTAGCACGCTGACAAGTGTGTTGTAATTACTGCAGAGATGCCTGAGGCTGTCAGCTGGATGGTTTAACTCAGGTGGTTAGAGGCATCCAGGACAATGTTTCTCTGTGTGAGGCACAGAATGTTCAACAACAGCAAAATGACCACATCAATTCTATGTTGATTGAATAGAACTCATTTTAATTTGTAAAGGTCACAGTGGCTACCTTGAGCGATTCTCGTGTTCTGTGGACAGAGTGGTCATGCACAACAACCATGTGCTTTGACAGTCCATCCATCTTTCAAAGGAGCCAAGCGTGCTATGCACACGGCCAGGGTGTGAAGATACACAACCAGCTAGCTACCTGGTACTGCCAACGAGTTCCTCAGCAGCAAGCACAGTTTGTAGTCTGCTGCTGCTGTAGTTTAGGAGAGCTCCACAGCAGTAGGAGAAGGCTCTCTGGATCACAGACCACTGTGCACTTCAGTTTGATGGAGCAAAATGATGGGGTTTGTTGTGTTTATTTTCTAACCCAGGGGATTGAGGAAGGTCGGGTCCCCAGAGGCAGCTGTTGGCCAAAGCAGATACACCTCCTGGACAGCATCTACTGCTCAGAGGGGACATGGGGCATTTGATTGTGCTCTGGGTGAGGCTGTCCTGCAGGAAGGGCTCTGCTGGGAAAGGTGAGTATCGGAACAAGTGCCTGGTGTTCCTTGACTCTGCACCATTATTTCAGTAGCCTCGCTGCAGCTGTGGGTCTAGTGCTGGCCCAGATGGGAAACACTTGATGCAATACCCAGCAGAGAGAAGTGGAACAGCAGCAAGAACACATCTGCTGAGACAACTAGCTTGCTTACAAAATCCTGCTCACAGCAGTTCAACATCAACCCTCTAACTCCAGAGCCAGGTCCCATTACCCTGTGTCACATTTTCCTTCTATTGGTAATGCAAAGACATCAGCCTGGGAGTTACCTCTCTCCTGAGGCCACCAGTGTGCTGCTGAGCTGTGGCTGTTCTCACCCAGGGAGAGGACACTGAGAGGAGGAGAAAACAATTGACAGAGCAAAGGGCATCCATGTGAGATCGTGGCTGCTAATGGAAACCCAGACCCTTCAGATCCCTACAGAGGGAACGGGCTCAAATACTGCTGTCCTCGGGAGACACAGCTGTAGTTTTGCCATCTACTGATTTAATTTCCAGGTATTAATTATTGTGGGATAGTATTCCAATTTTAATCAAAGAAGAAAATAATCAACCTAGAAGTATAATAGCCTGTGCTGTTTTCTAGGGATTTTACTTAAGAGGAAATGAGTGTGAGGTGGAGTGGAGGTATGCCAGTGAGTATGTGAATGGTGTGAATATTTCTATATCTGTTCTGTTTTATATTCTTCCCCTCCATATCTTCTTTTTCTTGCTGAAACAGTAACTGAGAAACAGGTCTGTAAAGCAGAGCTTCTATAAAACCTTTGTTACAGAATAGACAGGAAGGAGGGAGCCAACATGTTTCATGGCAGAGATGAGGAAGAGCAGTGCAGAATGACTGCCAGCTGCGGAATGACAGGATGCAGAGGTGGGGCATGAGTATCATCACAAGCATGAAACTGAACGGAAGAGGACAAAAACACAGAGAGGTGGAGAAATAAAACAGAGCACATTGCAAAACATTTCCAATAATCATGTATGACTCCAGGTAATATCCTTTTATTGGCCTGAATATGTCTTTCAGGCTTAAATTTGTGCTTAATCCCTCTTGGGGTAAAAAAGCAGATGTGTTTTCCCTCCGCCCTCAGTGGCTGATGTGTGATGTGGTAGTGGAAAAAGCAAGTGGGATAACCAGTGAGGGGGACTGAGTGGGTACAAGTAGAGCAGTTCATGTCCTTGTGTTCCATGGCTCTGTGTGGCAGCAGGAGGTTTGCCCGTGTGAAGCTGGAGCCCTAAAGTGGAAGGAGCAGGAGAATAGATGGTGGCACAAGTAAGTCTTTCAGCCTTTCTGTACATAGTTGTTTCTCATGGGTCAGGAGAACTGGGTGCTTCCCACTTCAGCTTGCTCCTCTTTTTTTTGCTGCCTATGTTGTTTCATGGTTTCTCCTTGTTGCTCGTCCCTTTCTTCTGCTTTCCCCCTCCTGCAGTCTCACTGCTCCACTCGGCACAGACAGCTCAACAGGGAGAAGGACATGTACAGCCAAGAGCGGCTTGGGCAGGCGCAACGTTTCCTGTGAGGTCTGGGGGATTGAGGCAGGAGGCCAAGCCCAGGACTGCCCCAGGGCTTGATGTGTTGGGTCAGCACATCCCGCTGGGCTCACACACTGCTTCCTCCCGGGCCCTGTGCCCGATTCTGTTGGAATCGAGCCCAGGCCCGAGGCACCTCCTGTTGTGGGGCTTACCCCACGTGGGTCATAGAATCGTAGAACGGTTAGGGTTGGAAAGGACCTTAAGATCATTAAGTTCCAACGCCCCTGCCATGGGCAGGGACACCTCACACTAAACCATGTCACCCAAGGCTCTGTCCCACCTGGCCTTGAGCACTGCCGGAGATGGGGCATTTATGACTTCCTTGGGCAACCCGTTCCAGTGCCTCACCACTCTCACAGTAAAGAACTTCTTCCTTATATCCAATCTAAACTTCCCCTGTTTAAGTCATGACTAAACTGGGGATTGTGGCCGTTCAAAATGCTTGAAGCACCTCCAGAAGAAGCAGGGCCCATAGAGAGGGTGTGGGAAAGGCTGGGAGCGGGATGTTGGCCACCGCATTAGGCCAATAACTCCGGCTCCGGGTTTTTGCTGCAGCTGCCTCGGGAAGGCTCCGGCTCCGCTGAGTACACTCCGGCGCCCGGTTTTGCTCGCGTCCGCCGCTGCCGTGTGCGGGCGGAGGAGGCTCCGGCTCCGTCCGTTGGACGGGCGGGGATCCGGTGCCGGGTTTTGGCCGGGCCGGCCGGGGAAGTTGCCGAAGTTGGCCCGCGAGTGCCGGGCCCGCGGCGCGTCCTTCCTGCGGGCGGGCCGGTGCATGATGGAAGCAGCATGGCTGCGCACCTCTCCCTGACACAGGTACCTCTAGCGGGCTCCCCCCACCGCTGCGCTGCGGGGCCTGGAGCTTCCCGTGTGGGGTATGGGGGGTCCGGGGCAGGAGCGGGGCCTGGCGCTGCCCCGCTCCCGCGCCGCTGAGGCGGGTGTCGGGGCCGTCTCGACACCGCTGGGGAGTGGCTCGGCGCTCCCCGGAGGGCCCCGCGGCGGGGCGGCTTTGTGTGCCCGCCGCCGCCCCTCAGCCCTGCCCCGCCGCCGTAACGGCCGCGGGCGCTGTCAGGTGGCGGCTGAGGCGCGGTGGGGGCTGCGGTGTGTCTGAGGGACGGGCAGCCGCGACCCTGCGGCGTGAAACCAGATCCCGCCCGGTGCAGGTGCCTGTGCCCGGGGCTGAGCGGGGAGCGGCCTCCCGGGGGGGCAGCGCGCTGAGGTCTGTAGCTGCGGCCGGTCTTTTGTCTCATAAAGGTATAGAGCGGCCGGTTTAAACAACAGCAGAAAACCGAACGTGCCCCGTCAATTTCGGGGGCAGGTGGCGAGCTGGGAGGCGGGAGAGGGAGTGCTGGCCGCGGGGCTGAAAGGCGATAGCTGTGGGTCAGGTAGCCGTGCCGCGGCCGGTGCCAGCGCGGCCTCCCGGAGCTCAGCAGCCGGCAGCAGGACAGGAGAAGGGTCCGGGGGCAGCGGTGTCAGCGCCGTAACGGGCGGTGTGCGAGAGGGGTGGCTTGGGGGAGCATAAATTCATGTTTAAACTCCGAAGATACTGCTTGGAAGTCATTTTAGCTTGTGTTTGGTGGGCCCCACCGGTTTTATACGCTGCCTATACAGGTGCCTAACAGAGAAGAGCTCTGCAGGTGATGGTCTCAAAACTCGGAGAATCTTTGCTCTGTTTCATGCTCAGGTGATCTCATTTTGCCGGAATCTTTGTGTCTTTTTCCTGACAGTAGTAGAGTCACTTCATGCAACTTACTCTAGTTAGAGTGTTCTATTGTACACACTGCTGTAGCATAGTTAGGATTGCATCTTATTCCCTAGAGAGCCGATACCAAATAAACTGTGCTTTATGGTACTTTTGTGTTTCATTTAGCAGTGACATGAGAAATTTGCATTCCTAGCCTGAGATGGGCCTGTTGGTGCACACACTCCTGGCTTGGGATGCTTCAATCTGGTGCTCAGTTGTCACGTTTACTGAAAGCTGGTAAATAAGTGTGAATCACTTAAGGACATAGAAGTAAACTTAAAAAGTTGGCTGCAAGGCTACTCAGTTTGTGGTTACCCACTTATCTAGTTGACTTTTGAGGAAATCATCAGTTATTTCAGGGAAAGAAATGACACTTCAGTGAAACAGTGAACTTTAGGACCAGATGATCCTTGTGGTCCCTTCCAACCTCGTATTCTGTGGTTTTAGTGGAGAAAATAACTGTCTTTACAAGTCTAAAGATATGTAGTTATGAAGTATAGTGCCTTCTATGAGAGCTTGCTTTGATATTAAAAAGCCTTAGCTTAGCCTTTTCTGTGTCTCTTTTTCAACAGTCTTCAAGCAAAAGGCAAGTTTAAAACATCCTCTTACTGAAGAGAGAAAAGTTTTTATAGACCAGCAGCCTGATTTGTGTTGGTCTAAAGACATGGGCTGCTCTGGCTCTCTATTTGGAGAGAGGGGAGCAGTGTCTCCTCTGGTGTGTTGTATAGCAAGACATTATTGCTACAGGCTGTGCAATCCTTTCATTGTAGGATTTATTTACTTTTTTGGTCACGTGGCAGTGGGACCAAATACAAATGTGATAATGTTGACAGAAGCAGAAAAATCGCCGCAATCTTTAAAACCATTGTGACTGCAGTGTACATCAGTGCTTAAATTGAGGAAGCTGTTGCTGAGCATTTGTGGGGGGATCACTTTTCTGTTTGGTTGGAGTTTTGTTTGTGTTTTTCTTCTTGCATTGCATAAAAATCATCTTGGTCAAGCAAGCATAGAGGTGATTACTGCAGTGTGGGTTCTAATTTCTGGAATTTCAGGGTTATGAAAAGTCACAACAAATTGTTAAGTGTTCTAAATGTGTGTAGATGAGCATGAGGAAGTGAAAATACCAGTGTAGGGGGTGGGGGATACAGTTGCTGGCTGCAGTGAGATCAGTTACTAAAACAAGCAGTAAAAAGCACACAGATCAGTACTTTCTGCTGCAGACCCTGTGCAGAGAATAAGAGGCATATTGACCTGCAGCAAAGCTCATGACTGTGTCAGGTTTCTTTTCCCCTTCCCGTGTTTGGTTTGACTTTGGTGATTGAGTGTGGCTGGGAAGTGGGGTGTTTCCACATGGGGCTGGGGTATTTTCAGATGGCTTTGCAGCTGCAGTGTCTGAGGGCTGGACATCCTTTATCTGACCATCAAAGCTGTTTAAGTAATGGGAAGCTTTTGGGTGCTTATTGTGTTCTGTTGGCTAAAGAGTAACAATATTTCAGGTCCATGTAGATGTAGTGAAATTTATGACACCCAGGACACATATTTGCAAACCAAAGGTGATTATCTCATCCTCCTCCCCCCAATTTAGCCATGATCTGAAATATATTTTATCTCCCCATTTTGAACCCATTCCATAACATCTTGTTGCCTCTTGCATTTGCTCAGTCAGTGTCATGGTCTGAGCATAGCTATGAATTTAATATGGAACTTCTAAGGAAACATTCTACCATGTGAATGTTTTGTTGTGGTTGCCTTTAGTTTGGAAACGAGCTAGCAACATCAGTGAGAAGGAAGGGCTCCTGTCTCAAGATAGTTGTTGGAAAACTGAAATTAAGCTGTAGGCAATGTGAAGAGTTGTATTTTTGATCTTCCAAGGATGGTTGTTAATCTTCCCTATTTCATTTAGGGAATTTAGGGAGGGTGAAAAGTGAAGACGCGAAAAATCCATGTTGAAACTGAGGAAGATCTGTTTGTTGAAAGCTGGTGTAATACTGGCACTCAGAAACTCCTTGAAAACTGAACATGTGGTTTATTCTGAAAACCCCTTGTGATGGAGGGGGAAGGCCTGTAGAGAAATGTTCAGGGAGAACAGGAAGGTAGCTTCTTGTGTTTGTCTTCCTGATGTCACAGAAGGCTTTTTGTGGAAATTGTGGTCACTGTTTTGTTTACTATAGTAGGTCATAACTGCTTTAAGACAGTCATGTAATACCAGTTTGTATCCCAGTTAGCTGCAGGTTTCAGTTTGTAACTTCAGTGTTGTGTCACAGGGTCAGTTGTGTTGAAGGGAAGCATCAAAAAGTACTACTAGGCTAAGCTAGATAGATACCTAATGCATGTACTGCCAGGGTTGATGTCTTGTTACTAGAATACATAGGATTTGAGTATTTAGGATAGGCATGATGCTCTCATAGTAGTATGTATGTTATATATAGTGTAGAGCCAGAGTTTTTGAGGTCCCGAGACCAGTTTGCCAGATAAATGATGAACAAAATGGTAAAATTGAGGTTTGAATTTGTCCTTTTTACTGGAGTGAGAGATCTGTTGTTCCTCTTTCTGCCTTCCATAAAAGGGGAAGAAGAGTATGCAGGTGTGTGTGTTTAAACTTGCGTATAGAGGCAGCTGACTGCTCCTAAACATAGAACTTCATCTTTTTTGACTGATAGTTCCATCAACCATGTTAGAGAGTGGCTGCATCTAAAAGGGCAGTGGAGCTCCTCTTTCATATTACACAGGCTTTGTTCAGTACTGATTAGAAGATGGTGGGAGCTTTCCTGTAGTGATTTGAGAATTCAATCGAACCATTCTCAATTATGCAGTGACAGACATTTATGCAGAGGGGAAATCAGCAGAGTTTTTGTGTATGCTTCAGCTGTCAGTGGGAATGAAAGTGCTGGATTTAGAAGTATGTGGTAATATTTGTGTATAAATTTATAGTAAATATTTTCTTTACTTTTGTTACTGCTGCAGGAGTTGTGCTTGGTTATATAGTGGAAAGCTTTGCCATGAAACACTTCAGATAAGAGAGTAAAGCGATAGGGGAAAAAGAGACAAGCTGATTATTGTTTAGAAAGGGCATTGTAAGAAAACCAGCTACGCTTAAGCTTACCTGATTTTTAGCTGGCTGACTGTGGGAAGAACATTTACAACCAGATGGTGTTGTTTGGCCTGGAAACCCAAAATTAATCCTATATCTTTGCATCATGATAGGATACAGTACTTTGGATTTTCATCAAGATAGACTTGCTTGTTTCTCCTGTTTCTTATTTGAGTTGGAGGGGAAAACTACTTTGTTTTTCTCAATGGACAGCTTGTTTGTTTGTTTGTCTTTAAACCTTTTTGTGGGCAGGAAGACTGTGGGTGGATGGGGTGGACAGACTGGTAGTGGTATCTTACTACACCTAAAGGCAAGTGTGCCAGAGGGGTGAAAACACGGGGATATAAAGGCTTGACTGACAACAGAAGATGAAAAAGAAGCGTGTCCCTGAAGGTGTTTTTTATTTCCTAGGTTAGTATTCTAATGTTCATAGTTTTGTAACAAAGGTGGTAATTACTGGATCGGATGTTGCTCTTATGAAGCAATACGTTATGAAGATTCCATTTGAAAGTTTATTTCTATTTTTGTACACTGTGGAATCTGACCTTTTCTCCTTCCCTCCTTTTTGCATTGAAAACGAGTTGAATTTCCTCTCTGCAATTAGTTGTTAGAAATCCAATAAAAAGGATTCTGCCAGGTAGATTCTACCCCGGCACTTCGAAAGATGTTCAGCAGTACTTTTCTTCTGATCCCAGAAGAATATTTGTGTGTGTTGTTTTACTGTGGGGTATCGTTGGAGGAACACCAGGTCTGTTACTAGTAAGATAGCCTAGAAAACATTTTTACTACTATTATTCTATTTGGCGTCACAGGAAATTCCAGTTACTGCAGTGATACTGGTGTTAAAATGAATATTGGAAACACCAGTGAAATAAATAAGAATTATTGGCTTGTTCTCTAGGTACTGAATGAAAAGATTGTTTTGCACTTAGTGTTTTCATTGCAGGACTTCAACACAATGTTTCCTGTCCAGGAGTGACAATGATCAGTTTGGCTGTAATAATGAAACATTTGGCTGAACAAAGAGTGATATTGGGCAAGAGGGATGATGTGTGAGGACTGATACTTCTAGTGCTGGCCAACTCTGTTCTAGTCTTCTGCGTATGGCTTAAGTTTGATTCTGTGCCTGTACTTTTACATCATATTGAACTAATACTTAGTCCAATACTTGAATGTTTAGGAGAACTGGCCCTCTAGGTTGGGTTTCAAAGTGTAGCTGAGTTGGTAGGTACAGCACTAGAAGTTTGTTTAAGAAAATAACTATGCTTTGGAGCATGCTGGAAAGTGATGGGAAATGTTCTATTGGTTTTATGGTAGGCAGAGGTCTGGTGAAACTTTGACTATGTTTCATCAGGCTATTTTAAGTGATGTGTAAAAGCCTGCATAGTTGATGGCTGAGATACTGAAGGTCTTTGGGTACCAGAGCAAGGTTAACCTATATAAACGGAGGTATTGTTTTGAATACCAGTGATATGTAATTTTTAATGTTCGGCTATGTGAGAAGTATTTCCTACCCACCTCCCAACAAAGAGACAAGTCTGCTCCCCCAAGAAACACACACACCCCCCCCAACAGCTAGAGAATCAGTAATGCCATGTGGCTTTTAGAGGAAACTGTGTCTCTGTGACAGCGTACTTGCTGAATAAGCAGATGTCAAGGTCTCAGTGAAAGTTCTCCTGTCATTTCTAGCTGTGCTCTGTAATTTATCTTTCAGGATGTTCTGGTGATCCTGCGCTCTTTTCTAGTTAAAAGGATCACACTAAACCCCTGATTTCTACCAACCAACCATTCCCTCTTAGCATTCTTTGATAATTGGCACCTGTGAACATGTAGGTACTTAGCCAAAAGAGCAACTGTGTTAACTGTTTGCTATAGAAAAGTGTATGTGGTCTTATTTAAGCTGCCACCATTTATGTGCACTGTAGAAAGTGTTTTCTACAACTGTGATTGATGATGTCTAGAATACTGTTGGTTTTCACATCTCAATACAAACTTCTAAATTTTAAAGCTGAAGAAGCTACCTTGTTGGATTCAGGTTATACAAAGGTCTGTAAATCCTGGGGTTTAAGATCATATTACTTTTAAGGGGGAGAATTCTGGTTTTGAATGATACACAAAGTTAAGTGGTTTAGGGTTTTTTCCAGTGTTGTGTGTTACTGTATTATGCTCAGCTGTTCCAGCTGGGTTTGTGAGGGCAACACGTGGTAATCTAGTGTTAACCTCTCTGTAAATGCACAGGGTCATGCACACAGTCTTTGGGTCAGGCACCATGCACTTCATCAAAACAGTATCTGATTTTTGTGCCTGATTATATCTCTGGGAAAAGGGGAAAATCTAACAGTATTGGAGCTAGATGATCTTTAAAGGTCCCTTCCAACCCCAACCATTCTGTGATGCTATGAATACATTTTTTAGTAATCTCTTGGGCAAGCCAAGATCTTAAGTTTTGCATGGTTTCAGGCCTTGGGCCTTTTTAGAGCTGCTAAAAATGGTTTAAAAATAAATTGATAAAGGGGCCTTTTCCAAAGAAGCTGTTTTATCTTTGTCCACCTAAGTTTAGGTGAGCACTGAATGTCTGGTAGGTAGCAGTGGATTAAGGCAGAAGCTATCTCTGGCAAGGATTCAAGTTACAAAAGCCTAAATTTAAATATTACTCTCTCTTAATTTGGTACCATTGCTGTGGATTTAGTTGTGAATCCAGGAGCTAACTTGGATATCAGGAAATTTTATGGACTGGTTGTATAGGTCACTAAATTCTAAAGAATGATGCAGGGGCAGTAAAATAAAATGATATTTGCACTCATCAGGGAGCGCTTCCTAGCCTGTGTCGTTTCAGGTTTCTTTTTTTGCCTATAGATGATCTTGCTTAAGAACTCATTTCACACTGCCTAACCTGGTGACCTGATAGTAATCTGATAGTGGTTAGTATCACTGGCTTCAAAACAAGAAGTTAGTCTTCTAAAGGTTACAGCATGAAGAGCTCTCATAGTCCTCATCATTTTACAGAATAAATAGAATTACATGAATGCTTAATGTTTCTTTGAAGAGCAGTAAAGTGTTTTATATATTTATTTATCCCGAGAGGAACAACTGAAATATGGATTATTTTTAATTATGGTTAATTTTCTCTCACTCTTTCTCTTTTACAGCTATCGAGTGCAAATCCTGTGTATGAGAAATTCTATCGACAGGTATGAATGTTCTTGAGAGAACAAACTTTATTTTGTGTTTAAACCAAAGAATATTCTTTACCTATGGACTTCAGCATGGCCAGCTGTGTGTAAACAGTAAAAGTTCAAGGAAAATTATTCAGCTTTAAAATGTATTTGTCTAGTAACTAACACTTGGGGCTGAGCTATGTCAGTATGAGTTTTACATTGATTGTAAGATGACTTATTTAGTTTGCTAGGGAACTGCCAGGTGTGTATGACATACATCACTTTACAGTTAGACAGTGCTTTGAATGGAGTAAATCCTTTCATAATACTGTATTGATGTGCTCTTTGATCCTTTTTACAAGCAAAGCTGAATTTCTTATGTTTGTAGTGCAGTTAGAGTCATGTAAGACTTGCATCTCTCTGAGCATACCCAGAAATTCTTACAGGTTACTGTAAGGAGTGAGATTTGGACAGAAGGCCCCTGAATGCCAAAAGAACGCATGTAGTTCTTGCAGCTTTACTCAACAGATACAAGTCTTTTGACTTTATAATACAAAAATAAAATTACATATAAATAATACGAAGTTTATGCATCACCTGTCTTATCTTTAGGCCCTGCAAAAATAAGGTGTATTCGTTGCTATAAAATCAGCTTTTTTGAAAACTAGCTGTTTCATCTATAATAGCAATTCCATAATAGGAATATTTTGTATCATGTGCATAACTTTTGTATTATTGTACAAACATAGATAATATGAAAACTTCCAGGGAAATGTAAACCGAATGCATGACTGTATAAAACAATTAAAAATTATTTTTTTTTTGATAGAAAGACCTGATGAGTCTGTAAAAAAACAACCTTATATGAGTGTGTTTTCCTTTGTGCAACTGTAATGTTCCTGTCTGTCTGTCCTAAGACAGGGTATAGAGTATGTGACACCTTTGTTTAGGAACTTCTTCTGGGCATCAACATTGGAATGTGAGCTTTTCTGCTGGCTGAGAGAAGACCATAAATTCTATCCAGCTCTATTTTTGAATTGTGCTTAGAGGACTAGTCCCGTTATCAAGTGCCTAAAACAGCAGTTTTATCAAAATTACTCAAAGTGTATAAACCTGTGATGCCTAAGAAGTTAGAGCTTTCTATTTTACTTTGACAGGGGGGTTTCTCCACTACAGGAGAGTAGCAGATTTGAAATTGCTAAATGAGAAGAGAGTTTACCTTGATCTAAACTTGGATTGCTCCTGAAGGCTAAAGGAGATAGTAACACCCTCACAAAGGTTTTCTTCAGTGATGCACAAACCCACTGTCTATATCTGGGCATTAGATTAAAAGCCTTAGGGAATCCCATATTATGGGGATCATTACAAGATCACAAGAAAAGGCAAGGAACTGATTTTTTTGTACCTTAGTTTTCCTAGCTCAATATTACTGACTGTCACTTTGATGATCTTTGGCACATGCTTGTCTCTTCCTCCTGACTGCAGTTGCTAAACCAGTGAAATGTGAAGCAGAAAGCTGGATAAACTGAATTTAAGCACAAATGTGATACTGGTTCCTAAATCACTTAGCATCTTGAATTCATTAGAATATATAGCCTAGTGAAACTGGAGCACTATTTGTTATCCAGAAGCCTCAGCTGTATACGTGAACATGATGTTACTGCTCATGAAGTTGTGCCAATAAATTTGCTTTCAGAGGATTAGTTTTCTGACTTGCTCAGCCAAACTCTTTTCTGCAAGCATTTGTCCTAAAGAATAACTTTCAAATGTACTGTGTCTGAAGTCTTTCAGTCGCACTGGGTAACTTTTTCCTTCCCTCCCTTAGATAAGAAGATCTCAACTTTAAGAATAGAAATGTTAGAAACACATTTCCCACTTTGTCCTGTGGTGCTGGTAGAGCATGTTTTTATTCTTTTATACCAGAAGCACTTCAGAACATTCTGTGCAATTTGAGAGTAAATCCGTCACCTGAAATAACTCTGATGCTTAGAACACTTCCAATTCTATCACAAAGTAATTCATCTGGCATAATGTGAAATGGATATAAAACCTGGGCTTTATACTTAGAATGTGGTTGAAATCAGCCTTTCAACAGAGGCAATTTTCTTTCAAATGAAAGTTTTTCTGTGTAACCTTTTCTAGGCTGACTCTCAAAACAGGGTCAGTTTAAAGGACAAATATGAGTGATAAAGTAGTAGGAAGTCACTTCGTTGTATGATGCCCTGTAGCAGGTAAGCAGCATGCCTGAGCTGCTGCTGAATTCTTGATGAATCCCACGTACTTCTCGCTGTTACCTTGTTGACTTAGTGACCTCAGATGTACGTTTGTAACTTTTAGTCATTTCTGGCCCTTACAAAAGACAGCTTGCAACAAGGGAGTTGCTGGCCAACACAGCTATGGAAACGGCTTTCTGCACATCAGAGAAAAAGCTCTACCAAGCTGTTGCATAACTGACAAAAACCAGTGATCTTCTCAGTGCAATAGTCAAATATAAGCCAATTTCTGCAGTGTTTTAATGCTTAGTATGTACTAGTAGCTTCCTTGAGTTATGCAAGTGTGCAAAAGGCAGTAATTTTAAAGAAATTGAAATGAACCCTTTAAAAAAATGTAGTTACTGAAATTTAGCTACTTAGTTGCACAGGAAGAAACTGTCCATATTGGGTTGAGTAATAACTGTAGAATAGTTAGGGTTGGAAAGGACCTTAAGATCAACCAGTTCCAATCCCCCTGCCGTGGGCAGGGGTTCCTCACTCTACACCATGTCACCCAAGGCTCTGTCCAACCTGGCCTTGAAAGTTGCCAGGGATGGGGCATTTACCACTTCTTTGGGCAACCTGCTCCAGTGCCTCACCACCCTCACAGTGAAGAGCTTCTTCCTTATATCTAACCTGAACTTCACCTGTTGAAGTTTAAACCCATTCCCCCTTCTCCTATCACTACAGTCCCTGGAGTACAGTCCCTCCCAGCATCTTTATGGGCTCCCTTCAGATACTGGAAGGCTGCCATGAGGTCTCCATGCAACCTTCTCCAGGCTGAACAGCCCCAACTTTCTCAGCCTATCTTCATATGGGAGGTGCTCCAGTCCCCTGATCATCCTCGTGGCCCTCCTCTGGACTTGTTCCAACAGTTCCATGTCCTTTTTATGTTGAGGACACCAGAACTGCACACAATACTCCAAGTGAGGTCTCATGAGAGCAGAGTGGAGGGGCAGGATCACCTCCTTCGACCTGCTGGTCAGGCTCCTTTTGATGCAGCAGAAGGCTGCCTTCCTCTGGGTTGGAGGCTGGGAAATAAAAACTAAACACGGACGATAACCATGCTGCTTTGTAACTTTCCCTAGCAGAAAAGTCCTAGGCTGGAGGTTTGCTGAGTGGATGCCAATATTTCTGTGCTTGTTGTGCAAGGTCGACTCCACTAACTGAAAAGGGGATTTGGTGCAGCGTCTTGGCAACTTTTTGCTGATAATATGAACAGCTGTCTCATACAGGATATTTAAACAAAATCTGAAGAGCAGGTTAACTGCAAGGCTGTAATGCTTGTAATTTTATTGCCCTGACCAGGAAATTCTCAACTATATGAAATAACCTCTTCTAATTGAAATCATACTAGTTATGTTGAAAACAGAAGATGTGTTCACTTCTGTAGTAAATGATGGTTTTGGGAGTGCTTTCGGAGTTTTTTCTTCACTTTTAGAAGAAGTGTCTACAGACAGCCTTAATCTGCTGCAGCATGCTTTCCAAATGACACATCAGAATCATAGAATAGTTAGGGTTGGAAAGGACCTTAAGATCGTCTGGTTCCAACCCCCCTGCCATGGGAAGGGCCACCTCACACTAAACCATGTCACCCAAGGCTCTGTCCAGCCTGGACTTGAGCACCGCTAGGGGTGGAGCATTCACAACTTCCCTGGACAACCCATTCCAGTGCCTCACCACCCTCACAGTAAAGAACTTCTTCCTTATATCCAATCTAAACTTCCCCTGTTTAAGTTTTAACCCATTACCCCTTGTCCTTTCACTACAGTCCCTGGCGAAGAGTCCCTCCCCAGCATCCTTATAGGCTCCCTTCAGATACTGCAAGGCTGCTATGAGGTCTCCAGGCAGCCTTCTCTTCTCCAGGCTGAACAGCCCCAACTTCCTCAGCCTGTCTTCATATGGGAGGTGCTCCAGTCCCCTGATCATCCTCGTGGCCTCCTCTGGACTTGTTCCAACAGTTCCATGTCCTTTTTATGTTGAGGACACCAGAACTGCACACAATACTCCAGGTGAGGTCTCACAAGAGCAGAGTAGAGGGGCAGGATCACCTCCTTTGACCTGCTGGTCACGCTCCTTTTGATGCAGCCCAGGATTCGGTTGGTTTCTGGCCTGCAAGCACACACTGAAGCCGGCTCATGTTCATTTTCTCATCAACCAACACCCCCAAGTCCTTCTCCGCAGGGCTGCTCTGAATCTCTTCTCTGCCCAACCTGTAGCTGTGCCTGGGATTGCTCTGACCCAGGTGTAGGACCTTGCACTTGGCATGGTTAAACCTCATGAGGTTGGCATCAGCCCACCTTGCAAGCGTGTCAGGGTCCCTCTGGATGGCATTCCTTCCCTCCAGGGTATCAACCAAACCACACAGCTTGGTGTCATCGGCAAACTTGCTGAGGGCGCACTCAATCCCACTGTCCGTGTCATCAACAAAGATGTTGAACAAGACCGGTCCCAACACCGATCCCTGAGGGACAGCACTTGTTACTGGTCTCCAGCTGGACATTGAGCCATTGACCACAACTCTTTGTGTGCGGCCATCCAGCCGGTTCTTTATCCACTGAGTGGTCCATCCATCAAATTGATGTCTCTCCAATTTAGAGACAAGGATGTCGTGTGGAACAGTGTCGAGCGCTTTACACAAGTCCAGGTACATGACATCAACTGCTCTACCGCTGTCCATCAGTTCCGTAGCCCCATCATAGAAGGCCACCAAGTTGGTCAGGCAGGATTGCCCCTTAGTGAAGCCATGCTGGCTGTCACCAAGCACCTTGTTGGTTTTCATGTGCCTTAGCATGCCTTCCAGGAGAGTCTGCTCCAAGATTTTGCCAGGCCCAGAGGTGAGACTGACTGGTCTGTAATTCCCTGGGTCATCCATTTTCCCCTTCTTGAAAATGGGGGTTATATTTCCCTTTTTCCCGTCATTGGGAACTTCACCTGACTGCCATGATTTCTCAAATATGATGGCCAGTGGCTTAGCAACTTCGTTCGCCAGCTCCTTCAGGACCCACGGATGGATCTCATCAGGTCCCATGGACTTGTGCACGTTCAGGTTCTTAAGATAATCTCGAACCAGATCCTCTCCTACAGTGGGCCCAAGGTCTTCATTCTCACAGTCCCTGCGTCTGCCTTCCAAGACTTAGGTGGTGCGGTCAGAGCATTTGCCAGTGAAGACTGAGGCAAAGAAGTCATTAAGAACCTCAGTCTTCTCCAAATCCAGGGTAGCCAGTTCTCCTAATAGCTTCCTGAGGGGACCCATGTTGTCCCTAGTCTGTCTTTTATTTGCAGTGTAACTATAGAATCCCTTCCTGTTATCCTTAACATCCCTAGCCTTAGCTTTCCTAACCTGGTTCCTAGCTTACCCTGGTCCCTTAGGTCCATTCTCCACAATCTTTCACTAGCTAGTTCTAAGTCCATCTCTGGGAGCTACTTGCTTTGAGCACCTTTTGTGTGCTGCACCTGTGAACACAGAAGTTTGGTCTTACATTCCAAACAAGCTATTTTAAACATAAAGCTGTGAGACTGTAAATGATGCAATGCATCATCATCATCATCATCATCTTGTGTTTTGCTGGATATTGCCAAACTTTTTGTTCTGTCTGAAGCACTAGTTTTCACTAGGCATTTTCAGGCTGCTTCCAAGCCATGATGACTCTGTGTTCAGCAAGTGCTCAGAAAGCATTGATCTTCAAAAGTGCACACTGGGAAATCTGATGGTAGCATCACATTATTCGTTCTGTGCAAGTACTTCAGTTTTCCATGCATGCTGATTTATTTGCACAATTTCAGGTTTGGTTCTCTCTTTTCTCTCCAGGAAGTATGGAAAGTAAATTGCCTCCATTGCCTCTTTCCTGTCCTTTGAAATGTTTGTCACAAACTGCAGTTTCAGGGCATCTCAGCTGATCATAGATGGGAAGACTCTATTTTTGAAGACAATGTTATATGTATTTTTATATATAATATATAACATACTTGATCTCTAGATCCTCTAGGACATATATGACGGTACCTGTTTGATGCAGTAAGCCTGACAGGTTGAATTCATTAAAGATACCCTCAGTCCTCTTCTTTATACTCTGTCCTTTTTAGCCATCTCTTGCGACCATAAAGTCCCCAAGACTCACAGCTTTTCCTCTATTTCCCTTGTGCTCATGTAGCTGATGTAACTTTAACTGCTTGCTTCTTCCACTTGAAGGTATAACTGAGGTAGTGTTTTCACTTAGGATCTTGAATAATGATCTATTTTAATGATCTCCCTATTAATCTAGGTAGAAATGCATGCTGGTTGATACTCTGCTCAAACTATCACCAACTTTTTTGTTGTGCAAATACGTTTCACTTGAGGGAGTAAGCATTTCCCTCTTCTAGGGTGGTGGAGGTATCTTCAAGCAAAGCCTTCTTTTTCAGAGCATACCAGTAGGAAATTTGTAGCTGGACAATTAAATGTAATCACACTCTGGGGCTTCTCTGTCCTTACAAATCAAATGTTTTGCAGGCATCAATGAGAAAATCCTGTGATTATGAAGGGCTAACTAGATAGGTTCAGATGATGGTCTAATGTGAATAAGCTTCCCTGTCTGCTGTGTAAGTTGAGAAATTCTTGGGGCTTTGTCTATACTTGAAACGTACTACTCGAGACTTTGAAATCCAGGCATAATCAATGCTTACAACCTTACAACAGTGGACACTTGATTGTTTGCGTATGTATTAGTGGGTTTTCCTCAATTTTCAAGTGGAATTAATCTAAATCTTCATTGCTGACCTATAAGAGTGTCTTGTGCTGGGGTGCCAGCTTGTGACTTGGGAGACCTGGGTTACCTTCCTTGCCTTCTGTCCCAAACTGGGCCATCTAGGCAAAATTCTTACCTACCTGGGTCTTAGTTGTGTACAGACAATGGGGATAACAGTGTATTTTTCTGGAACACTGTAAAACATATGAGAGTGTGAAAGATGCTTAGTTGCATATGCATAATATATCTTAAATTTGTCAGTGTTATTTTAAGCTATCAACTTCCAAAGCTTGTCTGTTGATATTTAATCTGAAGCAGCTAGCTCAAAATGTCTTCATTCTAATATAACATGATTTTTGATGAAAGGGAGTTTTTATTGTAATATTTAATAAACATTTATTTAATATTTAAATTACTCTTCAGAAGTCTGAAGATTGGTCTGAAAGTGCTGATGTTAACTTGAGCATTTTTCTTTGCTAGCTTTTTGAGAGCCTTTGTAAAAGAGATGGCATCAATTCAAAAGGCAGATTGTCATGTGAGGGGTTTTTTTTCTCCCCGCAGGTTGATTCTGCTAATGCTGGAAGAGTGTTGGCTTCAGATGCAGCTGTTTTCTTGAAGAAGTCTGGATTGACAGATTTGGTACTTGGAAAGGTATTTAATGGCAATCATGTAATTATCTTGTCTCTTGCTTCAGTTAGTAACCTGCGTAAATTAAAATGCTTAGTGCTACTAAAAGGGTATGTGATTTTTCCCTAATGTGTTTTCAGTTGTGCTGTCTAATAGTCTCCAACTTCATTATCCTTGCTTGTTCTACTATGTATGTAGGTGGTAGTGGAAAATAAAACTACTTAAATGTGTCACAACAAGTAAGTGCTATCATGAAAGTCAAGACCTGAACTTTGATCCAAGAATGTATTGTTAAATGGACTGGGAAGTTGCCAGCTTCCTCTCAGTGCTGTGGAACACTTGTGTTTATTGTTTTTATGTTTTAGATTTGGGACCTAGCTGATACTGATGGCAAAGGTATCCTGAACAAGCAGGTATGATTATTTATATGATGTATGAAGTTACTCTAACCATTAGGAAGCCTTGAAAGAAGATAAAACAAGTTTTCTAACTGATTTTTTCAGATTTTTCTGATTGTATCTAGATATGTTCGTCCTATTTCAGTGTAAGCTACAAGAAGTTAAGCAGCCTTCAGCTGCCTCATCAGTTTTTCTTCAAGTCATAAAATGAACTTCTGTGTAGCTGTGTAGTACAACATGATGAGAAGTTATTTAAGGGTTAATGTACTGCATTTACTACAAAGGTGACTTTCTTCTTAGCCTCGGAAGAAATTTAATGTAGTTTCAAAACTCTTTGTCTAATTTTGGTGGACTTGACATCAGTATGTTCTGTTTGGAGCTGGTTCTTCCAAGGCTGTAATGGTGAACGGCATGGCAGTCACACTGGAGTATCAATGCTACTGGAAAGCTCTAATGTACACTGATGTTTGCTTTGAGGTGTAGTTACTCTAATAACAGCCTGTGGAGAGTGAGTTGCTTCATTCCATGGTAGGAAAAGGAGGAGAGGAGCTGGAAACATCTACCAAACATTTTTTTTCCCAGATTTCCTTTGATTGCTTTTTCTCATGTGCTCTATCTTTGTCTTCCTTGTCCATCAACTGCCACCTTTGGGATCAACTCAGTTCCTCCAAGATGAGCAGAAGAACTTTAAATTTCCACTGCTCTGCCGTAGAACTGCTGAGTTCTAAAAACTGACTACACTAGCCAGGAAGTTACTAAATCCTTGGAGCTAGGAAGTACAAACTTTGCCTCACTGGACGAATTCAGTAGTTGCTGACTGCTGCTTTCTGTCACTTTCTGATCTCCTTTGAACCCGTTTGCAACACTTTGTATATATAGCAATACTAGAGAAACTCTTTAATTCTTCTGAAATTTGAGTATTTTCATATAATAAATCCTTTCAAATTTCATTTCTCCTGTAGGAATTTTTTGTGGCTTTACGACTTGTAGCATGTGCACAGAATGGATTGGATGTTTCCCTGAGTAGTCTTAATTTGCCTGTTCCTCCACCAAGATTTGTAAGATTTCTTTTTTAATTGAACATACCAACTCATTAATAAGAGCTGCTTTTAAGTGAACAATTGGGAAGGTTTGGTAAAAATACCAAGCACTTCTGACAGTGATGTTGTAGGGCAATAGGGCCCTACACCAGGGGACAATTAAGCTATGTGGAATAAGAATAAGGTGCTATATATTCTAATGGGGATTTGCATATAAAGTTGTGTATAATTTGAATATATATATGTCATTTGTCCTATTAGTGGACAGAAACATGTTAAATTTCTTACTCTGAATTTTGGTATCCTTAATTAAGGTATGAATGATTAAAATGCAGCTCTGTGAAGGAGCACCTTCTCAAATATGGGAGTGGTTTTCCAAGGTCAGAACCATGTCTTTTTTAATGTGTTTGGTTTTTTTCCTGTTTCTCCTTAGACTGATACCAGTAGTCCTTTGCTACTCAGTGGAACAACACCAAGTGATGTACCATGGGCTGTTAAGGTAAACTAGAGATCGGGCTGCTACCTAGATCTGTGATGCGGTTTGAGAGGAAACATAAGTCTAAGAAAAATATAATGCTGCTTGTAGCTATAATTGGTAAAGTATGATAAATTACCATTTGTGTCAAATCTGTAATTAGGCCAGCAGACCTAATTTGATAAAAACACTTGACCCTTGGGAAACCTCTTCATGTTTAGAAATTTTGCAGGAAAAAAGGGAATACTTATTTGAAGCCATGCAAATAACAGAAGAATAAATCTCACTGGGTTTTAGATGAGTCTCTAGCTGATTCAGAAATAATACCTTTTTCATGCTGTCTTTTAGGCATCAGGAAGTGCAATGTATGTGTGTTTCCAACCAACTAAAGCAAAAAGTTAATACTTTTGAATGAACAACTGCTTCTTAGGCTATGAGTGTGACTGTTACCATGAGTAATATTTTTCTTCTGCCCCTCAGCTGGAAGACAAAGCCAAGTATGATGCTATTTTTGACAGCCTAAATCCTGTGAATGGACTGTTGTCAGGTGACAAAGTGAAGCCTGTACTCCTTAATTCAAAACTGCCTGTGGATATTTTGGGACGAGTAAGACCACCTTCCTATTAATTGTTACTTCACAAATAGTAACTGTACTGCATTCAGCAATATCAGTTTTTCAAATGGAAGATTTGTACTAATGAGCCTAACTATTACAAATACTCTCTTGTGGAGTGGCCACACATGTGTAACTACTAAACTGTAAAAAGTATATAAAATATGCTTTTGATACTTTGATAGATTGCCTCTTACTACAGTTTATCAGTTGTGTGTACTCTTTAACACTTGGTTTAGGGCAGCGTGCCCTTAGCGCGCTCTTTCTCCAGCTTAAGTATCTCTCTTCTTTTGCGTGGTCTATGTGAATGTATGTTGCTCAGTGAAAACTTACGCTGTTCATCTTAATAGAACTTAAGATATTGTGGAGAGAGACTGTCCACATTTGGTTTTAATGAGGTTTTAAATAGGAAACTGCTGCAGTTCAGACAATCATCCCTATATGCTGCTTTTTCTTGGTAGGTGTGGGAATTGAGTGATATTGACCGTGATGGAATGTTGGATCGAGATGAGTTTGCAGTTGTAAGTATCTTTTTCCTGTTGGGGTTTTGAAAGCCTAATGACAGTGGTTTACAATAGATCTGTTGTATATTAATTTTTGACTGTTTGTGTGGTTCATTTATTGCCTTTATTCAGAGACCTTAATCAAGTTTTAGTACTATTTAATGTTTCTGTCAGTTCGAATGTCTGTCAATACACAGCAATAATTTCCTTTGTGGGCTAAATGAGCCATTAAGAACCTGTGATCTGTGTCCCATGTGAGACTGTTTTCACTGAGAAGGTTTTACCTTCACCTTCACTGTTTATCTAAAAAGAAAATTAATACCTGTTTAATTGCCAAGAATTGATGTTATGGGCAACATCAAAACTTTGCTTTGTTTCTTCATAATATAAATGTGATTAATTTACATTTTCCTGCTGTCATGTATGTGTTTGAGAAAGGATTAAAGTGTAAAAATTGTCTTGCTTGAATATTGTTCTGTCATTTTGGGCTTCTTTATGCTCCTGTTTCTTTTGAAACCAAGTCCTTTAAGAGCCTAGTAGTTAATTGTCACTATATTTGATTTCCTGTGTTTATGTTGTAATTCTTCAGATTTCTAGCTTTGAGATCAGAGGATTGATATGCTCTAGGGAAACTTTTGAGATACAATACTTTAAAGGTTATCAATTTAATTTATAATATCTTTAAAATGCAGTTCTAAATATTGAACAACAGTCATAATACCATCATATAGTGTGTATATATATGTATATATATATATAGTACTACTATATATACCAAATGTACCACTACAATAAAAGAATAGACGCTTAGTAGAGTGATTCCTGGAGAAATGGTAAATACATTAAAATTAAGTGTACGAGGTGTTTTCTCAAATAAAATTCCACAAGTGGTGGTACAAGCTTGGTAATATTTAGGTAAACTTTAGTGTTCCAAAATATGTTGAGCTGCATTTGCTAAGCACTGAGCCTCAAAAGAAAGTAGTAATGAAAAACACAGGTCAGAAGGCAAGAAGCTGCAATTCAGTTGAGGGGGGCTTGTAAAGGAGAAACATAATGAAAATAATGCTACAGAGTTATTTTTTTTTTAATTTCTCTCTATATATATGTTTCTTATATATTTATATACACACACCTTGTTTTCTCTTTAGGCCATGTTTTTGGTGTACTGTGCTTTGGAGAAAGAACCAGTGCCAATGTCCTTGCCTGCAGCTTTGGTGCCACCATCAAAGAGAAAACCTATTAGTGTTCCAGGAACAATGCCATTAATTCCATCTTCCACATCTACCAAAGAGTCTCATCAGTCCTTGCCACCTGTAGGCATTTTGGCTGCCAAAACACCATTAACACAGGTATAGTCTGAAGTTAGGTGGGGTTAGATGACTTCTGCTCTTATACTGTGCATTGGAGACTGCCTGTATGAAGAATCTTGACACAGGTTTTTAGTTTCCTTCTTGCCTGGTTGTTGAATTTTAAGAGGCAGATGGGAAGACCACGTGGTATGAAATTTATCTTCTTCTGCATTTTCTGGATGTCTTCAGATAGAAACAGTTGGGTAAAAGAACATTATTTAGTAAGGAATTTAAAGATACTTTCCAAATAAATTATTTCAAGGTGTCAAGCTCACCCCCAAGTTATAATATTAAGAAAATGGTTTAAAAATGTAGTATTGGTACATATATGCAGAACACAAATCTCTGGCTGAAAACCGACTTGAATATGGGCAAGGTTTTAAAACCAGTTGTGGCAGGCACCTCTGTGCAGTTGTGTGTGCATGCATGCATGCAGTTTGAAGAGGACATTATTGAAAGAGGAAAAGGTAAGTACAAGCAGTGGGAAAAAGAAACAAAAGGTCTGGCATATCCACCTAAACACATGAGATTTGGTATTTGTTCTGAATGTGATTATTAATAAGTTTGATGCCTCCCACCCCACTGAGCATCTTATTTAATCCTGGTTTGTTTAGAGTCCAGAATATGGAAAGATGTCTTTCCAGATAGATAGTAACTTGTTCTATTCAGTATAAGAAAAACTTGAAAAGGTGGTCTAAGTTAAGAACTGTAGTACATAATGCATAAGGTGCTGCTTGGACATTTGGGTAATCGATAACAAACTGGAGATGCCAGGGTTTTCATCTGGCAATTTACTTGACTGATTGTAAGTCTTTCTGTATGTATTACAAAGCAGTGCCATTCTGGGTGAGTGTCTCAATGTGTGTTTTGTGTACAGCACCATTTGGGATTCATCTGTTGAATGTCCTTGTATGCTGAAACTAATTAGCATTCATAAGCATGCACTTGAAGCCACTTTCACTCAAAACCAAGCCAAACATCTTTATGATAGCTTAGTGTTTGGAAAAATTGCTGAAGTAAGAGAAGTGTTTTTAATTCCCATCTTTACCTTGATTGGAGGCAAATTCTACAGTTTAAAATGTGCCAACTATTAAAAGCCTGGGCATGAGCAGACCAGCTGTCTAAAGCTGTCCAGCTGTGTAAAGAGAAATAAAATTGATAGAGCCAGACAGTAAGCAGGACTGTGACTGAGCCCAGTGATGAGGGCACAACCCCATGCTGGGAGGAGATCTGGGCTTTAGGGAGTGCTTTTAATGCACAGGCAAAGAGGCAGAGAAATACCAGCCAGACTAGGTGCTTCACTCACTAGGTGCTTCTGCTTTTGGACTTGATTGTGGATCTCTGATTTGGAGGATAAAGCTGGTTCATGAACTAGGCACCGATAGCACTTTCTAAATCTGTGTTGTAGTCCTTGACTTACATAACCCTGAAAGGAACTATGTGAAAAGAGACCTGCCTGTATCTCAGGATTGTGGGTTTGATTTCTTTTTTTCCCCTCATATCCCCACCCCCTTCAGTGGGTTGTGTCGCCTGCAGACAAAATTAAGTATGATGAGATCTTTCTGAAAACTGACAAGGACATGGATGGGTTTGTGTCGGGTGTGGAAGCCAGAGAACTATTCTTGAAGACAGGACTGCCTTCTGCTCTTCTTGCACAGATCTGGTAGGTTTTTTTCCCCGTGACAGCTGTTTAGATGATGGCATGGTTCTCGCTCCTTCCTAGCACTTAAAGAAAAGTGCTATGTTGACATTTCTGGGAAGTGTAACTTGGGGTTTTTTTCTATAATAGCATGGCCTCTGTATAAGCAGTGGTTATTTATTTGATTCTACTTTAGGACAGAAATGGGGGGAAAATGAGTTTATGCTATTCATCCTGTCTTAGAGGAGGAGGTAAAGCACCTGAACACAGATTGTTACAAACAAATACTGCAGTTGAGCTTGTGTATTTAAGACATCGTAGTGTTGCTGTGTATCTAAACATTGATACTGTCCATATACTGGTAACGAGAATTATCTGTATAAAATTCTTAGCATGTAAAACTTACTGCCTGTCTCAGTCTACAACTTACTCATCTGTCATTGCAGATAGCAGTGACACACTGCTATTTTAATTCTTTCCCCACTATAAGCTGTCATGGGGCACTCTGATAGGGAAAGTGGTTTTTTTTCTCTTTCCAAGGTATGGTTAACACAGCCTCTAATTTAGGAGAATTTAGGTAGACCTATATTGGCTGTGGAAAGTTTGTAGTTCTTTAACTTAGAAGGCACCTCAGTTACAGGTACTCGGGTGGTGTTATTGACTTACGGCTCTGATTCTGCCTTTCACCAGATCAGAACTTAACTGTAACAGAGCTGTGGACCTTAGCATACAAAGAGAAAAAGTGGCTGTGTATGTTTGAATAATGTTTCCTATTTATTACCATGCCGTACTTCTATAGTGCATCATTTTAGAAGTGATATACACCAGTAATTTTGACATTTTTAAATGACAAGTGCAATAAACAAGGTTGTACCTGCAGAAATGAGGGTTTGATTTATTTAATGTGCATCTCTGTACAGGGATCTCTGTGACATGAAGGACTGTGGAAAGCTGTCAAAGGAACAGTTTGCTTTGGCTTTCTATTTAATTAATCAGAAGTTAACAAAGGGTATTGATCCACCTCAGGCTCTGACTCCAGAGATGATCCCGCCTTCAGACAGGGGTGTCAGTTTACAGAAGGTAAGGATGGGTTTGGCATTTTTAGCGTCGATCTCAAAGAAAGAATGTTAATTTAAAAGCACCTCAAATACTGGCTTATCTTAAATTTATCATAGTATCAGGAGCAAAACAAGTCTTGGGTGCAAAGACTTGACAAAAAACTGTTCCGTCCATGTTTCAAATTGGAGCTGTCATTTATTATGCCTGCCAACCAAGCGGAGAGACCTTATGTTGGGAAAGCATTAATTTCTTTTTTGAAAGAATAATCCTTCTACTGCCTATCTAAAGAAATTTTAGGTTGCATCTGAAATAACACTCCCAAGTTCAGTGTTTTTCTCCTAATGTGTTTATGGTTACTTCTATTCATATTGATCTTTTTGAAGAAGCCTGGAAATAATGTGAACTAAATAAAGTCTAGAACTATGTAGTTAAAGTTTAAAAAGTAAATGCTCCACACTTTAAACGTCCTCATAGTCTGTTGACTGCCATCTACCTTAATCCAGCAGTAGATTGTACCTCAAGCAGTTTAAGCTGTATTTATCAGAATGGTAGAGCTCATCACGAATTCTTACCTGTTTTACACATCATGAAGTCTGATGTGAGTTACCTTTTCTTGGTTGTGCAAAACATTGGCCTAATTCTACAGCTTTCTTAAACAGAATGAAAAATTCGTACCTGGAAAAAAGATGAAACTCAAAATTTGGCACTCCTTTTGAGTTTCTGTAGTTGGTTTCTAATTCGTTTTTACATTCTGTTTTTAAAAAGTAATTGCTTTATTTGCAACTCTACTAATCTTTTTTGTATGTTTGCTTTCCTTTCTATGTCTCTTTTCTAGTTTGGACTGTTTTTTCCATTCTGCACCACTCTGCTTTTCATCCTTATTATTCTGTCAGTTTGTTAACTCTGCTTTCTCAAGGTTAGAGAATCTTTGCTTTTCTAATATTTACTGTCTGTTGGTTTAATGATGAACATCCTTCTAAGACTCTTACATATTCATTGCAATAGCACAGCACTTCTCCGAAGTGTCACAGTACCTTGCAATCTCGAATTATTGCTGATTTCCAGTGTTGTTCATCTGGCAGAACTCCAAGGTTCTTCCTTGGACCCAGACCTCTGTGTCTGTTACCTTTTGGTAATACTTGCTGCTTATCCTAATGCTGCATCTTACCCTGTTGAAATGACTGAGGAAGCGGTGACAGAGCAGTAGGCCAATGTAATAATTTGCAGTTGTCATTTACTGATTATATTACAGAAAATTTAGCAATTAGAACATTTTAGAAGAGATCAGTGTTGGTTACTGCTCGTCTATGTGTGTGAATTGTTTCAATAGAACTCTCAAAGATATTAGTATGCTGTTTTGGGGTTTTTTTTTTGCATAAATGAGAAGAGTATGAATATTGTGAAAGAAGGTAAGTTAGCTTTTAGTTAGCTTTGTAAATCCTCACCAAGAATTTATTTTACTAGATTGAGCTGAACCTTCAGCTTAGTTTGAGCTTTTCAAAAGAGATGTTGTCTTGTTGATATGAAATAACCTGTTTGTCCAAGATTATTGTTCGAGAATTGAGCTCAAAGGATAAAAGCAATAGACAGAAATAGGCTTTTTGCTGGTTTTCGTGAAGTGGCATGGCTTACACTGGGGCGACAAGACCCAGACTTACCCCCAAAACCCCGCCTTAGGCTTCATCTTCTGAATTGACCAATATGCAGGTAGTAGCAGGCATATCAGTAAGTATAATGGCAAACCATTACGTTTTTAAGATAGAGAATATTTACTTGTGACCCTTCTTGCTAGATATTCAGAATGCATATGTATGTATATTGCTGTTATCTAATGTTTGGTTTCCTTAGAGAATTTTATGACCGTGGTAGTGTAACATCTATTTCAAGTTTGAGGCCTGAATGCGATCCAGCATGGGATACAGCAGCAGTCTAGTACTTGTTGCTGTGTTTCTTTACTTAGAACTCTTTGAGGTTGTGAAATTGTACTTGCATTACCAGCCATAAAACTTAAACTTACATGCAGGTTCCTCTTAAAGAATTTTGACAGGGATTCACTTTTATTGCTGTTTTGAGTTTAAAGACCCAAACCGTTGTTTGCATGCATGTTGCAGTGTAGTAGATGGCAGCAAATAGCTCTAACTTACGTCTTTGTTAACTTGAAATTGAAGCTAAAAATGGCTTTTATGTTCTTCCCTCACACCAGTTCTCCTGAAAAATTGCAAATAAGACTGAACTACGTCTTGTTCAAGCTTGACACTGGCGTCAGTGTGCAGAATAACTGATGAGAGGAGGAGGCCTGGAAAGAATTTGAACTTGTAACTAATAGCTCCATGTTCTCCTTCTGTCTCTTTGCTAGGAGAAGTAAAATCTTTCTCACTAGAGCACCATGAGCAGCTCCGCAAACCTCTTGTGTAATTCCTTTAGAAGAGATCTGAACGTCATAGTCATTTGAGAAGCTGCATGCTAACCAGTTTAAGAATAGCTGTATGGCTTTTTTTATTCTCAGTTCATGATATTTGTTCTAGTAAAAGATGCATGAATAACCTATAGTTCTGCTGAATAATACTTTCTGCCAGTGTGCTCAGATTTACTGTTTAGGTCTTTTCATGGCTTGTGTTTGCTCTTTGGTTTTTCTCCAGAGTATAACCTTGAATAAATACATGGTTAATAATAGGTTGATTTATCTTTAGAGAAACTTTGGCATTTAAAACCTTTGGTGTTATTTTGGGAGTATCACTGCCTTTTTTTAATTATATGTATATACTTTTCTCTGAACTTTGTGTTTGTCCTGGATGACTTTATTCCACTTCCACTTGAAGGAAGTGATGTATTTATAGAAGGTAGTTACAGTGACTATGGCTTCCTAAACATGTTCTTGCTGTGATAAGGCATAGTAGAATAATTACAGTATTTGCTAATTGTGTCTTGTTGTTCTCTAGTCTATTTTTGAGCCAAATAATTTGTATTATAGTAATTGTCTTACAAACAGACTAAGTAAATGGGAACTCGTGGGCATAATTTGACTTTGTTTTACCAAAGTTGCATTCAGTACACTGAAGGTTCACATTAAACTAGCTCAGAAGCACTACAAAGTATCTATACTCTGCAACAGGAGGATCACCAAGGTGAAGAAATATGCAAGTACTAAACAAACCAAACCACTCTTAAATGAATGCTAGGAAGCCATATAAACGTTAATTTTAGAATTCATTTAGTTGTTAATTTTAGAGCTAGATTAATTTGTTTGTATGATCAGGTGGTCCTGTGCTTTGTGGAAGGTGACTTCAAGAGATTACAGGAGAGAAACTGTTTGAATTACTAGATATATTGGATGTATGTTGTGTTCTGTTAATATAGCATCTGGACTGACTGTGCTTTTGTTTGAACCAAGTGTGAAGATTTGAGATACAATGCTACCAACCATTGTTATAAGAGGATAGCTCATACTGTCACGAAAAAGTGAATTTAATATAGTTGTTGGACAGCATAAGCTATAAACTAACAGTATGTATTTTTTATCTTTCAGAGTACTCAAGGAACAAATCTGGTAGCAGATTTTTCTGCAATTAAAGAACTTGACACGTTAAACAATGAAATAGTAGACCTGCAGAGGTAGGTAAAGAAGGAATAGGCATAGTTGCCTTAGATTCAGTTGTGCTACTTACTGGGTTTGTTGTTTTGTTTGGGTTTGTTGTTCTGTGTTTTCTTTTTAAAACAAGTTCAATGCATAAGAGAAACCCAGGTGGCAATAGTCTGCTTTGCTAAAAATAAATGGTTAGCATGTCTGTAATGCTGTTTTAACACTTCTACTTCTTGCTCACTCCGATGAGTGCATTTAATAACAGCAAGACTGTGAAAGGTCTATCTATGGTGCCTTCTGGGTATTTTTCCTATCCAGAGATGGAAATAAGATTGTTTCCCATCCTGAGACAGAAACGTTCTTTCTTGCTTAGCTTTACTGGCAGATGAGAATGGATCTTTAGGATGCTGGAATCATGATGTGAATTGGTATTAGTTGTCTTTGATTTGTAGAGAGAATTCTGAGGACTCTTTTCTAGTGGCAGTAGGAAAATGAGATGGGAAAGGTCAAGTATGTAGGGTAGAGAGTTGGAAGGTGACAGTTTGTATATGGGCCTCTGTAGGAATTTGGTGGTGGTGAAGATGGACATGCTTCTGTTCAGTAAATTCAACTGATGCACTGAGAAGAACTGTTTTACTTTGAGGTCTGCAGACCCTTGGGTTCCAGTAATTATTTCTAATCTAATTAAGATAATGACTTCAGGTGACTACAGAAATCAAACTCATATATATATTGTGTATATATGTATAGTCTCCAGACTTAGCAGATATTTTTCTTTGGTTTTGGGTGGCTTTTTTTGTTTCTGATACTATCATGTATCTACCAAAAATTCTATTAAGAACAGTTAATTCTACTATTTTTTAAGTGAGGGTGCTTTGTGTTGATGGAATCTGCCTGTCATCTTCATGTCACTTGCAGGAATGATTTAATTTGGCAGTGTGTCAAAGCACAGTCTGTTTCCTAAATACATAAATGTTTTTTCACTTCAGCTGCTTGTTCTCCCTCTTATTACTCCCACTGCCTCCTCGCTTCTCCCTGCTATGCTTTCCTCGGCTGTTCTTTAGGCTATATTAATTCCAGTTTTGGATTCTGACATTTATTAACATGAAATGTGATTTGCTATCATGTATGTTTGCTGTTGGCATCTTAGAGGGAAATTAATTGTTCACCAGCAGGAATTTGCAGATGAAGTTGGTTTTCAAGTAGGTAAACTTGCAGCCTACCATGCAAGCTGTTCTGTTTATGTCTTGTTTTCTTTTATTACTGTGAGGTGTGAAGGATACATTGCCTTTGGAAAGTTATTGCTTCCATTTCTTCAGTGGCAAATACACTTGGGCAATTATTTAAGACATGTTTGAATGATATTAGATTGTTGAAGATATGGTGGGGGCATCTGTGTATTATTTCTGTTTGGAGAGTGGAAATTTACTTTTATATGATTTTTGATGTTCAGAACAGAACTGGATTAATGATCAGAGGCTTAGGCCTATTTCATCAAGCTGAGGTATAACAGAGGGGTGTATGGTTTCACTGAGGACAGCTGTCAAACTCTCAGTGTTCTAAAGTACATTGTGGCTCCTGTAAAATTTTTTCTTTATATTTTTTTAAGGAAAGTTGAGGGGTTTTATTGCTTGAAAATCCTTTATCCACTGTAGAGGAGTTATTTTCTGTAGCAGAGGAACCGTTGCCTTCCTGTACCTTTCCTCAGCACAGGTGGCTGAGGCAACACATTAATCTTTGGTAAACATAGGAAACTTTTTCATCTTTGGCAAATCTACATTTCTGTTACAACTGGTGACATTTTCAGTCTTGATAGTTACCATATAAAAATGAAATTTAAACGTAAGTTAGTTTTGTTCATTATTAAACAAGGCATATTGTTCAGCTGTTGGACTCAATATGCAGTAATTCTAGACCATGATTCCATTGAGGAGTATCCATGAGAGCTGCATTTCTGAGACCCAGTAATAGGAATTGAGTCTATTTTTGAAATGCACTCCAATAAAGGCAGCAGAGGAGATGCCCAAAAGAATGACAATGTGTGGAAAACAGCATTTTGAAAGACGGAGCAAATAACACAGAGGTGATACATTTGTAGCTCAACAGTTTGTGTGGGAAAGATATCTGGTACCCGAAAGCTTTTTAATTTAATTCAAAAATTCAGGATGGTGGAGGCTGAGGATCAGATGAAGAATAAAATACAACACACTTATTAGTGAAGATAATTCCTCTCTGGTAGGGGGATGATTTGCCTAGGGACATTGAATCTGCATGAGATGTGGAATGTGCATCATTTTGAGCCTGTCAGCACTGCTGCCTACAAGTTCTGTTTCAGATGCACTGTATTTTTAGAAAGCTATTTGGAGCTTTTTTTGATCAGCATTGTGGGAGGGTAGACCAGATGTTCTTAATATTCTTTTTTTGTGCCATAAAACCTTTCTCTTCCCCAGCAAACCCTGCTTTGCTTTCGTGTGTTCAGAGCTATCTACGGCCCACAAATTTGTGGGATTTCTTTGCACTTTGACAATATGACGTTCCTCTCTAAGCATGATAAGTAGTTGAGCTTAATTTAGGATAGCTCAACAGAGGTGCCATCCTTCACATAGGTTGGACAGGAACAGTTATACTGATTGAATCTAAATCAGGTTAAAAGGACCATAAGTTGGTCTCTTAAAAGCAGGGAAACAGCAAAACGTTCCCAGAAAACCAGGGCAACCTCTCCCTGCCCTGCACTGGCATCAAGTCTTAGTTTCAAAGTTCAGAGATCTACAGCTTCTTAGCAAAGAAATGTTAAGAGTTTTAACATGTGCTGGATTACTTCTTCTAACCTCTGTCTTGGAAGTAACTGAGCTGTTGCAGCTGAAGAGGTTGGGGGAACACAGGGGAGAAGAAACAAGGCAAACCCTCAGCATTTTTTCTAGCATTGCCAAACTGAAGTGCTACTGCACTAGGAATTGCCAAAATTACAAATGTTTGTGGAAATAAGGAATGTCGGGCAACTGTGAGTGTAGATAATGCTACCAGCCCTGTGCGTAGGCATCTGTCACTTATTATGGAAAATGGAACTATGATTTTTTTGCTTTTGTAGCTAAAGTGGTTCTAAGTGGCCATCGAAAAGCCTGGCCAGGGTTGTTTCATGCTTGGCTTGAATGCCTCTACTGACATAGGAACTGCAGTTGTCAGCTGTAACGAGTATCTGCAATGGGCTGGCTCTCATTTATAAAGTACTCCATTCACAAATTAATATAAAGCTTATGGATTTACTAAGATTATGTGATTGTAAATCATGAAGTATCTGCACTGGAGAAACCATCTATTAGTTAAGGGCTTTTTTTAAATCATTGCTTTTAGTTTCTTTGATGAGAGGTTCCCCTGACCTGACTGCTGTTAAAATGCATAGGGAAATAGTATTGCTTTCATAAATTCACTTGAATTGGTTACAAGTGTCCTTTATTGGCAAGACTGCAGTTCTTTGTTGGGTTGGTTTTTGGTTTGGCTTTGGGTTTTTTCCCCAAGTACTGATGTGGTAAGGGCCTTTATGATCCAGGAAATCTGTCATATCCAATAAATCAATTTTGTTACTTGTTTTTGGTTCTTTCAGTTGCTGAGCATTTCTACAGGGGTATGCCAGATAGTTTGTAAAAGAAATGGAGGCATTCAGAAGAATTAGTGAATTAAGTAGGTCTGTGTTGTCTTTTTCTTTCTGAAACAAAGAAGCATTACTTGGGGGGGAGGAGGGGATGTGTGATGTGTAGGCTATATACACTCAGCTTGTTTTCCTTTGCCTGAGACTGCTGCCTAAGCTTTTCTTGTTCTGCCTGACAATACTTCTTTCACTTGATTTTTTCCAATTCCTTGTTTGTGTTGTGGTTTGGCCAGTGTAAGCCGCCTGTGGGTGGGTATTGTATCCTGTCACTTGCTTAGCATAGTCCAGATCGCAAGGTTTAGGTGCCTGGCTTCTGTTGGAAAAAAAAGGAAGTGTTCTTCCTTCATCTCTGACAGTCTCTTAGGCGTATCCATGACAGTAATGTGGAAAAGCTGTATATTAAAGCATATGTATCTGCTTGCTGTTGTACTTCCTGTCTTCATTCCCAGTTAGGCAGAATAACAAGTATTTGTTTATCTAGTCAGTTATTCTCTTTTATCTTCAGCGAGGAATAATATGCCTCAGTGTTTGCTGTGTTTGATGGGTGTCTGAGGGCTTCAGCCTGCCTTGTAGTTAGATGTGTGGAATTGATTGCTTTACTGAGTTTGAGACCCTTTGTTCAAGGAAAGTTAAGGAAGGCAAAATCAACAGAGCTTGTTTCATCCTTGTGTTGCAGTTCTTTAAATATCTAAGAGCAACTATGCTACAAATACTAATTTATTGAGCTAGAGGAGTGTGCTATAGCTTTGATGTAAACAGTGAAGATTTGCTTAGAATTTCCATGATACTTTTTTCTGATGAGTAGAAAATGAGAAATTTTATGAAACTTGAAGGTTCACACTTAACAGAATATCCAACCTTGTTCTGCAGAGTTCCTCTTTCCACATCTTTTCTCTTCCTTCTATTTAAACCTTCCCTTTGGGCACAATCAGCAAGTTGTTCTTCAGTCAGATACTGAGATAAATAATAGCAGAATATAACTTATTGTAATTATTTCTCACAGCAAATGTTCATTTAAGATCTGTGACATTTGGGGGGGTGTTATTTGCATCTTTCACTGTACGTGGTTTAGCAGTAAACAGGAGTTCCTCAGCTTGAGTGAAGAGAACATAGAGTAAACCTGCTTTACTTTGGAGACAGAAGTGCTTTCTTTTATATTAAACAGTAAGATTACTAGTTTTAGATTAATTACCCATCTGCTGTATGAAGTTACCTTAATTTCAGTATGGACTAGTGATGTAATTTGGTAGCTTTTCACTATGGTATTTCATTTAGAAATGTTACTTTTATCATTGTTCAAATTCCAACTTCTAATGTGTGTGCTAATCTATTAACAAAATCGTTATGAAGGTAAGTATCTGTGTACAAAAGGTGGTGTTAAAACTGTGAAGCTTAATGATTCCATATACTATCTAGAGATAAACATGATCTTTCTAAAAACAATAACACTTTCTGAGTGTATTTCTGAGCTGTTGTTATGCCTGACTGCCAAGGATTTATTGGCGTCATAAATAGTCACTTTTCAACTTGAATAAATGTCTGTAGAGACAGACTTGATATGACACAGCAAATAACTACATGTGGAGTTTCTGAGCAGGGAGTGATTACGGCAAGCTAACCTTTCTTCTTCTGACTGAGATTACCAACAGCTGCATCCACAATCAGATAGGCGAAGTTCATTTATCAGCTAGATTGGCCTGCTGGAAATGTTTTCTAGCTGCTGTTAGCATAGGAATTACTGCGTTTGCAGGGGTTAACAGATGGAATCTGATGCAATCCCTCCCACTTTTCCCAGCAGTTTTCATTAGACAAGTGCTCCATAGCAACAGTGAGATCACTGGAGACAGTATTTCATTGATTTCTTCCTCCCGCCCCCTTCCATTTTTGAGCCATTCTTATCACTGAAGTGCAGTTGGGGGAAAAGACGGGGTTTTTATGCAGAACACTTATGTGGGCTTCTGTCTTGTAAATAATTTGGAAAGCAGAAATTTCTCACATCTTTTGTGTTTAATGTTTCACTATGTATTTAAAGAGAGATACAGGCTTAGGGGGCTGGATAACTGTACCTGCTGTAGCTGATGTTCTGAAGTATTCTTGCATTGTTTGCTGGTCTTCTAGGGAAAAGAATAATGTAGAGCAAGACCTGAAGGAGAAAGAAGATTCCATCAAGCAGCGGACAAGTGAGGTCCAGGTAAATAAGACACACAATTATTGTTCGGACACTTGATACTGCACCATGGGGTTCTTTAATAGCAGTGGGATTACTGAGTCAGTGAAAAGAATTAAAATTGGTGGCTAAGGAAAAGAAGATACTTTGAGATGTATTTTCTGTATGCATGTGGGTTGGTGTTGGTGTGTATATTTATATAAATGTGTGAGCATTGAGGATATGTCGCCTGCATGGAGTATCAAATGAAAAATATTAGAAGAGAATAGCCTCCTTCTGTGTTTTTCCTTGTTTTGTTTTTAGCAAGGCTTTCTAATGTATAATTAAAGCTAAAGAAGACACTGTAGCGCTGCAAATTAATAAACTGAAGTGGCTGAATTAAAAGGGTTTGTATACGAGGCTGCTTCTTAAGAGTCGCAGTAATTACCAGCTTGGGTGGAACATAGACTCAATTTTGCCTAATATGAGTGAATTAAAAAAAAATGATCTGTTTGATTTTTATTTAAAAGGCTGACATTGAATTTCCAGATTATTGGGAAATGTAAATTTTGCAAGTGGTTTACAAGGACTAAAAATCATCCAGTCAGCATCAGTGTTCAGGGTGTTAACAGTCTAGCCAAGCTCTGAACTAAATGCTGCAAAGCAATGTTTCAATTAGATTTTAAGCTGTAAAAGCAGTTGGAGCTGCTGCTTAAGATAAAAACTTCCATATGTGATACCTGACCACTGACATTTATTTCTACATTTATTTTAGGAATCTTTAGTTTAAATATTGGATTAAGAGCAAATTATGCCAGATTTCTGCATTTTACTTTGTGTTGGGGCAGAAAAAGAGCCAGTGTGTTACAATACTTGTGCATTTTGTGCTTGATTGTTTAATGTCCTTAAAGCTTAGCTGATAATTAATAGTCTGACCTTTCAGAAGATACTCAGATGCTGGCCTGTTAGTCACAATGGCAGCCAGATAGAGCAGCTGCAGGGATACATACAGAAGTTGCCCATGCCTGTGATTCTGTCCATGCATGCAGTGGTCACTGCCCCCACTCCCACTCTGCAGATTGCCTCTTCACAGTTAAAAATTCCTATGGGTATTCCTGGTTTTGTACCCAGGATGGTTTTTGTTAGTGTGTTGTGGAATCTGTGTGCGTGTTCCTGTGAAGGTTGAGTTCTCTGGTGCCTTTGCACAAAAGGCTCAAAGCCTAAATAAAACCCTTACCTTTAATGTTATAGTATTATTGTCATCTGCATGTGTTCAGTGTTTTGAAGTCAGCAGCATTACAGAATCAATTAAAGCATCGTATCTAGAGCAGTAATGTTGGAAGCAACTGTCTCAGGTCTTTAACCTCTTTGTGATCACACAAGCTCTTTGTCCCCTGTTAAATATAGAGTTACAGAGTTCTGTCAGGCTGCAGAGAAGGAACAGTCTATTACCGGCTTCTCAGAAAAATGAGAAACCATTGGGATCAAACAGGAAATGGCTGCAGCATTTATTTAAGCTGGTGGCCCTCTATCTCTGGTCCCTTTCTTGCTCCTGAACGTGGGAGGACCCGCGTGTTTCAGGAAACTTTCTGGAGCTTCAAAGAACAGTGCTGACAGACTAAGAATATCTTTACATCATGCTGCATTTCGTCTGGATTTATTCTACTGGTGACATTTCTAAAGATGGTGTACAAAACCAGTGCGTTCTTATCTGCCACCTTGGATCAAGCCAGTTTTGTGGCATCACGCTCCATGGTTCTGAGATCAGAATTACTTCCATGTGCACAAATTATAATCTCAAGTATAGTCGGGGTCTGTGATGTGTTGAACTGATTTTTATGGGAGGAGGGAAAGAATGGCAGGGTTCTTTTTTTTCTATAAAATAACTTCTATACTATGTTAATAGCTATTAAAAAACCAAGACAGAAAGAGTTAGAAGGAACCATTGATGGGTTTTGATGTGCTTGTTAAAATATCAGCCCTTCTGTAGCAAAGAATAAGAGTGTTTTTACTTAAAAAATTATGGGCAGAATAAGAAAGATCAAGAAACTTCTAAGGCACAATTTCCTTATGCTGTGATTGGATTAGCCTTTTCTCATAAATACGGGAGTAATAAATTCAGATATTAAATGTTCTTGGCAGTAGCGAACTTTGGTTTACAGCATTAGTATGTCACTAAAACATTAGGTTTTGACCACATACCAAGTGACATCAGGAAATGCCTTTACCTGGCTATCCCCTTGCACTCTCATCACCAGCCCTCCCTTCTAGACACAGATAATGGACTACAGTGGTTTTCAGCAGCTGGACACTGCCTCAAGCAGTGGGGCTTTGGACACATCCACAATACTCTCGTCTTCTATCTAGCACTTCACATGTATGGGCATGGTTTGTCAGTCTACCTGCTAAGACACTGAAATAAGTAGTATTTCTCCTGGCTTTCCCAACAGTTACAATGTTCCCTGGAATTTCATTGATGTGAAATCAATAAAATGGGACACTGAAACTTTGTAAAGGAATTTTTAGAACAAATGCATGTAACTCCTGAAAAAAATGTAATAGATGTTCATGTCATTGGGGGGTGAAAAGTGTAACTGCATATGAGACTGCTTCAGGGGAGAAAAGTAAAAGATATCTTGGGATTGTGGCCCTCTAAGCAGTCTGGAATGTTTCTGGCCTTCTCTTCCAGCCTTTTGATCTCCTTGTTGGCCTGAGTTTTATTAAATAGATTTATGCTTTGAGTACCCGACTCAACACTGGGTTTTCTCTGTTCTTTCTTAGTTGCAGGGCACCCAAGCCATTAGGAAGTCAGTGAAGTTTAACTTTTCCATGCTATTGCAGGCTTCATAGTTCTTGATAGTGCACCAAAAAGCTATTAAATCTCCTGTCAATCTGTGGAAATACACACCTCTGGACTTGCCTTGTCCTACAATACACTGACATGGAGAGTTATAATGATTGTAAATCTAATACAAGGATGTAAAAACAATGGCTTGTACCACCTCAAATATGTTAATGGTTTTCATATAGAATCTCACTGAGTGCTTGAACATTGAGATGTTGCTTCTCTGCTGAGAGAATTCTTTGAAATTCAAGTTTAATTGGAGCCTGATTTACTTCATGAAGGATGCATGAAGATGTATCTGAGTATTCAGGGTACATGAAGATGTGTCTATTATCCCTAGTTTTGTGTATTGTATCTACTCCAGCCTTTAATTTTGGAATGGTTATGTGAACATGCTTGGGGTTTAGTTTTGGTTGGGTTTTTTTTTCTTTTCTCTTCTGGGAGCCATCAGACTTAGGTCTCCTCAGTGCTCCTCTACTCCTGTGCTTAGTTCCAACACTGGGATTCAAGGAACAATAGCAAGAGTGGAGGTGATCTATGTTTAGCTTGCGTGGATGTCAATTCTTGCTTGCTTTTAGAGAAAGGAGATTGAAATCTCTTCAAGCTGTTATTTTTTCCCCCATTGCTTGCGTTGGGTATCAGCTGATACTTGCTTTTCAAAGCGACGTGAAAAATGAGTGGATCAAGAGTGTCCCAATTATCCAAGTCAGTAGCTGCTGTAAGAGCTTTTTTTGTGTGTGTGCTGGCTTGTCTGTCATAGATTCAAAGCACCCAGTGATTCACCTAGTCTAACTGCTGTACATCAGTCATACACCCTTTACTGAAGTTCAGATATGATTTGGGGGCTTGTGTGGGTGGTTTAGGGGGTTGTGTTTTGCTTGGGTGTTTTCTGTAAAAGCATCTATGATGTTTCTTTAGGTAGTTTTCCAGTTGTCTCGAGGTTACTTATTCCCCTAGCATCTGACTGCTGCACCATATGCCTTTCTATTTCTGTCTGGCTTTTCTGTCCTGATTTTCTGGAGGTGTTGGCGCATATGGATGCTCTCCCTCACCAAAAATACCCCCAAACAGAACATCCCTAAAAAAGGATGCCAGGATCTTAGCCTAGAGCAGCACATGAATATATGCTCTAATCAGAAATTCACGTCTGCTTGTTTCCTTATCTTCCCCAATCTTTTCTCTATTCATTGTTTTACTGTTGTTCATGATTCTTCCTTCAATTACCATATTTTCTTGGAAAGGCTGCGATCTTCTCTTTTCATCTAATACTTTTCCTTTGTATTAATCCTTTTTGATCTCCCTGTTACTATCACTTCCTCTTGACTTTAACAGTTCTTTCTTCATCCTAATTTCTTTTCTTGACATTATATCAATGTCATCCGTGCAATTTGTTGAAGTATAACCATTCTTGTTGCTCAGGAATGAACTAGTCATCATATGGTGCTACTTAATGTACTGGGAATACAAGACATACTGCTGTTTCATAAACTAAAAGATGCCATATTGCTTTGTGTGGAATGTGCACTTTTCACAGTACTGTTACATGGAAAATATGGTTTGGTTGTTTTTCACAAAATGAAAAGCAGGGATGCTCTAGAAGGGAGTGCATTTGAGCTGTTAATGCACCAATTTGGTCATTTAGCACGTTGCTAAAACAAGTTCCTATTTTCAGCCGTGTGCTTTTGAAGGGGGAAGGAGCGGAATAAAGACCTTCTATTACTATGGAACTCAGTAAAACGTATTGCTAAAGCATAGAGACAGACAATGGAGTGGCCTGAATAAAGACAACTTCTAAATTCAAAATGAAACCTTAACCTCCCTGTGTGTAAAAGAGTTAGTCTCTGTGTTGATGCACAATCTTCAATATTTCAGTGAGATTCTTTCTTATAAAGAAAAGAAAAAAGCAGTTTATTTGTATGTCTCAGAGCTAGAATTTGAGGACACTTGTTTATCTGCCATATTATGAATGCTGGCTTCTGAAAGATAATTTGTTGATCCTTTGAAATCCAAGTTAGTACTGCAGTCTATATTGGAGGATTTAGTGGTTAGGAGAGAGGGAACATGCAAAGCTAATCTGTTTCCTTACAGGATCTACAAGATGAAGTAAAGCGGGAGAGCAGTAACCTGCAAAAGCTGCAAGCTCAGAAACAGGAAGCACAGGAAATCCTTAACGATCTTGATGAGCAGAAGGCTAAGTTGGAAGAGCAACTGAATGATATCAGGCAGAAATGTGCAGAGGAAGCCCATTTGGTAAGGTCTAGTGCGTAAGGCCCATGAAAGAATAAATCTCTCATTATGAAGAACTCAGCCTTGCAGCATAACAGTTGTTGGGGAGGGGGGGGGGGAACTTTAACAAATAAACAGCCTGAGCATCAAGATTTTGTGACCAATAGAGAACAGGAAATACGTCACTCCAGTGACCTCCTAATTTAGTATCAGTGTGTGAACAAACATCCTGAGATACACTTGCACATAAAGAAGGTTAAGTGCAAGCAAATAGTGCAAAATTAGAATGCAATTTAAGTGTAATTAGAAGCACTAATTAATGGGACTGATTTCTTAGCAGTTATCTCTTATGGGTATGTAGAGTTTTTTGCTAATATAAAGCTGCAGTATTTCTTAAGGGTCTAAAATTATAGAATCATGGAATGGTTTGGGTTGGAAAGGACCTTAAAGCTTTTCCAACTTGCTGCCATGGGCAGGGACACCTTCCACTACACCAGGTTGCTCCAAGCCCTGTCCATCCTGGCCTTGAACGCTGCCACAGCTTCTCTGGACAACCTGTGCCAGTGCCTCACCACCTTCACAGTAAAGGACTTCTTAATATCTAATCTAAATCTACCTACTTCTAGTTAAAGCCACTGCAGTCAAGAAAACAGCTAGAATATTATGATCCTATTGAGACCACTTAGGAATTAACCTCTCATTCAGGTATGATCTATAATCTCTGCACTAGCTATGAGTGTTTTACTTTTTCTGGTGATAAATGTTGGTATTTGGATATATTTGGAAGTGGTGTGATTTTTTTTTTTTTTTTATAATTTGGCTTTGAAATATTGTTCATGTTGTAGATTGCCATGCTGAAGGCTGAAATAACAAGCCAAGAATCAAAGATTTCAGCGTATGAAGATGAACTGACCAAAGCTCAAGAGGAGCTGAGTCGCCTGCAGCAAGAAACTGCAGAGCTTGAGCATTGCATTGAGTCTGGGAAAGCACAGCTGGGACCTCTTCAGCAACATCTGCAGGATTCACAACAGGAAATTAATTCAGTAAGGCGCTGTGAAAGACCCCAAAAAAAGCTTTTTTTAGCTGACAACCTTTAGTGTGGTTTTTCTTAAGGGGAAGGAGTTGTTCTCTTTTTTCTCTTCACTATTTGCTCATGTCTTCAGTTGCTTATACATGTGCTCTGTGCTTGTTAGGATCCTTGGAGGCTGGCTCAAGAATACCTCGTGATTTTTGTCCAAGTTTTGTTAATAAAAGGGATGAATTTATTGTACCTCATAAATAATTTGTCTAAATGTAATGAATGAAAAATGGATAATGCATGTGTGAATTCTCTATGTCCAGTAATTCAAGCTTTCTTCCTCTGCCATGGCTTGCGGCATGCTCTTACTATTCTTTAATGGTTGTGAAATCAGTATAAAATCACTAATAACATTTACTTAGTGCATTGTTGAAGTGGGAAAATAAGGTGAATGTAAGAATAAATTTGATTGAGATTAGATACTGAGAAGCAGAGATATGTCTGCACTGTTTTTAAGCACTGTGCTTTGAAGTGTCTGCTTTTATGCTAAAGGAACACTTAGCATCTCTCTGTGATCAGTGATTTATTTTTACTTCAGGGATGTGCAAGCTAGCACAGCCTTTCCTCATTATTCTTCACCTCCTCTGACTTGCCAGCTAAAATATTAGCCAGACTCGCATCATTCTCAAGTTAAAAACAAAATGAAGAGCCTTCTATTAACTTTGAACCTGAGAAATGGCTGGCTTTTGGGTTGGTCATTTCACACAGTTAGAGACATTTCATATCTCTAACTTGTTAACACTTTCATTTTTTTTGTTCTTAAGACTTCCACTGTTCAGCAAGACACTTTCTTCTTCTGAAAAGCCTCATAACATATTTGTAACTTTTAAGTTTGGCTTTGAAATTTAGAAACTGATAAGAAAACAAATGGATTTTCCATTGTTTCCTCAGAGGTAGAGGGAAGATTGTGCTATTTCAATATGAATATGCTAGCAAGTGGTACTTTCAACGAACAGATTTGAGCCTGATAATATAAGTGGTTATGCTTGACTGTACTACAGACTTTTTTCATAGGTTTTATATTAGTACTCCTGATTTTATTGCTCTTGAACAATGCTTTGGTGCTTTAGGCAAGCTTAGCTAATGCTTGGTCTGAGGTCTGTGTTTGAAAGACACCTGGTGTTGTCTTTGCCACCTGACTTGTGACATGCGCAAGTCAATGAAACCTCTATTATGTGACTGACCTAGCAGAAGTCATTTGGATTTAGACAGCTAAATATCTGAACTATGTTCACTGTAGAATCAGAATAGTTTGGGTTGGAAAGGACCTTCAGCTCATCCAGTTCTGACCTCCCTGCCATTGTCAGGGGTGCCTCACCTTAGACTAGGTCGCCCAAGGCTCCATCCAACCTTCTATATAATCTACTAAATCCAGTAATTCCTTCATAACTGGCAAGTTGATTGTAAATGTTTGCTGTGAGGCACTGCATTCAGCATATTGCTGAAATAATAACATGTGAATATAACTGTCTCCTTAGGAAGACAGACTGTGGATTTTATAGACTTCGGAAGTCATGAGGGAGAAGATGAATTTGTAATTGTCCTTTTTGGAAGATGAGAATTGCGATAAAGCAGCATCTGTAATTTAGAGTTTAAGGCTAATGCATAATTTAAATGAAAAGAACCCCCATCCCCCCAAAAGCCCAACAAACTAAATAAATAAAATCCTGAAAGCTTTGCAATTCTTCTCGTGAGTTTGAGTAGGAAAAAAGCATCAAACCTTGATGTTGCCAGTGATGCAGTCTGCTTCCTTGGCAGGAGAAGGTTCTCAGGTCTGTCCTTCAACCACATTGCACCTCCTCCAAATCAGATCTGTGCTCGTCTCCCAAATGTCACCCTTTGAAATAACACGGTTTTGGATATATTTGCTTTTGAAAATAAGAATTTCAGACATACGTCTTCCATCTAATATTTAAGAGGGCATGGTCATATACTGGATTCTGTGTCTTGTCATACTGATGCATACACATTTATTTCTATTTACAGGTACAGACAAAACTCCTTGAGCTGAAAGAATTGGAAAATAACCAGTTTAGTTGGCACTCTCAGCCACATACTACACTTGTTAATGGAACTGTGGATCATTCTAGTCTTAGCAACAGCAGCAGTGAAACTGCTAACCTTAATGAGAATGCTGAAGGGGAAAGTATAGCAGAAGATGAGCAAATAAACAGTGTGTCTCCAGTGAGTAGTGTTTTGCCTGCTTGATCATCATGCAATGCAGCTGTGAAGTTGGATTAAGTTAAGAATGTATCAAGATTGATTATGTTGTTAAACACTTGCACAAGTGAAATTTCAGAGTGTTATTCTGAGGGACTGTGCTTCCACAATCTGAAAGTTGATAAGCAGGGAAGGAGGCAATTTTAGTATGAATTGGATATGGCAATAAAAATTTGTCTGTATTTGTTTCGAAAGCAAAATATCATAAATTGAATAGTAGAATTAACATTGAAGGAGAGCAGCTGTCTCCAGTTGGAGCAACAAGAGTGGAATAAGGAATGGTACAGAACATCTAAAGATGTCTTCCTTTAAATGCTCCACCTTATGTCCCAGTAGATTCTTGATATATTTTTTTAACTTTCTCAGGGTTTACAGAACACTTCAGTACGTTCTATAATAGGTATGAACCTCTGAAGTATCCTTTAGTATGTTCTTTTAGCTGTTTAATACTTAATATTTTGTAGTCTTCTATTTACTTATTTATAGTGAATTGCTTTTATTTTTATATACAGATAAGGAATAGTCCAGAAACAACAGCCTCTGTTGTAGAAGAAGAGAAAGAGACCCCAGCTGCAACTGTTACCAAAAAAGTGAGTTTGTTCAAATTTGGGGGAGGAAAAGGCAAATTAAATCCTGGTTAAACTGTTTCAGCCTGGCATTGTGTCACTTGTACCCTGCTCATAGGACAACAGGGAAATCAAGTTGTTATTCCTTACTGTTTTTATTTAGAGCATGATGTCATAAAAAACATTTAACCTCATATAACAGGTTGTAGTTGAAAAATATGTTGGATCTCCCTTGATGAATTATGTAGAATTCTAGCTCTCTTTCAGCTGTCTAGCTGATAGAAATCCCCAGCTTTAAAAAACTACTAAATGGTAACACAGGACAACATAGGTCTTTTCCATCCTGCGTGTCTTAATGTGATACTTTTCTCTACTTGTTTTGCATTGCCCAGGAAGACCCATTTGATGCTGAATCTCATTCATTGCCTGATATAGGTTCTGAAACCAGCTTAGAGTTCTTCCAATCTGACCCTTTTGTTGGCAGTAAGTAAACTTTTCTCTCTAAGTACAGATTTCCAGAAACAGGTCTTGTATGAACACATCTCAGACTACTCTTAACCTTGGAAGTACTCTATATACAACAAATGGGAACATATTTGAGTGGAGCCAATAGCATTATGAAAATAGAAATTATAGAGATGAGAGGTCCAGGGTGTTTCTCCTTCCTTCAGCTGGACCTTCTAAGTAGCTGTGAGAATTGCACATTTCCCTCATTGCTCTTCCTGAGTACTTCTCTTACACCCCACCCACCCTTTGGTTGCATTTTGGTCTTAAAGGTGTGGGCACAGTTGTGATACATGCGGTGTCACTAATCTAATTTGCAGCACAGATCCACAAACAGGTCAGCTGAGGGTTCAGTGAACTGTGGCGTGGGGAGGGTGTGGGTGGTCGCGAATGAATGGCTGTGCCCTACATATGGTGAGTTTGGCACTCACAGAAAGGTAATGTGGAACTGCACCATCTGTTCGTCTTGTGGAAGTGCTATGCTTTATTTTAAGAACTTTGCCACTTTGAATGCTGCTGCTCTGCTTTTATGTTTCTTTTATTCTGGAAGGAATGATCTGTCTGTATGGAGCCACTTGGAGAAGGGGAGTTAATTCGGATTAACTGCTGAAGTGGATGTTTTCAGGCACATTAATATGATTTTGCATGCTTTCAGAATCAGTGTGGTCTGATCAATTTAGCTGGTATTGCTTCAAAAGGAAAATAAGCTAAATTTGTTTCTCGTTGCTTGGCTTCTGAAAGAATATCAATGCAGTTTAATACTTTTAATTAGTAAATGAAACTAATTGAAAACAGCTTGACTGGTTTCTGTGTGGATATTGCTTGATTTCTGTTCATATTGAAGAGGTTCTACTTAGAGCACATAACAAAGCCTTTCTTTCAGAGAAAAAAGGCGTGTTAGCCGCCAGCCTTTTAGGCTTTGTGTGCTCTATATATTCAGGGGTAGATACCTACAGCTAGGAAACAGTATATCTGTTTCTTTCAGATGTAGATAAGGGGTTAGAACTAATGCAGTTGGGACCATGCATCTGGTACAGAAATGAGCGCTTAGGAGCTACCATCATGGTGCCTGTGAGAATTAAAAAGAACTGAGACTAAACTCCTATCTGTGGCTGGCGTGGATTACTGTGGTTGTAGATACTGCATAATGTGGGTGTTTATGGACAATAGCCAACAAAAATGCATCTTTGAGATGGCTGCTTTTATGTGTTTCATGATGGTAATGAGCTATGTCTAATTAGCTTCATGTAATGCTAGTTCTTGTGGTTCCATTGAAAATAGCGCAGCTATTCCTCTGAGTGAGAGCTGTTTAAATGTAGAAGTGAGTCTGTATCCAGAAGACTCCATCTGACTATATGTAACTTTGTTTTTTTAACAGGTGATCCCTTCAAAGATGACCCTTTTGGGAAAATTGGTAAGTAACTTTATACCCTCTAATGTGTTTGTTTTTCTAAATGGTTCTTACTAGAAGAGTATGTGAGGAAAAGTATTACCACTTTCAGCACACAAAAGGTGGAAATGACCCCAAAAGTCGCCATAGGATAGATAAATATGTGGTGGTAGCAGGTGGCCACTTGTGTTAAAGCTTTTCAGAGAATCATAGAATCATAGAATAGTTAGGGTTGGAAAGGACCTTAAGATCATCCAGTTCCAACCCCCCTGCCGTGGGCAGGGACACCTTAGGCTAAATCATATCACCCAAGGCCTCGTCCAACCTGGTCTTGAACACTGCCAGAGATGGAGCATTCACAGCCTCCCAAAGAAGCCCACTGCCAGTGAACTTCTCTCTTGTTGGAAGTATCTTTAGTTGGGATTTAAGCATGTGAAGGTGGTGAACAGAAGCCTTCAAACTTGTTACCTGCTTTGTATTCAAACAAGTAGGATTGTGCTCTTTCAAAAGGCTCTTAATTCACCAATTTTCTTTAGACCTAAGTACTGAAAAAGGTGGGAAGTCTTTATTTAGAGTGGCTGTAGAGGCAATGTCATTGCATTTTTTGCTTGGTCCTAACAAAGTTATAGCTAACAAAAAAGTAAAGTGGCCAGTAGGAAGCCCATGGAAAAATAGCTTTGAGCACCAAGTGCCAAATAAGAAACATCAATTCTGTCTGGTGGAGAGTGGAGGACAGTTATGGGAAACATTAGATCTTGTAAAATGCTTCATTTTAGGGGGTCTGGTTAAAGAAACTGTATGCTCAGATAGATGGTTCTAGAACCACAGCACTGGTACCATCCAAAGTTCCTGTGATGTGCAGAAAATATTGGCTTGTCTAATCCTGAATCACAGAATACAAATGATTTGCAGGTGAATTTCATACTTGGTCTTAAATGCAGTATGGCCGCATTGCAGTATGCAAAAAAACAATATAATGTTTAGTTCTTAAGAAACCAAGCTAGGTAAAGCTGGCAGAAATGCTAATGAGATGTTTATTTTTAGATCCCTTTGGTGGTGATCCCTTCAAAGGCTCAGATCCTTTTGCAAGTGACTGTTTTTTCAAACAGTCCTCCACTGATCCATTTGCAACTGCTGGCACTGATCCATTTAGCACTGCAGACAACAGTAATATCACAGTAAGTTTGGCAGCATACATTTTATTTCCTTCTCTCTATAATTTGGACAAAATAACCTTTTTCCTACATTTAGACATGCCTTGAAAAGCTGATATTTGGAAATCATATAGATAAATGGTTACGTCTTACCCCTTGGCTTCGTTTTGTCCTTTTTTGCTTCCTATTTCCTAGAAATAGCCACAGATGAAATAGAAGTAAAAACCAAAAAAAAACCCCATTTTTAAGATGTTTCAGTGTGGAGCTTCATTGTTCCACAGGAGCAGACATTTAAGAATAACAAACTAAGCTCTGTTGGTAGCTGGTGGAACTTACAAACATTGAAAGAAACCCAAGGTTAATGTCACCAAGTTATGTTGAGACACTTTTGCCTCCACAGCTTATAGGATCAATAAAGATGTTGTATATCTTATTTGAAAGATGGTATGCAGTTTCCCCTCTGAAGAGCCAGATTGTTCTATAGCTGTATGTTGCTTGGGTTTGGTTTATTCTTTTCAGTAAGTCATTGAAGCCCTCTCATAATGTGGAGATTCTTACTGAATGCATCCCTTTACCTCTTTCAGGAGTACTTCAGTTTAACTTTTAGCAGTTCACATTATAACTGAGCAGTTATTGGTTAGTCTTGAGCCTATTAAAAGGTAGAGTTGGGTATGAAACATGCTCTGATGTTGGATAGAACTTGATGAAGATGAGGTAATATTTAGGGCTGATAGGCCAACAATCTAAGAAGCTGAAACTCTTCCCATGTTGTAAGTTTGTCTCCATCCTTTTGCCATCTTCTTTCCTCCTCAGTGCTGTTTCTGTTCGTGCCTCACTTCCAATTTTTTGTGTGTATAAAATATGCATATACATATATAAGAATTAAAGATAAGTGTGGATTAGTGGCTGTAGAGTGTGTCTGAGGCAAACCCAAAACAGTGGAGAGAGTGAGACATCACTGCACCTAACGGTGGTGGTGTCTTTCCATGTGGTGTGCGTCTTGTGCCGCTCTCAGGATCATATTGCACACCACAGCCTACAACTCCAACCTTCAGTCCTCCAACTCTACAATCTTCAATGCATAGCTATCTTTTTGCAGTCTTGGTATTCTAATATAACCAATTCTTGGCCATATTGCAGTCTGATAATAAGAGCTTTACCACAGCTTTGTGGTGGTGTTACCGTAAAAGTCAGTCGGAGTTTGAAATTTAAGCCTGCAGTATTGATATCTTGTAGATACATCTTCATGAAGATGGCTCTGGTTGCAGAAATCCAAGACTAAAATAAGCAGCAGATACTGTTAAATTTTGTGTTAGTGGTGACCAAGTATGTTGCACATATTGTACCTTTTTTTCTGTCCTTTGAGAGTATTAATCACTGTTTTGAGGAGGAGTTTCTGTTAACAGACTTGTTTACTGATGTTCGTAAAAGCTATTTCCAAAATATTTTATCTTAAAACCCCTGAACTAAAACAAATCGTGGTCCTGCTTGTAGAATGAGGAGTTTTTCAAGCTGAAAAACAAATTTCCCTCAAGGATTTTTTTTTATTTTAGACAGAGATATCAAAGAAGAATGATCCTTTTGCTCCTGGTGGAACAACTGTTACTACATCGAATGATCCAGGTAAAAATAGATTATATACATAAATACATACTGCTCTGAGTTTTATTTGCCTTTTTTATTATTATTACTTTTGTTTCTAGTCTTTTAACTGAATTAGTGATGGAGCATTTTAGACATTTCCTGTATTTTCTGGATTTTTCTATAAAGTATGAAATAAGGTGCAAGTTTACAGGAGGGTATTTTTATACACCAAAACTGTCTCATTATGTGTAGTGTATATCCACAAGAATGTTCCTCTGCCTTACCTAAAACTGGTTAAAGATCCTAATCTGAGTGTTTGGACTATTTGAATGTTTGTACCGTTTCCCATTAGGGTTTTTTTTGGTAGAGATTCTATGTTACTTTGTAAATAACATACAAGATGACTCCTCTTGGAGTAGAAAGCTGTGGGATAGAGTAACTTCTTCATCAAGAATTTTTACTGCTAAAGCTTTCTCCTTTTGTTTTGCTATGACCTTTTCACATCTGAGGGCTAAAGATGTGTTAGGGAAGACCCTAATCTCCTGTTTTCCCAAGTTGCACTGACAAGTGGTAATCCAAAACATGAATCCATGTGTGATTTCATATTGTAAGCCTGTGTAATTTTAGGGAAAACATGCCATTTTCTAGAGATGCAGAAGTGAGTATCAGTAAAGACAGTGCAATTCTTACTTTAGAGTAGAATAGGAGGTTTTGGATGTTGTTCAGGCACATAATAATGAAAGAGTACTATTGAATTAGATTGATTATATGAGATTTAGATACTTTATTCCACAGTGGGCTTTTCATATTTACATATATACATATAAATATGTCTGTGTTTGTGTATTTATGGGTGTATGCACACAAAAATACCTCTGTGGACATGTAGCTCAGCAGAACATCCAGTAGAATGGTTATTTGATACTTTCAGTGGTAAATTCCACTTTTTTTAATGTAGGAAACCAGAATACCAGGATTTTTTTTAATGACTCCCTGTTTAGAAGAATTAGTCTTAATTGTTAGTTGAAGTTTACGAGCTTTTGTAAAAGCTGCTTAAAGGGCCCACCTCAAAATATTTCACTTGAATCAGTCTATGCTGCAAAATATGCAGTGGTTACTTGTTTGTTGAGGGACTTTTTCCAGTCTCTTTGTTGGTTAACTTTTAATCTCATTCTGTTTTCTTGATTTGTGTGTATTTAGCTACAGACCCCTTTGCCTCTCTGTTTGGAAATGACTCCTTTGGAAGTGGCTTTGCTGACTTTAGCACACTGTCAAAGGTAATACAAAGCTACTGCTACTCATACTCCACAGTGACAAGACACCATTTACCCTCTCTGCTAACAGTTTTATTACAGTTTTGCCACCACTAAAAATTTATAATGGTTGAGTTACTTGAAAAAGAGGCCTTTATTGTAAATTGCACTACACTGCAAAGAATGCAATGTAATCCTTGTGGGTTTGTAAGTATTTTCAGTATATTTGCAGTGGCATAATTTATGAATTCACTGAGTTTAACAGCACAAATACTACTTTTGCATATTTGACTGCGCTCAACTTTATATTGCTGTGCACACAAAACATTCCTGATTTTTCTTGATTTTTGCAATAGCCCAGAGTGTGTGGATGATATGTGTAAAACCAAACAAAAGTATTTTCTTTCTGCCTTAGTCCAGACTTTCAGCTCTAAATAAATACTGCATTACTGACAAGAAGAGGGAAGTATAGAGGAATTGCACTGAAAATGTGTGTGTTGCTGTTTTCTCTGTTAAAGGCCAACAACGAGGATCCTTTTAGCTCTTCCACATCAGATTCTGCCAACAGTGTGACCATAACTAAAAACTTATTTGATGAACCACCAGCTAAAAGTGAGGATGTTCCTCCTGCACTGCCCCCTAAAACTGGAACTCCCACAAGGCCCTGTCCACCACCCCCTGGTAAGAGCCAATGCTGAGATGTTGTTAGCAATTAGCTGCTTCAATATTGGAGTGGGACAGTATGAGGGAATGGTGAAGTGCCTGATTGAGACTGAATAAGCAGGATGTGAAACTAGTCTGTTCCTCATCTTTGGTGTTTCCCTTGGAGTTAAATGTTGCATGGTGTTTGGGATCAGTGAGAGAAAGGATTTAGAAAGCAGGAAAAAATCAGGTTATTACAAGGATCTGCAAGAACATAGTATGGCTGCAAATTAAATAGTTACTGATGTGATACATTGTGAAACTTGCATTAAATTGTGCACAAAGTGAGAATTCAGTGCATTTTCTTCCATTGCAAAATCTCTGGGTTTAATGCGAAATAATTAAACTGAGTTAAATGACTGCCCCAGGTTTTTAGATTAACTTCTTCCAGGTGGCTTTGCCAGAGGTCTGTGGCAGTCAACCTAGCCAGTGTAATGGTAATACATGCAAGTTTCCTATGCTATTTTCTCTTCAGTGGTAGCTGAGTCCTCTGGTATTCTCCATGGCAAGGACAGTTTTACAAGTGTATGTAGGGATAGGACAAAGGAGGAGTGGCTTTAAACTGAAAAGAGGGGAGATTCAGATAAGGCATAAAGAGGTTTTTTACTGTGAAGGTGGTGAGGCAGTGGCACAGGTTGCCCAGGGAAGCTGTGGCTGCCCCATCCCTGGCAGTGTTCAAGGCCAGATTGGTTGGGGCTTGGAGCAACTTGGTCTAGTGGAAGGTGTGCCTGCTTTCCAGATAAGGCCATGATTATCAAAGATAACACCACCTTCTTGTGGTTGCAGCAAGCCCATGTTACAACAGACTTCTCATTTTTTTTTGCATAGATTGGAAAATATATCACTAATATTTCTGAAGTTTCTGTCCTTTGTTTCACTTTCTTTAAAAACTCTACTGCATCACTTTTTCACTATGACCCTATGGATTAATCTGAAGGTGTTTTGGAAAACTGTAGAATGAAACTTAAACACGTATTCATCATTTTCCTCAAAAGAAGGGGAACACAGTAAATGTAGGTGTATTAATACTAAAATTTAAACTCAAATGTTTAATGTTGATGTGAGATTTGGTTCATGCTTGCGCCTTGCAAGTAAACAGTTTCATTGTGAATAGCATTAAAACAGCTGATAGGAACAATGATAATTTGAATGCTTGATAGTGGTTCATCTTAATGGTGGTCCTTATCTAAAACAAAAAAGGATTAGCGACTTCACTGTATGGGAGTGGCTATGATGTGGTGCACAGATCTGCTTTTAGAATGCAGGCTTCTGGTTGGTGAAACAGCAGCATCCTTATCAATAGGTGACTAGTAAAAAGTAGCCTGGTTTGTTTTTCACATATTAAAAACTGGTGCTGTGGTTATTTTTGTAACCATTCCCCAAAAAATCATTTTCTTAAGAGAAATGATAAATGGGGATACTTAAGTGTGTTTGGTTTTAATGACTCCCTTGATCTGATCCAAAACAAGGGAATACTTTTTCAAATAAATGCCCCCAGAGCTTTCTTTTAATTCTTCACACTACTGGCAAGCATGCAGAAGGGCTGTTTGCTTGCCTCTGAAACCCCCTGCTTTTCTAGATACTGATAAGCACCCCCATTACATGATTTTGGGGGCAGATTGGAGATTGTATATTTCATGCTTATGCCTTGCATAAGTGTGGCATTACATGGGAATATAATAGGAAGTGGGAAGTCTTAAAATTATTAATCCTTCCCATGCAGAAATGCAATTTTCTGGATGTCATTTGAAGGTGCTTCTTCCAGTAGTCAAGAAACAGGCACTCGTTCGCTAGTAGATCATCATCAATGGGGGAGAGCTGTCATGGCAAGCTTACCTCAGAAGTGTCTATATCATATATTTCCAAGAGGGCATTTTCTAATTCATTGACAAATTAGAATCTCTTTTGGTCTGTGAAAGAGGTTTTAGGCTGATTTACAGAATAATAAGCACACTGGTTCAATTCTGCAGTTTTAAGCTAAAATGACAACAGAAGCAAGTTTTAAAATGCAACCATTGTAAATGTTGAGCCACTTGCCGAACCCACTAGTTCAATTCAGGAAGCTGCAATAAAACCTTTTCTGTAAGCAGTAACATATGGAGAGAATGGTGGGATGGAATTCAGCTCACCTGTTCAGAAAATATTTGGGTTAATGTCCTCAAAGGTGTTGAAAGCTGACTAGAATTAAGCTAAAAGAAAGAACAAGATAAGTGGGGGCTTGTGCCTGATTCTGTTATGTCTGCAGCTACCAAGGCAAGGATTAACAAGAGAGTTAAACCTGTGATTGCTTGTTACCATACTCCTTCGTTTTGTTAGTTTAGAATCTCCAGAAATTCCTGGTGTTAGCATAGTGAGAGGACATGGTGTTTTGCCTGGTCTCTGAAAAAAAATGTGCTAGCTTGTTCCAAGCAAATAATAAAAGAGCCTTGTTAGAATGATCGTGGACAGTTGAGAAGCACAAAACAAAACTAATGTGTTGATAGAGTAGGAATACTGTTAGAAATAACTGTTCTCAAAGTAGTTAATTAGTACAAAAGTTGGGGCTGTTCAGCCTGCAGAAGAGAAGGAAGGCTGTGTGGACACTTCAGAGCGGCCTTCCAGTATCTAAAGGGGGCCTACAAGGATGCCAGAGAGGGACTTTTCATCAGGGAGTGTAGCGATAGGACAAGGGGTAATGGGTTCAAACTGAAACAGGGGAAGTTCAGGTTAGATAGAAGGAAGAAGTTCTTTACTGTGAGGGTGGTGAGGCACTGGAATGGGTTGCCCAAAGAAGCTGTGAATGCTCCATCCCTGGCAGTGTTCAGGGCCGAGTTGGACAGAGCCTTGGGTGACATGGTCTGCCCATGGTCCATCTTAAAGTTCTTTCCAACCATAACTATTCTGTGGTTCTATAACTGTGTTCTTGGATCATTAACATATGTGTGCTCCTTTTTACCTGATTACCCTTTAAGAAACTATGGACTGTACCTTCATTTTTTAAATTGGCAATCCCTCCTCTGAAGTCACTGCAACTCCACTAGTTTACTACAAGAGGCTGCATTCCAAGGAGCTTTTGAATTTGTTCTTATTTTTTTTACTATTTTTAGCATGTTATTACCTGCTATCTTAAATTCATTTTAAATTCATTTTAATCTAAGGGAAAAGACCTATCAATCAAATAGACTCTTCAGATTCCTTTAAACCGAGCGATCCATTTCAGCCTTTCCCCACCCCAGACATTCCCAAAGAACAAGAAGCAGATCTATTCAGTGATCCATTTGCTCCCACCAGCGTCAGTAAAGAGGCTGACCCCAACAATTTTGCAAACTTCAGTACTGTGAGTAAACCCTTTTTACATTTGTTTCAGTATAATGACAGCTTTGAATTGTTCATACTGAAGTCTTCAATCTGATTTAAAACATTAAAACATATCCCCTGTACAAAAGGGATATCGCTTTCAGTTGTAACAGTATTTACATTTAATTTACAGCTGAGGCTGTCCTAACATAAAATACTGCAAAATGTTGTAGTTACTGTTTAAATTGCATTGGGTTTGTGATTTTTTTAATTTTCATGGAAGCCTCCTAGCTATTAGAAAATAGGACTTTTAAAATCTTTCTGTTCTGGAGATTACCCGTTTTATCAGGGCATGTAGCAGATTTAAATTATATGTGTATAACAGGCACACTGTTAGCTGTCCAATTAAAAGATGTGATTTTAATTTAGCTGTCATTGACCTGTTTGGTCATAATCTCAATGTCCAGAAATATTGATAAACAGCCTCATCACAGTGTATGTTAATGTCAACTATTTGCTGAGTTTGGCATGGTTGGTAAATTCCAGTCATATGTACAATGAAATATAAAGTAGTAAGTGTCTCTTTATAACCAGAATCCATTTCATAGAAGTCGTGGTGTCCAAGCAGTAGAAGCAAATCTAAAGGTTTGTGCATGCTTATATAGTTTTGGGTTTTTTCCTTTTGAGCTTTTGCACATAGGAGTTTTGAAAGCCATCATCTCTCCTGCAAGCTTGATACCTGTCAAATGCAGTTTGCATTTACAGTATCTTGATCATACTGCTTTTTTTATTTTCAGACCTAATAAACTATGTGCTTGATTGAAGTCAACTGAGTTTTGACAGGCTCTTAAAATTGACTTGCACTGGTTGATGTGTCTTGTAGCATGATAATTTCTGAAATGCTTTTAGTTAGAGGGACTGAGAAGCCACTTTGGAGGAGAGAACGTGAAATGTGGAGGAGAATGCAAAAATCTTCATTATCTTTATGAAGGGAAGAAAGTATTCTTTACCAGCTACAATTACTGAAAATACTGAGTGAATTATGGAGAAAAATTGAGCTTTTCTGTATTCATTTCCCAGAGAGGCAGCCCAAAGCAGAAACTAGCTGGAGTATATTATGATAATCCTTTCAGACTTAACACTGGGACATTCACGAAGACATGGGCTTCACCTACCTCTTCGGTTTTCTGCATGCTGACTAGAAAAAAACTTTAGCATAACCTTTTGTATTTTGTTTAAGATAATACCCTTAACTGTATGATTTATAATCATTGTACCACAGAAATTTAGTTCACATTCTGTTCACATAGATATACGTGGAAAGAATATGTTCTTTTTTTTTATCTCTTGTATCACACTGACCTTTCTTTGTATTACTACTCAGCTTCTAACTGAATGGTTACCTTATTATTTTGCTGCTTCTTGGCAGAAGTATTTCTCATCTGCACAATTAAACAGTCATTCTACACCTAATTGTTGCGGTCATTGTCACCTGGGGAAAATCATCCTGAATGCAAATAGGGTAAATCCGGATATCCCCAGTGTGGATTGGGGTGTATTCTGCAAAATGTTCTCCTTATTTATTCAAATTTTTTGTTGTGTAGACGTTTGTCCAAAATACAATTTGAATTTGAATTATGGCACTTTCTGCTCATAATTTTTTTTGAAGCTTAATGCTGAACTTTGAAACACTGCTTAAAACAACGTCAATTAGATAGCTTTGATGCAGTTCTTCATAGTTAAACCTTAGACTAAACTAATCTTAAGTGTATTAAAATTAAAAAGCAAGTAATATTTGAAGACTAGAATACATATATTTTTTAAAAAACCTAATTGTGACTTAAAGCAAGGACTTGGACACTTGTAGTTATCATTGTATTATTAATCTGGTTCGTTTTGTCTTTTGAAAATGCAGTATTCTACTGAGGAAGACATGATTGAATGGGCTAAGAGGGAAAGTGAGAGAGAAGAGAAAGAAAGATTGGCAAGACTAAAACAGCAAGAGCAAGAAGACTTGGAACTGGCTATTGCACTCAGTAAATCTGAAATATCAGAAGCATGAAGTTTAGAATAAGATGCTGTCTTACGTCAACTGTTTTGTCCCTTTTCCTGAATACCTAATCTATTTAAATGTTAATCAGAAAGTACATATATACAAGAAACCACAAAAGGTTTTAAATTTCTGAAAGTGATGTGAATGTTTCTGCTAAATTCAATCCTTTTGGTTATTGTTTGAATAACTGTTAAGTTTAGCATTCAATTTCTCTCAAGTGTTCAGGAGAACAAAGTACTTTTCCCAGCTGTAACTGAATCAGTTTAAAATGAAGACAGTGAGATTGTAGTTTGGCTGCAATCTGTCAGCAGTTGGTAATTGAGCATAAAGTGATCACAGCAATTATTCTGTCATGGCTGACTGTCTCCCATCAAGCAGTTAGTCATTCGAAACATTTTATCCTTCTAAAGAGATTTTAGTAATGCCAGAATTGTGAAGTGCTTTATTTTGTATGTATGCATATAGATTTTCACTTCATTGAGGATTCTATGTTTGGATTTGAAATAACAATCTTCATGGAGTGTAAGTCAGAAAGAGTATGTCTTTCTGAAACCTTTAATGCTTTCCTTGCATGGTCATAGGTTTTAAGACAGACTTGTTATTTTGTTTCATAAAGCAGTTGAGTTGTTGATTCATGTGCGTTTGCTGTTGGCCAAGATGACTGTCAGACTGGGAGACCCCACTGCTATTTGAGCCACTTTTGCCTGTGAAATACGCAGCTGAACTGGCAAATTAGGAAGTTCAATTTGAAATAGGATTGAGAATAGGAAATAAAACAGGTAGTCTGGTTTTTATTTTATTTTTACCACAGTTGTTTTCTGTATATGTAATTTATTGAATGCCAACTGATAGTTGCACCTTAAACTGAATGATTTCTGAATGGTCACTGAGTCAAGAGTAGGATTGATAGAATGTTAATGAAAATAACTTAAAGAAAATAACTTATTGTTCATTTTGAAAAAACTCTATTGAAAGAATCGGTTTCATTAAAGTAATACCCCCCCCCCAAATAATCTTTTGCCCCAAGAAAAATGGATGACAGCAGCATAAACATCAAGAAGTTTATGGTTTTTTTCCTTGCACTTTCAGCCTGTAGTATTTCTGTTGAGGAAGTTGAAGCATTTCAACACACAACACTGGGCGAAGGGGGAGAACTCGACCATGCTTCAGTATATTTAAGTTCTTCCCATTACCTGTCAATGCTGCTGTTGCTTGAATTTGAGGGTAATTTTCAATTTTTCAGGAAAAATGGGTAATGTGACTGGGATTTTTTTTTTCTTTTTGCACTGGGAAATGAGCATTTAAACACCTGCTCAGAAAAATAACTTAAATTTTTGCAAGTATTAAATAGTTATAACTTATCTATACATCTTTGTAATGAGTGTACACTAATCTTGCAAATCATATGCTTAACTGGATTACATAGTTTCTTATCTTTTGTTAAAAATGTATACTCAGTGGACCAACACAATATTATATGTATATATTATATATATATTCCTGCTTTCCTTTATGGAATTTAAAGTTTTGAGTCATTTGATGTTACATTTCATGTTACTGACTCTGACTATAGTACTTTTACTCAGACTACCAACAAACCACTGCTGTGAGCTAAATGGCATTACTTTATGAAGTTTTAACTGTTGTTTTTTTAAAGGAAAACCTTGTTCAGGTGGGATTAGCCTCTATTTATAGACTTCCCTTTTGGTTAAAAATTCTAACAATAGCCTGTAATTATGAAGAAATAAAGTTTAAGTACACAAGCGTGAACTCTTTGCCTGTTTTGTCAAAAGGGTGCTGTTAGCTGTGAAACAATATATAAATGTCATGCAAACAATATGTGTTCTGATTGTAGTCTGATGGGAGTGAGTAAATTGGCAGAGGAAAGAGTTGCCTGAATGTTGAGGTTAGCTGAAGTGCACACTAATCCCAGCTGACACTTCCTCCTTTAGGAGTTGTGGCAGCTTCAAAGAAAACTCAGGCTACTCTTGTCCAAGGATTTTTGCCTGCACAAGAGTTGCAGAGCCCACATGTTTAGGTACTTAAGATTTATCTGTGAAGATATACAATCACCTCTGCTGTCAACATACAGGGCTTAAGAGAACTTTAGTTTAACCCAGCATATATGATTCTTCTTAAATATGTCTGTCAGCATGATGTCTGCTTTACGTCATAGAGTGCTTAGTCAGAGGTTTAGGAGTTCCAGCAACATTTTTCATGTGTCTTTTGATCATAGAATCATAGAATAGTTAGGGTTGGAAAGGACCCTAAGATCATCTAGTCCAAATCCCCTGCCATGATCCTTTTGTTACAGTAGTTCTAATACACTCACCTAAGTGAACCCAGATCTTTTTGCCTATTTTCTTTTAATGAGACATCAACTGGATTAGGTAGTATAGCATCTTTATTAATTTTATCAGGTTCACACACACTCTTGAAGCTATTTGAAACCTTCTGTGAGCTGCCCAATTTTAATTATTATTTCCTTTTAAGTCTCCTGTCACGTTTCCATCTTGGGTGCACTTTGCCCCTCTGACTATGCTGCTTTCAACCCTCTTTCCCCTCAAACCATCCCCTCTCAAATTGTGTGCAGCCTATTTAACTCTTTATCATGAAGCTGAAGATGGTTAGGTGGTTGCTAATTATCTTGAATAATTTGATATCCTCTTCACTGTCTTTCTCTAGTTTTCCTGTACATTGAAGTGCTGTCATGTAAAAGTTCCTATTGCATTCACAGAATACCACTGCACTCAAGATTAAAGAGGCTAATGTCTGGCAGATGAATTGGCCACTCGACAGTTACATTTCTAGTGCAAGTTATCTGAAGTAACTTAACTAGAAACTGTATTGGCAGCTGATTGGAAATTATACTGGGGATTAATGTTAAGGCTGTTACATCATTGTGAAGTACTGACAGGGAATAAAGTGACAATAAAAGTGCTTAATGAAGAAACTGACATACTGGGTTGAAAGCTGTTTGCTTCAGTACAGCAGACTTAAAGCCATACTAACCCCTCGGCTTTTAGTACCTAAAAGCGGTTGTGGTAGACCTCAGTATTAGACTTGACTGGTTTCTTTGGTTTACAACGACTTCCTTGCCATCCTCTGCCGTCTGACGCACCGTGCTGTGTATCACCTCTTACCAGAAGTAGCATTGAGCTGTCAGAATCACGTTGCGTAGTACTGTTTCCCCACTGCTCAACAACTTCATTTAGCTACTTAAATTCAACTGAGTTTGGAAAAGTATCTTATCTGTTGCAGAACATTGGCAGCTAAAGTCATATGTCTTCTCTTTATGGAACTCTGTATCAGTGAATACTCTTAAATTTAATTCCATTCTTGGAGTGAACATGGTGGTTGGCTTTCAGATGCATCCATTCTTTTTTATCATAAGAAGAAAGAGGATTTGTTTGCCGTGTGCAATTACAAAACACAAGATAATGTCGAATTAAAAGCAAACAGTCAACAGTTCATACTGGAAGTAGACAATAACTTTCCCAAACTGAAGATCTTTTTTGCCTTCAAAAAAAATCTTGCTTGAAGATCTTCAAGCAACTTTGAAGCTTACTGTTTTGGTAGGTAGAGCGGAGCTTTGGTTTGGCCTTTGTCTCTTACTCTAGAAAAGACGGGAAGGCACTTTTTATTTGTCAGGTGACAAGCCATCAAGTCTAGGTGAGTAATATCCTGAAAGTGATTTTCATCTAAGATTTAAAGAAAAATAATAGTAAAAAAATGCATAAATAATACCAGCTGCATTGCCATTCCATGCTCAGAATACTTAAGAATTCCTGTTGTGCTAAAATTGAGAGATCCAGAGCTCCTAGGACCTTAGATTTTAAACTGAAAACAAAAAGCATTAGGTTTTGAAGTGGGTGAACAGGTAGCTAGCTGATAGAGGGGAAGAATGCTGCATTGTCTGGATGTGTATTCAAGAGGTCAGGATGTTGTTTCTAGTTATCTCTTGCTGATTGATTAAATTACTTTGGACAAACCACTTCTTAATGCTAATCTGTTTCCTGTTTTCTAAGTGACAGTGGGTCTGATAGCATGTTACTTAAGCTGCAATTTGGAAAGACAATCTTGTGCAGAGTAAAAGGAATTTTATCCCATTTTACTTGTGTGTATCCTATAGGTAGAAGAGATGTTTTAAGGTGTTTTCTTATATAGGCAGCCAGTTGCACTCCACAATAAGTGGAAATAAATCAGGAATTTAGGAGAAGTGCCACTTTGAATTAGGTATTTGCTTGAGAATTTAGTTTGCTGATGAATACAGGATGAAGTTCTTACCTTTGACTTGAGAGGTCTGTCCCAGCTGGCACTGGCCTGCAACAGAACCTGTCAGCTGTCTTGGTTTTGTATCTGATAGCTTCCAATTCAATAAACAGACTCATCCTGAGCCACTCACTGATATTTCTGTGTGCACCGATTCATTACTTACTCTGTGGAGGCTATGTAACATTGAACTTGTTGTATTCAAAGCGGTAAAGCCTTTAGGATTGTTCTCCACAGACTGCAGTTTCTCTTGAGATGTTACATGAACAGCTGTGGTCACTTACACAGAAAAAAAACCTAATTTTGAAAGGCTCAATGGATTTTTAGGTAAAATGCTTCTTGTAGAATTTCTTTTTTAAAATGCTTGTCTCAACCTCTCTTAATTCCTCCTTATTCTTAAATGCTCTTCAGTAATATAGATCAGGGTCTTTTGAGTTCCGAACTGTTCTGAGGAGTTTGGGCCTACATCCAGTAATAACTTTTACTGCATAAATGAGATGAGGTTCAACCCAGTGACCCAGAATCCTGAAAACTGTACATAAAAGTGCCAGTTGAATGTTGCAGTCATAAATTCTCTGATTTTCTTTAACGTGCTATCAATTTATCTCAAATTATTTATTTTACTGTCAGGTACTAAAAGCACAACTGTTCATAACATTTCATACATGTGGTATGTACGTCATACATATTCATGGCATGTCATACAGTGACATGCTCAGGAGAATAATTTGAACTGTAATTAAGCTAATGATGCACATTTGCCCTTCTGGTTTAGCTTTTTCTTCTTAGTCCCTACAACACAGAAATCCTAAAAGTTGTAACAATCGATCTCAAGTAGTATATTCTGTAGGGTATATATTTATTAATACAAACGTTCTTTAGGTGAAATGTGCCTGGCTGTTGAGAATGGGCTGTGTCTGAAGTGCAGAACTACACAGGAAGTCTTTTCCTTTTGAAAGCTGCGAGCTGAGATGTACGAGCTTCACAATTCAAGGGCAGAAATGGACGAAAACAGGTACTTCATGCTGAAAAATGCGGGTCTACGTCTGTACCAGAATAACAGCTCTGTGAAGGTGCTTGTCATTGACATCCCTCACTGATCTAAAACGTTTGATTTAGCCCAGGACAGTCATGAGTTTTGCCTATTGTCAAACTAAAGAATCCCAATTGTCCTCGGTTGCCTCCGGTTCTGTCTCTCACAGCAGCACCTGAGCACTGGAGCGTGAGGCAGCCCTGCCGCCTGCCTCTCACTCCACACACCAAGAACCACATTGTCCGCGTTCAGCTAATAAACTCTTTCTTTAACCTCATACACGCACTGTTCTCATTAATGTGCCCATTGTTCTCTTATGTCAACCAAGGCCTTCTGTTTGTCCTGCCACTCCCTAGGCCCTGTATACCTCTGCCTTCTTTCCCCTGTTCATTTCCTTCTACAAACTCCTTCCTTTTGTCAGTCTCTTCTGTTATAATCTGAAGCTGCATGGCTGACATGATTGATTTGGCTATTACATATATTCGAAAGCAATCTTTATTACATGTATTAGAAAACTTTTTTTTTTTCAGTATCGCATCTCTATTGTAGTTTCAGTTGGTTTAATTGTGTATTTAAAACAATTAGTACCTCAGTTCATAAATGTGAAATGTAAGCACTGTTGGTCGTTACTCCTTTTGTACCATTACCTCACCGTGGTGTTTTGGGGCAGAGGCTCCACACAGGCACTGTATTGGAAGCAGGCACGTAGAGAGTTCAGGCATTTAGAACTTGGGTAACAGAAGTTACATTTCCACCCGTGTTTTCTCAAGAGGAATTAATTATTCCAGTACTTAATGCGCTTTTCCCCGTGGCGGGCTCACCGCAGGCCTCCCTCCACCTCAGTTCCAGAGCGGGCTGGACCCTTCCCCACACGCAGCGCAGGCACTGAGCCCTCGCCCCGTTGTCACCGCGCTCGGGGCAGCCGCAGGAGCCCGGGCAGCCGCTGCCGCTCACCTGTGGGGGCGGCCCCTCAGCCCGGCCCGGCCCGGCCCTGCCCGAACATGCGCCGAGGCTCGCTGCTGCCGCCGCCGCTGCTCCACACCATGCGAGGTGGCTGCGGCTGCCGCCCGCGCCGGGGAGCAGCAGCACCGCCCGCCCGCTCCGGCCTCCTTCCCTCCCTCCGGCTCCCGGGGACGCCCTTCGCGACGCCTCCATGGACCCCCGCGCGGCCAGCGGAGGCGACGGCCGGTACGGGGCTGCGGCGGGCGGGGGGCAGTTACCTCAGGCCGCGGGGGGCAGTGGGAGCTCTGCCGCCACAGGCAGCGCCTGCAGCGGGGCCGGCTCGGGGGTCCCTGGGGGCTGCGCTGCCTCCCCCCACCCCGGCCTTGCGGAGCGCCGGTCCGGTGCCGGCCGGAACCGGGGGTCCGGTCTCCGGAGACGCCTTTGTGGAGCGGGGGTGAGGGCGGCTCGTCGCACGGGTTAAGCCGCCCGTCTGGGTCTGGAGCCTGTAGATCGAGTTTGGTGCCTGTCTGAAGGACTCCTTCCGGCTGCGGGCAGGCAGTGTCCCCGTAGCTCCAGCCCCGTCTGTGCGGAGGGGCCGGGGACACCCAGGTGCGGCCGGGATCGAGCCGCGCTTGGCCCGGTTCTGCCCGCAGACCGCTCACGGGTGCGGGTGAACGCGGCTGTCCGCCCGCGGACCGAGCGACCTGAGCGCGGCCACTGGAGGGGCACAAACTGCTCTGTGCCCTTTGAGGGCTTTATCTGTCTACTTACTCATTTTCTCTTGGACAAAAGCATTTGCTTAAGCTAATTACATGCCTGTACAGCAGTACTCCACAGAGCTACATCCAAATTAACTTCAGCCCTCTGAAGTCTGTGGAAGAGCACTGAAGACCTTGTCCTTGGGCTGCTGTTAGCGCAGCTTGTAGCACACCTTGGCAGTGGAACCCCGATGGTGGTTGCTCTGTAACTCAACACCTCCTTGCTCACCCTGGCTGTAGGTGGATAGCTTTCCTCTCTCCTTTCCACGTGTGCGCTCCCACAGCCCCTAAAACACACAGACTTCCCTTGCGTGCATGTGAGGGAGCTGTTTGTTCCAGCTGAATCAGTGTGCAAATAGCATGCCACCCTGGTGGTGATGCCGTGTTGCGTTTTAGATGTGGCTGCGTTAAAGGCCTGCTTGTGGGTTTCTTCCCATTTGACATAAGACTTCAAATAATCTGCTTTGTAATCTCTGCGGGGTTAGAAACTTTTGAGAGCATGGTTTGGAAGGTCAGCAAACTGCTTCTGTACTTGGAAGGAGATGGTAAAGATGCTGTTTGTGACTTCACATGAAGCGCTGGGAGAGGTGTTTTGCTCTGTTTTGGCCTGCTTTCCTTATATCTTGAAGTTGAAACCAGCAAACATCAGCCCAAGACTTTTAATTCATCCCCAGACACCATGGTGGAAAAGGTTTCCTGAACAGCTTCAGATTCTAAAAGCTACGCAGTAGAGCTCATTTTTTAGTGGCATATATATTAGCATTAGAGTTATTACAGAGTGGAGGTAGGTGGGCTAGTGGAATTTAAAACAGCAATCCTGTAGGATTTTATACCGAGTGTTAAACCTGCTAATGATCCAGAATGACTTGTGTTAGTATTTGTAATAGTTCTATACAGTTTTGTTGCCATGTTCTGTCTTGATAATCCCTTAAGGGCGAGTAATCCTTATTTTTTAAAGCTTTTCTTCGGTTTTACTCTCCAGGGTGGGAAGGTGGCCCATATGTTTGCAATAATGATTTTAAATCGCAGCATTAAATGACTTCCAGGCCTTGTGTTTGCACTGACAATTGCAGCTGCAGAGGCTGAGAGATCGCGATTGTGTTGTGCTTCACAAGTTCTGAATGTGCAGAAATGTTCAGGAGCAGGAAGAGGCTTGGTGAATTCTCCTGGATTGGACAGGTTGTCCCAGGCTCAGGCTGTGCTGCTGCAGCTGCTGGAGATGCTGTCCCCATCACCTTTCTGCAGCTCCATCTACTGGAACCAGTTTCCAGCTTAACTGCACTGGGATAGGAAGTGCTTCAGATGTTTCAGTTACTGCCCTGCAAAAAATTGAAAACATAAATACCAGGAATTTTGCCTTTTCGCTTTTTGAAAAAGTATTGCTATTTTATTGTCGTTCATATTTTACTTTAAATGCTCTTTTAAAACCCTGATGAAGCTCCTAGACTGTTTTCACAGGCCTGAGTTTGTGGTTTCTTAGGTTTCAGATGTGCTTTGGAAATAGATGGAAATTATTAGTCCATAGCTGGAAGACATGATGGTCTAGTGTATTGGTTGGAATGGGAAACTAAATGCAGATTTTCTGAGTAGGGAGGTGAAAAGTGACCTCCCATTTTGTAGGTTTTCAGCTTTTACCTTCACTTTGACAGTAGAACTTTTGGTCATCTCTTGTGGAAAAAGAGTTGGCAGAAGAGAGCCTGAATGCTCAGGTGGTCATTCAGATGTATTTGCTTTAATGGCTTGAATCTCAAATGCAAATCAAACAGGGCGCAGTACTGAGCTCACAGGTAATTTTATGTTTCTCTTTGGCTCTAACTGAAAGTATCACCCTGAGCTGCTGAAATCTTCACCCTCACCTGTATAAAAGGTTTTAATTTTGACCAGTCCACGTTTCCTGTCAGAAAGGGAAGAAATGCCAGAACGATTTCACTATTCTGATTCTGAGTTCAAAATCAGCCTTGCCTTTTTCCCCTTTTTTTATCTTCATGTAGCTTTCTTAGTTGGGTTTGCACTCTGTAATGGAGAGGATAATAACCGTCTGCTTCCTGAAGCTGTTGTGCCTAAGAATAACTTCAAAATGGCTTTAGAAATACAAAGTGCCAGGAAAAGGACTTTCTTTCTGTTCCCGAGTATTGATTCAGTAGGCAGGTTCAGGAGAGTTCTAAAGGTGTATTGAAGTGCTATGCTTTAATTTTTACTCAACTGCAGAGAAAGTGGTGGTGTTATTGGTCGAGGTACTATGAAATATGCTTTGCAGATGACTGCTGAGATATAAAGTGAGTTTGTTGGAAGCTCTTGAGGAAATGAAATCTGAAATTTCATGTAAAGCAATGATTAAAGGCAAAGCAACAATCCTGTTCAAGTACTTTGTGTCATTCTGATGTATTTTTTATGAGAGCCTCAAGTAGTGTTCACCAATGGAATTGAAACAAAAGCATGAGTTTTTTTTAAGTCACAATAAAAGATATTACAGAGTAATTTATTTTGAAAAGCTTTGCATAGATTTCGTGCAAAAAAGACCCCAAACCAAACAAAACCAAAAACCAAACCAAGAAGCGTGTCAGCTCAGATTAAATACTGCAGGAAGATGCCTTTTAAGTCAGAATGCGTATTTCATTCCTTCCATGTTCATCACCACACTGAAATCTGACAGAAGTGAACTCGGTGTAAGAAAGTACAGACCAGGCTTTCCAAAATGCTGGAGTAAGATCATAGAACCCCAGACTGGTTTGGGTTGGAAGGACCTTAAAGCTCATCCAGTTCCAACCCCTGCCACAGGCAGGGACACCTTCCACTAGAGCAGCTTGCTCCAAGCTCCTGTGTCCAACCTGGCCTCGAACACTGCCAGGGATGGGGCAGCCACAGCTTCTCTGGGCACCCTGTGCCAGCACCTCAGCACCCTTACAGGGAAGAACTTCTGCCTAAAATCTAATCTAAAGCTAGATAACTGTTTTGTTACCTACCAGTCAGTCTTTATTACTGCTAGGTAATGCAGAATCCAGCTGAAAGGGAAAACTGAATAAATACTCCCTAAATCTTCACTGAATCTTATTTCAGAAATAATGCAGACTCTACCCTGGTCTTGCAGTCCTTATACAGCCAAATCTCACAGATTTTGTCTGGCTTTTTACCATGAATGTGGCAGACCTGAGCTTGCCTTATGCTTACTGCTTTGTTTGTTTGTTTCTTGGGTACCTGAATGTGCTCAGCAACATTGCAAGACAGTGGACTAGTGCAGCTCTTGTTATTTCTCATTAGTCTTAATAGAGCAAGTGGGTATTGTAAGTGGGTCTAAAGATCTTGAGATGCTTAAAAAACCTAAAAGGGTGTGATAAGAATCACATCTATCTTCCAAAGTGGTAAAGATTGTAATGTATTTGAATTGAAAAAGAAGAGCTCACCAAACTTGCTTTTATGATTTATGATGAAAATTTACTCTCAGTTGCAACAATCTTGTAATTCTGACCCTGTGTGAGCTAATTTTCTTTGTACATTCCAGTTTGATAATACAGTTCCAGGATGCTTGGGTTGGTAATTTGTAGTTTGCTGGGCTATATTGTGTGTCCGTGTGTATATATATATATATATATATAGTGTGATGCAGGCAGTTCTAACTGGGAATAGTCACCCACAGTGGTGTATTTAGCCCTCTGTGAGCAGCTGGAGCAGTACAACACGGAAAGGGAACTGCAAAAATGACACCAATGCTTTTTATTTATCTGAACAAACCTATCTTAATGAATTTATTGTGTTGTTTGCCTATTCAAATACAGGATGAGGACAGTGAATGTAATGCAGCCCACATCCTGCTTGCTGCAATTTAAACAGCAGTGGGGCCAAGGGCAGAACACCACTGATTACCTGGTCTTTGTTCTGCTGGCTCACTGCTTTGCCATATCCTTTTGTTCTGTGAGCCTTCACTGGAACAGGAGTGCTGAAAGCTTGAGTATCTTTTTAACAAAAGACCTTTGACATGAAGTTCTTTACTGTGAGGGTGATGAGACACTGGAATGGGTTGCCCAAGGAGGCTGCGAATGCTCCATCCCTGGCCGTGTTCAAGCCCAGGTTGGACAGAGCCTTGGGTGAGATGGTTTAGTGTGAGGTGTCCCTGCCCATGGCAGGGGGGTTGGAACTGGATGATCTTGAGGTCCTTTCCAACCCAAACTATTCTATGATTCTGTGACATTGCTGAAGCCTCAGCAACTTGGTGATTTGAGAGCTGTGTTAACCTCAAAAATTAACTGTGTCATACTCCACGTGCAACTTGAAATAGCAAGGTATCCTGAATTCTAGATTTGCATCACTGTTGTGTCTCTTTATGCAGGATATTTGGAGAATATTGAATCCTTTCCAACTGCTTTGTTGTTAGAAGTAATGGAATTTCTGCAACACCAAGGAGTCTTAGTCACTGGTCAGAAACATGTTTAAGAACACCGAAAGATAAATGCTGAGGTATTACTAGCTTGGCACATAGAACAGGAAGGGATATGGTAGAACTAATTCTCTTGCATTAACTTATTTGCTTTTGAATTATGAAGAAATTTCTGCATTGTCTGAAAACTGAATAGTAACAAATTATTGTGAGAAGGGCTTACTGTGATTCTCCTTTTCATGGTAATGAGAGAGAGCTGCTCATCCAAGATTATTTCTGATCTCTTGTGGTTTTTGGAAATGTTTGCAAAAGAAAAGAATTCCTCCCAAGTGATGTGCTTTTTGTTTGCCTTGATTATAAAGATTTCTTCAGGCTCAGAACATTGTAACGTGGTGTTGCTCAAAGCAGTCATCTATTTACAAAAGTAGTAGCCATGGATTTAGGGTGATAAACTTGAAAAGGCTAATGAAATTAACTCCAGGCATATCCTGATATCTCCTAATGTCCACGTGGTTATCCAGCATGATGAGAACAGAAAGCGGTGCCATGGCAAGAATTTCTGTGTTCAGTGGTGATATTTTTGGGAACATGCACCAGGACACCCTGGTGTCTGTTGAAGGTACTTGACCACACATGGTGAGCTGTGTATCAGCAAGCCGAGTCATGTTCATGTGTTGGAAGTGCCTTTAGGTGTTTTTTGTGTTAAGAACTAAAATTCAGACCTTTGAAATGTGCTTTGGGATGCTCCTCACATGTGTAAATGGTTGAAGTGTTAGCACTGGTGAAGCTTTGGTAGCCTGAGTGGCACAGTGTTTGTAGGGGCAATACTCCTTCCTCTTTGGGGAAAAATGAAGCCATTTTGGGCATTTGAGACTAATCTCTTCAGTTCCATTTCATACTCTGTGAAGACGTTTTTTAAGTATTTATTACTTTGTCTCTGACTGTGGCTAGACGCAACACTTTAAATGTCTTTGTAAAGACAGACTGTAGTGCTAGTTGTTTCTCTACTAAGCTCTCCACCATCATAGTACTGAGGTGTGCTGCCTTAGTATATTCACTATTGATGCAGGTAGTTTAAGAGGCCTGTGTTGTCTATGCGTCTTAGTCCTTTCTTACCAGTCTTAAGAGTGTTTGTGATGTTTTTTTAATAGCATAAGATTAACATTATCATGCAAAAATTGAAACTGTATGTTACAGAGCCCTTGATATAATGAGAGTAAAGGAGGTCAAAACACAGTATTGTCCAGATTGTTAAATATAAAATGAAATCAAGAGCAAATACTCCAGAGTCACTTAACAGGAAACTTTAGAGCTGAAACGGTAACCCTTCAGATAAAGAGTTGTGTTCTCCTTGCCTTCCATGTGGCAGGGCTGAATGGTTCGGTTGTGTTGCAGGAGCAGAAGACAGCTGAGCAGTACAGGTAGAGCTGTTGCAGAAATCAACCCAGAGCCTGGGTTGGTATTCACTACAGTAGCTTTGTTGATGGTTTTGAATAAGATGAAAGCAGCATCAGTCATTACTGAGCCCAATTGTGCTGATGTTGTTCAAGACCCTGAAAGAGGTCTCTAGAGAGAGATCTCATAGAGATAATCCCATAGAGATTTTGCTGTGAATCATAGCATCAACTAGGTTGGAAAAGACCTTGAAGATCACCAAGTCCATCTTGGGTGGGAATATATTATTTCCATTAGATGTTTTTTTCTGATCTTGCATCTCACTTGCTTTTGCATGTTTGGAGCTAGCCTGTATTTGGGAAAACAGGGTGTACTTCCACTGCTCCCCACTACAACGGTCTTCTGATAATGGAGAGCAGGGGGTCGACTACTGAGTCACCAGCACTTGGTCTTCTCTGTCATAGGTTCTCATCAAGCACTGGGTTAGCTCAATTGTGCTTGGCTCTTTGTATTTTATTCTTTTCCTCCCAGTGAAGTTAACCCATGTACACTACCTCAGCTGACTTAGGCACATAACATAGATTTGGCAGAGAAGTGCATATATATTTTAGGATGTGACCAATTTAACTTGCTTTCACTGTTTCACAATAGTGAAAGAGCTCTTGAATTGCTATTAAAAGCTTTACTATAAAGGCACAAACTTCAGACTTACCTTTCTTTGCAAAGTTCTGATGATTACTGGGGTCAAAGGAGTCAGTAATTTAGCACTTTTCAGGATACACGGTTCAAGATCCTTTTTATTGAAGAAATCCATAAAATTAAATGGCAAATCGTAAAGCATATGTGCTGCAAACTTATAGTAAGAAGCCAGGCATCATCATGCATGCAGTGAAATACAGTTATGCAGAAAGATGGTCACTCCCACGCTCAAAAAAGCCTTCCCTCCCCTTCACTTTGACCATGGAAAACATCATGATTCCTTCCATGTGAAAATGCTTTACTTTTCCTTAATATTCAGAAACTTAATTTTGCTTATCTCTGCTTATTCATTTTGTTTGATATTGCTGTTGGCATAAAAAGGATGTGATGTTTAAGGGAAAAAGGCATTGCCTAGGATGTCCTGAGTAATTGTGCTTCTAATTAGAGACAATGGGGATGCAGTGGACTAGGATCAGGTCGTATCATAAGACACAGGGTAGACTGTAATTATGATTTGTAAAGCACCCCCAGTTGTGGTCCCTGGGGCAGAGAATGATGATTTTATAAATAATAAAACCACAATGAGAACCATATGACTGTCCTTGCAAGACCTGCTGGCAGAATGCAAGAACATGGAAAGAAGCTTCTAAAACAAAGGGGGGAATGGCCTAAATTTGGAAATATTGCAGATCTTTTTAGATTTGTTCTCTTCTGGATACACGTGGGGAAAGAGAGGTTGCATACTGAAGGTTGTCTGAGCATGTTAGAGTTTCCAGAGAAGTGGTACTCAAATGAAAACCTGCCAATTCAAGTCCTGAAGAACTTAGTGGAACAGCCAGAGCCTTCACTGTATAGAGTTTTAATGACCATTTAGAGCAATATGGTATCAGTTAGAAACTGTATAAATAGCTGGTGAAAATCAAGAATAATCTTTCTGGAGGAGCTCATGATCCTGCTTTGGAAGCACCCTGGTTGATTTTAAGTTATAACCAGTAGTTATTCCCGACTGGGGGAAAAGGAAAATGGTAATATCTTCTATCTGCTGCTGTGGCCCAGTTACCTACTGCTGTTATAGACATGTAATGGAGTCATTAATGGGGCAGCCTGTGGATCAATTACAATAATTTATATACCAAATGCAGCACAGGTTTTTCCTGTACAGGATGTCATAAAACTAGCATTTAAGAGATGTAATCAGATATGCTAATGTCTTCAGAGCATCTTCCTGAAATTATCCTTCGCTTTTTTATCATTTTGGGGCCTTCCTTCTGCAGTCAATGTCTTCATTATTGGCACTGCTTTCTGTAGTCTAACAAATAAGTCCATGTGTGAGAGAAAGGACATGTATAATTTTTAACATTAGATAGTCTTCAAGAAATGAACTTAGATAAGTGTGACATAGCTGATCAGCTTCTACAGTCCAGGTGTTGTAATGAGGGAGATTAGTAGTATAGTACAAACTACTACTTAGTAGTAATAGAGTTCAAGCTTTAGCTGCTTGTAGCTGAACTTCTTACGTACAGGACCAGTACTGGTGATGTGCCAACAAAGCAGCTTGGGAACATACACTTACTTTATTTTGGGCCAAATCAACCAAATGAGCTTACTCCACTAATTGAATTATTTATGCCAAGTCGCCTCAATTTGCATGGCACTAAAGAGAGACTTTTACAAAGAACATGTGAAGTCTCACTACCTCCCAGACTTATAGGAGGCAGCAAAAAGCGACAGTTTGGGTGGTGGAATGAAGCCTGTTCTGCAGAGAATCAGTGCTGGGAAGGAAGTACTCTCTCTCCTCTCTGGCCTCCCTATTCCTCACATTTGCAGCAATTAATGCCTCAATTCTCTTGCAGGTCAGCTGGCCTCATTTGACTTTGTTCTGGTTCATAGGTTTCTGATGTGGCCTGTTGCTACATGCAGTAATTTTTATTGTTTCAGATCTGTTATTACAGGGATACCTGACTTCTGCCCAGTTTGTACTGAATGAAAGGTAGCTGATGCTGCCACTAATTTCAGACAGGTCTGCAGATCAAAGATGTACCAGCACCTTTTCCATTAGTAGCATCCAGTGATAGATGAACTTCATGTGTCATTGACTGGCTTCCAAATCACTCATTTGTAGTATCTTATAAGTGAAGTAATGATGCTCATAACTCTTCTCGTATTATCCCTAATGGCCAATCAGAGTACAGTGTGGCAGGCAGTGGGCACTGCCCTACCCTCTGCTCACACCGTGACTGTCACTCAGAGCTGGGTAAGTAGCACCGAGTGCTGCTGCTGCCACTCGATGCTCCTGCCTGGCTGCTGAGTGAGCATCATACAAATCGTACAGCATCATACAAATGACTATGTCAGAAAACACGAGACATTTAGCAAAAAGGTAAGTAGCAGTGCACAGCATTTTCCATTTGGCTTAGAGGCAGTTCTGATCTTGCTGTTGAAAGCAGGAGAGAATCTGCAGCCCTCTGAAGCATGACTAATCAGTTTGCTGAAATGGTTAGCACTCTTTAGCTTAAAGTATTTCTTCCCTGTTGTTAACAGCAACAAATGATGATTTGTAGCATTTATGTAAGTAAGGTGTGTGTTCTGGTCTTAAACTCTTTGCTTGGGAGCTACATCAAATGTCAGGATTCCATGGAGCAGGATGGAAGGGTGCTGCTGGGGGTGGCACTGTGTTAACTTTTATTCCAGAAAAGATGCCAAGTAATTAATACATCTTATTTGTGCTTTGAGAATCATAACAAAGATGTTTTTCTTTGTCATCTTTCTATTTCAAAGGGATATTTTGGAAAGGTTTATTTGTCTTAAATGGGGTAATTCTCCTGCGTTGACAAGAAACAAACAGAAAAAATAGGTAAAATGTTACTAGTCTAAATATATTAAACCAGACAAGACTATATTTTATATAGTCTTAAATATGCTGATTGCTTCAGGGGCACAGGTTTTAAAAAGGGCAGATCAGAATCGTAATTCATATTGGCAGAGTTTTAGTTATTATAGTAAGTAAGGCTCAGAATAGTTACGGGGACACTATATTGCATGTTGTATGAGATGAATGCCAAGACTTGGTTAATCAATGTTTGCAAAACACTTGGTGGAAGTATTGGGCACAGAAGGATTCACAGTGTATGTGAAGCGTGATGACAACAGCCACTGTGAACAATGTCATATAATGTTTCCCTTGAATTTGTAATCCTGTTTTTCATATCTATAATTATGCTCTCTTTTTCTTTGCAGTCATTATTAAAAACAAACCCAAGCTGCTGCTGCAGTCAGTGGTTATTGCTGATGCTATCTGTCTGTTCTGTGCACCTCTGTCTTTTCCGTAAGATGATACCAGGACTTTGCTTTCTGTTTTTCCTTTCAGCAGGCAGTGTGCTGTGCCATTTTTAAAGGAACTAGCACAGTTTCTAAGTCACAAGACAGGTCACATTAGTTATTGCTGTTTGGAGTCAGGAACATGGTGAGGATTTGTTTTATGTTGGGGGAGTTTTCTTTGTACAGACTTGTATACAGCATGTTAGTGGAGTATAGTTCTTTGATCATTAGATGCAGATGCAGTGTCCTAACATTGGCCAGGTGACCTTAACTTTTTTAGTGCAAGGCCTTATTGTTTCATCTGTGAATTTTTTTGTCCAGCAGTTCTGACGGTGATGAACTTGGGCCAAAATTATTCAGCTGGTCTGTATTATCTTGCTGCCAGTAACCCAAAGACCAGCTGAGAACCCTTGTGATGGGTCAGGCTGACATCTGAATGTTGTAAGGGAGAAAAGTACAGCCAGAGTAAGCTGCTGAGAATCTTCTGACTTTGAGATGCAGCAGCAGCGGGGGGGGTTGTGAGTGCAGTAGCATTTCATACAGATGATGTTCCCAGGAGCAGGCACAATGTGGATTTCAACCCACCTGCATGTGTTCAGTTGTCTACTGGTCAGGAACCACGCTGAACATGAGCTGAACTAAAGCAGGTGTTCCAGCAGCAGTCAATAGAATAATTTGGTGCAGTTTGGCAATGTCTCATCCTTAAAGTGACAGCATGATCATAATGTCACTAAGCCTGTAGTCTCTTGTCAGCTCTACATACGCTCAGATGTGCGTTGTCACGCGGTGCTTCTGTGTTCCTGATACCTGAGCTCATCAGATTGCCATGATCCCACATAGTAACTTCTGCATGTCCAGGTTGTTATTTACCTTACATGCAGTTTATTTTGTTTTCAGGAAACACAGAACTTGAAGAGCCTTCCACATGTCACAGGGTAAGAGCATAGTTAAAGAAAATCACCTACCAACATAATGGAAGTCACTTTCATCTTTTGCAATTATTGGAAATGGAATAGCAGGTTATACATGACAATAAGGCTAGAACTGCAGAAAGGGGGTTCAAATGTAGCAGCAATGCACCAGTAGATGTGCTGAGTTTATTCTGTTTTCTTCTGGCAGGTCATCCACATCAGACCTCAATGTGGCATTGCGTGAGTGTATGGCAGCTCTGGATTTGTTTCTTAACAACAAGTTCTCGGATGCTTTGGCTTCTTTACAAGCAAAGTAAGTTGATTACTTTTATTAGTTTTCCTCCATTCAGTTTTATTTGCTTCACCGTCTCTGAGGAGAACTGCCTAGACAGCTAGTTCTGTGTTAATAGTTGATAAGACTGCATGGTTTTGTTCTAGAAGCAAGTTAATATGTTAAGTTTTGGGGAAGACGGAAGTGCTTTACACTTGGGTAAGTAAAGAGATTGATCAAAGGTAACTACAGAAAGCACAGAATTGATGTCCAGAGAAGTAGCTCCTCAGCTGTAGCACAGTATGTGGGGTTCTTGCTCCTGGAAGAATAAAAACCATGGTTTAACACTTTATTTTTGTTTCCCTCCTCTTTTACCCATATTTTTCTGCATGCTGTGAAAAATTTGAGAACCTACAGTCTAAATGAGCAATTGTCCAGGAATTGCCAGGTTTCAGACACATTACTTTAGGTATGAATTCTTGGTTTATTGTCTTTTTAATAACCACTTGCAGAAACTTTCTCACAGCTTATTTGCAATTCAGTATTGTGGCCATGCACTGTCTCCTAATTACATTGCAGCCCAACATGTAATGAGTGGCCCAGCTGCAAGCAGTGAGCGAGGTAATAAAATAGCTTCTAAAAAGTTGTTGCATCTTTACAATGTCTGTGAATTTTCCTACCCTGTCCTGAAGTTACCTGTGCTCTTGGCTTGGTGAAGTCTGTGGTTAAATCACATTCTTTCCCCTCAATTTGCTCCATTTAGTTTTGAGCCATCAGCAGATTTACATCAGGCCTTTTTTCAGGCCACTGGAATGTGAAATAAGTAAAATTCGTAGGTAACGCAGTAGTGTGTGTTTGATATGCATCTGCAGTAACGATAGTAAATACTACATACCTGCTTTGTTGCGGTATCAGCCTCAGTCTTTGATGCCAGAATCTGTAGCTTAACCATGAAAGTACACTCTGTGAAAGACATTCATGACAAATTGTAGGCTCAGATGTATGGTTTTATTCACAGCAGTGTTGTTTTGTGTTTATATATCATCAGAAGTTATAATAAAAATGGTAAGAAGAATAACTGTGTGTTCATTAAATTCTGACAGTAAGGCCCCTGTGCCCATCTGGAAATGCTTACTCAGTGCTTAGCATAAAATAGGGAGATATTTTATTGAAGGGGGTTTTCAAAACACTGCAAAAGCTAGCAAGGCTGTAGGGTTCTTTTTCTGTAAATCCATTTCTCTTCTGTTGCATATGGGTTTTATTCAGCTTTTGTTGGGCTCTGCGGAACATATTTCATGAGCTGATCCTCTGGTTTTGTACCTGATCGTATTCCACAGTGCAAAACCATTTTGAAACTGATTTTTCATGTTATTCCTGTTGCCTTTGGCAGTGAAGAAAATAGACTTGCAATCTTTGCAAGTGTAATGCAGGAACAGGATGCTAAATTTCCCCACAGATGATATCCATTATGGTCATACTCCATCTCATTAGGGAATGACAAGAGCTGTAGAGTGGGCACATGTGGTAATACTGAGGATTTTCTTTAGGAGTCATCAGTTCCTCACTGTTGCCTTTTAGCATGCTGAGATTTGAAATTGGTTTTCACAGTCCATAAACATACTATCTTTGTTTAAAGAAATACTTTTCAGTTTTTACATGCTTGTAAAGGATCTCGTATCACAGCTTTTGCAGCTTTGCCACTTACGTTGTAGGACATACTCTGCTCTGTATTACATTATTGCAGATTCGCTAAATTACTCACATTTGGCTTCCACAATAAGTGTATTTGCAACTGATTTGTACCATGTGTAACTGAGAGCAGATTTGGCAATGTTTGAGAATTAAAATTGGAAGATCTTTCCTAGCAGCTTAGAAATAAATATCTGAGGATGATGTCTAGACTAGTGTTGAGGTAAAGCTCTTTTTTTCCTGTTAGAAAAGCAAATCCGTCATAAAGAAGAGATCTAATTTCATAAAGAATTCATGTGGTCTTTTTGCTTCATGTTGCATAACTTTTCTTGTTTCCTCTTCTACCTTTCAGCTTTCAGAGTCAGGTTTCTTTGTAATCATTAACAATCATTGTAAAATATGATTAAATTATCTTGTGGTTTCTGCAGCAAGTTTAATTAAATTCACCTTTCATATAGAGTAGTCATACTAAGTTGAAGAACTGTTAAGAGTTAAATTCAGTCACCAAACGCAGCGGTGATTTTCAATATGTAACCTGTTAACTGTGACAATGAGTAGCACTGAAACTGTCTAGTCACTGGAGTGGGGAAAAAATATCATCTTCCTTCTCAACGCTGAGATACAGTAAATCAATTAAAAGCTGACTAGGTTTTAGCCCTCATGTAATTGCAAACAGATAATCATAAATCAAAGAGTTGGTCCTGGTGAGATGTCCCTTTCACTTCCCCAAAATAAATGTTTAATATTTTAATATTTATCCTGAAGGCAAGCATGACATAATCACCTGATTTTGTCATGCTTTGACATGCCAAGTGGTTTGACATCAGCATCATAGTTCGCTGATGTCAGTTCACTTGGGAGAATGGTATATAGTAAAGATAAATTCATTACACAGAGTGATCATTGAGGGAGCTGTGACACATCTGTATTGCTGCTTGCAATACTGTAAGAACAGTTTGAGAACAATTCATTCCAGGCAGTTGACTTTATTCTGAAAATAGTCTTCAAAAAGCTTTTAGTGTTGTCTGGTGGTATGTTAGTTCTAAAATGACTGTGTTTGAAAGGTAAATTCAGTGCTTTGATGTGGGAGTATCTTGGGTGGATCTGCTAGTTACTTGTGAAACCCTTACTGGAGTAGTGTAGTTCTGTGGTACCTATTTACTATCACTGGAATTTTTAATATAAGCCAGATTTACAATATTAAATGTTATCTTGTATATTCTGATCTGTAAAAAGTTTAAAGAGGTTACTAAGGAATGGGAGCCTTTTGTAATGACTGTTTCCATGGTGTGGTGAAATGTTTTTGCCCTTGTAGAACAAAAGCAAGCATGAGGGTGGAGGAGCTTTCTCTGAGAACTGATCTGGCAAAGATATTGTGTGACTGTCAAACTAAGAGTAGTGAAAGAGCAAGAGGAATTACACGGAGGCAGAGTGAGGCTCTAGACAGTGTTTGGATAAAGGTGGTGCACAGCTCTGCAGAAAGGTTGAGTTAGCTATTGTAAAGAATGTCAAGAACATGAAGAAGGACATTATTTCTAGGGCTTTTTTTCCTCTTTTTATGCCTGGAGTCTACAAGAAGACAACTTTTATAGCCACTGTAAAGAAATACATTACTGCCAATACCTGACCTTGTTGGTTTCACCTCCTAGATCATAGAATCATAGAATAGTTTTAGTTGGAAAGCACCTTAAGACCATCCAGTTCCAACCCCCCTGCCATGTGAGGGACACCTCACACTAAACCATCTCACCCAAGGCTTCGTCCAACCTGGCTTTGAGCACCGCCAAGGATGGACCATTCACAACCTCCCTGGGCAACCCATTCCAGTGCCTCACCACCCTCACAGTAAAGAATTTCTTCCTTATATGCAATCTAAACTTCCCCTGTTTAAGTTTTAACCCATTACCCCATGTCCTATCACTACAGTCCCTAATGAAGAGTCCCTCCCCAGCATCCCTATAGGCCGCCTTCAGATACTGGAAGGCTGCTATGAGGTCTCCATGCAGCCTTCTCTTCTCCAGGCTGAACAGCCCCAACTTTCTCAGCCTAATGGAAGAACTTAGATTCCAAATCTTGGAGAATGGCTTAGATCACAAAGGCTCAGGGGTTCTCTTGTTTTTCTTTCTGTGGAAGCCCATGCGGTCGGTCTAGCATGTTGTTTGGGCGTTGGGTGGACCTTCTGATCAAAGATGAGGAAAGCCTTCAGGCCTTCTGTGATCACATTCTCTTGGTGCAGTTTCAGTTTAGGTCTCGGTTTCTTACTCATGGATACACTGAACAGACTTGGCTGATCTGTAGAGGGCCTTTCTCACACTGTGCTGTTGGATTTGTTTTACTTGTTTGAGGCATCTTGATGCTAAATCAGGGCATGGATTTGAACGTGGGGTTTCCATAACCTTTCCTGCCTGCTGGATTCCTGTGAAAGCATCCACAAAAAGGTTTTGGGCACCGTGTTTTCACAAAAAATACCAGCCCCTGAGTTAATGACCAGAGGTCAACCCAACCCAAGCCAAGCTTTTTGGTTTCCGTACTTCAGCCGGAGGGGACTGCTGTCACTGTCCTCACTTAGGTCCTTGTTTTCAAGCAGGAATAGAAGTGTTATCCAGCAGCTCTCAAGAAGGGATAGTACTACAAGATCATGATTGCACATAGTTGGAGAACAGGCATGTGGCATAACTCCCTAAGTGCCTAAAGATATTAGTTATAATCCTCTTACTCAGCCATGTGATACCAACTACTGGGGTAAGTCATTAATCACAATATTAGTTTTATTTATGTCATAAAGACTTGTTAACTCCAGTAATGTCCTGGGAAAAGGGCTGCTGAGGAATCAAAGAAGAAATAAAAATGCTATCAAGTTTCATTCTGTATCCATCTGTATAAAATGCAGGCCTTAAAACTCAGGGCAGTATGCCAGGATGGAATTGGCAATTTTAATTGTATAGTTAGTATAAATAGCATAGATAACTCTTTTATATTTGGTTGTATTACTACTTGCATCCCAGCCCCTGAAAAAAATAAATAGTACATTTGAGTGTTTATAAATACCAGTTGACTAATGATAAACATTATTATTATATCCTGTAAATACTAGAGGCAAAATAGATGAAACCATCGATTAGAGCAGGGGTGATTTGGTATCAAAAGCAAAGTACTGGGGAGGGAAATCCTTCCTCTCCCTGTGTATGTGAAAAGCACCAATTTTCCTTTTAGTGCAGTGAATTTAATATTTATCTGCTTTGATTTTGAAAGCAAATTTCTACCATTTTGAAAGAGAACTATTTTAGTGCCTTCCCTGTGCTTTGAATTTGAACCTTGGGAAGGGTTTTATTTTAATAAGTATGAGATGAAGTGTGTTTCTCTGCACCTTCTGAGGGTGATGAGTAATCAAATGAATAGGAGCACTTCATCAGGCTGGCATTTTATAGTATGTTCGTTTTTTTTTGTCTGCTTTACATTATCATTCTGCTGAAAGAATCATGGTCTAGAAGGCCAGGACAGAGCTGTTCTGACTCCACTGGATTTTTCTTCTTGAAAGAAAAAGGTAATGAAGTGTCTCGGTACTAGAAACAAACACCAGAAGTATACCTATTGAGAATAGGTGTGCTGAGGGGCGAGATGCTGTTGAAAGGATATCCTTGTGTGACTGCAAGTATTTTTGAATGTTTCCTGCTATATAAATGGGGATCTAGCTGGTCCATTCTAAAATGATTGAAATGGCAATTGTTGCTCTTCAGCAGTATTTGTCTAAGTCGTGCTATTTGTCAGGGGTGGATTAGCAAGGTCTACAGAGAGTTTCTGAGGCAGGAATTCATCTGAACTTGCCCTTCAACATATTTCCCAAGTTGTCTTTATTGGACCTCTTCACCTGAAGGTATTTTGATTCATTGGCAGAGGATTATACTAAACGTAGGTACTGTCTGAATGCTGTAAATGTGTGCAATATATAAATGCTTCTTCCTGCCAGAGGAAGGAAGACGGCATCTTCCTGCCTGTAGGAGTTAATTGTTTTTCTTGCACTAATGCCAGAGTTTTTGGCTTTCTGCAGAAGAGGCACCGTCTGAAATCCCACAGGATAATAGTTGAATGGATTGGGGTGGAAGGTTGGCGGAAGGGGAGCAGAGAAAAAAGCTATAACGTCTGACGTGGATTGGAATGCTTCTGGTGGGAAGAGCTGTTTGAAGATTCTATTATGGCTGTGGTTATAGTATTGTGTTACTTATCTCCTTTAGTCTGTCCTGGGTAAACACCCCAAATTAGAAGAAGAATATCTGAATTTCTGCCACATGTTCTCATATTGATTAGATACTCCATTAAAAAACCAAACCCCACATAATTCTGTCGTCCCTGAATGGCTCAGCCATGTGGTTAATTCCTATGCTTTTGTATATTAAATACCTATCCTCTGCTCAGAACTGGAACATTTTAGCACAGTTACTGAAACAGGAGCTGTAGGCATGGTTTCCTGGACAAATCTCGATCTCCTTGATTATTTTGCTTGTCCTTTGTATTTGATTCCTAGTTTATTTAAACCTTGTTCCCATGAGGCTGATACATTTCTGGTATTGGATTTATATTTCTTTTTTAAAAGTAATAATGTCATCAAATCAGCTATGACTTGCATCTTGTGTTTTCTTTCAGAACTAAAGAGAGTATGTATCATGCACTGACTTACGCCACCATACTGGAAATGCAAGCAATGATGACATTTGATCCTCAGGACATACTGAATGCAGGAAACACAATGAAGGAAGCTCAGGCTACTTGCCAAAAGTAAGCATGGAGCAATTCAGTCAATAAATGTGCCCTTCATGGGAAAGTTTTGAAAGAGATACAGGTTAAAAAAGGACACGTTCTATAGAAATCGTGGAAAACTGAAGTTGGAAGGGACATCAGGAGTACCTCTAGTCCAGCTGCCTGTTCAAAGGAGGGTCAGTTATGAGGTCACACCACATAACTTTGGCTTTTCAGCAGTCTGGTCTTGAAAACTTCAGTTTACTGCAATATTTCTTGTCAGTTAGGTTTTTGTTCTATCAGGAGCCCTGATTCTCCAGTGTCTGGAGGTTATTTACCGTTTACAGACACTGCAAAGTCTTCCCATTTGGTGATAGTAGTACTGTAGGTAGCTGTGTGTGAGTGAGCTGTGCTTCCACTTCTGTACACACATGAGCACATATAAAAGAAATCCAAAAGCCCCCTTGTCCCCTTTCTTCATCAAGACAGATTTCCACACATGAAGGGTGAAAGACAGATCCTGGGACCATGTTGGCTGTGCTCTGTAGGGAATGTGATGAAGTTTGTGCATATGGTAAGATGGCAGAGGGTTGAGCACTGGAGGTGTGTTAGTGACTCTCTGGGTGGCCAGCTGAAAGATATTGTACTCTGTTGTTGATGCTTTGTGTTCTTCACAATGACCAAATTGCCTTTTCTGCAGATTTAGGAAGAAATCTACAGTAGCTGATTCTATCAACAACCTTGTGCATAGACAAAGCCTTGAACACTTCACTGAAGGTAACATTGTCTCTAACGTGTTACTCCGTTACTCCTTTTACTTTTTACTCCTTCCCCCCCCTTTTTCTCTTTTCTTTCTTTAATTTGAATTGTGTAGTATTGTTCACCCAAATGGCTGATTTGGCAGTTGCTGTGTTGCCATATCCAAAATCACTAACTGATTTTGTTGATTGCTGCCTTGGCATTTCCAAAAATGAGGAACCTAGAAAGAACTAATGAAATGCCTACAAAGGTTCTAGATCCAGGAATTCCTGGAAAACACCAGAGGAATTCCTGCAAAGGTTCTGTAACTGTGTGTTGTTTCTGCTTGGAAACTACTGTTCCAGTAATCTAGGACTGAAAAACACTGCAGCAAATTTGGAAAGGTTTTTGCTCAGTTTGAGCTTTGTGATGTTCTTCCTGTATTAATGGGCTAAGTGGTTTTTCATGACTTTTTATGGGATTGATTTCTTTTCTTTCCCCCTCTGTGTTACACTAGAGGAAATCCATGCAGAAATTTGCTATGCTGAATGTTTACTTCAGAGAGCAGCACTCACATTCCTCCAGGTATGGATTCCTGCATGGCTCTTTGGGGGGGAAAAACACCATACACGTTTCTTAAAATGAAGGACATGGTAGAAGACCATAATTTGACCTAATGGTGTAAGACTCTTTTAACAGGATTAAATCTTGTGATGAGATAGTAGAATGCTTTTGTTAAACAGTGCTGCCTGTCTTTGAGAGAAGGGGAGCTCTACCTCTTCTTTGAATTTTATCTATCTAAACAAATGAAGCTTGATTTGTTTGCTGGTTCAACATTAGCAGTACTTACTTGGGCTCAGGTTTGCAACTGAAACTGTTAATCATAGTTGAAGTAACTGATTTTTCTTCTTGATGTGACTGTACTTGCTATATGACAGTGGGATCTCTTCATCTGTGCAAAAGGGACAATAAAAGTCACATTCACAAAGGGCTTCTGCTACTTGGCTCGAAGATGCTGATAGAGAATGAAATCCAGGTGGTGATTTTATAGTGTTTGGGAACTGCCAGATGGGCTCTGACTGAGGTCACATAAACCATGTAACCTTTTTCAGTGACCTGTCATGCCCCTCCTCTAGAAACTATTGCTTCATAGCAAAACCAGTAATCAGAGTAGCTTCTCCTGAAGACTTTTAGGGTGCTGATGATGGTGACTTCACGGTAAGATGCAGGACTTTGAAATGGCCACGGTGTAGCTCTCTATTTCCATATTCCTTTGGTTTGAGTAGCCTTTAGCACTGGGGACAGTTTGCGACAGCTGTGGAAGCAAGGTTTTTCAGAACTCGTTGTGTCTGTAAGAAAGGAGTGTTTTAATTCAGTGTCTCTTGGTTTTAAGCACTGTTTTAGCAGATATCTGCTTTTAAAAGTGTTCATAGATACATGAGAGATTTGAGAGTAAGAAAATGATTTCTTGTCCTCTTCTGCGCAAAGAATGTCTGTTCGCTTCCTCTTCTGTGTTTAATGTTTCATGAACAGGTTTTAAGAATTAAACAGAGGCACTTGGTTCCAACAGCTGTTGCAGTGGGTTAGGCGTGATGCTTAACAAAAATGACCAAATCCAGTTGAAAACACAGAAAAATTAGTCTCAGGATTTTTCAAGGGCTGGACTATTCTCATGTCAGTTATCTCTGTTGTTGGTATAATGAGTATTCTGAATTTAAGCATTTGAGAGCCATCTTGTTTCCTCTTTCAATTTGCCATTCAAAGGAAAATATAACTGAATCTTTAATTATGGTTAGGTATGCAGTACAGCCCCCCTCCCCCCCCCAGTTGCTAATTAAAAACTGATTTTTACTTGTGATTGGGATTCACATGTGTGGGGATGTATCCTCAGGAATTATATGTTCATTTATGGTGCATAGTTTCTGTCCTCAGCAATCATAATAACATTGCTTAAGAATGACTTTAAAGGACACAGGTCTTGTTGCAAGCTGCAGGAGTAGTAAGCCCCTGCCCTTCAGTTCCAGCCATCAGGCTTCCTATGGTAGGTCATAAAAAGCAAAGTCTGGAAGAAGTTGAGCTGTGATGGTTGGATCAAGTTATTTTCCTTACAGCAGATGGAAAGCACTTTGAGGCAGGTTCTGTCTCTTTGTTTACATGTCAGTGAGCACAGTTGGGCCCTGTTTCTTTAACAATAACAGCAAAACTACCAGATGTTCATCTAATCTATGGTATATTCCCCACAATGCTTCATACAGCCTCTTAAAATACCATCACAAAACCCGTCTGCTAAAACACATGTATTCTTCCAGTCTCAAACTAATAGCAGGTATCAAAACAAACCAGAATGACAGGTTATATTTGATGAGTGAGGCAAGAAACTGCCACCAAAAGTTACAAGGCTAAAGAGTTCTCTCTTTGGAGTATAGCTGTAAACTAATGGTCCCCCAGACACGCTTTGCTGCAAGTTCTCAGTTTGTTACAGTTTGTAATGTAACATATTACTATGCTAGTATGGATCTCATAGATACCTGAGTATTCAGACCAGAGAGAGCATATCCAGCATAACTCTACTTACCCTGCTTCCTTTTCAGGATGTAAAACCATATTCTTTAGACTCTGTAGGACAGGCTGTTATTTGTATCTGATGTTGAGCCAGGAAATGTTCACATCTCAACTGTGCTGAAGGACAAATGAGAGACAGCTATTTTTTGAAAGCCACAAATTCTTACTACCTTAGGTACCATTCATTAGCTTAGTAACTGTGTCCATTAATCCAAACTCAGATGTTCCAAAGGTTACAGGGGGCTAAACTAATCACAGAAGGCATCAAAATGAATTGCATATGTGTGAACAGAATAAATAATATTTTAACATAGAAAGGAAATCCTAGATCCCTGTATTGTTTCTCAGAGACTAGCATGGTCTGTGTCATGATGGTTATGTTTAAGGCATGTGCTCATATGAAGAAGACGAAAGCCCCTTATAATGCTTACAGTTCATGTTGCTAATGTGTTTCCATTCTAACAGGATGAGAATATGGTTAGCTTCATTAAAGGAGGCATCAAAGTCCGAAACAGTTACCAAACATACAGGTGAGTCGGAGTGCTGATGTGATGAAGTGTACTCTTTCACTATAAAGTGTTGCTGGGCAAATTGTCCAATTCACAAATAATTACTGTGGTATTCATGGCAGCCTTTATTATGGGCCCCATGTCTATAGGGTTTCTCAGCCCAAATTCCTCCTTTGCATGACAAACCATATTATGGTTGATTTGTATTGTAAAGATAGTGGACCCTAACCCTGTTAACTCCCAAGTTTTGCCTACTTCAAGTACTGTATACTTGAAATTATGTCAAAAAATGACTGTTCTAAATGATATAGTGGTGTGTGTCAGCATAGTGCAGTTTTGATGTCTCGCAGTCACTGGGCATGTGAAATGGCGTTTCTTTGTAGTTCTAGCTACGGCTTTTTGGAACATTCAAAAGCAGTAGTTGAAGCAGAAGTAATTCCATAATAAATGCATGAAACTAAAACAAAATGAAGAGACAATAAATTGAAGTATAAAGGGCTTCAAACAAAGATTAAACAAATTTACAGGAAATAGGCTTATGGGGGCTAGTTACCATAGTAAAACAGATGCAGTTTCTCTGGGTCATGAAGTCCCTGAACAGTCAATTCCTAGATGATGTTTTTTCCAAACATATGCCATTGAGTGAATTATTTGCTTAGCTGGACTTTTAATCTGGTTAAGTATGACAGTTGTTCTACTCTGAAGGTGCATGCTATTGAAAATGATAAGCAGGGCTGCTTATCTGAACTCACAACATGCCTATTACTCAGTGTCTACAAGCCAAAAACACGTACTTAAGCAGATTTCTTTTCATCCAGGAAGCTGGGGAGAGCTACTTTCAACATGTGCAAAAGGTTTTGAAGTGCAGTAGTAAATCCTAAAAATTACATTAAACTGGGCAGCACACTCAGTTGTGCCTCAGTAAATTAAGACCAGCTCTAGTATATTTAAAAACAAAGTGTTATAAATTTAGTGGTTCTTAGGTGGTCTTCGAAAGAATGCTAATAGCAACTTGCTTTGTACTAAAACATGTATGTTAACAAAGGAGAAGTTTGTATGTGCAGTTGGCAGTTACAATTGTTGGACTGTACCTTTGATGTGGGAAGAAAGAATTGTTTGCAGCATTGGCAAGAGTGTGTGCAACAGGTTACAGAGAAAACACTGGAATATGGAAACGAGACTTTATTTGCTTGGATTGATCAGTATTGTTTACAACATAGCTTTCATATAAGAAGCTGTCTTTCCTTTTGCCACTGTTAGCAGTTGCTGTTTGGTAATCTGCAGCAAGAACCATTAAAAGACAGGAGGAATAAAGGTTGCAAAAATACAATTTTTATCAATTTACAAGTCCTTTTCAGGGAGGAAAGGTTACCATACACTGTAAAAAAAGATGGAATGAGCTAAAATGGTCATTCAGGTTAAAACATTTGCTTATTGTCAGTGAATAAGAGTATAAGAAAACTTTCACAGTAATACAGGCTTGTATGAATAATTTGAAGAAATGAAAGCTAAATGTGCATCATATTTTGTTGCATTGTAGGACTTGAAATTTGGACTCAGCCACAAAAAGTCACATCTAGCAGATACAAAAGAGCATCCAGTCCAGGTTCTCCATAAGTATACTGAAAGGGAGAGAGATGACTGTCCATAGTTGTGTGGGTTGAAGGCAACTCTAAATGCAGGTCCATTGTAAAACTTCATTTATAACAAATATTGCTTTATCTGCTGGCAACAAGCAGTAGATAAAAACATGAGAGCCTGAATGCAAATATGTGGCTGCCATTAAAAAAGGTTTTTTTTCCTTCTCCTGGCAATTAACAAAATGAACTAAAACAATAGCGTGAAAAACACATAGCTAAAGAAAACTTGGAGACAAAACAGGTTCAAATCCATCTGGATTGCACAGGGAAGTAAAGGGATACTACAAAGCTGAGACCTAGAAAAGGTAGAAAAATCAGCAAAAAGTAATTTCGAATATACCTGCCCTTTTAAAAATATTTCTTACTGTTTTCCTATATATAATAAAATGTTCTTTTCAGTGAACATGAGGAAGAAGGGAATACCTTCAGGGATTAGTGAAACTCAGATCCAGTTTGCTAATTTAAATTTCACTCTCCTACACTGCCCCATCATCTCTTTTCATATTAGTAGAGGTTTATATTGCTCCCAGCAGCCATTCTTGACACATTTTCAGGCAGAAATGTGGTTGCAAATTGACTATGTCAGTTTGACAGAAATTAATCTCCAGGACTCCATATATTTTTGAATTGGTGGTAGTGTGACAGAAATGATTTGTGGATAGAGCCAACAAAATGTTTGTTCACCTGAGTGAGATGACAGACTTTAAACGCCTGTGTAATTCAAGGTGACTGGGTTACTTTCTTTCTGAATTGTAATCCATCATTTTATTTATTGACAATGTAACAGATCCCTGTGCATTTGCAGGGAGCTGGACAGTCTCATACAGTCTCCACATTATGTCAAAGGAGAGAACCATCTTCATTTTGAGGGAGGTGTAAAACTTGGAGTTGGAGCATTTAATCTGGTACGTACCAAGAGTTCTTCTCTTGAAGTCCTGCAGCCTCCTGAAAATGATTCTTAACACCTAAGAAGTTCCGTGAACATCACTGTTACTAATTGTATGGTTATAGGATGTGCTCTGACACAGGATCCTCATCTCTGGTCTCAGAATGTCAGACAGTAGTACACTTTAGAAATAGACTGCTACTTGCAGCATGGGCAGCACTGCTTTGTGTGTGCAGACCCACTTGTGCATCCTCATGGGGAGATTATCAACTAAGAAGTTATCTCATCTGATATGGGTTTAAGGGCATGTTCTTTGAGAATATAGCTGAGTGCCTGAGCTCAGCTTCCAGTAAAGGTGATCATTAGCCAAGTGACCAGTGACTGGGAGGTGCTTGGAGGGAAAGGTATTATAGTCTCATGAGAAGTTACAAACTAGGATGGGGGCCAGGAGAAGCCTTGCTCAGAAGCAGCAGTTGCCTGTGCTTATTGATTTCCATGTACTGTTTAACTGGCACTTGGGAAGCAACCAGGGACTTGGCTGTTAGCAGGGCAGTATTTCTGAAGCATCCAAGAAGTACTGGAGTTACTAAGTGCCGTGTAAACATATTTCTGTGCAAGCAATCTTGGAGACACAGGTTCCCTATATTAAACAGGTACTTTTGTTTAAGTTGTATGTAAAATATAGTAGGTGTGCATATTTGGCCAGAAAATAGTCAGACATAAAGATGTTTTTGGTAATTTCAGTGTTTGGAAAAGTTGTAGGGGACAGTGGGTAGCTGAGAGGCATACAGTGCATTACTGCATAACTGTTGCATTTCTTTCCATAGACATTGTCCATGTTTCCTGCACGGATACTGAGATTGCTGGAGTTTGTTGGTTTTTCTGGGAACAAGGTAAATGTGAACTAAGTATTGGTACATTCCTCTCACTCTTAAATTGTGAACTGAGACAGGAGCTTCTCTCTTCTTCCTCATGTTAGCTCAGTAGAGGCAAAAATCAAATAGTTCTATATGTCAGTTACGACAACAAGCCAACTTGTTTCTCTCCTAGAAATGTAAGAGCAGTTCATGTACCAGCAGGGTTCCGAGAACACTTTGCTGAACACTCCTCTTATTACTGCAGATGAAAATTGTCCCTCTAATTGAATTTGTGATGTTTTCTTTTGGCCCTGGGATTTCTTGTATGGGTATGAGTGGGCTGATATTTGTGTTGATGAGTCAGCTCCTATTCCAGTCTTTTTAATAACTCACTGAAGCATGACCTATGTTATCATAAATCTAAGTGAAACCCTGCTGTCTGCACACCATAAATTATGGAGTATTTTAAACATGTTGATCAAAGCTCATTGATGAGCATTTACTTTAGCGTCCTAAAAAGGTCTTTTTGCATTTACCATTGGTGAGTCAGATGTCTAAAGCCAAAAGCAGAATTGAAATTGCATTTTCAATCATTTTGAGTGGTGATTTTCCAGAGCTTGCAAGAAGCTGTCCCCTGCAGTACAGGCAGGAGTCTGGAAGGTAAAAGAAACAGTGACAGAGGAGGAGAGGGAAAGGAGTTTAGAATATGTCTGTATTTGATCTTTAAATCTTTTCCATTAAATGCTCATGGTGAGCATCAGATTGTGCAAGAGACAAAAGAGCCATGGTTAGTGCCTTGAGCTGTTTACAGTTTATCTGAGAGAAGTGCAGAGCACTGGAAGGCACCTTGCTTTTGGTGTGGGTCATGTGTTTATCAGAACTGGATTTAAAATTGCATTGTGATATCTTCCACGATACCAGTCTGCCTTGGAGCCAGCAGATTTACCCCGAGGGACTCTTCTTGTCTCTCAGACATGTCGTGTCTGATAGTAAATGAGGACATGCCCAAAGCTTCATTACTCCCAAAGCCATTTGTAGGCACTGTGGACAACATGATCAACTTAACAGCAGTCTGGAGTCTCAAAATAGTAGGTAGGGATAAGATCAAGAAAGTATAAAAGTAGCCTGAGGCCATGATTGTTCCCTTCCAGTCCAACAGGTGCCAGTTGTGCTTGTCTCTCTGTTTAAGCTCTGTTCCCCTGTATCGTTAGTCAAAATACGGGCTTATTTGTATTTAATAGCATAGGACCTGTGTTTGGGCATTTAGGTTCAATGCAGTTTTGCCCAATTTTGTAAGAAGTTTTTTGTGGGCAGAGGTTTGTGGAACACACCATCAGGTACACTGTCCTGGGGAGGCTGGCCTTCCTCACTCACTGGGCAGTAAGTGGGGCACGTGTTCCATCTGGACTTTTTGTGTTTAATGATAACTAACTTCTGATGTGAGATCAGAAGAGTCCTTGCACTATCTCCCATGTAAGCACTGAACTGTTCTTCCTGACTCCTCTGCCTGGTCTCAGGCTAAATATTTACTCTCGTTCTTATTTTATAGGCAGTTACAAATACTGTGCTGCTGAACTGTGAAGAAGTCTGACATGAGCAATTTGTCAGGGGGTCGATGACAGCATGATTTCAGAGCAGGAAAGCTTTCAGATAGAACCACTGTCTTTCAAATTGTACTGTTTGATGTGGGAGGACACTTTTCCTAAAGCAGCTGAGCTGAAGAATATTTTTGATATGTCAGTTTGTAATACCTGGGTTCCAGTTCGTCACTAAAGCATCTTTTTGAATTGCGTCTTGGTCTCTTCTCCACATTTTAAATGAAGACTAAATCTAAAATGCTACATTCAAATGTGCTGTCTATCAGTTTAATTAGTATCCATCTTCCTTGCTAAGCCTGCAGTAAAATGATCAGGTCATGGGACATGACCTTGCTTTGCTTTCCTTGTCAGGATCCATAATTAAAAGGGAGTGATCTCAAAATATCATTAAAGAGCATTCACATCAGAAAAGTAGATGGATTTTAGTCAGTGGCAGCTAAAATAAGCATGAATCAGTATCAGCATTGTCTGATAATGATTTTGAGCATTGTCCTTGTTCATCCCGTATTCACTAGGAGGAATCCCCACTGCTCATATGGGGAGTCCTGAATGACAGAGCACTGGATGTCCTGGGGCAAGGATCAAATCAGTAAGATACCAGTGTAACATAGTGTAGTGGCAGTCTTGGGAATTAAGAGATTGTGGGATGTTATGAGCAACTTGCGAAGGAAGGTGAGAGTTAGTGTACTGGATCACATTAATCATAGAATCACAGAATAGTTAGGGTTGGAAAGGACCTTAAGACCATCAAGTTCCAATCCCCCTGCCATGGGCAGGGACACCTCACACTAAACCATCTCACCCAAGGCTCTGTCCAGCCTGGCCTTGAACACCACCAGGGATGGAGCATTCACAACTTCCCTGGGCAACCCATTCCAGTGCCTCACTACCCTCACAGTAAAGAATTTCTTCCTTATAGAATCATAGAATAATAGAATCATTAGGGTTGGAAAGGACCTTAAGATCATCTAGTTTCAACCCCCCTGCCATGGGGGCATCTATATCCAATCTAAACTTCCCCTGTTTAAATTTTAACCCATTACCCCTTATACCTTAATTCCCTTCAGAGTAACTTACATTTTCTGTGAAAACAAAACCTAAATGTGTTAATGTCATTTAAATATTTTGGAGAAATTACGAGAATTTACTGCCTCAACATCTGTTTTATATTGCAGCAATATGCCCTGTAATAGACTTTTGTTTGGAAGCTCCTTCCTGGTGTTCTGGGATTGCTCATACCACCTGTGGCATAGGTGTGGGAGATATTTATGGGTTATTTATGATTAGAAGGTGTGTCCTAACAATTAAATGTAATATACTCACTTAGTGACTGGCACCAGGGAGTGTAGTTTGCATACAGAATTCCTCCTTAGGCTCAAGTAGTAGCTGCCTGTGATTTGTTTCTGAGATACTCATTTGATCCCCAGCGAGTATTACATGGAGGTATTGCCCAGCTCATGACACCTCTCTTAGCTGATTAGGTTTGCTGGCTAATCTCCTTAGGCTCCCTATGGAGAAAGAGTAGGTGCTTGAAAAGGTGATTCATGCCTGACCTTAGGCTTCTATGCTGAATTGTTCCTTGGAGGAGTACCTCTGAGTCCACAGCCACAGAGGGAGCCTAGGGAGGCTGGCTGGCTGAGCATGGTATCTAAAACAATTTAAGCAGCAACACCATCATCTCGCTTTTCTGTGGATCTCATCATAACAGAACCAGTTTGCAAGGGTTTTTTTGAGGAAAAGCAGCTTTGTTGCAGCCTTTTCTATACACAGATGTGTAGTACTAATAGCAACACCTTCCAGATTTCTCTTTTACAGACTGATTATATTGTAACTTTAATATAGAAAGGTTGGGGTATTCAAGTGGCAGAGTGAAAAGTAAGCATTCTTTAATACCTGTGCTGGACAAAACAGGATTATGGACATACCACAGAGAGAACTAACTTGCTCGGTGAGTTTCCCATACCTGTGCAACTACTCAGCTTTAGGGTCAAGTGTGCCAGGTTTGCATCCTTCTGATGAATGGACAATGTTCTTAATCCGGTTACTTCACAGTGACTGCTTTCCAGGATGAAGTCCCACGCAAGGAGGGTTCAGGTTGCATTCTTTGTTCATAGAGATGATAACTTTGTGTTTGCCTGTATTAAAATACATTTTTGAGACTAAAATACATGAGATCAACTCAACAAATTATTACGTTATTCCATATGAGTAATAAAAATTGTTTCTGTATCATTCTTAGTGCTATTCACAGATGTGATCAGCATTCTTTTTATGTGTTTTTCTATTATGTGGAAGATAATGACTGTAAACACTGTTAAGTGCTGGTACTGATGTCAGTAAAGGCTCAGTGGAATATCCAGCCTGAAGATTTTTCACTTCAGAAAAATGTACTTTGGAAATCTACTTTGGGATTTTTTTTGCCAAAATTCATTCCATAGAATGTTTTGTCTTCTCCCTTGCAGTGCTCTAGTGCTGGGTTTTAAAATCCACATATTTGTGGGTCTCATCTGGGCAGTTTAAAGAAGCTGAATGCATCATATTTTATTACTTATCTGTATCAATCAAACTTTTGCTCTTTGCAGCAATTGCAGTTGGCTTTATTTTGCAGAGTGCTTGATTTCCATTATTGTCTCTGATTTTCAGTAGTGATTTTGCTAGCTTTTAATCTCTTCTGAAGTGACATGCAAGTTAGTATTGTCATTATTTTGCTGTGACTAAATGTTGCACTAATTGACCTGCAGATATGTTTGTTAATTACCTTTCCCTGTAATAAATGCAATAAACTGAGATTTATGGAAAACCCCACCAAGCAGCTGTATGTGTGTGAAAACACAGCCACACTAGTTAAGTGAAGAAATTCATGTATGATGAAAATTAGAATAAGTGTGAGGTAATGTAACACTCTTCTGTTGTCAAGGACAAACAAAAGATTAAAATCTGTGTTGAGATGATGCTCTGAGTGCTGTTCTGATACCTCCCACAGTGGCTCCAATAGGCATCCCTCAGGGTCCCTATTTATAGTGTAGCTGGTTTGAAAGGATGTCCTTATAGACACATACATCGTGTTCCAGTAACTTTCCATTGCAGTCAGAGTGTAAATTTGAAACAGAATTTTCCCCAGCACACAGGGGATGTCTCACTGTACATATTTACTAGTAGGCAGATCTCATGCTTAATACTTTTGCATATTTATATTATAGAATCATGATAGAATAGTTAGGGTCAGAAAGGACCTTAAGATCATCAAGTTCCAACCCCCCTGCCATGGTCAGGGACACCCCACACTAAACCATCTCACCCAGGGCTCTGTCCAGCCTGGCCTTGAACAACACCAGGGATGGAGCATTCACAACTTCCCTGGGCACCCCATTCCAATGCCTCACCACCCTTACAGTAAAGAACTTCTTCCTTATATATATTCATGCTGTTGATCTCATGGAACCAGTTCTAGAATGGGCTGCTGAATGCTGTGGCCTCAGGAGCTTGGATCCTTAAAGCTGGTTATCCATCATGCTCTCACTGAATATAAATACACTGTATACTTGATTGCTTTAGTTCTTCCCAAAGGGAACAGAATATTCTTTTTCATCATATTTTTCCACTTGTAGTAGTGGGCCAGAATCATTGCAAAGCTCCTTTTGTTCTTGGCATGCTTAAAAACTTCCTTTTGCTCTGTCATCTTTTGTCCTGCTAGTTGCAGATTTTATTTCTTTTCTTGATATCTAGAACTTGCTTCTGCAGTGAATAACAACAAACATGGATAGGCTGCACAATGGTGATATGCGCTATTGGCCTTGCCTTTCAAAACTGTGGGGTTTTGTTTCTGGATTGCTGTTTAGCAGCACTTGGATGGTGGTGATAAGTTGTCTCACATTCTCTTACATTAACCATGCAGTACATCCCAAGTTGCTGCTCTGTCATCAGACGTTTTTCAGGCTAACTTTGTAGAATCCTGTTAGATATGTGTATTTTTGTCTTTGATCACTGTGTAAGCAGTGTATGTCAGTGCATTTTGGGATTTTGGTGAGTGAGCAATTTCTAGTTGATATTGCAGAAGTTAAGCTAGCAAAACACAGCTTTGTTTCTTGTCCAGTACTTTGTCCTCCTCACCTCTGTTTTCACAGGAGCATGGTCTGCTGCAGCTTCAAGAAGGAGCATCATCATACAGCTTTAGGTCGGTGCTGTGTACCATGCTGTTGCTTTGCTATCATACTTTCATGACCTTTGTGTTAGGTAAGATTGTTTATAATAACTCTTGGTTTTGATTAGTTCTTGTGGGACACAGGGGAAAAAAGTGATTCATGACCAGATTAAATGTAATTCATTTGTGGGTAATTTTACAATAGTGATTATTATATATTCACAATATATAACTCACAGTATATATTATAATTCACAATATATATTATAATTCACAATACTGAATTGAAGAGAATGTCTTAATCTTCAAGATGGAGGTTTGTTTCACATATAAGAAGGGAGACAATGGGGATAGCATAAGAAGTTGAGAACATTAAATCTGTCTTCAGTACTCAGGTACTTTATTGGGGAAGTTAAAATAATGGTTGTGAGTGATAACTTCCCAAATACTTTCTTCATGTTTATGTTGTCCCTAACTTTTCTGGGAGGTGATAGCTTCCCACTGAGATGTATCTCCCTGTTATCTCCTGCTAAAGCATTCTACAAAATGTGTTTGTCTATGCATAAGTGGATTTTCAAGTCATTAAACGCAGTGTTGTTCAGGTGTTCCTGCTTGTTGGCTTTAGTCAACTCCAACCTGTATTTATGCCTTACTTATTGAGAAAGGACTTACATGTTGGCCAGATGAGGATGGCTAATCGGTACCTTGCATTCTTGTTTTGTTGTTGTTTTCCTTACTATTTATTATCACTTGCATTTTTATGCATTCTAGGGACAGGAAAAGGAAATGTAGAGGAGGCAGAAAGACTACTCAAGCCTTACTTGGCACGCTATCCAAAGGTAAAATGAATCATTATTTAATTTGGTGTGACTGTTCAATGTTTTTTTGCCAAACAACAAAGATCTAGACTGTGTGGTCAGATTGAAAACTGTTGTAGAATACTTGTATTTTTATTATTATTTATTACAGGGAGCCATATTCCTGTTTTTTGCAGGCAGGATAGAAACACTAAAGGGTAATATTGATGCGGTAAGTAATCTTTTTGCTCTTGGGAAAGTAAGTTTCAAAAGCTTTAGAAAAACTCCTCCAGGAACAGTGTTTCCTTTTTGGCTAATGCTTCCTGTAGCTTTTGCCTATGGATAGTTTATAGACTATGAATTACAGCTATTTTGAGTGCCTTGTTTGACCAGCTGGTTTTGCTACCCTTCTCAGTTTCAAGTGATAATATAGTCCACCAGTATTAATGGCACAGTTTTCTCACTGTCTTTCCTATTCTGAATCGAGTTGTGCCATTAATAATATCCAGTGGTAATCGTTTGCCTTCAGTCTGATTTGGAGAGTCATACAAGACTTGAAAGAATTAAGGAGATGAAGAAGGTATGTCCAGAAAATTCTGAGAGTATTAGCTGGTATGCAGTGTGGTAGCTCCCTTGGAATCTTTGGAGCTGCAGCAATAAACGTCAGCTGAGAATCTGTCCTCTGCCTTTAGTTTCCTAATTTCCCTAGACACGAACATTCATTTTGCCTGTGCTTAAAACTTAATACAACTTCCAGGAAAGGGGAGGTTTGTGCCAGGGATAGACTTGCTAACACCAGAACGGCTGTAGATGCATGAATCTCTTGTGTGAACCCAACAGATGTGATTTTGGGGAATACTGGATTTTTACTAATTTGGAAGTTGCAAGAGCCATGCTGGCAGATCGTGGTGCCCCAATGTCTATTACAGCATTGGTGTATGTGCATTTACACATGATTAAAGCAGCGTTTGGAAATCTCTGTGTTCAGGCAGTTAACAGGTATGAAGAATGTTGTGAGGCTCAGCAATACTGGAAGCAGTTTCATCACATGTGTTACTGGGAGCTCATGTGGTGCTTCACCTACAAGCGCCAGTGGAAGATGGCTTTCTTCTATGCGGACCTGCTGAGCAAAGAAAACACTTGGTCAAAGGTAAGTTAAACAAAACAGGAGAATGGAAGGCCCTGTGGTATCTATTAACTTTCAATCAGATTAAGTTTTTGTAGCTTTCAAGCTTTTATAGCCTTGAAGGTAAAGATTGTAAAACAAAGCCTGATCTGCTGTGGCTTTACTGAACAATGTGAATTGCAACCATTCAAATCTGACCAGATTGTGGGCAGACAGAAATCTTTTGGGTGTGACTTGTAGATGAAGAACAGCTTGTTAAAGGTGTTCTGCTGTGTACTGACTGTGTCATCAGCACATTGCAATTAGTGGCACAAGTTGCCATTTCTTTCAGTGCATTATGGAAATAAGCTCTTTTGGTGATGAGCAAGAGTAGCCATGATGGTGCCTCCAGGATAATAAATGTAATTAGAAGAGGCGCCTTGCCTTGTGTGTCTGAAAGAGAGAAGCTCTTCCATCCAGAACCTTCCATCCTCCTTTTGTCTTCCCCTGAGCCCCAGGGAAATCTGTCAGAAGGGATTAAGTCTGGCTGGGGGTGTAGGTGGTTCATTGGTTGGTTGTTTCTTCTTAATGTGGTCAGGCTATGTGTATAGGGAGGGTATCTCTACTTTTCTACCATGCATTGTATGTATTGGTCAAGCGGAATCAAAGCCAACGTAAGGTCCAAGCAGACAGGTGAGATCAAGTCTCTCAGTACTCCCACTTAGGTGAAAACTGCAGTATGGACTCCCTGTGCCCCTGGGGACTCCAACAGCACATTCAGCTGGGTGCATTATTCTGAATAGCTCCCACAGAACTCCCACAGGCAGAGGTGCACCACCTGGCTTAAAAGCATTAACATCCTGTGGGATTAATATTAGCATGTGTCCTTTTAAATTGTGTGTAAAGTTTTAGATTGCGTTGCAAGGGCTTTAGAGAAGATGCTTTCTATTCATATATAATCTACAGTGCAATGTGATAGTAGCAAACTAGTAACTACATGAGCTAAATGAAAGATGGTCTTGTACATGCACTGTTAGATTCCAGTGTAAATAAATAATCACATCTTAGAATATTCCAGAAAACTCCTGAATTTTGCGGTTATTGTATACTCCTTAAACAGTAATCAAGAACTCTCCAACTGTTATTCTCTACTGTTGTGAGAGTTGTAACATTCTCTGCTGCTTTGTTTTCCTTCAGTGTTTCCTTTGTTGCTGAATGTATGATTGTTCAGGAATCCCTATGAAGTCAGTACTTTTCATAACTAATGAAATCATGAAACCCTTCATGGAATCATTCTATGAACGTTGCACTTGACATCCCTGGCCAAACTGAATTCTCTCAGGCCTTTAGCTTTCCTAACCTGATCCCTGGCTGCTTGGACAATTTCTCTGTATTCATCCCAAATTACAGGTCCTTGCTTCCACCCTCTTTAGGCTTCCTTTTTGTGCTGGAGTTTGTTCAGGAGCTCCTTGTTCACTCACAAAGGCCTCCTCACATTTTTGCCTAACTTCTTCTTCGTTGGGATGCATCATTCCTGAGCTTGGAGGAGGTGATCCTTGAGTATTAGCAGCTTTCATGGGCCCCTCTTACCTTTTCACCAGCATGATATTTGTTCTTGGAATGTGGACGTAAACTATAAGCTGATACAAAGTAAACAGAGATGTCCATGGTAAAAACCAACAGCCCTGTACTCCATTTCCTAAAATACTTATCTCCTGCTTAAAATTTGGTGAGATCCCATCTGTGAGCAGAAGCAGCAATTTCTTCCTCTTTGTTGCTGTTTTATGCTTTATATCAATAATGGTGATGCTGTAAATTCACTTTTCTGTATATTCTTGGTTGCATTTGCAGGCTACTTACATTTACATGAAAGCTGCTTATCTCAGTATGTTTGGACCAGATGACTGCAGCCCTTTTGGAGACAGCGAAGTTGAATTATTTAGGTAAAATTTGCTAACTCCCAGTTACGAAAGTTTCCTATCCCTTCATGTCACAGCGTTGGAGCAAGAGAGGCAAGATTATTCATTGTGTAGTCTGGAAGATCTGCCAAATAGCATTGGACTGTTAAGAAATTGCAACATTAAACATTCCCTTAGACTGAAGTGGACCCTGAGCTTTCTCCTCGCCTGGAAATGCTTTAGTGATAGAAATCAGGTCTGTCAGCCATACAGTGGCTGCTGCTGTTGCAAGTAATATTCACATTCTTTCTCAGTTGTTTCCTTTAATCAACATTACATGTAAGATATGAAAGCTTTCAGTGGATTATTCTACAAGATGTGTGCCTTCTTCATGGAGACAGCAGTAGAACTTGATTCTTGGGGTTTTGAGTCTGAAAAGAATATGAAGGAGTTAAATGCGCAAGTGAACATAAGCATTATTAACACAGTGAGTTAACCTGCTTGTAATTTAAGATCAAAATTGCCTAAATCTTGCTGGGGTAAAGAAAATTGATTATTTTGGGGTTTGCAATTTTTCTATATAAATATTACCTTTTTTTTTGTGGCTGGTAATGATATTTCTTTCAGGTTTTCCATATATATTCATTACAAGCAGATTTCATTGGATTCTGGCACCGTTACAAAGTGAATAGGTGTGATATTTGGGATTATGAGAGGAACACTGACAAAAGCTAGCTTGCCTCTTCCTTAGTCTATGGGGAGAGATGGGCCTTTTATTAGTTAGGTGGACCATATAATTTATTCTTTGGGTGGGGAAGAGTCCCTCTTCTTCCTGCTTGATTAAAGAGGAAGCCTAGAGATATTCGTGCCCTGCATAAAGACAGCTTTTGTGAATATGTATTGCTCAGCTTCCCCAGAGGTAGCAGTACTTCAGTCTTCAGGAGCTTTTTTAATGTCTTTTGATTTGATTTTTTTGTTTAAGTTTGAAGATTTTTTTCCCCAAAGGTTCTCAGGAAAAATTCCTTACGTTTTCCTTTAAACTTTTAGGATTGTTCCCAGTTTGAAACTGAAAATTGCAGGGAAATCTCTGCCTACAGAAAAGTTTGCCATTCGGAAAGCTCGACGATATCTTTCTCCAAACCCCATTCCTCTGCCCGTTCCACCTTTGGTAAGTTAGAACTGTATCCCCCACCCCAGCCTTATTAACATCTTTTTAATTTATGGAAATAAACCCAAGATAATTAGAATAGTATCTTTCCATGTTTCTAAGGTAAAACCTCTGCAGGAGACTGGAATGTTCCCAAAGCAAAGCCAAATGAATGCGAGGAATGCTGTAAAACTGGGGCATGCACCAGCCACAGGGAACTAATCCAGTTGTTTGTGACACGTAAATGTGTTGCATGTGTAACTCATTATTCCAGCCATAGACTAGCATGTTCCTAGCAGCTTTCTTTTGATTCCCTTTTGAGGAACTTTGCCCTGGGTCTCTTCTGTCACGTGTCATTTACTGAGGCTTGCTAAAAGAAGACTTTAAGGTACAAGTTACAGGGGGAGGAGGGGGAATCAAGGAAACAATGCACGAATTGGGAACTGCATATAAGCATCAATTTAATGTGTCCCTGAATGTTTGCAGTTCGGTGCTTTGCAGAGCAACTCACGGGTGCCAGGATGAAACAACCAGATCCTTTAGCCACTTTTAACAGTATGCAGTGGTTTTCTGCCTTTCTTCTTTCCCTATTTTTTGTCTATAATGCTGGCCACATACCCGTGACCGGATGAGAACAGCTGCATTAAGGAACCCATTGCTTCACTTATAATGACTTAAAAAACCTGCCTGCAAAGAACACGTAAAAGAACACAAAAGGAGGTTTGCCAAGTGCAGTGGTGTTAACATTGCAGTGCTTTGAGATGTTGTGTTTGAGAAACAGATGGGTGATTAGTAAATAGTCCTAAAGAAAGCGCCTCAACAAGAAGAGTCTCTTGGAGACATCAATGAGTAGTCATTTCTCAGCCCACCAGCTGGGAATGTGACAGGGTGCTGCTTGAAGAAATAGAGTTGTTACTGCATAGCGTGGGTATTCACTAGGGGCCACTTCTCACCAAGTCTTGAGGCTGCAAGGAGAGAAATAATTAGGTTACCTTGATTTGCCTTTCAGGTTTCAGAGATTGCAGAGTCAAAAGTGTACACACCAGGGGTTTGGCTGGGCTATTCCAATGGGATTTTAGCAGAACAGGTGCCTGTACTAAACTCTCTTTGGAGCAGCTGGGCACTGCGTCCTTTGCTTCTGCTGCAGTTGCATTTCTGAGGCAGCAGATGCCGCAGCTGAACAGTTAAAAGCGCTCTGAAGATGTGGCATTGGGTGCAGAATCTCATCTCTAGCGTTTTTCTTTTCACTGTGAAAGGACTTGCTGAGAGGAGCAAGTCCTCAAGCAAGTCTTAGCGCAGAGATTTAGCCTGCAGTAAACGTAGGTTGAATGCTCCCATTTCAAAACCATGTTAACAAGTCTGCACTAGATAAAGTAGGTTCAGCACAGGTTTTCCAATTGATAGAGACCAGATGGTGAAAGCAACAGTGACTGGGGTTAACATGCTGTTTCATTCTGTTCTAGTCTGTCAGCTATTGGTACTGCAGTTCCAGAGCTCAGTTATTCTGTGCAGAAATTTTATTGGAAGGCTTTAAATGATCAAATACAGATGAGGTTGTATAAATAAATAGAATAAATATCTTGTCCTGAGGAGCAGTCTGTTTCTGTCTTTTAACTCTGTGATTGCTAGTGGCAATGAGCACATTTGGTCTGGTGATGTAATCTAAGAGAGAACCCCAGTAACAAATAGGAATTAAACCTATTTGTTAAAACCTAAGTTTTTAATACCATTTACCCTAAGAACAGATGAATAAGAAAGGAGTTACTTTCTATGGGAACATCAAACAAATCTGAGGAATTTAAGGGATTTACAGTTCAGCTCTAAAATTCTGTTGGTTTCTTTGGAGCTCGGCTTAAAGGTTAGAGGGGTGGTTTTCTTTTTGTTCTGTTTTGCTTTGTTGTTCTGAGGTTTCAGATATTTTCTATGGAAGCAATACATTGTAGTTAGTTATTACTGCTCTGGTTAGGATGCAACTGAAAACCAAGAGGAGAGCTTTATCAAGGGACAGTTAGCTGTGTGCCATGAATGTTTTAAGGTACTTGTCTTCATAAGTGACATTGTGTTTGTAGTCTGTTCAAGCAATCCTTCTTGCACTGTGTGTAGGAAATTGTTCTGTAGTTGTCTTCCAGGGCTGATTTGTTCTGAAATCCAATGTAATAAGTTTTCAGTTGCAACGAAAATGTGTTTTGACAAACTAACCCTTTATTTAAGGAATCTCTAACTTTTTCTTCATACAGGGATAAAGTAAAGTATTTGATAACTGCATTTATCCAGTACTGTAACTAATGATGCTGTCATTTCTCCCTGTCCCTAGGAAATGATGTATATCTGGAATGGCTATGCTGTAATTGGAAAATGTCCCAACTTAACAGAAGGCATGTTAGGGACTCTAATTGAAGCAGAAGAAGCATTGGCAAGAAGTTCAGGTAATCAGTGGTAGGGTTTAAGCATTTGTAAAGGGTATTTCAGAGTGCAATAGCTAAAGATATTATCTGTAAATAGAGACACACTCAGTAGTAGTTAATTTGATCGTAGGAGGAACATAGGTGATGAAACCATAAACTGTTTATGCAGATAGTAATAATTTTCCTTTTTAATGCAGCAATAACTTACAACAGTAGCAAGTGATTTTCCATCCATTAGGAATAGTTTGACATGTGTAAAAGGACTGTTTATTTTGCTAGATCGAAACAGTGTATGCGTCGAGGTGATTACAATCATGAAGCTTTGTTATCCTTAGATACTGTATTGTTATTATACAGTTATCAAGGATAAATAGGAGATCAGTTGGTCTTCTGTTTTAAAAGTGCTGTTGATTTATGATATGACCTTGGGCTGAGTGGTATTTGTGTATCAACAGTATGCTATAGAAACCTGGCACATCAGGGTTGAGCTTCCTTTGCGCTGTGAATGAGTGTAAGATGGTATTGAACTGGAACAGGCTCTGCTACCACATCTTGTGTCAGTCTGTTAATTAGGCTTCCATGAGAAAGTTGAATTGATGCTTATTTCTTGCCAGTCTTTCCCAACTCCTGTGGGAAAGCAAGCAGTCTGCACAGCTTTCCTCACAAAGTTTTCCCTTGCTAAATATTTGATCTTATTATTCTATACTACCTTCTTGCAAAAGGATGAAGCCCCTGTTGACAAAGGAGTGCGGTCTAAATCACTGCGTTGCAGTCCTTTTCTAGGACCTTTGTCTTCCTGTACACATTGCGTTACACAGTATTTTAAAGGGTTGCTGGAAAGACCAGCTAAAGCTATCTCCTTGTTAATTAATTGAAGAAGAGTATTTTCAGTGGGAGGTGACATCTTAGAGGAAGGCTTTTTGACCCTTTCACCTTCTTTGTCACCCACTTTTTTACAGTATTTTGAGTAAGTGAATTATTCTCAGTTCCCTTTTTTCCGTAGTTGGTAAATTGGGGATAAGGCCAGGTTTTTGCAGGGGGTTGTAGAAGCTGATTCATGTTTTTGAAACTCTGTAATCAAAGTGGGATTGTTTTTAAACATGCCAACAGTTTAAAGTATTACCTGTTCCAAATTGTGACTTGCTGTTTCCTTGAGCTTTCTTGACAGTGTTTGGGGCTAAACTATTGCATTTTCAAGTATTTTCAAGTATTATGAATCTGAGGATGTGCTCCTAGTAGTGTTATATCATATAAGATGTAAAGGAAGCCTGTTCATGGAATTAATGTCTAGAAATACAATTATGCATATCAGATTCGCATCTAGGATAGGTCCCTAAATGTTTGCTTAAACAATCCAGGGCAGTTTATGTTGTAATAGAATAAACACATGCATGTGAATGTGTTCTTGAGACAGCTATCCAGAAGAGACAACTGATCTGCTTTTATTTTATTCGTATGAAATAATTCTTCTGTGGCCCTGAGTCTCTCACTGTGCACATAATGTATGTCAGCTTTTGCCCTCTTCCTTGTTCCTTCTAAGTTAGTTTGCTGCATAGTCTTTGGGCATCTTCCCTTGGGTTTGCTTTGGTGGCATACATATGTAGAGGTCTCTGTGGGACTTGTCAATAGAAGTGACTCCAATTGTGTGACCAAGGCCTCCAACTGCTTAGTCTAAAGGAAAACAGCTGCTTCATGCAGTGTGTGTCAGCATTTAATCAGCTGCAGTAACAGAGAAAGAACCAGGTAAGGTTTAAAGCAGTGAAAACTGGATGACGTTGGCTTGCACGAGATGCAGTATCACACATTTTGCAGAAATTCTTTTCAGTTTGTGTTTCATGACTTGGAAATGAGCAAGCAAGCTGGAGACTTTGCTTGTGAACTTCACAGCTGCCTGTACGGAACAGCTACAGGAAAGCCAGATGTGTTCTTTGAAAAGCACTATGCAAGAATATTCTGATGGAGAAAAGGCGTTGATAGTAATGACTTTGAACTAGGCACTGGTAAGGCTGGTAAGAATGACAATCAAAGTATAAACTCAAAAAGAGGTGAATGTTTCTGTTTAGCCATTAAAAGGCAGAGAATTGATAAAACACTTCCATATGAATAAGCCATGTGACTAGAAGTCAAGGAAAGAGAAGAGCTGTAGATACTAAAGGGCAATAGAGGCATAAGGTTAAGAGATTATAAATTGGATCTCAATATTTACAAAATGACCACCTTAAATTAGTTTTTAGGTGTCAGAACAATAAGATTGTGGGAAAAGAGTGGGATTCAGTGGGATTAGGGAGGGAAAAAACAGCCCAAGAATTGTTAGACAGAGTTTGTTCTATGTATGAAAAGCTTGATGCATGCTTGTGTCAACTAAATTGACCAGTTATTTCTTTCTGTCCCATGTTCCAATAAATGGATTGTTCTAACACCTACCTATGTAGAAGCTTCTATACAGGTAGGAAAGTCTTTGCTGCTCTAGAGTGTTTTAAAATGTACCATTTACTTCATGTTGCAGCTACAGAATTATTGGCAGATGACCAGTGTGTGATAAAACTGTTAAAGGGCTTGTGCTTCAAGCATTTGGGCAAGATCTCAGAAGCAGAAGACCATTTTAATTACATCTATTTACAGTAAGTTCTCATACCCAGCATACGGGAGGGCTCTTGAATTTCTCAGTAACGATTCATTTCAAGTAAGAGGAGATGCAACTGTGGGAGAACTAGAAAAGAAAGGACTGCAGCATCTTTCATATTTATTTTAGTTGTTTGGATATCAAGGAATCACAATTTTAATTGCCAGCATTTTTAGCCAAGTATGGAAGAAGGATTGCAGATCTGCTCTCTTTACTGAGATATTTTCTCCTCTATTGGGAGACTATAGGTGCATTAAATATTTGAGATAACACTTCCCTTTTTTACCCTCTTCCCCTTAGTAGTCATGAAGAAGCTGTATCCAGAAAGCCAGATGAAGTCTGCAGAGACAGGTGGCAGCATGATTATACTTAAAACCTCTATATATCAATAGCATCTCTTTTTGTCAGTTCACATGGACATTGTCATCCTTTCTAATAGTTCCCTGATAATGAAGGCAATATTATGTGATCCTGAGAAATAACGTACTGTGTAGGATGGTTATGCAAAATACACATTTAATTACCTGGAAGTTAGCTCTAGATAGAAAGCATGGCAAGTGTTGTAATAGGGATTGATTGCTTTCTGACCTTAGCTAATCTCTATGTACTTGTGTTTGGAGCTATTAAATGAGGGAAGCAATTTATCATTTCGAAATCGTGAGGCTATTTCTTTTCCAATGCAGTGAGAAGAAGATAAAATATGACCATTATCTAATTCCAAATGCCTTGCTGGAGCTGGCAATACTGTATCTAGACCAGGACAGAAGAGAAGAAGCGATAAAACTACTGGAAAGAGCAAAGTAAGCAAGTGAAAAGCCTGTGCTGATGTCTGATGGGTCAGTATGGTGTTTTACTGGTTAGTGGAAGGAGAAACATTTCATTAGTATCATGTAAACTCGTCGTTTCATTTTTCAATGGAAGCATGCATGCTTTGGACCTTTCTAGTGGTAGGCATTATCTGATCACTCAGTCCGTGACTTGCTTGTCCATTTTGACAAGAGTAAAAAAAACTTGATGCTACTAGGAACGTCAAAGGCTTCCCTAAGAAATAATCCATGTGTAACAAAATGTAATAATCTTTGTAGTCTATTTATTTATTCATAAAAGATGTATTAAATTACATCAAAGCTCTGTGTTATGGCTAAAACAGCATTACTCAAATTGATGGCTGGCATTGCTGTTTTCTTTCCTTGATGAAATACATTTAAGATAATGCTTCAGGTTGTGTTTAGTATCTTTGTCTTCTTTCATCTGCATCCGAAAGGCAACTGAAACACCTGCTTTCCTGGTTTGTGTGATTGATTTTTCTATTAGAGTGGGTGTACCAGGAGTGGTTGGACTTGATCATTTATGTTCTGCATTAGAAACTTAACAAAATATGGGGTTTGCCCTTTCTGAGCCTCTACTTCTCTGCTGAGCCAAAAATTTGGAGAGGGAAAGAGGAAGAAGAGAAGGGAATCCAAAGCAAACAAACCCTCACCTTCTTCAATCATTCTGCACCAGGGCAGTTCACCTCTGCCTGGAGCCTGAATGAGTCCAGATGTCTGCATCTCTCCAAGTGCAGGGTCACACCAGTCACTGCCGCAGGTGTGAGCAGCTACAAAACCGATGCCTGGCCCCACGTTTCAGGGAGGTCACATTGAGATTTTGTGTTGAGCTGTTGTCCAAGTCAATCCACTGTGCAAAACAGAGTGGGGAAATCGGCCTACCAAAGACTGTGCCAAAAGCCTGTCAGCACAGAAATTAAATTACTACAATTCTTAATCTCCCATGCTTGTGAGCCTGCTTCTCTGTGGACTCCTGGAAGATACTAAGAAGAGGAAAAATTACATTAGCAAAACGCAATGGAAAGTGTTCCAGTTGGTTTCACATTCCTCAAAGCCTGAGTCTCCTCCCATCCTCACTTCCTGTGTTTGAATCTCTCTTAAGAAGAGATCTAGAAACTAATGATGCAGAGCTTCTCGTTCCATCTGGTACTTGTGTCGCTTGCTGCTCATCCATTGCACTTCTCCTCTGACAACTGTGTGTGGCTCAAGCCACAGGCCCCTCACAGGAAGGTGTTTGGCTTAAAGAAAGCACCAGTAGACAACAGCACTTAAACATTTGTTACCCAGCATATGCAAAGCAAACACTCAGACTTGCTGTGCTCAAAGAACTCCTGGAAACTGTAATGATCTGCAGATAAAGAAGTAAACCACACCACCACGGACATCATCCCTATTTCAGTGTGCCATAAACAACAGCGCAGCCCTCACATCTCCACCTGTACCTGTTACACTGCATCAAAATGCTGAGGTTTTAAGAGCTTTCAGCTACAAATGCTCAGTGCCTTGGAAGCCACTAGAGGGAGAGCGCGTTGTCTGTGGTGGGTTTCAGGGCTGCAGAATTAGGTTTGCCATTAGCAGGAGTGCAGGCCAGCACTTGGCGTGTGCATGATGCTTGATTTGCTTGACCTAAATCCACGTTCTGCTGCTAGCTTGACTGTTTCAGCTCTGGGAGAAGGAGTGGAATGAGATGATAAACAGTTCTGGCTTGGTCGTGCATGGAAATATTTCTGTTTGTATAAATGCAAGCTACAAGCAGGAATATCAGCCTGCTGGTGAGAAATGCAGCATCTGAGTGACAAATTCTGCTTGCTTTAAAGAAAAAACTCCAGAGGGTTTCTCTCAGCATACAGCAGAGCCCAGTCACCTCCTTATGTCAGTCAGCCTCTTGGGTGTTGCATACATGAAATTATAAACTGGTGTAGGATGGGTGTGGAATTCCTTGTTTTCACAAAGAGACTGCTGTAGTGACAGATACCATGCTTCCATGCTTGATTTGAATTACAAATCCTGAACTGAAATGCTTTTAAGGTATGCAGGCTGTTCAATACTTCATGTGATGTTTCTGGGAAGATGACAAATACCTTCTAAAAGAAAATTAGCGTGGTCTAATCCTCTTTGGTATTTGGATTCTGTATCCATCCTGCAGGAGCTGACATGTTAATTCCTATTAAGGAGGATCTGCACTTTCTATGTGGTCCTAGGGGCAAGTTTTCTTTCTTTATATAAGCTTTTCCATGAAAATATAGAGTCTTTTAATGCTTCTGTAACTCTTTAGACCATGACATAGCTACTGGAAGCTGTGGGCAGGTGACAGTGCTGAGTCAGCCGCTAGATGTTTGTGAGGGAAGTCCTGCCACTCTTTCCCTGGGCTGGTGAATTGCTCCTTGGAAGCTGATACGGCATCTTGTGTGTGCCCACTTTCTCTTTCCAAGCTTCTAGGGCAGCAGATTGCCCTTATTTCCTGCACACATCGTTGATAACCATAGGATGGAGATAGGGTTTTTCCCCTGTTCTGGTTCAGGACAGCTTCTTTCTCTCTTTCTTTCTATTCCCCCTACTTCCCTTCTCTATTTCCTTGCAATGTGTGTGCTGAATTAAGATGAATCTTATTAATATGGTCTTTAAAACCCTGAAAATGTTTGTATTTAGATTTGTCAGTTATTCTTGGGGGGGGGGGGGGAGAAATCTAATTTCTGAATGTAAACTAAGCGGTTGTTATAGGTATTTACCAAGGACTCAGTATTTTGATTGAGTGGACCAGATTCAATTTCTTATTAAGCTATATTTCTCTGGTAATTGCCAGACAGTGGAACTACAAATAAAGAACAAAGAGCTGCATTGTTTGGCTAGGAACACATGCCTTGTATTTTAGAGTAGGCAACAAAGGAGCCTGTGAAGAACAGCTTTTCTGCTGTCTGCACTTGCTTTGCATAGAACAATCATAGACAGATACTTGAAAATGTTTTAAAAATATATATTCATGAGAGTGGATCTGCTTTTGTTTCAGACAAAACTACAAGAATTACTCCATGGAAACAAGAACACACTTCAGGATTCAAGCTGCCCTGCACCAAGCCAAATCCGCCCCGGAAAATGGAGTGCACTCGGGAGCCTCGGCAGTGTCGTAACTTTTTCTTCTTTGATGTCCTGTTCGTTGCAAACGTTGGTGCAGAAAATTCCTGACACTTTAGAATCATTTTTTTCCTTCTCCTTCAAGTCGGTGAGAAACCAAATCATTGAAAATCTTCAAGGTGATGCATAGAACATTAATCGAGCGTAATAACGTGGCAAAAAACCTTCCCAAACCAACCGTAACCCTGAAAAAGAGTGGTTTTCCAACAGCGGCTTCTTGAATACTTACGTCTGTGTAATTCATTTTTCAGTCATGTGTGCCTTTTTCGTGCATTCACAGCATTTACTAAGCAAGCTACCGTGTAAAGGGCAACGATTGGTCAAAAGCGAACAACCAAACGTTAAAGTTCACCGATTTAATCTGTTATCTATACAGGTTGGTTTGAATTTGCCCTGCTCACAGTTGAGAAGGAAGCATCACGTTTTCCAAGTACCTGCTTAGTTGAAATGGTGTAAGAAGATCTCGGTGTGCAAGGGACACAGCTCTGAATCCAGAGCATTTCTACTTGTGCGTGGAAAGCTCCTCTTTACCAGCTTTCACCAGTGGCGTTTTTGCTTCTGTAGGAAACTTGCGAGTGAAACAACGGTCTCCCTTTTGCAAGTGTCTTAACTTCCTCTTTAATTTGGTTTTCATGTCAAGTCCGCTTCTTGTAGCGGCTGAATGATTTACTGAGGATCCAGGGTGGGGGGGAAGGTGATGGCAGCATAGAACTGCATCACTTCTTTGACAAGGTAAAAAATGGGGGGTCCTTAGGAAGCCATCCTTTCAGCAGAAAGGAAGTGATGTGAGGTTTATATCGAGTTTTAAGCACAAGTCTTCAAAGGTCATTTAGGAAATGGCGATGTTGCCCTGGCTGTACAGCAACAGGAGTTACTGTGACAGCCAATCCCTTCGGAAAACGATTGTTCTGAGGTTTGCCCAACTTGAGCAGTCCGTGCTTAAAGAGATTGCACGGCCTTGTTTCCTGTGGTAAGAAGCTGGGGTTGGAGCAGGCTCCCTTGGCACAGTGCTCTGCCTTTCTTAAAGGAGAGCCCTTTATCTCTTTGCTTGTTATTAGTCTTTGGGGGGAATTTTTGTGTAAGGGGCTTTGGGAATAGAGCAGTGAGCTGGGTCTGCTTCCCAGTGCTGACTGCTGGAGAACAACTGCTTTTCTGCTAAACTGGTGAAGTCAGATGTAATAGGTAACATTTGACTCACATTTACTGTTCTCTGGGCTAGCTCCATGTTTGTATGCCTGCAGGTTTTGGGCGCTCACTTCTACCTCCCTTTTGAAAGAGCTTCTTCCCCATGACCCATTCTGATATGTGGAGATGGGAGGTCTTCTGACAGCCCGTTTTCTCCAATGGAGATGTTTGTCAGGAAGATTCCTGTCTAAGTACCTCACAGTGAATATTCTTTCTAATGTCCCCAGCAGCAAATTGACAGTTTATAGCTCTGCTTTTACCTCCTCTGGGGAAATGGTATTGTTTTATAATTGCAAATTAATATGCAAGGAGAGAGAACCACCTATTCCTCAGCATGGAGAACTTGCATTGTCTCAAAAAATAGACACCCTTTATAAAAGTCTTCCCAAGCTAAAAATCATAGATGAAGAATGCATTTTTTAAAGTGACTTTCTCAGAGAAATTCAGTTCAAATAAATTTCTCAATGCAGATAAAACTCAGTATGAAGTGATGCTATTTACATATTGCACATCCACACTCAAGTGTAAAGATCCAGGCATTCTTTGTATGGAATAAAGAAGATTCTTGTTCTATTTCATGCATATAACGCCTCTTCTTCCACTTGTGTCCCTTTTAACTGTTTGGGCAGTCTTAGCATCTTTTAAGCAAGCAATGCCATGAAAATCAGCATAAATTGTGCTTTGCAGAAAGTGAACAATCCCTCTGACTAGATTCATCTCCCAAGGCCGCACTGAAACGCTCTTTGAAATGTCACCCACAACCGAGTTTCGCCTGATGTTAGATACACTGCACAAAGGATGTACTGTGCAATGCGCAGTCGACTTCCCTGGTGCTTTGCAGCAATGAAAATACTAAGGCTTTCATGGTCATCTTTGGTCAAGCACAAACATCAGTCGTATCATGGACCTGATCTCCAGCTCCAGCTGAGGATTTTGTAATCAGCCATGATCAAGTAGTCGTGCTTTTGCTCTTTTGAGTTCCCAAACAATAGGAAGTAGTCACCTTCCTCATGTAACAACAAGGATTTATGGACTGTACTATTCTGAAGTCATGAACGGAAAATGCTAAAGGATGAATGGAAGGTCTGGTACGTTGTTGCTGCATCTGTTTTTCTATGTTGCATTTAGAATTGCCCACCATTACTCTCTGTTCATCAGCATACTTCTTCATATTGATGCTCTTCCGTGGCAGGGATCAAAACCTCAGTGGTGTCAGTCTGGGCTTGTTTTTCCATTCTGGGCTTGCTTTTCCATAGCTTCTCCTGAAGCTTCCGCACTCTGCCTGAAGCAGCTCTCCAGAATGGGAAATTGCTTCATCGGTCTGAGTCCCAACAGAGACAATTAGGGGAAGCCCTATTGGTGCATGTTCTCAAACAGCTTCGGCATTTCAGTGTATTCACCTACCCAGAAGGTAGCGGATACTCCGATGGAATCACAAGTCAAGGACTTTCAGCATGGCCTAAGATTCAGGAAGTGTAAATACTGCTTCAGATGGGTATAGTCAACACCTCATTTGCAAAAGGAGCACTTCCTTCTGCTTTCAAACACTGAATTGTCTGACTAATGCTAGAGAAACCCACTGTGTGTATGAAGCATTGGCCAGTGATTGCTGGTATCAACTCTTCTCAGTCCTCAACAAAGCCAGAGGAGTGAACCAAAGGCAAACTACTAACTCATACAGCAGCAAATAGGTGTCTGCACTCGGTAGGACCTTTACTGTAAAACTTATAAACTGTACTTCTTTATCCCTGTTTCCTGTATGTCTGCAGCAATTGCCATCGTGCCCCATGTGATATCACATCACCTGGAAGTGGTAATGGCCAGGAAGGGAAAAGCGCTAAAATGAGCATCGCTTTTATCATCAGATCTGATACATGGAATCCATGTATGTATGGTGTCTCATTAAACTGGAGGGAGGAGATGAGTTGGAAAGCCAGTGGCTTATGCTTGAGGTCTAACAAGGTGTAATTACATCAACACCTAGCTCCTGTAAGTAACACTGGGTGAAGAACAGTGGGCTGAAGCTGAACCTGGTCACAGGTCTTGATGATTAGAAGAGATTTTAATGAAGTCACAAATATAATGGGAACAAGTAAGTGGGAAACACCCACTTCTGATTGCTCAACTAAACCAACATCACAGGAGCGTGCTTTGATTTGTTACTGATAGGCAGTTCTGTTGCGATCTGCAATTAATGCATTGTCATGGATGGTTAGTCTAAAGACTGTCCCGTTCTGACAGTGCCTCAGGTTGTTTACACTGCAGTGAGACAGCATGCAAAACTTGGCTTAGGAAGCTTTGCCTTTTATAAAATACAGTAGCACTGAACAGGAACAGGATCATATCAATCATTTCCTCCCATTTCACACTGGTTTTGGCATTAAATTCTATATCGAGTGCCTCAGTATTTCCAGTTGATCTGTGGCCTGCATCCAAGACCTACTGGGGTGACAGCTTTGACAGCTTGCATGCCTGCAGCCCAGCAGAAGCATCAGGTCATGCTCCCCTGTGTGAAACAAGGCTTTCCTAGAGGTCAGCCCCAGAATGCAGAAACACTCCCAGGAGTTCAAACACAACACCCTCAGCCTTCAGTCCCACCTGCGAGATGGGTTTCTTCATCTTCTCAAGCACAAGAACACAGCAGCAAAGCCAGCGTATATGAAATGACCAAAACAACGCGTTCCACGTGGTTCCTCCTTTGGGAGGAAGACGAGAAGATAAAGAGGTGAGTCATGTTGTTTACTGCTGTGCAGGAAGATGGTTAATGGTTGGAAACGTCACTGACGAAGGAGCTTTGAAAACCTGAACAGCCTGGAACCGAACTTGCTGCTTTTCTCATTATGTTCTGCAAATACCTTTTTGTGATGGATCCTATGCAAAGCGTGTATTGGCAAGTATTTTAATGGAATGATTTATCATCAGAGAGTATTTTTTGCAGATGCTATCTAGGCTTGCTTTGGGTGTCTGGAAAACGAGTACAAATACTTCATTTCAAAAACATGCCCAGTCAATGCCTGTCTCCAGGATTTATGAACAGCAAGGGAGCTAATAAATACCTGCATTGCACTGTGGTAAAACTCTGCACGGTGTTTGCTCCAAATTCAGCAACGTTTTTGTAGGACTCGGCTGTGTTCCATTATTTTGGGGTGTTTTTTTAATCTCTGGACCTACTTTTATTGCTGGCTAAACATAGGTAAAATGTTGATTTGGAACCGTGCGTTGCCTTGAATTCTGCTTGCTTTTTTACCTCTTCTTGACTGTTTTACAGAAAGAATACAAAACAGCAGTAACACACACCCCATGGGCTGTTTTACATCATAAAATTAAGCAAGGTTTCTCTCATGTTAGTCAGGTACAGGTCTGGCTGAAAAGCAATGTGGTGAGATCAGTAGGAGCCGTGCTACCCTGGGCAGTTTCCACCTCTCACTATCGCTTTCACCCTGCAGCACACAGGGCATGGAGGTAAGGAACAGCTTCCTCGGCACTGGAGCTGTGTTGGATGCTTGCAAAGCTGGAGCCACGGGGGCCGTGCTTGCTGTTGGTAGTGTCACAGGTGCAGTTCCAGGATGAGCTGGTGGTGGTTGTGACTGCCATGCTTTTCTGGGCGTTTTGGTAAAGGTGGTGGTGTGAGATGGGTGAAGACTGGCTCTGCTATCCATAGGTGCAGACAGGAACTTCATCTCCAGCGGCTGGCAGACTTCAGTACATCATCCTAGCGAGGCGGAGCAACGTTAACTCTAGAAGCTATGGGTCACGTTCAAGGTCATCTTCACTTGGGTGCAGTACCCAGTGCTGCTGTCATCACTATCAAGGTCACACAGCCTCTCTGGTGGGCAGCTGCAAGGTGGTTTTAGAAGCAGGCAGCAGGGCCAGTTAGTTTTGGTGTGTACTAGCACCACGGAATTCCAGGTTGGATGGAGCCCTTGAGGACCAGCGGGTCCAACCCCTCTTGGCAAAAGCACAGTCTAGACAAGACAGTCCAGCCCCCTCTCCAGCTGAGTCTTTAACATGTCCAGCGTTGGGGAATCCACCACGTCCCTGGGGAGATTACTCCAATGGCTGATTGTTGGCACTGTGAGAAACCTGTTTTGGCTTTCATTCCTGCGGCTGTGGAGTCTGGGCTCCGGGTCAGGTTTCCCAGGTTCTGTGATGCTGGGCTCATCACTGATGCAAGTAATTCTTTGTATTACGAAGGAACAGTAGGAGTCTTACACATACATGTCTACTGACAGTAAGTGATCTGTCACACACACACACACATATAGAAGTACATACACACAGAAAGCCTATGTATGTCTGCTCACCCACACCAACAACAGCCTCCGTAACCAGAGCTTTTTGTCGAGTTCCCAGACCTGTTTGAACCATTCAGTTCAGCACTTTAAAGAAAAAAGGTGAGATGTGTTTCTTAAAATAACCCAAAGCTTTGACACCTTTTCGGCTGCTGGCTGAGGGAACTGCAGGGAGCTGGAGGGCCTTCACGGCTGGTTTGCTGTGGGATCCTAAAGGAAACTGTGCAGGGCATAGCCTTCTGCAAGGTGAAATCCCAAAACAGGCAATGTAGCAGAGCTCACCGAAAAGCAGTCTGAGGCTGGAGAACTCGGGGAGCATTGGGCAGCTTTTACTCTGGAGTAGCCAGGCTGTGTCTGAGAGGCTCTGTGCCCGGGATGGCTCCATCCTGCTGGGGGAGCACAGGTTTGGACCGATTCATTTCCCCCCCTTTAGTTTTTGCCCTGTCTGTCTGCCTCAGTGTGAATTCCTGATTAGACAGGCAGCTGCCACTGATGTGCCAGAAGGGTAGGGAAAAGAAGCTAAAAAGATGGAAGTCTGGCTGTCCTTCAGCAGTGAGAACCGTGGCAGAAGTGCCACTAAGGAGCAAAAGCAGGGTCTCTGCCTCCAGGAAGGATTCATCCAGGGTGCGTGTAATATTGCAGTGAGCTGGACATTTACTGTCGCGTGCAGAGTTGTGGAAATGCCTTATTTGAAACAAAGACAAGTGTTTTCTAGGGGTCTGGTGCTGCAAAGAACAAGTTTATTGAAGTTACTGCTGCTCGTGGTGCTTGCAGTGGGGCTGGATGCCTCTTGCTGAGTAAGGGCTGTGCTGTTAGAAACATGGGCAGGCATTTTCACACAGCCTTTTTTCATTCTGGATTCCCCTCTGCACCTTTTGCTTAGCAAGAGCGTCAATGCAGAGTGGACGTTGTAATAAATCGGTTGCATGCAACTGAAGTTATTTCTTCTGCTTGAATCAAAAAGCTCCTTCTGCACAGTATGCTTAGACCTTTCTTTTTATCACAAGGCATTAACTTTGCATTTCATACCAGGAATCCTAAAGCCCCTACCTCTTATCCAGAACAGGTTTAAGCGCAAGATAATCTGCAAAGGGTAGTTAGCATAAATTACAATCTTCAAAGTTAAATGCTATATAAAAGGAAAAGTTAATCCTTGAAGCTAATTTTTCTTCCGGGCATGAAGGCAAGAAGGGTTCTTCTGAACAGATCTGAACTCACGTTTTCTATAGTTTACCAACTAGTATGTCTGTTTTTAGTGAAAACACGGTGTCTGTAATAAACCGCATCTGTAATCAACTAGCATCCCCTTCGTTTCTAAATCCGTTTTAATCCAGGATTTAAGTGAGGAGAGGCCGTGCGTGTTTGCTTTCAGCCATCTCGTTATTGATTTAACTGGCAGTCTGACTCAGAAGAGCGTTCATCTTTACCACGGTTGCACAAGGACAGGAAATGTCAAAGTCTTGAAGCTGTGGCAACTTCAGTTCAGGTATTTCATCATCCCGCAGCCTAGAAACAATTTGCTTCTACCACTGCAATGCCAAGCCCCTGTCAGCCTTCCAAACGCAGCATTGCTTTCAGCCCCGGGAAGCTGCACAACAGTAGGGACTTTGAAAACCTGCAGTGGTTCAAGCGCTTCCACACCACAGCTCCGCACAAAGAGATTCTCCGGGCTTTTCTTCTTGTTTACATACAGATTTGATGCTTCCCCCCCCCCCCCCCAGATTTACATAATGAACTGGCAACAAGCAATCAGGATTATCAGCCTTAGATGTAGAATGATTGAAGTGGTAATTCCAGGAGCCTGCGAGAATTTCTAAGATAAAGGTCCTTATTAAAACTGCGTATTCATTACTTCCCATTGCACCTCTCCTGCCTGAGACTGGGAACTCTGCTTCCCTCTGTTGTATGAGACAAAATCCGTTTCCTACCCTAACCTGCAATTGTAACCTAACAGTTTCTCTGCTGTGCAAGCACCTCAGGTGTTGGCGATGCCCTTGGCCCCTACCTGCTCTGGTTTTGTGGCAGCTTTTTGCCTTTAAATGGCAGAGCAGGTTGCTATGAGAAGCTGCAGTATCTGGCAATGGCTAGGGAGGGGTGCGTGGACTCTCACACTCCATCTCTCCTGCGTCCTTGCCTGAAGTTGCAGAGGACTGACCCTATTGCTGGGTCTGGGCCAGGGTTGTTTTGCCAGTTAGAGGTCTGAAGCACAAACAGCGTTGTTGTTGCACTGTTTCATCACCCTGCCCAGCCCTTATGAAATACTTTAAAGCAACTTCTTTTGATGACTCCTGATGCACCTGCAACCTTGGTTACTTGCAGTAGCTGTAAGGGGGTTTTTGCTTGTTTCATACAAATTGCTGTGCAGATCCCTTTACTGTGGGCCTGCCCACCCTGGCACACACGGCCCTGACTTAAGAAGGGCTATGGCTGAACAGGCCCAGATGAGTCAGAGCCAGCTCCTTCCACTGCCTGAGCTGCAGGAGGCTCTGGTTCAGAGACAGCTGTGCTGTAAATGGACTGTCTGATGTGGCTGAAGTGTAAGAATTTATTAGACACCTCTGAGACTAGAGGCAAGTATTATCTTCATCTTACAGATGGTGGAGTTAGTTAATACACAAGATCTGGTTTCACCACTGGACCTAAAATTCAGGTTACACATTATTTTTGCATTAAATTCAGATCAGTTGCACCTTTTTTTGTATTAGAAACCATCCAGAGAAGAGCATTCACCTAAAAACTTGAAAAAAATCAGTTTGATTTATTTGTTATATTTACACATTTGCTTTAAGCTCAAATTTGAACCTTTTGGAATGTTTTTGTGTAATCACCTCGAGTTTTGGCCCTTCACCCCTTTCTGCTATTTAACAAGTATCTTAATAGAAGTAAGTTTTCCCTTAGGCCAGTGAGCAAATCAGTGTTGAAAGTCCAACTTTACAAAGTGCCTAGGAAAGCAGTCAGCTCAGTAACGGGTCACTTCATATTCCTTCCCAATCTTTCTTATCCAAGTCTTGTAATAAATAAAGACTAATATCAACAACATGCCAAGGCTGGTTTTTTCAAGTTCTTCATTTGCCAGTTTTGACAAGAGAAAGAAATGAATACTTTATGTGGACATTATTTTACCAAAAAAAAAAGAAACCAAACCCCCAAAAACAGACAAAAAGGAGGACACAAAGGAACACACATGGAATGATGAAAAGGAACAATGATATTGCACAACTTCAGGTCTCTCTTCCCAGATTTTGATCCATGTAATTAGGTACGTCTAGATCCAGCAAAAAAACTTGTGTCCGGATGCATGTGTAGCAATGTGAGTAATCTAGACCTGTAGACTGCTTTCAGTTCCTTCTGACTGCTACTTGGAGTTCTTCGCTAAGAGCAGGTTGCTGCAGGAGTAATAAATAAACCAACAATGTTGACTCTGCATGGTGCTGACCAACCCTTCAAAAGTCATCCACAATGCTCACAATTCTTCTATGTTGAAAATACACCAAGTCTTCAAAGGATTTGAGCCTTTAAACACAACTTGGTTGTCATCTATAGCTTGAGTATTTGATTTGTTGTGGTTAACTTGAGATTGCATTTCATTTTGCAAGACCAGGACTTCTCAATGCATCAGCATTGTGGTGAATGTGTAAGAGTCACAGTAAAGTACGTTAAGGGGGGAAATAAAAGCAAAAACCCAAACCATGCTAAGTGTAGAGAAAAGCTCTTTACAGCTACAATCTTTGCTAGACCATCTCTTAGCAAGCACATACTGTTTGCTATAGAAATTTGCTAATGGTGTTGTCGTGGCCATAGCAGCACTGGCTTCCCCCTCAACTGCTTATAGACAGTCTGTGTTCATAGAAACTGTGCACTTACATGCAGAACAAACTGTATTTTTCTCATATCTGATTTCATACCTGTTTGGTGGATTGATGTGTCAGCCAGCAGGGCTCAACAGATACAGTTCATACAGGAGACCGAGATACAGTATGTTTATTCTTAACTTCTGATAACCTAAGAACTACAAGAACGAGAGATGCAGTATCCATTTGCTGTAATCCAAGACAACCATTTTTAGGAAGAAAAGAAGTAGAGTAAGTGATCACTGCTAACACTACATTAGTTCCAATTTCATTTCTCTTTTTCTCTCAGTCACGGTAACTATTTATTGCCCTCCTGGCCCACTTTTAATCTGAGCAAGTTAAAGGTGACATTAGACTTTAACACCTGTTGTTTCATCAGAACCAAAGCAAGTGATAAAACCTATGAAACCATAATTTCACTGTAGGACTTGTTTCATATCTTCACATTCCACCTCACGTGTAGGAAAGGGATAATGCATCTCAGTTTGCTTACAAGCTAGGAGATCACTTTGAAGTCTGCATATTCCTAACTGCAAACAAAATATAACACTTTTAACAGGTTATAAATAAACTGGTTTTCAAGCATAGAGCCAGCCCAACAATAACAATACACTATTAAAAAGACCTAAGGCAATGAATTCCATCTCCAATGAAGTCAAAAAAAAAAGGGGGGGGGGGGGGGAGAGAGAGAAAAACAACTGTGCAAACAAGCTTAAACCTATTTCTTTGTGCCAGTGTTATAAAATGTAGATTTCAATAAAGCCTTGACCCAAATGCCAGGACTTGTGAAAAGAATCAGAACAAAACTGGTTACTTTATTTAGGAAAAAAATACTCTTATCTCGCTGCTAATAAAATTGGATACACGGAGTTTAAACATTTACAGTTGCTGTAACACTTTACACAATTCCTATATATGGGTGTAAGAACAAACATTAAAAGACAATGGTGGGTCAAGGCTTTACATTAAAAATAACAACCTACTTCTCTATAGTCTCTAAAATACTATGTTTTTTTCCAATATTTGCAGCCATTCAGGAATATTTTTTATTTCTTTATTAGGAAATGTATACTTTGTGCATGACCTTAATTCCTAATTCCTGGCTCTTTGGGCTGAATGACAAAAGGATCAAACTCCTTAAAGTGGATGGTCTCCTTGAAGGTTCAGTGGAGAAACCCTGGCTCAGTTAGTCTCGTATGATGAAAGCAGTGCTGCATCCACTGGCTCCATGCAGGATGGACAGGTAAAGGATCTCATCAACCAGTCATCTATACAGTCCAGGTGGTAAATGTGCATGCACGGCAGAAATCGGATAGGGTCCCCATAAACAAAGTCCATCATACAAATGACACACCTGGGGGGAAAGAAAGATCATAACAATATTTAAACTGCTGTTACCACACTGGAAATGAAGAGTAATGTGATATTTACTCCTAGGTATGTTTGAGTCAAACAGACCTTTAGTACTTGTAGTTACTGGGAGGAGTTCTTAGCTCTTGTCAGTGCTGGCCCCACCAAGCACTAGAGGGTTTTTTGGCATTCATTTGAGTATATGTGCCCCTGGTTACGTTAGTGAGGGCAAGAAGCCTTCTATAGGCATGGGGAGGGGGCAGCTCAGAAGAGTGCATAAGATTAGAAATGGTAAAAGGGAGCCACAGAGGTGAGGGAGTAACATAAAATTATTAAATCCGTGAAGAGAGGATAAAGAGGGAAAAAAACCCTATAGGGGCATGAACTACATTTGGGAAAGTTTCACCTGTAACAGGAAAACAAGGGTGGATAAAGGAAGGAACTGTCTACATGGTCATTTTTTTTCCCCAGGAGGCTACATTAAACTGCAGTCTCTTAAGGCAAACCAGGAGGACAAGATCAGGTTCCCCAGGGCAGTATCATCACCCAGTGCAACAGGCACATGGGTTCAGTTTCTGTAACTTACTCTCTGATCTTCTTCTCGGAGCCGTCTCTTCCAGGATCATAGACTCCTTTAGGTAGATGCTGAATAAGGCCTATCCTCTGCGCTATTCTGATTTGTTCCTCTTCTGTCAGCTGTGTTGCTAGCCGAGTCTGGCTGGGAGTTGGGTGATAAACAGGAACGGGGACCTGCTCCTAAAAGTAAAAGATTTCCATTAAACAAACCACAGAGGCTTTTCTAGCAATTCATAGCACAGCACAGGCAACATATTGAACTCTTCCACTTAGTCCTACAAACGTCTGTAGGATCTCCCACTCCAACTGGGCAGTTTTGGGGGCTATAATTACATTGAGAAGGGGGTAAAAAACTGAGGCAAGTATGTTGAGCAAGGAGCTGTTTGGGGTTGTTCTCTGCAAAAGCTCTATTATCTCCAGGAATTAAAACCAATGTACAACAAACTCCACATGGCAGAAGGCACATAAACCTTCCAAGCACCTGGTGAACTACACAGATACTGACTGAGCAACATCATGGCTGAGGAAGAACCACCAGTGTTTGCAACAAAAAGCAGACTTTCCATTGTGGAACAGTGACTTGCAAAGAGGAGGATAGGGCCTATTCTTAAGAGTCTTGGAGAGAAAGGTTTCATTGGTTCTGTAACAATTGCAGCTTATGTGACCTGTTCGGGGCCACACAAGCTCCAAACCAGAACCACAGGTTTAATTCTTTTGTGTCTGTGTCACCTGGACAATAAAAAGAAGAGCTTAAGGACTCCAAGTTTTACATTTGTTCTCAATACATTAATACAAGCCTACGAGTTCTCCCAAGCTGAACTTCAACCTCTGTTAGGTTTCAAGTCCGTTCTTCCCAAACTAAAAATAGGCAACATGTAAGTATTATGCAGTCCGTCCTCTGCCATGTTCTCAGAAGCTTCTTTTGCTATTAACAAGCTTTAGATTAGACACTTTCACCAACAGTTACATTAACATGGTATTTATTTTACTTGCTTTTAAAGCAAACTTTTTTGGACATAAATACCAGTTTTGAACAGGAGGCACTGTTAGGTCAGTAGCCATACATCTCTTTTTATAGGGAGACAATTTCTTGCAATAGGTCTATTTTAACCATACTTCTTAAACAGCAGAAAAAATTCAACTTATTGCTGCATTCTGAGAATAACCCTGGTGCACTGGAGACACAACGGCATCGATTCCACCATCTGAAAAACGCAGAAGTAGGTGTTTCAGAGGACACTGCTGCAAAACAAGAGTGCAGGGGTGCGTGCAGCTGCGCTGCAAGAATCGCCGATGCAGCACACATCACCTCCAACAAAGTTCCCTTTAGCCACACTCCTGCTTGCTCATCACAGATGCGGGGAAGACACAGGCCTTTGTTGTCTGGGGCAGAGCAACCGCCTTTGTGCATGTCCTTCCAGAGAGCATGGGCCGCTGTTGGCATCGCCAGGTATTTCTAGCAGCAGGAACCACAGCTCTGTTCCCCTCTCCTGTTCCCTTTTTGCCTTTTCGCCTCCTCTGGCAACGGTCTAGTGCAGCGTTCAGTGTTCAACTGACACCAGCACCTGGCAAAGCCCAGATACGGGGCTTAACACATGCAAACTGTGCTTGTAAAACCTGATAAAGCCATTCCCCTTTCCACGTGCCACGCTGCTTAGCAGCAAGTGACAGACTGCCCCTGGAAGGCCAAGAGAAAGCAGCCTCTCACCAGCCAGCGCCAGCAGCAAAAGGCCTTGCTTATGAGAAATGCCAGTCAAAACCACCAGCCTGCCTGGCAGCTCTTTTCACATACTGCCCACCGCTTGCTGTCGGGTAAAATTCAGTCTTCTCTTAATTTAGCTACACCAGGATTTCCCCCTCTGATTTCCTAGCAGAACTCTGAGGAATTATGAGGTTCAAAAGACAAAACGCCAGCGGTGCTGTAAATTTGATTAATTTCCTGACTATGCCAAACTTTATCTCACAGAATCGCAATTTCTTCCAGATCAGCCACATTTTAATAGCTTAAATTACCTAAAGTATCCTCTAATCTGCGTTTGGATAGGGAAAAACACCAGCTGAAGCTAGAGATGACCTGTCAGGTATAACCAGCTATTCTTAAAGTGGCTCTGCAACCTTTGGTGCCAGTGAAATAAACACTTTTGCCCCTGCCAAATGCTGCAGAACCTCTGCACTGAACGTGTCAGCTCAAGGCAGAGCCTGGTCTTGGTTTTATGTTTCAAGAACTTAACACTATGAACTGTCGGTAACTTTTAACTCCAAGGCTTTGCTATACTACTTTGAACAGATTATTAAATCAATAGTAAAGACATTACTGCTAACTCCTTACAGACATGTAAAGAACACTTTGGATCTGGAGAGAGATGCACCCTCCTTCCAGTCTTAGGAAATACAAGAGGAGTAGCAGAACTGTATGTGCACGGCCCAGGTTGATGCTAGTATGGGCAGATGAAGGGGAGTCTCCTGTACTTAATACAGATCCATGACTGCAAGTGATAATGCAGAAATACAAAGAAAGGGGAAAACAGAAGGATAAAAAAAAGACCCAAGAAACTCTCAGAATGTCTGAAAGTAGAAGAAACAGCTGTCAGTGAATGCAACAGCAGTGATCATCTCGGCAGAAATCATACAGGGGAAGAAGACCACGGTTAAGTAGGAACCTGGTGCGAGTTAAACCCATCGCTGCTGGACAACTCTGAAATGAGAAATCAGTCGTGCTCTCCATCCAATGACTCCTTCAGTTATGTTTTGGACAGTGAATTATCACAACTTGCTAGCTTGTAATAGGCCAAACCAAAATGAACCCTTGTTCTAGTCTTTCACGAGTGCTTGCCGCAAGCAACCACCGAGGGACAATGTACTTGGGGAACCCATTTCTGCATTACTGCAGTGCCCCTCTCCTGGGGTCTCACATTCCCCCTGCCAAAGAGGAGCAGGATGGACCCCCCCAGGCCTCCTTCCCAGGCCAAACACACAAATGCTTTCCCGACCACCAGCACTGTATGGAAACATTCCTCCTTTTGGCGTCCCATCTCAGGTTCCCTCCCCGCAGAGCCACCCACCCGCGCTGCATGTCCAACATAACCAATTACAGCGGGAATTTATAGTTGCCAGCTGTGGGCTTCTAGAATTTCACAGCGTGGACAAGAATCTCTTGTCGGATGAGTAACACCGGGTGAAAAATGGTGCTTTCACCACGACATCCTCATGGTTGTGAATATAAAATACTGGGGGTGGTGTGGCTGCCAAGCTGCTGTGGAAAATGCATAAGTTGTACTACTGCAAGTGAAGAAGAGTGACCGCTCACTACGGGTGATCGGGTGCGCTCCTTCAGCACGCTGTCTGGTGGCACTTCCACTCTCGCCTCCCAATTGCTATTAAAAGCCTGCCTAGACTGAGCCAGCAGTCCCCTGGATCCAAACACACCAGTAAAACTGGAGAACACAGTGTGCGTGTTGCAGAGACTCAAGTTATAGGGTACCCAGTCAATAACCTTTTCAAACCAGTCCCTTCCCCTTCAAAAAGGTGTGTTTATACCTGTATGATTCTAAACATATTTTAAACTATTTATTCATGAGAATATGAGAGACCACATTTCTCCGAGTCTGACGAGCTGACTTTCATTACCCCAGAGGGGTCAAAGTAAGAGATGGAGCAGAAGGTGTTCAAGGCCAGGTTGGACAGGGCTTGGAGCAACCTGCTTTAGTGGAAGGCATCCCTGCTTGTGGCAGGGGGTTGGAACTGGATGAGCTTTAAGGTTCCTTCAACCCAAACCATTCTGTGATTCCCTCACCTGCGACCCACTCACCAGCCATCAGCCACGCTGGGCACCCCCAGCATGCACCCAGGCTGCCTGCTCACAGCCACCACTGCATCAGCACCCCGGCAGCTGCATCCTCTGGTGTCTCCACCACCAAATCTCTGGACCATTTTTGGAAGTCAAGCTCATGGGACAGTAATTTCAAGCCTCCTGCAGGGACAGAGTGCAGCCCTGCCTACGCGGGTTTATCACCCCTCTGCTAATCTGTCACAGTTTATAATGGCTGCTGTTATCAACCCACGTTAAGGCAAGGTCCTGCTCACTCCAGCATGGATATTCAAGGGTAACAACATGAGGATGTGAGACTTCAGCAAACTTACATTTGTAGTTAAGAAGCCCCTGACATATGTGTGTATATATATATATACACACATACATACACACACACACACACACACACATATACATACACACAAGATTGTATTGCCCAAGTAATTATTACCTTACTCCAAAGACAAGCATGAATTTATTGCTCTCACTTCTCCCTTATCTCCCTTGGAAAATGTTTTTGCAGACCAAATTAGGAAATACTGAACTCCCAGCCAAAGTCCATGTTATTTATCATTTGATAAAGATGTCAGGCATTTCAAACCCAGATGAAATTTCATGTTAACTCTATTCCTCGATGCAAAAAGGCCGAAACACAGAATCAAAACCATATTATCAGTGTCAGGCAGTGAAATAAAAATCACTTTCTGGCAATTAATTTGCTTTAATCAATTATTTTTTTACCCCCATGTGAATTTGGTAATGATGAAACATCTGGAGATACACATTTTTCTTGTTCACAAAGTAGGTGGTGTCAGCACAAGATTCCTTGGCTTTCTGTGCACAGAAATCATTGGTCCCTCGTGTTTATTCAGCCCTTAAATAACAGCATTAATTTAAACTCAAGGACTAGGGCAGGGTTTGTGTCTCCACCTCACCCTGGCCTCTCATCCTCTGGGGGGGAAACAAGAGGGGGAAAAAAATCATAGAGGGCATCTGAAGGTTGCATTTTTCACTTGCAATGAAAATAAACATTTTCACACAGGCTTAAAAGGCCCAGACACTGTTTCTGCATGCAGATTCCCAAGCACGCTTTGGGTTCTCACCTAGGAAAAGGAGGTTTCATCAAGCACGATTTTTAGTTTGAAGTTTTCTCCTCAATGCAACTTACAGCAGCGTAAGTAACCAAGGTAAACCTGCCTTTCTCTTGTTCTACAGCATTTTCATGCTGGTTTTGCAAGCGCAATGAATTTGCAATGCTCTGAAAACAGGTCAGTGGTAGATCAGAAACTCCTAATCTCTGGATAAAGATTATTTTAAGATCCCTCTACGCCACATATGAGCAGTAGGTTATCAGGGCTTTTGTTTGTTTGTTGTTGTGAGTAACTGCACCAACATGCACAAATTATCCTTTCAGGAAGGCCAAAGGTGAGATGAATAATTCATAACATCTAATGGTTCCAGAGGTTAAAGCTTCACTGCTGTCCCACAGATCCTGCCTACAGCCACCTGCTTGCCGCTGCCAACTGCTCTGCTCGGTTTCCATCTCCGAATTTTCCTCCCCATCTAATCCAATGCTCCCCGTGTCTCTCACCCTGGGATATTTAGTTGCGTTTTAACACTGGATCAACAGCATCGCTGTGGAATTCACTCTGACAAAGGAGACAAACGTCTCCCTAGCTGTGTTTATCCCAAGTCTCTTTTACATAGTTTAGATACCAGTACCAAGTGCTTACGCTCCTTGCGGCTGCTGCCTAATTAGTTAATGCAAATGGAACAGTTCCATTTGAATTGCCGCAGCCATTCCCACAGCTCTTTCTCTGAGATCCCTTCACTATGCAAATGTCTTTCTTGCAAGTGCTGTCTGAAAGCAGCTGTGCTGGTTCACATACAGCTGCATCAGGGCCACAGAGCTTACTGCTCACCAGCCCTCAAACATGCATCTGAAGAGTGGCCTGGCCTTTCCATTAATTACCCTGACAGCCATGCAACGTCCTGCCTATTACAGTGCTTATCCTCACTATACACACCTTCCTGCCTTGCTGCTTCTCAGTTTTCTCACCTCTGGGGTGAGATGCTAGCAGGAAGCCGAAATAACTAATCTAGGCGCAAACAACTTCAGTTTATAGACGTAAAGTCAGGAGGTGAGAAAAAGATTGTGCTTTTGGGGGCTTTTTTTTTTTGCCAAACCCCTGCTGAATTTCAAGAGATTTTCTCTTTAGCTCTTTATTACTCATAAGGAACTCACTGGGATGTCGGTCCAGGGGCCTTTTCTGTGAATGCCAACCTGATCTCAGTAAAAAGACTCAAACTCCATCTGTATGTGAATACACATTCTGAAATAATATCCTCCCCCAAGGCATATTAACGTAAAACCACTCACCATTGTAACGTGCATTATATGGCAACTACAGCTTACTTTAATAACTCGTAGACTATTACAAGCAGCCTGCCAACTATAAAAACCTTTTTCTGCCATACAGAACAGTTCATTTATAAAGCTGAATAGCAGTTGCTATAAAACATCATGTAATGAAATTGTTACCCAGCCTTTTATATTCCTGCTTCCAGGTAGCCAGTCAGTGTAAATAACTGCAACAGCTGAACACTGCAGCTGGTAAGATAACCTTTTCTCACCTCTTCCATTTGGAGGGGACACCTGGGACAGAACCAGTCCAGACACACACACACACGTGCACAAGAGGAGCCATTCTGGCACAGGCTGGAGCCTCAAGCGTGGGCTTTTCTAGCAGACCCCATTCACTGAACAGCAATATAGTCAGAAAAGAGATTAAACATTAATACTGCATTAAGCAAAATTGTAACTGATCCTTTATCAAATTTCCAAGCATGCCGAAGACAGATTCCCTTTGTTTGTGTAAGAAGTGTGAAGATCCAAGCAGTTCTCTCCCAAAAAAATAACAGCACAGCTGTACTAAATACATGCTCACCTTCAAGATGCAGTTCAAGTCCCTGCATTTCCCAGGAGTGCCACATTCCTCCCTAAGGAGACTAATCACACAATTTAAATGCTGAATGTATATTTGATTCAGCCAGAACTTTAAAGCCAATAAATTTATATTTCATTTTTAAGGTTTATGAAGGGATTGCTCTGCAGGTACTGCTTGCCACAGACAGCTTGCTTTAACTGTCTGTAACCATATTAAGTAAAATCGCTTTTACTTCCCTTTGTTTGATGTATTCCTTGATACGTTTCACAGCACAGAAGGACCAAAAAAAACAAATCCACAACATCCAAAACCACAATTATCATTTAAATATTAAACAGAGAACTTTCATGCAGAAATAAACCTGTGCTTTAGCACCTTCCTGGTCCGTAGCCAGTAGGAGAGCAACACTTCAAACCCTAGCAAGGGCCCCCTGCACCTCGGACGGAGTCACGTTCCTACCATACATACATGAACACATTGTAGATATGGTCAGTAATTAAAATGAGACTAAGGAAACAGTCTGCAAAGGAGCAGAGGAACCTGCAGGATCTGCAGGGCACTTCTCCAGCAGCAGCACCTGGTCTGAGTCACGTATCAGATGGGTTTGGTGAAAGCCACGGTGGTTCTGCAGTGCATAGCCTCTTTTAAGCTCTTGCTAAAATGGTAAAATTGCCCTTTGCACTTCCCACAATTATTGAAGTTACTGAGAAATAAATATATCTGGAGATGGAAAAGACAAGGAACCATGAAAGAGAGTGAGTCCTGGCAGCTGCCTCTTAAAATGTCACCCATCCCCTGAGCTTAGCTTTGCAACCCGAACTAGGGCTGGGACAGAGAGAGAAGTACACACTAGATGCATTCTGTCTGCTGCTCTCCTAGCCAGCAGCAAGGGTTATTAGAGAAAGGGCCTCTGTTTTCAAGCTTCTTACCCATGCTGTCACAACAAACCAAAAAGGCTACCAGCACAAATAGGTGACAGTGCCCTTTGCAGCTTGGCCAGTGCAAACCCAGCCTTACCTGGGAGATGGAAATCACCTCACCTGCTCTGCAACTCGATTAACCATCAATGCAAACCTAAATAGAAAAGATTAGCAAGAAGGAGTTGTAGGGGAAAAGCAGTAATTAAGAAGCAATAATTAATCCCTGGAAGCACAATCTCTCCTGACACAACCAGACAGATTTTACATTTCCAGGCTGCACAGCTGGTTTCTCTGACTCCAGGGCCATATCCTTGGGTACGGTTCCACCAACTGAATTCTTATACACAAGCTTTGTGTCAGTTTTAGCTGCCCTTGTTCCTTTCTCCAGTGATCCCATCAAATACCAGGAAGTGAATTCCTTCAGGAGAGTGGATAACAGACACCAACACATCCCAGACATCAAACTGCTCACCAGAGAGCTGACTCCATCCCTCCAGACAGCTCCACTTACAGCATCAGGCCACAACTCCTGAGAGATAACAAAGTCCTCTTATTACAGCTCCTAGCATGTTTATTTTAATAGTTTGGGGGGAGGGGTGTTGTTCAGGGAGAGAAAAGATCCAGTAACCATCTACAAAACCTCATGCTTTTCAAGTTGCTGCAGTGAGCAAAGCCAGGGAAGAACACTTGCACCTGTACATTAAATTAAGGGCACTCAGGCACAAAACGCAGCCTCCTGAGATGTGCACACCCCAGGGACTACAAAGCAAAGCAGCTGGGTAAGGAGAACATCTAGCAGAAGGGCCAGCAGTTTTTACTGCAGCTGGTGGCAGAAGGAGAGCACGTGTATGTGGATCATCCTACCCCATTAGCAAACCACAATGTCTGCATTATTGGTGCATGTTCTCTCCTACTTACACCAAGTGATTATCTTTGCAGAAACCCCTTCTTATGCCTGGCAAGCCCAGGCAGTCATTACAGTGCTATGGCTATGTTAAACACAGCACTTACGGTTCAAGCAAGGCAACTGCTGGAGAATAAGGGGCAGATTTAACAACAAATAAAAAACTGAAGTTTTGAGAAGAAAATGGTCCTGTAGCAGAAGAGGCTCAAACAGATCTCTCAGACAGTCTCTGCTGAAAGGTGTAGAGTGAACCTGTACTGTGTCCCATTCATGTACTGCTGTGGAGCTCCTGGCTAGCAGGAAGTAAAAAAGAACACCTCAGACAAACAAACCAGTTAAGTTTTTCACTCAAGCTCAAGAGAGGGGGAAGCACTCTGGAGCTACCACAAAGAAGGTGACAGAACACAAACAGCCAACACAGAAAGAGGGGAATGGTTCACACTCCCTTCAGACACATATTTACTTTCTGGAAAGAGTAAACATCAATCAGTGCAGCTGGTTTATAGGGTAAACCAAAGGGAAAGAAGCTAAAAATGCTAGTATTGATCATCCTGGGTAACACATGAAGCCTGCATGCAGCCCGGTCCCATACCCAGCTCAGCAAACAGGGATGCTCACAGCCTGCCCCACTCCTCCCTGTGAGCTTTGTCCCAGACACTGTCCCCCATCCACAGCCACCCAAACCACTCAATCAGAGGCTCTGACTCACCTCAGGGTACAGCAGACAAAAAAGAACCTTAAGCTCACACATGCTTCTGCCTCCTGAGACATGAGCCTGGCCCAAGTCTACCATCCTATAGCACCCAAAACACTGCATCACTCAGACAAGCCCATGCAAATCCCTTACATGAAGGGCTTGACACTGGTTACTGAATGGGTGGGCATCCAACCAAGAGTACAGGCACAGAGGTGACTTCAGGTGGGTGATGTAACACCCTAAAAGCACACATTATGCCCTGAATTGCTTACTGAGCCCACAGACTCAACACAGCCAAGCTTAGTGCACACACAGCCCCTGATTACCTCTTGGTGCCTCTGCAGGGAATTTGGGGATTAGGGTGCATCTGACTCCACTGCTGTACACTACTGGTGTAAAGCAGCACTGCCCCTGGACCATAGGTCCTGCTGCCACTTCCCTTCCACTGGGACCAAGGACATTGCTCCAACTGACTCTTCACCTCATGAAAAGCAATGGGCCATTACCATCAACTCTGTGATTGCTACAGCTACTGAGTAAGTTAGGAACAGGCAGCCAAGAGGAAAACGGGAGGAATGCCCTTGTCAGGACTTCAGCCAGTTGACTCCAAACACTTAAAACAGCAGAAGCGCTAAAATGTATCTTTTGGCAAAAATTAGGTCAGCTTGACTGCAATTCTAAGAACAAAACAACCCCTTCCAAGTACTTCAGGAACAAGGTAGCAAAAATACAGGAATTGGCCCCAATTAGCTAGAACAGGCTGGGCACAAAGGGCCAAAGCAGGGAGTAAACGTGGAAATGCACCTAAGCCAAAGATAGGAGCAACCCATCAGGGAAGGACTCATGAAGTATAAATACAGGCTGTACCTCCATATGGAAATAGAAGATGTGTACATGTATATTTAAACGTGCTAGTTTGAGCTAATAAGAACAACAACATAGTAACATACAGTAGGTCCAGAGGAGGGCCACAAAAATGACCACAGGGATGGAGCACGTCTCCTATGAGGGAATTCAGCAATGAGAAGAGAAGGCTCAGGGGAGAACTTACTGCAGCCTTTCAGTACTTAAAACGGGCTTGAAAGAAAGATGGGGAGAGACTTTTTAGCAGGGCAAGTGGTGACGGTTTTAAAGGGGATATTCAGGCTGAATGCGAGGAAGAAAATCCTGGCACAGGCTGCCCAGAGAGCTGGTGGATACACCATCCCTGGAGACATTTAAGGCCAGGCTGGATGTAGTCCTGGGCAACCTGATCTAGTTGAACATGTCCCTGATTGCTGCAGAGGTGTTGGATTAGATGAGCTTTGTAGGTCCCTTCCAACACAAACTGTTCTATGATTATGTTCTATGATTATCAGGGGGTTGGAACTAAATGATCTTAGGGTCCTTTTCAACCCTAACTATGCTATGGTTCTATTCTATGTAGAACTAGGAATGTATAAGTACAGTGTGAGTAGGCTATCAGAGGATCAGTGAAATCGAGTGACAAATTATCTCAAGGCTCACTGTATGGTGCTGCCTCAACCTGACTGTGCAACGATATGGCAGGCATCCTCCTTGGGCAAAGAAAGCTATGCAGAGCACCATTTAACAGCCTTGCCTAAAGCAAGTTTCACTACACATCCGAACCCATCATACCAAATGCAAGTCCTCATATATCAATTTCCTGAAACAAGACTTACATAGACACAACAACCGCAGTTGGAAGGAGAACATCACCCATGGACAGTCATCCGGGAGGTGTCAATTTATCTTCAGACAAGAGGCAACACATAATGAAAACAAACAGGCAGATCAACAGCAGCTATCTCAGATCTTCTACCCCTCATGTACCACCCTATGCGACAACAGAAAATACTTGCCTGTAGCCATCCAGTTGTAAGCAAGGACCAAAAAAAGAAGTTTAGAAGAGGACACAGTAGTTCTTTTTATAGAGATACAGTCTGCTACTCAACCAAAACACACAGAAGAGGCAACATAAGAGAGGGCTTCTCCAGACCTTGACAGGGGCCTCCCCAGTGAGGAGGGAGCAGGTAAAGAATAGCAGCACAGCCAAGGTGGGCTAGCAAGAGGCTCCCCCCACCAAGGTAAGCCAAGCACAAACCTAATGAAGAATTTTCCACCAGGCCTTACAGCAAACAGGGACTCAGCAGAGCTGGGCTCACGCAGTGCAAACCATAGAGAAAGCAGAGGAAACAGACTGCTCTACTGAGGATAAATGACTTGGAGGAGAAAAGTGGTAACAGTCCATGTCCTGCTGCAGAAAGGCTTCAGAAGTAGGCAGGGCTGGTGATGAGCAAGGAACCCTGAAGCAGAGAGACTGCTGGTGTGAGACACCTGCTTTGAGACCATGTTAGCAGGGTTTGTTTCAAATCTCAGGAATCTGTGCTATACTTCACTTGATCATTACTTTGTACTCCATTTGGAAGATTTTAATTGCCTTTTTAATGAAGCCCTGCTCAATTACACGCGCTTGCTCAAGCAGGAAGCTGCCACACCTTGGCAGTTTGATGGTACACTCAGATACACAGGTCTTTTTATTTTCCTAGCAGTGAATTTCTAACACAGAGTAGATGCCCCCAAGACCCAGGTATGTGACTGACACCTCAGCCCTGGCAGCGCAGCAGGGGACTGGGCTGCTCCTCAGTGGCAGCCAGGAGGCTTCCTGAGGCCAGTTAAAGGATATAATCAATGTTGCATTGTGCAACAGTACAGCCACAGCTTTTTTAAGCATGTTATATGAGGGTGGAGAGGCACTGGAACAGATTGCCCAAGAAGTGGTAAATGCTCTGTCCCTGGCAGTGTTCAAGGCCAGGCTGGACAGAGCCTTGGGCAACACGGTCTAGTGTGAAGCATCCCTGTCCATGATGGGCGAGTTGGAACTGGATGATCTTAAGGTCCTTTCCAACCCAAACTATTCTATGATTCTGCATCAGCCGTCCAGAAAGCCACAGACAGATGAAGCCTCACATATACTAGGGCACATTAAATGCAGTATGACTCCCTGTGTGCAGCTTTCCTGGGTGTCACCAGCAGTGGAATGCCAGCTTGGCCAGGACATCCCAACCATGCACCCAGCCAATGGCTCCTCCCTTACACCAGATCCTGCACAATGGGTGGAGGGATTTCAGCTAATCTTTTCCACCTCTTGAAGCTGGATATGGGGTTTGAATCAACACCCTGAACTGCTGGGCTGCACACAAGGGGCTTCAAGCACAGCCCAGGGTGCTGCATCATGGAGACGCAGTCACCTCTCCCAGGCACATACTTGCTGCTATCTCCTCCTTTGGTGCAATGAATGCAGACCAAAAAATGTAATCTGGCCATTTGTTTAGCATCACTTGATAATAACATTCATTATTTCAACTCTGAGCTAATGAGCAGCAGATGTAAACAGCCAGAGGCTCCGATTCAGGCTGTTGGCTCATCTCAGCCTGTCATTTATTAATCTTTGAGGAATGTCTCGGGCCTTAAACAATTATTACTAAATCTGTTGCTTTGGGTTTTCTTGGGTTTTTTAAAGCAGTGCTCTAGCTAAAAAGGAACAACTGCATGAACATTAAGGCATAGTAAAACTTGACGAAGCTCCCCTTTTCAATGCAGTATTAGCAGTGAACACAAGGGCAACGTTTCTATTTTTTCCAGCAAAGTCTTGTCCTCACAAGCAGTGACTCTGCGTTTTTAGCTCGCAGGGCACAAATCCAAGTGTGATCTCATGCAACTGTCAAACCTCTTCTAACAGAAAAAAAAACTTGTGCCAAGAACAGGTAGAAAAAAACCTAAATAGCTCTCTCAGGAGTTGGTTATACCAGCAGAATACTTCCAGAATGTGTTTTCCCCCACTTATTTTAAAGTTTCCAATAAACAGAGACAGTTCAATGAGCATCTGGCTCTTTCTTTAATCTGCCACCAGAAAACACATGCTCATTTTACTGCTGTGTTTGAAACACACAGCCAGTTGCCGGTGCAACCAAGACGAGCAACAAACGTTCAGCTCCCACAGATGAATAAGTACCACATCCATCACTAAATATAAGCAACCACCTGTCTGAACACCATTTCAGTCTTTTGTTGGGTTTTTTTTTAAACACATATCTTTGGATCTTGCCTGGGCTGGTTTTACACCAAAAATACTCATGTTCTGTTCAGCACAGGTGCTTTCAGAGTAGGTGGTTTGAAGGGGGGAATGAAGAAGATCCAGGGCTCTGCAAAGTCAAGGAGGGCGAAGATGAGCACAGAGCCTAGCCCTTCCTCCGCAGCCACTGCATCTCCCATCTCACCTTGTTCAGACCTGACGGGATAAAGAAAAACCTCTACTTCACCACGCCATCCCCCTGATTATATCTACTCTAATGGAAAGTGGCAAGAGCTTTGCACTGAAACTGGCTTTCTGAAGGAAAGCTTGAGGTCTCCACAATGGGTCCATCCTGCTGACTGCAAACATCATATAGTAAGATCTACAAATATCCCCACTACTAATCCCAGTAACACAGTAAGGATTCCAAACACTACCAGGGCTGCAGCACTTGAGCACCAATTAAGTACTTGCCTGAATTAAGGCTCAGGCTGCTACAAAATCTCAGAAGAACAGAAAACTGTTTGAGAGCAGGGACATGAAAACAGAGAGGTCATTTTTCTGAATATGGACTGACCGGTTGGAAAACAAAGCCCCATTTCTCCCCAACACACTTGTAGGAGAGCAGCTGCGAAGCCCAGAGGTCTCCAGCTTTAGCTCATCCATACACAACAACACATCTTTCATGTTGTGTTAAGTACCCCAGAAACCCTCAACACCTAACACAGTGACAGACAGGATGCAGTTTTAGGGCTGGGGTTGAGAAGATCACATGGAAATACAAAGGTTATCAGCACAAATTTAGAAGTGCCAACTTCCCAAAAGCATTACCTGCGACTTTCAAATACTCTGATTTAGACACACAGGTACAAGGCAACAGCTCAGACACTGCACCGACACATAAGGGTACCATAGGTGAAGTGCATGCTACTTTTGATACCCCTCAGAGTCAGAACTGAAAGACTGATGTCATTAATATTATTCTATTGATCCTCATTATGAGGACATAAAGACCATACTTCTACTTACTGCATTCTCCTGCGTTAATGTTTAGCATTGAATAACCATATCCTGCTACAACCCACACTACTGCTAAAATAAGTTTTGCCAGTTTATACATACACACACAAACTACAGTCACAGTAAACCACCATAATAGAGTAACACTGAGCTTTGAGGCAGCAAATCTGGAGGTATTCAGTGTGTCATCGTGTCCAAAAATAAATAACAGTACACACAGCCACAAGTAAACAGCTGGGAGTTTCTTAGGTTTATTTTATGACATTTAGTCTAGAACACACCTTCAGAGTCATTAGGGTGTAACTACAGAGGTAACTGCAATAACTAGATAGGCTCAAAGAGAAGAGAAGCAGCAGCTTCTTGCTTGCATCTCAATCCCCACTTAGAAATATCATCATGCAATTACTACAGAAGTATTTTAGTTATCCTAGACTTTTCACCTCACTGTACAGTCCCCAAAAGGACACCTCTCAAATGCATTTCTGAGAGGTTCGGGTGCAGCAGAGTAGCCTGGGAAGTAGATGGCATTTAGTGACACTCCTCCAAGTCCAAGGACCTGTAGAACTAAAACTCACTTTGTCTCCTTACAGACTGCTGGAGTTAAGTGAAGCCGGGGAAGGTGCTTCCCTGGGGACACTAAAAGATTTCCTGAGTAATCTGAATCAAACAGCCATGGTAACAAGATGAGTCTGAATTCCTGTCTTTATTTGGGATACCTCCTTTCCTACAGAGGGATTTCCACTGCAGTAAAGACACAAACAAGAATTACTGCAAACATTTCTTCTGTTCTTTAATTTGTTGGTTTGAATCAGACAGTACAAGCAGAAATAAACCATTTTCTGAGATGGGCAGTTCTAGATGTGTCCCTGGGGGCAGAAAAGGGCTGGGCATACCCTTCTCCATGAACTTCGATAAAAATGAGTCCCAGGTTCATCAAATGAAATCTGCTGAAAGCCCTACAGCAAGTACCCTATGGAGCAATTTCAGACTGGCAAGTCAGGTTAAAGAAGCTCTGTACAGAAATTAGCCTTGAAATAACTTACAGGCCTGATCCTGATTTTTTTTTTAATCACTTCACGAAATGCTCCATTCCTGGTAAGGTCTTCATCATGTTATGGAATGGTTCACCCCAATGAGAGAAGGTAATGGCTAGCAGAGCATGAAAAGGTACTTGCCCCTTGGACTTCTGAGCTGCATGTTCTGCAGATTTAAAGTATTGCCTTTGACTCCCATCATCAGTCACCATGACAAAATTCACTGCAAGATATTCAACAAACAGTTAGTGATCCTTCAATCACATAAAATATGCCCTACTTTAATATTCTTTCCATTTTTTGTTGTTTCATTTTAGTTGCACTGACTACAGGCGAGACAGATTCTGTTTTTCAGGAAAACCAAGTTGTCTGAATATCACATCCACTAACAAACAAAATAAAAATAGAAGCATTAGCCTAGAAAAGAAAACAAAGGCTGAAAGGGATACAGGACTGATGTCTAAATAAATCAGGGAAGTAAACATCAGAGAAACAACTAAAGATCTGGTTGGTACAAGAATAACAGGGCCAAGTTTGCCATAGATATCTAGAACTGTGAAATAGCTTCTTGAGCCTTAGTTCTCAGTTCAACAAAAGAGGCTCCCTGGAGGGGTTGTAAGGGAAAAACTTGACCAGCGCTTTGCTAAATCATACATTCTATGCAGGAAATAACTTCACTGAGCACACATGTAGCTATCCATACATCTCTCTGTTCACAGACACCAGGAAACAGTCCAATTCACACGCTTGTTAATATGCAATTTCCAACACTGTGCTGAACAGTGCTGTTATCCAAATTAATGATTCTATGATTCTAATATAATCTATGAGGCAGCGTAACAACTAGCAATAATGCTTGTCATATTTAACTCAAAGCTAATTCAAATATGGACGACAACACTCATTAAATCTGAGCCTCGTTTTGTTGATGCCATTATAAACGTCTGCAGACACTGTCACATCCACATTTAGAATTTAAAACACTAACATAAAATTGAAAGCACTAACATAAGGAAACTCTAAAAGCAAAAGAACTTCTTTTTGGATAAAATCATTCTTTCTGGATAAAATGATCTTCCATTAGCAATTCTGGGTTGATCTCTGCTGAGTTTTCAGAAGCACACTGGGGGAAGAAACCTGTGGCAGAAGCACAAAGGTTCTTGGCCAAACTGTGTTTCCTGCAGCACAAGCTACAGGTAGAAGCAGCAGTGAAGGCAGAGATGAAAATAAAGGACCTTTAAAAGGCTTATCCTGATGACAGTATGCTAGCTGGAGGTTCTGGCACGTTCTGAAGTCTCCAGCTTTATAAACCCATTTGTGTTGCTTGAGTAGCACCAGGCAGCTGCACCACTGGTGAGGATTTGGCCTGTGGCAAGCAAAATATGCAAGGTCATCAGTGAGCAAGTATATGTGGGATTACTGCACTCCATGTTGATATACAGGCACTTTATTGCTGGAACACAGTAACCATTCTGCATCGAGGCCTTAAAAATGTGTCTTACTTCAGTTGGACGTGTTACTTGCATCTTTTTAAAGGAGGAAGGGCAATAGCTATTGGTCTAATTTAAATAGCTATGCTCTGTCCAGCTGAAGCGCATTACTGTATTCAAACTGAAACCCAGCCAGCGTATCTTGTGAAATAAACCAAGGAAACATTAGCAACAGCAAGCAAGCTCATTCAGAAAACAGCTTTGCAGTGCCACACAGCCCCGATAACGTGCTGGGCCACCTGCTCACCCATCGGTGACTGACAAGGAAGGGTGTTGCTCCCCACCCCAGCAGCCCCACCTCCTGTGGCTTTTGGGGGTTTTTTGTAGGTCTCCAAGACAAAAATTAAGCCTGGCACAACTTGGTTTATGAGATGCAAAAAAAGCTGTAAAGATTGTTTTTATTACTGCTCATGTTCACCATTACTACTTCTGAATCCAGAAAACTAAATAGAAAGGTACTGAGCAAGAGGGTTCGAGTTATGTAAATGCATGGCATTACCACAGAAATTACAGGCGCTGCTAATGCTGCATAAGCAGGCACATGAAGAAGCGGTAGCTTCCCAAATTCATTTCTTGAAACAGGATTTTGCCCCTCTATTTGCTTTAAATACGACTGGCTTCAATAGGAAACTAATGGCCTCTCCTGAGGGACGCCACATTAGAATAAGGAGTCACAACGTATAAAACAGGACAGTCAAATTGAGGTGTCCAGCTTAATGTCTGCTCTTGCATTTGCATACTTGTATAATTTCTTAATTCTAGACATTACAGACAACGGAGAAGTTGTTTTATTAAAAGGCACATATACTGTCAGTCCTCACATACATATGCACAAAGGTAATCAAACTCCTAACAGCAGTGACAAAGCTTGCCAAGTTATGTTCAGACTTTGGAAACTATCCATAGAGTCGTAACTGGAAGGCTTGTGTGAGGAAAGAGGCAGAGCAGCACCCCACAATGCAGATGAATGACATTACTGTAGTTAGTTGTGTCCCAAGAGATGCCACAGTCTGCTGTGCAATATGAACAGGCTGTGAAAGGCTTCATCCTGTCCTGTACTTAACCAAATATACTCATGAACTGTTAGATACACTAATGAAGCTTCTTTAAAAAAGAAGAAAATAGAGAGGAAAAGCATCCAAGCATCTTTAAAGGTGGTTGTGGCAGACAGATTTACATTCTTTTATTCTGTTTTGTTGGGGTTTTGTTTTAAAAAAAAAAAAAAACACATTAAACAGAATTAAGGCTTTGTCTACATCAGAGATTTGCTCTGAAGCAACAGAATCCCTCCAACTGAAATCACCATCCCACCGAAGTTCAAAATAGCACTTTTACACTGCATCTCATTACAGACCATTCCCAATGCATTACTACCCAAACCAATATCAGATATTCAACTGCAAACCAGAGCATGCATGGACTAAGACCAAGGAGATCCTCAACTGCAATAGGGAGAAGTCAAAAATCCTTTAGTATTTGGTGGTGATAGCATACATCTTATACCTGACACTTCTAGACCTTCCCTGAGATGTCACAAAATAAGACATAATAGGTAGATGGCAGAGTGCAGATAAGTTTTTCACCACCAGGAAGTCATTTGGGTTCACTAATCTGACAGGAGGAAAATAAGAGCAGGAGCACCCATTTCAGACACTTGAAGAGTATAAGCTGACTCACTGAGGGATGAGATAAGCATCAAAGCCACCAAGTCACAACTGCAGAGCACACGGCTGCAAGTGGAAAGCAGGAGGGAAAAGCAAAGCAATCCTTTTTGGCAGCAGCAGATGGTTAGATCAGACCTCCTTGAGCCAGAAACATGGAAACACACACCGCTGATCACGAGGCACGCCACATTTTCGCCTGGTTTCAGCTTGTGGTCTGCTGCAGAGATAGCCCCAGAGCCTCTCCTTTGGCCTTGGCTGCATTCACTCTCGAGCAGTGCCTGTCAAAGCCATTATTTTTAAGTGCTGGAGCAGAATCCTGCCTCAAATCAAGTTAAGCAAACACAGATGACAGTTTTGCCATGTGCCAGAGATGTGCACACCCCAACACAGGGCCACCGGTGGGTTCCACTGGTACCCATCCCCAGTATGGTAAAGGCCCCAGGAGTGGAATCACTCCTGCGCAGCAGCACTTTCTTTAGGAACACAGAAAGTATTCTCCTCTCCCCAGAAAGGCTGCAGAAACCCAAACAGCTTAAGTTGCCGATGCACTGACTCAGATAAACTCCCCTGTATTTATAAAAAATGCCTTACACTAACAAAGGGACAGACAAATTTCCCTCAACCTACAGTACTCTTCAACATTTGACTTGTTACCCTGAGATGGAAACACTTCTCTGATCCCTCAACACCACCAGCCTGTTTGGTAGCATCTTCTACATAGCTGTTACTACCATTTTCCCAGTTTTTGCTTTCCAATAAAAATACCACTGTGCCAGCAGCACTGCTTGGAGGAATCTCCATCTGCGCGATCCAACCAGAGCAAAGAACACACTGACCCCAGGATATCACGTTCAGAGTCCACTGCAGAAACTCCTGCCAACACAAAGGCATGATCCAATTCACTCGTTAACCAAGAAGTAATTGGTCATTACTCAGCCACAGCACATCCAGGAGACGCAGAGACATGAAGTTCTGCATGTTGCAGCCGGGAGCTTGGAAGTGTGGCCTGCACCACGCTGGAATCCAGCTGGTGGCATACCTGCAAGATGGATTTAATAGATCAAAAAAAAAAGACAAAGGATTAACACACCCTCCTTTCCTACTTCAGCCTAAAACTATAGTTCTTTTCTCCTCAGTTTATCGGCTGAGAGTAGGTGGCAGCTACATAAAGACACTTCAGGAGAAGCTATATATAGGGGGAAGTGAACTTCTCTCCAGGAAGCTCTAGATCTAGGTCATCTTGCTTCTTCTGGGAAGTATGAAAAAACAGGTTACTCACTGAACAAGAATATGGTTTGCAGAGGAAAACAAAGGTTACTTGAAGCATGACATTTTGTGTGAATAGTATGTTTAAAAATAAAACTAGTTAGTCATTAAACACTATCTCTAAACACCTTGACTCCATCTATTGTAAACCAAGAAACCCACTGTATTTACAAAAAGAATGAGCACTCTTCGGTAAACTTACTCATGGTAGTTTAGCCACACAGTAAAACAAATAAAACTCCAATTCTTTGAAATTCCAGAGAGTTTGTCTAAATTCAGACATCAAGTAAAATCCCTCCTTCCACCTCATTTTTGGTTCTTACAGATGACCGGCTGGAAGGATTATATACAACCCAGCAGAGTTCCAGGCGAGTCATCATAAGACTCCACTCTGATGGATTAACTACCACATTACCACTTTCAGTTGAGGGTGGATTGGGAGAGCAACCGAGCATATCACTCAGGTTTGGGTCAAAGGCCGCTATCTAACTCAACCCAGGGTACCTGGCCATCATAACCACTGCAGCATCACGCGGATGCCATTAGCTAAAAAGGCGTGCTTCTATCAGGGCAGGCAGAGGACTACCCTTAGGCAGGGACAGACCTTAGGGTAATACTACCTATGCAGCACTTCTTACTAGTTTCTGATTTGCAGATCCCCCAAAATTGCCAAGTAGAGGTGTGAACCTGTGTTGTCAGTTCAGTGACTACAGGGATTTTATCAGCTCTCGTGAGCATTGCAAAAATAGCCCAGAGCTCCAGAGACTCAGGAACTAAGAGGTGAAAAAAGCACTAACCTAGAAAACAATTGACAGCTAATTTAAATTGAGTAGTTTTGCCTGAATTTTAAAAGTGATACTGTTTCCTTCCAAGAAGGGCAATATACTTTCAAGTATGACACTCTCTATTAGACAATTCACAACTGCCCTAAGGTCTCCAAGTATATAGATTCAATATTACAGAACTCTGCGACACTACAGCAATGACTTGGTCATATTTCATAAGCTAAACTGAAGATAAATACATGCAACTGCAATACAAATCATAATACCTAAACACAAAACAAAGGGAAATCCCCAAACAACAGAAACTGGCAACAGTAATTAAGCAAGTACTATTACAGAGCATAAAGTCTTCTGGTGTTAAAATATTAATTTCAGTGTCTTAACTAAACCTGAATTTAGAGCATTAGTTTGCTGATCTGAGACTTTTATACAGTTTCCACTGAATACAGTAGGTAACTGCTTTCTGTTAAGCAACAGTACAGACCAAACCAGTTTCGCAGTTTGGTACTTCTGCATTAAAGCAATGCTTGCACCTGTGCTCAAAACCTGAAAGCAATTAACTTCTCTTTCTGCATTCTAAATACTATTACTTTATTCAGGCAAAATAAATACTGGTCTCAATCTACACTGCAAAATTATGCTACGTTTGAACCACAGATTTCGACAACCATATTAATAAAATGCTGTGATAAACGTTCAGTGCACAGAACAAACTCTGTATCTGAGTTTAATTACAGTGATGAATGAAAGTCAGACACGGGCACCATCCCAGAGTAGTCATGCATTATACTGTCCCACAGATACTGAAATAACAGAATCTGATGTACTCTGATCTCTTAGATAAGTCTCCCACAGCTCTGAAACAGAAAGGGCAAGAGCACCCAGCCTCATCCAATTCTGCAACATTTGCACACTGACTCATGAGAGATTTGTATCCCCCACTACCAAGATGCACCTTAGGGGAATAAATCAAGTCAGATAAATATTGCTCCATTTCCTTCTGGCTAGAGCTTGCATACAAATCATCGGGAGAGCCATGCAGAGTGTTAGTGGTGAGGACTACAGGGAAACCTTACAGTCTCTACAGAACTACTGTCCAAGTATATACAGCTATATTACAGATATATTTCTGGGTTATAGTCTAGTCTGTCTTTTTTAATCAGTTTTGCCCAGACAAAGATTAGAAACTGGCAGTATCTAGTAAATTTGATGGTTTTAATCATGGCTGCAGGATAGCAGATTCCTTGCTTTTGTCCAAACCAGCACTGACTGAATGATTTTTGCTTACCACTGGATATTCACACAGCTTCATTAAATTTTATTAGTCATAAACCAGGCGTTTCCTTGATGCTTCTGGGACCTTTCTCAGCAGTCCAAACTCTAATGGCACATGGACTAGCTATAATCCCAAGCACTGGAAAACTCAGCATCGTCAGCCAGCTGAGATTTGTCTTTGATTGAGAATGAGGCTGTGCCTTACTCATCTTCAAAGGCATTTTGGCCTTGGAGTTCAGTGAACTACAAAGAAGAACTGCTTCTGAGCAATGCCTCTAGAAATGCTCTGAGTGGGGAAAAAGCAGAGGAGAGGACACAGAGGACTCTCCAGTGTCCAAAAAAACATGATCAAGGGAAACAGGTTCAGTATTGCAGGGATAATAGTCTGCACATTCATCACTGCATGCTGGGGCTAAGGGAAGAACTGAATTTCCTGAGTCACAGTTTCTTTTATTCTTCCAACAATTTCAGTCCTCCCCGGGGCACCTCAGGTCTACATCATCCCTAAACTTAAACCAGTGGCTAAAAACAGAGGCAGGATGAGAACGCACAAAACCCAGCCCAGCCTTTGATAAAATGCTATGCGTGCACACACGTGTGTGAGGCGTTCTGGTGGATCAGCAGAAATGCCCGATGCAATAAACCAGCTGGTTGTGATTTGGCTGACGCAACTGCGGTTGGAAGGACGGTTCTTTTATCTCCTCCTCCAGTTGCTGCCCGCATCTGCTGTTTGTCCGTGTCACTGCGCGTGGATCGTGGCCCAGCAGCTTTTATGCCACCGGCATTCTGACTTTCTTCTTGACTGATGAGAAACAGAGCGGCTGGCGGATTCCTACAGAGGACTGGTAAATAAAACAACCGCTCTCTAGAACCGTTTGGCCTCTTGGAAATTGTTTCATTAGTTCATAGGAAAGTCATGGTTGATTTGCTTTAGTCCATTCCACAGATCATTATCTCTTCAAAACATAAAACTACTTTGTTCTCCATGGTTCAGAAACTGAAGTCCAGATGTACGGCCAGCAACAGCTGCACATCCCAGAAATGAGCCAGTGGTACGTACGGGAAGTACAAGAGCTTCCTAAACACATGGTGGTCCTAGATTTTTGGGGAGGGAGGTACTGCTTGTTTGGGTTGGCTTGCCTGAAAGAACACACAATCTCCCAGCATAATGAGGATTCATCATCCTGATTAAGCAAGATTTCTTATTACCATCTCCATGGCCTCTTCATTCCTACTAATTGAGCATCTGGAACATGGGCTGCCAAATAAGTGCTGAACTCTCAGATTCCAAAACAGATTTTAGGAGACTTATCTGCTGCCTTAAACAGATCTCCCGATAAAGCTCCCTCTTTACATCAGCAGGTTTGTTGCAAACTCCTGAAGAGGTTCATTTTGTAATGGAGGAATATTATTTTATCACAATCAAATTACTGTGGAACACTTTACAAACATGAATTAAATTACCAAGCATGCCTGCACTAAAGATAAAGTTTATTACTCTTTTACTCCTTATATTACCGTAAGGAAACTGAAGTACAGACCAGTGATCTGCGAAAAGCTACAAACTGAACTATGACTGACAATAGCTTAAGCTAGCGCTGCTAGAGTGATTTTTTCGTGGATTTTGTTTAGTTTCATTTTGGGAGTGGGAGGTTTTTTTGGTTGAAGTCCACAGCGCAGTTTTACCCAGCAAGAAGCTACACATGACTCTAGCTCTGCTGGGAAAGGTCACTGCTGCAGCTGCCCCCTCAAGAGGCTGGCAGGACAAGAAGATAGCATCTTCTACAAAAGTGTACCCTACCTTCAGGAAGGACACATCTTCACTTCTGAAACCTTTACAATGTCAGGGAAAATATCTCTCATAGACTAAATCAGGACTGAAGCTTGCTTTGCCTTTTGAAGTCAGAGAACGGTGACTTTTCAGCTTTTTCCCCTGAAGAGGTTTTATTCTAACTCAGCCATGACATCCCTAAAAACCTGCTCATTTTGTAATTCTTTGGTCTCTTAGAAACTGTTTCATTAGCTCATAGAAGTGTCACGGCTGATTTGCTTTAGTCTATTCCACAGACCATTACCTCTTCAAAATATAAATACGTTTCTCTCTGCGTGCCCACAGGGAGGCAATAACAAGGACATGCACAAAGACTGGAAGACAAGTCTGTCACTTGCAAGTGGTGTTATTTTTAGTTTCTTGACCTTACATTCGGCAACCAGTTTGACTAAAACCATTACCAGAGTCCACAGAAGTGCTCATTAAACCAAGCTTCTTTTCTTTGCTGATGTGATGAACAGGGACACAGGAAAACAGGGATGGGCCTTGAGTAGCATCTTGATCCAACTGACAACATTTCTTGCCGAAATCCATGTAGAACAGCAAGCAGTACCGAAGCACAAATGTGATTATAAACATTCTCTTCTTTATTCCTCTTGGAATAAAAGTCTCCTGGCCAGAACGGTTAGGAACAGAGCTTTAACAACCGCCGACTCAACAACAGACAGTCTAGAAACTGTTCTAATTTTCATAATAGAAAGATGATAACACAGAGATCTCAAACATCAGCATACACTTCCCGTTTCCCACTTTGACCAACTGCAGTCAAAAATCTATTTTAAGCAAAGAATTACAGTAGTCGTTAAAAACTGTTTATGAATGGGTATTTTCAAGACTGAAGTTATCTAACTCTGATATCATCTGATACCTTTTATCTTCAGGTTTGCCTTCCTTCCTCTCTTCTCCCCTTGCCCTCCCCAGGCACCAATCAGCCAGCCTGGCAGGTTTTGCTGAAACCAGCATGCATTAAGACAGGAAATACAGGTGCACAGTTTTCTCTAACTGTTATCAAGAAAGGAAGTCAGACTTAGCACCCTCAGGAAGTTTTCCACATAGCACTGACTACCAGAAATACAATTCTCCAGACTACTTGCAAAGTTCTTCAGACATGGAAGGAGTAAGAAGTGTCATGGAATATTGTTTACTAGCCAAATAATCTTGAATGCTATCACAATGAAGTTCATTGTATTATGTATATTTCATTACTGTCTGAATAAAAGAACTGTATATCCCTATATAGACATTAATAAATTATTGATTTGCATATACAAGTAATTTATCAGAACTGCACCATAAGACATGGGGGACTTACAGACTTTTCGAATGCAGTCGTCTAAATTGTATCATACCTGTTTATCAGGAATTACTTTATCATTTAGTGCTTTATCTTTCCTCAGTGAGAGATATTATTCCAGAATTCCACTCAAGCACTTGTTCATTTCTGAGAATGAGTTATATAAGTTAGCTTAAGCAATCTTATTCTTGAAAATACGTAAACAAAAAACGTCACTGTCTCACTCTACCATTCCTTATCCACTCAGAAAACTCAACGTCAGCTCCTCCATCACTCTCTCTTCTCACTGAAGCTGATCTCCATCTAGGGCAGTGCTGCCAGAAGGCACCAGCCAGCAACACACCAACAAAGGCACACACTTTTCTGAAGCCCTTTGAAGTTTCCACCAGACTGATGAATTGTGGACTGGAGCAGTGCTTCAGTTCACATCCACAAACGTAACTGTAATTTATGCACGTCATCACTGAGATGTGGAGAACAAGCAGAGAAAAGAGCAAGAGCTGCCTAGGCAATTTTTAAATAGACTCATTTCTCTTAAATGAAAGTAAACTTACTCATTTGTTTGCTTTTGTTCATGGATAGCTGTCTTTATGTAATGTTTTCCCACTGCAGCTTTCCTCCTCTTATGCTGTTCCAATATATAGCAGTTCTGGTTCTAGCTTTGCAGAACCACTCAACGTTAAATTATAACATGTTATACTACCGTAGTCTTCCTTCTTGTACAATACGTGCAATAACAGATCATAAATCATTTCATTTGTGGCACAAGAGAATTTTGTATGGATGTTTCTATAAATGAGTGCAACTCCTATATCAGAATTAATTTGGTTTGCAATTTATAATGATACTAATTACCATGCCTTTGAAAAGACAGCATCAGAACATTGATGTAATAGATTATTTGATTCATGATGAGCATAATAAAAGGGTTTTTTCCTCTGTTGAGCAAAATATATCCAACACATGCATCCCCAGGGGCACACTGCACACAGAAACTCAGCAGACTATTTCAAGAACATTTTCTGACTGTTCAAAATGGGGATTTCTTCAGTGTCTTGGATAAGCTCACAATTGTGCTCAGGCTGAGAGGATCCCAGAGTGTGACTAAGTAGGGACCCAGTGCACCATCATCACAGGCTGCTGTGCCACCTCCCTGAACTGGGGTTGGCTGGAACAAAGTACAACAAGACAAACAGATGGGGATGAGGATACAGTGCTTATTAGGTTAACTGAGGTTACACTCAGTTAACAGAGGAAGCCCAAGGAAGCTATTGCAGTAGCCTCAGTTTAGGAGAGGCCTTGAGACATCCTAAATCGCGCTTTCAAAAACTGCGGTCCCCAACAGCTTCTGGAATGTTATGGGAGCACAACACTGGGTTAAGCTCGTGTCTGTGACATCTCTTCTTATTTTGTGCCTACAGCCTCATCAAAGGAATATCCAGATGAAAAGGTTTTAAATTAATCCCCCCACAAAAAAAATCCATTAGATCCACGGAAACATTTTATCTGCATGTGTAAGACAACACAGGGTGGTACTGAGCACTGGAGCACACTTTGGATCTCTTCAGGTAAAGTATTTTCTTAGCCTATCTGCACATCAACATATCAAGCATGCTTTTATGAGTTCAGTATCAATACCAAGAACATGCATTTATGTCTCACACTTTTAGCTTATTAATTTAGCAAGCGGTATACATCTTTTTCAGAAGACTGCAGTATACTTTGTTCACAGTAGTACCTTGTAGAAACTTAGGGTGAAAAGATGTAAAATGTTCTGTGCTTAACTGAAATTCCAAAGTCTGATAAACTGGCAAACTATTTCCTGCAACTATTACAGGACTATTTAAGAACAGAAATGGGAAACAAGGACTAAGAAAAGGGGCACATCTGTTCTGCAAAATAAAGTCTAAGAACTACTAGAAGTAAGATAAACTAGAAAAAAACAGTGAACTTTTATGGAAAACCAGCAGAAGGCATATTGCCAACAGATGGCAAAGAAGTTGTACACAGAAAAAGAAAACAAACTTGAAAGCAAACTCAATTCTGAGGGCTTGAGAAAAAACAAAACCAAGGCTAACTCTTTCTTCATCACAGATTCACTGGTTAAAAATGGAGTTGCATGTGCTTAGCACTTAAAAAAAAAAAACAGTTGTAATTTCTGCGTTCTAAAATGGAGGCATCCAAAATTAGCATCTGCCTATGAAAATGTTGGTCTACTTTTGAAATCAATTCCTTTCTCCCCGCCACATAAATACACTTTTTTTTTCCCTTTGGTGTGTTTTAATTATTTCCCATGTTAGCCATTAAGCTCCATGCACTAGAAAATGTCTGCTGCTTTAATGGACCACTTTCTCATTAACTCAGATACCTGTTTAAAAAGATGCTTCCTCTGAAGCCTTTCTGCTGTAGCTTGCAACATGTACTGCCACAGAAACTGAGAGCAGAGACAGGTATATGCACCGCCTCTGAAGGGAAATTATATTCCCTGCTGCTCCATGTGCCCACATTGCCAATCCAGTTTTCAATCTCCCTTTTGGAAGCAGGAATTTCACACACGCAATTCAATAGCACTCACTGATAAAAGAGATTTGACATGCAATACTGAAATGATTATTGGGGGCGCATTTTGTGGTTAGAAATCAATAGCTAAATAAAAATTACAGCTTAATAAAATTCCCATATGGATACCCATGGCACAACCCTGTCACAGAAGATGAACAAGCGTTTTAAATGTCAAAATAATACAGATTTTCTACAACTGTGTATCTTCACCCAACAAGCTTTCTTCTCCTAGTTCTCATACCTTGCAAGATCTACCCAGGAAGTTGACACATCACTGCTGCAAACCTGAGCAAAGGAAATATACCAGATTTTATTCTCTTCTAAAATACATCCACTTTACAGCTGAAATTTCAGTAGTTCAGTTTCAAATTGTTCAGCTCCCAGTTTCCCCACATACACTGCTAAATGCCACAGATTTTCAAATGCATTTTATCCTTTTCTTTCTTTCCTAATGTCTACATAACCACTTTAGTTCTGGTCAAGACACTGTAAAAGAAGAAATTCTCGCAAACGAGGACAAAACTCCTAAATTCCCTTTTGTAACACTGAATCCAAGCTGCCACTTGAAAGTTGAAACAAGAGAGTGACCTGTTGCTAGCACAACAGCAATAACAGAACGCAAGTAATTGTTTGATGTTTGGCTTGTGCACCTTGTACAATTCTCAGATTTGAAATTATACATCCCCTCAGCCGCAAAGTGCATGAAATCCTGCATAATATTATAGGTAAGGCCCTTTTTTTGCCCCCAGTCACAAACCGTTGTGTTTAAAAAATCTGTGGAAAAAATAGCTTTGAATTTGATCGAGACAGACACAAATGCTACCTTACAGTGAAACATTAGAAATTGCTAGGATCAGCAAAAGGTTTTCAGGACAGACATGGAGATGTTCGAGACAGCCAAGTGCCTGTGGGCACATCAGATGCTACACAGCTCTATTCAAGCATGAGAAGTTTTGCTATGAATACACTCATTCGATAATAGACACCTGTAGGTTCATTTATTTTATTGTCTACTATGTTCTCAGTCAATCATCCACACTTATGAACAAGAAGTTCTTCACCAAGAAAAAAAAAGCAGTAATTAAACAAAAAATGAAGGAAGAATACTTATTTACACCGAAATCCACACGAGAAGGCAGAAGGCATATACTTAATTTGTGTCTCTTATCAGAGGTAACAGGTAGCTTTCAAAGGGGGGAAAGGGAAATAAACCAAATTTACACAGCTGCCTAGAATCACAGATGTAAATGCAATAAATAGAACAGTCAAACTTTATATGTCAATTCGACAAAAATAGGATGCATTCCTAAACTGCATGGACAATTCAGGCTTAATTTAGAACACCACAACCATTAAAAAGTACTTAATCTGCCACCAAGCACTTTCTATTTACTGGAGTTCAGCAGACTTAGTTCAGAATTCAAGGGGGGGGGGGGGAAATCCCCACATCATGAAATTTATTCTAATGACAAGCTTTTGCACCCAAACAAAACCAACAGGCACACACTGCCAAGCAATACCAGCACAGCTTCACTGCCCCAGCCAGGGCTGCTATGTGTGAGGCTTCTCTTCAGCCTTTATAGGGCTTCCTATCAGGGCTGTAATTCTTGAACTTGTCAAAGCATTTGTAGATTACACGTCTGCCCGACTAAATGCTTCCTGCAATTTTGTTAATTACATGTCAAGGTCTACAACTACTGAATGACTCCCATCCTAGAAAACAGAGAGCTCTCCTGTCACCCTCCAGAATTCAAGTCTCAATTGATATTCTTATAGATTTCTCTGGAACATATCCCATTGTCATGGACTGGAAAATACTGTTAAGATGTGCAGTTATACCACTAGATTATTATTTTCCTCTTCATTTTTAGTGCTGCACAACCATTTACTGTAAATGGCTTGTTTCGGGCCATAAGATTCTATGATATACATTTCTATATATGGGAACAGAGATCATGGAATGGTTTGGAAAGAACCTTAAATCTCATCCAGTTCCAACCCCCTGCCTTGAACACTGCCAGGGATGGGGCAGCCACAGCTCCTCTGGGCAGCCTGTTCCAACGTCCCATCATCGAACCACAAACAGCAGGCAAGTGCAGCCCCAAGTTAATCTTCCCCTTTCCATGGCCATCCCTCCGAGAAGCGGCCAAGACCATCACCACTCCACACCAGCGTTATCCTCCACTGTGAGGAAAGCGATATAAGGAAATACCGGGCTTTTTTGTGCGGTTGGTATTTTTCCCCCGTCTGACTCGTCATAAAAATGTGGATTAACATTCTCAGCGACGGGGAAAAACCCGAACAATGGGACATACTTCCCTGCGGGTGCCCCACACGGCCGAGGGAAATAGGATCCGCTGCGCTGGGACAGTTACTTACTAGGGGATCAGATGCTGCTAAAAATACGGGAGTGGAGCCCAGGCTGCGGCGAACCCGCCGGGACAAAGCCCGGGCGGTGCAGGCACCCGCGGTCCCGGTGCCGGAGCGCCACCGAACAGCGCACCGCCAGACAGTGATGTCACCGCGGGCAGGCGACAAAGGACGCGGCACCGGACGGACCGGCCTGTTTCCCCCCTCCATCCTCCTCCTCCGGGACCCCGCGGCCGACTCCCGCCCTGCAACGGGCCTGGCCCGCCTGGCGCTCCCCGCCGGAACCTCGCGTCCCGCCTGCCGGGAGGCCCAAGCTGCCAGACTGGAGCAGACAAAGCGGCTTCCCCCCCTCTACGTGTGAGCGGAAAGGGAGAGGTTCGGGCGGCCGCCCAGCGCAGGAGCGGCGGCGGCCCCGGCCCGGCTCTCAGGGCGAGCGGCCTGGCGGCTGCACCGCTCCCCTCTCCTCAGCGTCCTACCCAGATCCCCGCCGACTCCTGTTGTCCCCCCCGGAGGCCACCGGCCTCCGCTCGCCGCGGCGGAGGCGCTGCCCGCCCCCTCCCCTACCTGATATGGCGGCGGCGGCTCCTGATCCGGCTCAGCCCCGTCCCCGTAGCTGGCCCTGTCCGACTGGGACTCGTGAAGCAGCGAGATGTCATCCGAAGTGGGGGACTTGAGGCAGTTCCCCATCTTCCCCCCGGGGCACGGGGCTCCCCCTCCGCCGTCTCCTCCTCCTCCTCCTCAGGAACGGACCGCCAGCCCCCGCCGGCGGCGGCTCCGCGCCCTCAGCCTCCCCGCCGCAGCGCGCAGCCCGCAGCCGCCCCGCCGGGGAGGCTCATGCCAGCCCCGGCCCTAAGCGGCTTAGCAGCAACAGCAGCAGCCCAGCCGCCTCCCGCTTCGCTCCACAGCCGCCCCGACCCCCGAGCCGGGGGGGGCGGCAGGACTGGCCTCCCACCCCCCGGAGGGGCGGCGTGAGGCAGCGGGCTCCGGTGGGGTCCGCCCTCCCCACGGCAGCCCGGCGCTGTTCTGCTTCCTGGTCACCAGCTCCCTGCGCACTGGGCTTTGTCGCACAGGCCGCCCTGGCTCCTCCTCTTACTCCTCCCCACCGGGCCAGGTTAGCAGCCGCGAAGCCCCGCTTCGCCGTGCCCAGCCCCACAGAGGGGAAGCCCTGCCCGCCTGTGGCGGGGCGAAGGGAAGCGAATCGGCGGCACGAGCCGCCTGCCGTCTCCTGTGGGGCGGCGGAGCTTCCCCCCGGCCCCAAAATGGTGGTGCCGCTTGGCTCCACCCCCGGAGCGCTGTGTTTGTGTTTGTTTTCCGGGCATGGTGGAGCGGGAAGGCCGTCCCGCACCGGCGGAGGGCGGGCGGCGGCTGCAGCTGCAGGGACATCCCTGTCCTCGGTACTCCGCACCACCCCGGGTCGGCTTGTGGGGTGTGTAAGGCCAAGGGGCCTTCCCCGGTGGGTGGTACGCCGCTGGGTTGTCGCTCAGGGAGGAAAGGAGGTTCCCCTGGTGCTTACTGCTGGCATTACTCGAGTGGGCTCGTTTGTAGTTGTAGGGGCAAGGCATTGACCTGCGAGTGTGGAGCGGAAAAAGCAACAGGCACGTCCTGTTCAATCACTTTCGGGCTTCTGAATGTGCAGCCATTGAGGATTTTTATGTGATAAGCAGATCATAGAATCACAGAATGGTTTGAGTTGGAAGGGAGCTTAAAGCTCATCCAGTTCCAACCCCTGCCACAGGCAGGGACACCTTCCACTAGAGCAGCTTGCTCCAAGCCCCTGTGTCCAACCTGGCCTTGAACACTGACAGGGATGCGGCAGCCACAGCTTCTCTGGGCACCCTGTGCCAGCGCCTCAGCACCCTCACAGGGAAGAACTTCTGCCTAAAATATAATCTCAGTCTCCTCTCTGAGATAAAGCATGTATTGCACTCCTTTTTTTTCTTCATGAAAAGTTTACTTATGCTTGCTTATACATAGTGATAAATGCAAATGTCATGAGAGTGAATGCCCCTTTCACTGCATGAGCATGCTAGTGCAGACCTGCACAGAGGGGAGGGACTTTTTTTCATTTACAGGCTGATACTTCAAGTTTTCTTTCCAGCTTTGTCGTCTGGGACACTTCCTCAAAATCCTTCCCTGGCTTTCGGAGTCACACTGGGACAAGTATTTCCAAATCCTTTTTTTTTACAGCATTTTTTGAAGTAAAGTGAATTCAGTGTGAAAGAGAACAGATAGACACTACAGTCTGTAAAGAAGTACAGCAAAGCTACTTTTTATCCCCAAGTTTTCTGCTGATCCATGTCAGTCCTGGTTTGCACAAGAGCTTCCATCTTAAGTCAAATATCTAGAAACAAGATAATATATAATATCTATAAACCAGACCCAGTTGTTCAGAGGGTCATAGTTGTGACCTTTCCTTAAGCATTTGGGAAGGCCTGTGGTAGACCTCCATCTGGGAGCAGGCTTTTTGCTTATTATCCCTATGAGATTTTTCCCAAAGATTTAATTTTATTACTGTTTAGAAGTTTTGTTTTGCCACTTATTGTGGATCACCTAAACAGCCCCAGTGTAAAATGTGTAGCACTAGAAATCTCACTGTGGCATTTATGGTGTTCAAACACAGGTTTGGGCTTTTCTAGGAAACTGAGAATAAAAATGGTGCATGAATTGTGAACACTGCTCATGCTGGAGAGGTTTTGCAATGGATTACTGTAAAAATGAGTGTGGTACATGACTTGGTTGTTTGGGTGTTTATGCTATGAGTATGTTGACTCGGTTTAATAGAATTAGGCAAGCAATCATTGGAGAGGATCCAGCAAACCATTGCCTCACCCAGTCGTGATTTCAAGGTTAAGGCAATGTCAGAGCTGGCTTCTGTGAGAGCCTGGTGGTGAGACTCCAGCTGTGTCACTGGTATTTTCAGTTGTGCAGTGGCAACATCAGAAACAGGATTATAGGAAACTAGAAAGACTTCTTTATTCAGCTGTCATTTCATGGTTTATTCTCTCTGTGGAGCTTCAGCCTGTGTCGTTGGTATAGCTCAGTGTAGATCACAAGTGTGTGTTGCACTGTGCCTTGCAGTCCTGATTGTGTACAGCGTGGAGGCCCTGTGGGAGCGTGTGGTGCCTCTCTGGTGACTGGCATCCCAAGATTTCTTTTCTCTGGAAACCAGTGTGGAAACATGGGTCTCTGGTGTGCAAACATGGGTCTCTGCTCTCATCCTGATATCAGGACACTGCTGGGATATACTCTGGGATCCCACAGTATAGATGTTGTATTTATTTATCTTGAGGCATGTCTTCAAGAGGAATAGCTGCTAAGCCCAGTTAAAATGTACCCATTAGTAGGTAGGGTGCTCCAAGTCTGGGCTCCGTTCAAAAGATAGAGACTTGTCAAATGCTGGAAGAGATCTACTTGTCATGGTGAACTCACCAAGACCTAAGAGGAAGCAGCAGTTCACATGGGGCTTTGCAATATGACAGACTTAATTCTGTGAGAAAACCTATGAGAGCTCCAAACCTGTGAGAAAACCTGTGAAAGCTCCAAATGAGCAAGAGTTATTACCAGTCATTACTGGGTTCTTTGAAGTAAGGACCGTTTAAATCACTTGTTTTCTAGGCTGTTCAATTCCGTCATCATGTCAGGTAGGCCATTAATAATGTTTTTGCACCACCAGCTCAAAGTTGTGCAACAGTCCAGGAGATGGAGAATGGAAAATTTCTTGTGTTCAGAAATGCACAAATGTTGTCTTTTAATATCCCTGCATATGCTCTGGTGTGGCTGTGAGGCTACTCCTTTTGCTGCCGCTTTGAGACAAGAAAAGCAGCTTGGAGACAAGAAAGCAGCTGAAGAGCTTTTCAAGGGAGACTGCATTTTCTAGAGCCATGTAGTGGTTTAGGGCTGCATAGATACTACTGGTAGAAAGGATGAATGCAGGTAGAAAAAAAATGCATCAGATTAACACCAATACAGAACGGGCAACCTAAGTCAATGAAACCTTTTCTTACCAGTACACATTTAAACAACTGACTAAAATCTGTTGTCAGAATGGAAATGGGGAAGTCCGAACTTTGACAGCGCACAGGATTAATGTACTAATATGTCTCAGTACAACAATGTGATACACAGGTGTGTTCTAACCACTTTTCAGCAGCTAGAGTCTTCTAAATGAAATGTGTTTTTAAAAAATAAAGTACAGACTCATTAAAAATGTTTTTTAAAAGGTGCAAACAGTGGAATGTTGATGTTTTAGAGGGGTTTGATCTGAGGGCAAACAAGTTCTATAGTGCTGTATTCTTATGGCTTGTATGAAGCAGCTGGAGATGAGGGATCTTACCAAAAAATCCCTCTATTTTTGAGTTTAAAATCTTAAAACCACAGAGGACCTGAAAAGTCTTCCTTGTTAATAGTTTCTCTGCAAAGGTGACATCATAAATTGCCTAATTTATAGATAAAAGACCCTTTGGTGACTTCATTTTACATGATCCATGGTCATCTTATTGTTGGGCAACGTTTTGGGTGTGCTTAATGTGTCATGCTCAACAAAAGTTTTTGAAAGACCTTTTCTGTCCTCAGCATGGAAAAGTTTTCTCACTTCCTTTTCTTCCATCAGGCTCATTTTCCCAGCATTTACCATCTCTTATTATGTCTTATCTTTCTTCTGGATAAGATTGTTTTCTCAATCCATATACAGAAGCCCAGTTAAATTCTGAGTGCAATCTTTCCATGCCATGGTACCAGTAGGTTCAGAGATAGCATTGTTTGCTAAGGTAGTGTTGGTGAATAAGATGCATTATAATTTTAAAACCTTTTTCTGGGGAAAAAAAAAAGATCTTGTATTCCTCTAGAGAATGGAAGTGAATTACATTCTTCTATTGTATATGTGAATCTGATTATGGGAATGACTGAGTTAATTTATATGGTTGTAAGGAACATAGCATCTTCTAAAAAGCATGTGATTATTTTTAGTTTTGTTGATTTTAGCTGAACCATAGACATTTCTCGGTGTGTATTACAATTGTATATTGTTTCCAAGAGAGAGAACACAGCACTAGAAGGCAATTATGAAGCTAATACATTTCCCTGAAATGTATTTTGTGATGCAGCATTTTCCTCATGTTTCTAAAACTTGCTTAAATTTCTGCTTAAATTATCTCAGTATCATAAATACCACTTATATCAATTCATCCCAAAGATACCATCTTGTTAAGGATATGTTTTCCGTAAATAAGTTGCCTTTCATAATAACTATTTTCCTCAGATCCAAAATGCTTTATCACCAAGGAGCCTACCTACTGAGGCACCTACACTGTATGTCACAAAGAAGAACAAGGAGACATATTTTGGCATTTAAAAATGCAAACAACAAAGCAGACAGTCATCATACAGAAGTAACCTCTTCAAACAAACCCTCTGTCACCCAGCTTCATGGTGAGTTTTGTGTAGGAGTCAAGTTTTCTTTTTCCCAGCATACCACGTAATACCACAGTCTCAACTTCAAGAATGATCAGAGATCAGTAAACATGATCCAAGAGGAAAGACTGAAAGAATTGGGGTTGTTTAGTCTAAAGAAAAGGAAAGTGTTGGGAAACATGGTAATGATCTTCAAAAATGTGAAAGGTTTCTCAGCAGTGAGAAGGAATATGTTTTTCTCTGTGGGTCTAGGGCAAGAGGTGATGGACTTGGAGATTTAAGGTAGACATTAAGAAATCATTTCAAACTGCAGAAGTAGTTTAGCACTGGAAATTATTAGCTGAGAATCTTGCTTTCTGGAGGCTTTGAAGGGCGGATTGGGTCAAATGTCTCAGGAATGGTTTTAATTGCAGTCGATAATACACAGATAACCTCAGAAGGTTCCAGACTGGTTTATACTGTTTTGTTTCTCTTGAGTGACTTACAACAGATGCATTATTGCTGTGTTACTTTAATTCTGCAACAGTTAAGGTAATACCCAAAATGCTTGTTCCTCTTTGAAACAGAATTGGGGCATTTATCATTTATCCAATGTGAATATGCTTTCTGCTGCACAGCTTAAAACACCTCTTGTTTACCTTCTCCTAAGCCTTCCTGGTTTTCTGCTTTTCAACCTTTGTCCTGTACCGTAAAATCTGTTTTCTTCCTATAGGTAGCTATAGGTCTTCTGCAATGAAGTGATAAAATGATGCATTGAAAGATTCATGGGAACCTATGGAGTGTGATCCTCTGACATACAACCCTGTCCCAGTCCAAGATTACCTATGTCTTTGTCATTCCTTGACAGAAAACTGTTGAAACTGTTTCTGGATGCTGAACGATGTCTGTAGGTACTGTGTTCTGATTTCAAAATTTTTCCTACTATCTGAGATTCCTACAAGTCAAACTCTTCATTACATGTCCTGCCTGTGTTGTTGAAGTTATTTTAGATACCTGAAGACACTTATGCTGCTTTATTTCAGTCTTTCCATACGAATCATGATTTGTAAGTGTGCCATATGTTTCACTGTCCTGAAAACTCTTCATGTGGTCAACTTCCTCAGTAGACATCCAAAGCTGGATAGAGTACTGTAGTTAAAACCTCAGTGTTGAGTAAAAATGTTATTTAGTATGTGCAGAAATGCCATTTATCAAAATTAGTGTCTTTCCTGTTTCATAATACAACAGCTTTGATTTCAGTTTGTAGTGCACTGTCAGTCCATATCCGTCTCCATGTAATTCCTGCCTATTCAGATTTTCTTACTTTGTGCTTCTCCAGATGATTATTCTGAAGGGTACTATTTTGCTCTTCCTGTTGAAACTGTAGTCTGTGACAGCTTAGCTGGCTGAATTGCAGAAGACAGGTTATTGGAGATTGAACAGAAGGAATGTGAGGAGGAACTACGGAAGATTTTGTGTAAAAAGTATTAGGTGACTGCCTCTGGCACTGGGGAGGAATTAGTCTTTGGGAAATCAACTTTACCATCTGGCCAGAAGTGTTTCCTCTTAGGATTCAGTTTTACTTTTCAAATAGTCCATGTGTGTGCACCCTCCTCTTGGAGGGAGAGCAGGCTGGAAGTTCGTACCAGTATTTGCTTTTTCGTGCTCGAGCAGCTTTTGTTGTCTGATGGAATACTGTGCTTTCTGGAAAAAAGTTACAGAAAACAACTATGTCATGCAGAAAGCAGAATGATCATAAATTAAGTCTTCTTGATTTCTCTAGTGCTATGAGAAGGGATACAAGAAGGTAGTCGTACAGTCCCAGTTGGTCTGTCCTGGTTTTGTTGTGTGGAGATTCCTATAACACGTGAAAATCTTGATTGTTTAAGCTTGCTTATATGACGAAAGAGGAGGAAGGCCTTTTTTTTCTCAGCAGAAGAAATCACATACTGTTTAAACAAACACTTCCCACACACTGTACCAAGACAGCTAAAGGTACTGTAAGTCTATTCCTATATTTTTTTAATGTTTCAGAATTATTGTGTCTAGGAATAAAATTTCTCTTTTAATTTATTTTGAAGTGCATACCTCCAATTAGTTTTTGTAAGGGCAGACTTTTCCCTCTTTCTGTTAAGTTTATGGAAACTACATGCTGTGGAGATACTTCTTTCACTGTTTTTTTGGAGGTGTTATCTTAACAGGAGCATCCTAACAGTGGACAGTCAGGCTGCTTTAAAAACTCATATATTAAGCTACATATTCATTTCGGGATGTCTAAACCAACATACACTTCGGGTGTGTTCTGGACTGCGTGCTTTTCCACAAAAGCTCCTGTAGAAGACATTACAGAATCTCTGCAAGATGCAAGATGATTATAATGGTATGTATTGCCTCTGACTCATGAGCTGTATACCAACACAGCGCAAGGGTTAAGGGCAAGATAAAATCACTTACTGCTGTTTTTGTTTCCTGAGGGTTTATTGTTTTTATGCAAGAAATGGAGAGTGGAGTTCCTTTTGTGAGGACTGTGCCAGAGTTTGAAAGTATGGGCTAAAAGTGTTTCTGTCAATTGTGATGCCATTCATAGCTTTTGTATCAAAATTTGGATACAAAGATCTCTGTTGTAGAAGCCCCATCTTGTGGACAAGCAATCAATGACTATTTCAGCACAACTGAGATTTGAAATATTTAGAAAATCTGAAGGTATTTTGGTATTTTGTAGCAATAAAGTGGAAAGTCTTCATATTGCTGGACAATATGGAAACTTCATTCATGTGTAGAAATCAACATATGCTTTTTGAAGACTATTACCACAGGTGAGAAACAGTGAATTACAAAGAGGTGATAAACAGGGACGGAAACAAAAAAATTGTCCCTAGAACTCTGGTTTTAGTCTAAGCCAGCTAAAACACTAACAAGTCTTGAATTCTCAGAAGAATTTCCTTTAGCATTTCTATAGTATAGTATAAATTAGCCTTTGGGTGGCAAAATCATATAAAGGCTGAAGTATATTCGTTGAAAAAATGAAGACAGAATGGGAAAGTATGCATGATAACTGAATCTGGAAACTTTGAGAATATCCCTCCAACCCTAACCATTCTATGATATACTTGGTTTCAGCACAAAGTAATAGAAAAGGGCAACAACTCCAGACTCACTGAGATGACGTACTTGACAGGAAATCATTAGGTAGGTAAAAAAGAGTGTGAAACAAGCCTGTGATAAAAGCTATTTTCAGATTTCAGTATGACATTAGTAGAATAAAATATATATTCTATTATATAATATTCACTTTTTGTTACATAATATGCACATAGGAATTCTTTCTGTCACTCTGAAGCAATTGGGTTATTATATGATAGTTTTCTGTTTCTTCTATATGAAGAAATAGAAAAATATGATAGTTTTCCATTTAATAATAAAGGCTATAATAAAGTAGCCAGAAAGTGTAGCGACATCTAGGGAAAGCTTGGCAGAAGTGCCTCCATGCTAAAGCATCTGTAACTCCATTTTTTGCTTTATGGGTTGGCATTTGACAGCTATACTCCGTGCAAAAAGAATAATGTCTTGAGCAACATAACCTCTTTAGAAGCAAGCATAATGAATATGAGAACATGATCTTTATTTTAAGGTTTTAGAATGATCCCCGTAGGAGTTTGGAGGGCTGATAGTATTGAAAATCTGCTCTTGACTAAATTTGCAAGTTAGATCTGTGTGAATTTTAAGCAGGAGATGGGTTCGTGCTTAAATCCAATCTGCTCTTCAAAAGCCAGTCAACATCTCTAACTGAAAACGTAACCATTTTTTTTTCCTGTGAAGGTAATGTCCCCAGGGAAAGTTTGTTTGGTGTGACTTGCTTGGAAGGAATGACAAGAGGAAAAAGGAATATGGCATGTGAATAGGGTGCTATACCAGCCCTTTGTTGGGAGGGGAACAGAGGTTCCTATTCCTCCAGGCAGATGTCTGACTAATAACAGTGATTAAAAAAGAGACGAAAGTTCATGATCTGGACATTACAAAGCCAGGAAAGAATTTCCTAGTTCTTATCAGGAGGAGCCTGGATGAAATCTTCACTTTAAAGCCATATCAGGTACAATATATTTTAATACTTAAAATTACCTCTGAAAGTAAGTGTATATCTGCCATTTTACAGTTTAGTTTAAAATAACTGTTTACTTCATATAGATTTTCATCCTTCAGTAATCTGGGAATTTCATAGCCACAACTTGTTCATAACATAAATAGATGTAAAAAAGTCATTGTTTTTAACCAATTAACAGATAAAACTGTAAATGCGCATTACCAGCGTATTATTAAAACAGTCTCAGAAAAGCCTGCGGATGCTTAGGAGTTCCTCACTGACTCCTTTTGTTTCTCATAGCAATCCAAAGAAATAGAATTCTGTATTTTGGTCAAGGGCATCTTTGAGGAATTGTCCAAGCCAGGGCAAAACCTTTGAGAAAGATGCATATTCTCAATTGTAGCCTTGGTCTGTTCCTTAAGGAAGGGAATATTAAGCCTTTAGCAATATACAGGACTAAATCTTTTACCTGAGAGTAAATTCTGCTGGAACCAGCATATGCAATAAAAATACAAATCTTTCTTAGTGTGAAATGAAGTCATGAAAGGAGCTTTGTTGCTCCTTTCTGTAGAAGGTGTTTCTTCCTCAAGAGACAGGGAACACCAGATGCTAGTTTGACCCTCAAGGGAGGAGCATATGAAGTGTGAACAGCTACTTAAAATTCCCTGCACTTAAGCAATAAAGCATGAACAATTCAACAAGAGGAATACAGACACATTAGTGTGGTATGAAATCTAGAGAAGAAGCTGTAGCCTAGGAGAAGAAAATGAATATGTAAAGTCTGTAATAAAAGGGTGTTGGGAAACAAGAATTTATTCCAGAGGTGTCCAGGGAGGGAATAATGACTATTCCACCGAGTACATTCATTGTAGTACAGAGAAAGGGCAACCTCTGGTATGAAAGACAGCCTGTGTCCTTACTCTGAGCAGAAGGCCCTAGAAAAAGGTGGTATGGGTGAAAGCAAAAGTCTGTAAAGGAGTATGAGACACAGGCAAGCATTCAGTGGTACTTTTCATATTGGATTGTATTAGAAACTAAAGTTGCTTTTATATGCCCATATCGGAGGAAGGAAACTGATGGCATCAAGACGCTGAAGAGTAATCTGTTGGACATTCCCCTGCTAGTATGTACGATAAAACATTCAGTTGCAGTGTATCATAAACAGAGGGTTAATTGCTAAAGTTGCAGAGTAATATGCATCTCTTGTACTAATAGGTTTTTATCAAGAAGATACAGCTCAGAGTTTAAGTGTAAATTTGCAGTAATCCACTGCAGAAGAACTGTGTGGGTGTATAAAATTGATTTGAAAAGGAATGAAGAGGTGTGAATTGCTACTTTTTAAAGATAAAAACTTAGTGCACAGGTAGGTCATGTGTACTAAGCACATGAAAACAAGTCTTCATCATTCTCTCTTTATTATGCATATTTTTGTAAATGTTTTCTTTGGTCACTTCTAGCCTTTCTATTATTAAATCTTTGCATATTAGATTTTTATTGATATAAAAACGTTAAGAGATGTAATAATACAGATATATGAAGCGATTTAATATTAAAAAGATAGATTTTCAATGAGCATTTGAAAGCAAGACTTGATGTGTTATGTTGCTACAAAATTCAATATATGCAGTTGAACTCTGAGCACTTGCGTTTATAATGTATGAAGGGGTTCTCTTAAAACCATGTCTTCATTATGTCATTTGAATTCCAACTCTGGTATGTAATTTTAGCATAGTACTTTCTATCTGATTTTCAGCAGTGTAGGTTTTTGCAGCTAGGTGGGTCATGCTTTGAGCGGATTCTTCTTTTTAATCAAAAGGAAGAAAGCTTTTGCTTTACCTCTTTATAAACTCACCAGAGCCACTCCTTCATACCAGAGTTCATGTTTTATTGACCAGACAGTGTTTTGTCTTGCAATTAACTTCTGCAAGGATACAGTGCTGTAGAAGCTATTAAAGAACAATACTGTTGTTACTGTAATATTTACCAGCATAATTATTTAAAGTATACGTTTCATTACTTACGTTTTCATGTCTGTGTGGTACATGTATCAGGCTGTTCCATTACTCTGCACCTGTACTGTCTCTGCCTTCTGCCCACTCCTCTTCTAGCCCTGTACCTTTCTCCAGATCTATGTTGGTGCCACATTGCCATGACCCCACTGCTGCTTCCATTAGTCACCACCATAGGAACCATGTTCCCAGAGACAGATCCTGGTCCCTATGCAAAAACAGATCAGCAAGGTAAGAAGGAAAAGCCCCTGCTATCACCAGCCAGCTTGAAATTCTTCCAAGCCTTGTCCAAAAGGGTCAATAATTCTTGTAGTAAGACACTTTTTCTGGTATTAGTGTCATGAACATTTTAAAATGGCATCAGCCATTAATTACTATCACAACTTTTAACTCTCTGTTTCTGTTTCAAATTTTCCCCAGTTCAATCAGAACCAAAAGTTAATGCCCATTGGCTAATTTCCAGTGCATGCCTCCACAGAACAACTGTTGCCTTTAACTGGTGGAGAGATCAAGGCTTGAACTGACAAAAGACATCTGTATCTTGGAAAACAAATTAATGTTTATGTTTTAATTTATAAGTTCCTGGCTCTTTTACGGTTCCTGTTTTTCAAGTAACGTCTCTTTGGATTCCTAGCTGATGGAGAGTCAAAATGGAAAAGGCCCATGAGAGAATTATCACAATACAACATCTGGTCTGCATTGGAAAGAGCAGAGAAAGATATTCAACATCTTGGAGACCAAGAGGCAGCTGTGAGGCACTTTCAAAGTCTGTGAAAAATCGTGCAGGTTGTGGCCACCTGGGCCAATATAGTATTGTTTTGGGATGAGCTACTCTGCTTTCTAGAATCTGGATTTTAATCTCACTTCAGTACAGATACATGAGAGCTGGGAGTGGTATGAAAGGTGTTTGCTTTTCATAATGTTAATCTGAATCCCAGCATTGTCCTAATTATATTGTGGGGTTTTGCCAGTCTCACAATTTTCTTTTCAGCGTGTTAGCTAGGAGTCAAAAGGCTTTCTCAGGGCTTTTGGCATAGCTTTATAGGAAAAAAGGATGGAAAGGACTTTGTGTATTTTTGGAAGAATATTTTGCATCCTGCTTTAAACTATTCCAGAAGGTTAAAGGACATTAGCTACACTGCATATTGGCTAGGGTACTGGTATGTCATTAACGGCAAGTTTTGCTTTGTCTAATTGTTCAGGTTTCTTCAGTCACAGACTATGAGAAATGCAAAGAAATCATGGAGCAGCCCAGGCAGTAAGGTTACCACTGGATTCAGAGGGAACAAAGTCCTTCCACCACATGAAACTTTGGTCCTTTAAGTCATCATAGCTCATGCAGAACATAAACAATTTGACATGTATAACAAGAAACACTGCAAATTGTTTTCCAAACAGGCATATACTGCAGATGGAAGAACTGATGAAAATTGTTTATAAATGAGGAACTAAATGTAGATTTTTCGAGAACAAGGTTGCTCTCTTCCTTGCCAAGACAAACAAATCTGATAGAACATCTCATTGCTTTAGGCTGCCTGAGGACCCACTGGAAAGTCTATGGACCTTTCTCCACAGTAAATTTGTGTGTTGTCAGTACATAAGCGTATTGTCCACAGTTGCACTGTGGCAGCTGCAGAGGAAGTGGAAGGTTCTCAAGGAATACATGAGGGAGAACTAGATTTTTGGCTCCTAACACAGTATGGAGTGCTTTTGGAAGCTGTGGAAGTTTATGAGCTGAATGTTACTGCTACAAAAGGTTATCTGTGAGTTAAGCATAATGGTAATTAATCTGCTATCTGTAGATCTTGACACTGACAACATGATGAAATTGAGAATTCCTGTTCTTTAGAATTGCAGTTTTCCAAAATGCCTTCATTCCTATAATGACAGGATTGTTAGAGGTTTTCAGTGCACAGATGTTTTTACAAGGCAGTATATAGTCATCCCAAACAACTGTTTTTAATGGGACAGTTATTTAAAAAAGCATGTAACAAGAGCATAAATACAGTCCCTGATACTAACATAAAACATGTATTAGCAAAATAATATAGTTTTATTTCCCTCATACGTAGCAGGCCCTGGAAATATAAAACTAATCATGTCCTTAAAATACTGTTATAGCTGTAAACATCTGGAAAAGAGGACCAGCAGCATCCTCAGCTGCATTAGGAAAAACATTGCCAGCAGGTCAAAGGAGGTGAATGTTCTCCTTTACTCAGCACTTGTGAGACTTCAGCAGGAGTAATGTGCCCACTTTTGGGCTCCCCCCAGCAAGGAGGACATGGACATACTGGAGTGACTGCAGGTAAGTCCATGGAGGTGATTAAGAGACAAGAGCATCTGTGATATGGTTACCCAAAGAGGCTGTGGAGCTGGCATCCTTAAAGGTACTCAAAACTCAATTGGGCAAACTCCTAAGCAGCCTTATTTGGGTGATTCTGCTTTGAGCTGGGGGTTGAACTGGATGGTCTCCAGACGTGCTTCCAACCTCAGTGGTACTGTGAATATTTGAAGCAGTTTGCTTATGTCTGGTCAGCATTTTAGCTGGAACTTGACTGCATAGGAATCCTAAAGAAAGCAAAGTCTGTAACCCTAGAAATACATCCAGATGGCTGAGGCCCAGAAAAGGCATAATGAGAGCTGCTAAGTATTTTGAATGTCTCCTCAGAGTGATATTTCACTTAAAAATACAAATATAGAAGTGACTTGGGTCTTCTTATCAATGACATTGAATACCCAGTGATCACTAGTATGATCTCTTGTTTCATCTGGACTGTAAAGGGTAATAGCTTCTCTCTATTTTAGTTTAATCTTGCTCTGGAAAATCTTACCATATACCTTATTTTATAAATGAATATTTGATGCTTTATGGTGCAGAATTAATTTGTTGGTTTGTTACATGCTTTCTTTCCTTATTAGTACTGATATTAAAATATTGCAATGTGTTTTGACATATTACTTCAGTAATAGGCACATACTATGTGTCAAGGACTTGAGAATGTCATCATTTGATCAAGGTAAAATCAAAATATATAATTACATTGCATATTCTATGGCACTTAGTGTCTAACTATTCTTACAGCACCTTCAGACAACAAAGATTAAATTCAGAAATGGCTTTCATATTTTCATGACACAAGTTTTATATAGCAAGGCAAAATAATGTATTTTTTTAGGTCAGCTGAATAGTGATAGGAAGATTTACCTTTGGTTTTCATCATGAAAATGCCAAGGAACTAACTTGCAGTGTTGAGAATTCCCAGGTCCTCCTTTTGAAAACTCTTTGTCTTTTGTGTTGCCTCTAGGAAAAAGGGAAAACATTCTGGAAAACAAGAAATGAAGGAATGTTGTACAATGAATTAAGAAATAAATAGATTATAGAGCGCTTAATTTTAGTTTTCTGCACTCCAGAAAATGAAACACTAAGAAATAACCTGTTTCTTTATTATCAATATATGGAGTCACACTGGGTTTGGCAGACAACGACAGCAGCTTATGAATAGCAACTGTGATAATTATTAGAAGACCATAAATTTTGCAGTGGCTGAACTCATCCTAAAATCACAAAATTAAGTCTTCAGACATAAGTAACATACGAAGGTCAAATACACTTAGTCATAAGTTGCTATCATCTGCCATCACTTTTCCATGACTTAGTGCTCTTACAGCAAATCTCCTCTGATTGCAGTAGACTCTGCGTGGGATGGGGGTTTTGGTGGGGAGAGTGTTACTTTAAATTGGCACCTCTAGCAGCAGTTCCTATTTCTAATGTTTTCCTTTTATACATTTATAGCCTATTATATCTATCCAAGCCTGGCATAGCTCCAAGTCACCCATTTCTCAGTAATACAGGAAATTAAATCTAAAGTCTAATAAGCACGGAGGCTTATGCAACCTTCATTCGCTGAAAAAAGTATTATGTAACTTAATAATATTACCTTGTCTTTTGATGGCTAGAGAGTTGTGCACTTTGTTTCTCTGTAGACCAAATAGGTTCTGCATTTGGACTACAGGAGGCTGGGTTGATCCAGCATTTTCTGCAAGCTTTCTGAATGTCACCTCAATATTACTCTCTTGTTGAAGGACTCCCTGAAACTTCCATGTCTACGGTTTGGCGCCCTTCTTCCACTTCTCCCTGTGGTAGGAACCCAGTCCGTTCCCTGGTGCAAGGCCTGTGTACCCTGTATTCTTACCCCAGGGGTGCTGAGTGCTCTCACTCATTCTTCCCCCCGGGATTTTCTCCAGCCTGACCAGATTTCTGCCTATTCTATCCCATTTTCTATTAATACCCCCTGCAGTTCTGTGTTGGTGGGTGCAGCATTTGAAAGTGCAGAAATCTGGCTTGAGACCACGCAGATTAGCACCATAATTTCAGGGTCTTGTCTCCTGCATGTATCGGTTTATTAAGTGGATTTATACTGAATAATTTTAAACTGTTGCAGCCTTCTGAAACTGTTTCTGTAACACACAGAGTGACATAAGGTCACCGGTGCTGTGGAAATTGGTTTTGCAGCTGATATGTTAATTCAGCAAGAGATGAGTTCTTGCAGAACACGAAGAAAATGATTTTAATATAGTGCCATGCTACTTCATTGGCTTTCAGGAAAGAGGTAATTAAGACATTCAAGGGAGATTCAGGTCTCTGGAGAAAGTACCATTATGGAAATACAAGGTTATTTTTACTGCACAGCTTATTAGCTGCTTTTCTAAAAGCAAATCAACTGAATGTGGTGGACTCAAAATAACATTTTCACCTGCTCAGGAAGATGAGAGATAAGGTACTTCTGTAAACTGAGTTCAATATAAGACTTGTCACGGTCTCTCCTGTGTCACTCACCCCAGGTTTACAGTAACCACTGCTGCAGTTTTCTGGATGACAGCTTTCATCCAAATACATCCAGGGCCCTTAATATGGCTCTACTAGTGCAACTAATTGCAATGAGGAACAGAATTACATTCATGATGCCTGAGGAGAAGGAGAATCTCTGCACTCGGTATGAATAAGGGGTAGCAAAGGCCTAATTTTTCAGAAATAATTAAGTTAAATTGAAAATAATTTTAATAGCCAATCCCAAAGAAAAATCACCAGGAATTTAGAAGCCCTGTATTTTTTCCAAACAGTGCGCTTATACCAGGGAATTACTGAGCACCAAAAGTATAATAACTGTTATATTTACTGTATGAAGATACGAAAGGAAAACAATTTTACCAGCATAAACTGCTTCATCTTTTTGAGATGAAGAATGAACAAAATAAAATTGAGTTTCTAAGAAACAATTCTAAAAAATCTCTATTATAAAAATTGTATTAGATTTTACAAGGTATTTTAATATTGAGATAATAACGGAGAAAATGGCATTTTACTCTATGTTCTTTCATAAAACAGGTACGATAGTGCTATTCCCAGAGGAAAGACACCAGTTCCAACAAGAGTAGTGTCTGTTCTAGAATTAAGGATAACTTCTCAAAATATCTACATAAACAAGAAGGTTAAAAAGCTTAATGTGAAAATAACAATCTCTTCTTGAACAGCATCTACTGTGTCCAGCCTATTCTGTTTCAGATGGCCCAGGAGCACAAACAGGTATGACATCATATCATTTTACATCATTAATGGAAGTGTTTCCTTTCAAAACTACAATGTTATTTTCTGCCCAAGCTTTCTTTCATTAATTCCAAAGTTATTTTGACCCAACCATCTCTATGTATGTTTAGCTATGTTACCTAAACACGGTTTTCCAGTACTTTCTAGTATGGACTTTATACTGAACAATTTGTTTAATTGCATTACATGACATTTTAATAAACTAACTTTCTAAAAATCTATATTGATGTCTATTCTGATCTTTCCTGATAATCTGCTTCAGGGTGGCATTATTATGGAACAGACTACCTTGGAGGTTGCTTTAGCTATTTTAACTTCATTCCTGTAATCCACCACAGTCTTAATTTTTCAGCTGCTAACTTCTCTGACAATGAACATTGTTATAAAACCAGTTATTTAAGAGAGAGTAAATTTGACTCTGAATTTCATTGTCACCAAGGTTTCTTTGTTGGTGCAATACCTGTAGATGGATTATTTTCAGCAGAGTCTTCAGAGGCTCTGCCAGTGCCTCAGCAGTACTCCTCAAACCTCTTCTGCTGAGACTATGCCGCAGTGGGTGGCAGTAATGATGATTTAACTCCTTTACTGAAGATGGATAACTACAAGAATAGAGAGGGATCTAATATGTGGAATCCATGTGAGTAACGTCACCAAAATCCAGTAAACCACAGCTGCTGGGTAAGATCTGCAAACTCCATTGGGAATGAGTTTGCTTTCCTGGCTGACAGAGCTCAGTGTATCATTTTAGCTTGTCTGAGATTTTCTGTGCTTGGTTTCTTCCCAAAGTGGTTTGGTTTTCTCAGATGCTAGACCACTTCTTCCAAGAGTTATCTTAGGTGTCAAGCAAGCTTCTCTGGAGAAGTTTGTTAACTATTTATTCATTTGGTTCAGTTTAGGGAACTGATGTTTGCTGTAACACTCCATTTCAGTTCAAAATGGCTCGAGGGCAGTGGGCAGTTGTGGAGCAAGCTCTGAGGCTGCCAGCCAAAAACTTGATTTACTGGTTATTCCTGTCACTATAATGATTAATTGGGAAGAGTTTGCAGAAGAAGTGAGAAGAATGAAACTTGTGCAAATTTCATTTAAAAAGAGATACTAACAAAGAGAAAAAATCATCGACTGAGACAGCTACTTAAAAGACTTTTTCTTAACTGAAGGCTTTAAAATTTCTGTGCCTTGCTTTTAACAGTTATATATTTGTCAGACTAGAAATGGAAATGCTCCACTGAGTAAACTTTCACATACTGCTAAGGAGAGTTTGGAGAAGGACTGTGGTATGGTCAGTATTAATTGAAGGGTCTGTAGTGTTTGGGCTACAGAGGTCCATTTGAAGAAGAGACAATACTATGCCAGAGACATGGAAGCTGTTCATCCCCGACAGAGTTTATGCATGTGTGATCCCCAGGCAGAATATAGCACAGTCCATTGACAATCCAAGAGGGGAGGAGCTGGGTCCAAGTCTTCTTATCCACCTTCACTTTATGCAAGTGTAAATAACAAATTGTATGCAGTAACTTTTTGAAGAGATAGAAATAGAAAATGCAATTCAGTGTTTAAGGTTGCATTCTCAAGCTTACTCGCATAGGCACACTTAGGATGGATACACGCTGCACACAACTTTGAGAGCTCCTGCTATTTTCAGTTCTGGCTCCTGTGCTTTACTGACTCGACTGTATAGTAGATAGAGTACTCATAACAGTAATACCCTGTTACCTTAACTGTGAAAGGTTTTTCTGGGAATCTAATGTCCAACAGAAAAGAATTCATTGTTTTGTTTTGTTTTTTTCAGCAAGCATTTAAAAGATCCACCAGTTCATCTCTATCACAGCTTATTTTTCTTGTGGCTTAGCTTGGACACTAATCTGCCTGTTGAGTTTACATTTATGGAGTACGACCTAATATTTTCTCCACGCGTTCGGTATTATGATTTTGATTTTGCAAGTCTTGTTGCTTGGGATACTTGCACAAGTCATGTCTGTTTGCACAGCAACGACAGAACTGGGGTTCAGATGCTGCTAATTAATCAGTCAAGAAGGAACAAAAATAGTTCTGAAGGCTACTACTCTTGGCTGATGCTCAGAAGTGTTGGTAAGAACTGTAGAGACAACTGAGTACACTGCTGGCAGTATTTGTTATACATTTTATTTCATAAGTGGATTTTTAGGATTTTTTGTTTTAATTTAGTTATTTTACTCTGCTTAGCAGTTCTTGTCTGAATACACTTGTTGTTTTTCCAAAATGCCTGCTCTGGTTTAGGTGCTTTTGTTGGCACTAGTCAGCTTTTCATCCATGTAGTAATGTCCACAAGGTGGTGCCACAGCTAAAAAGTTAGCAATAAATAACACAAGTATAATTTGATAATTCTATCACGTTTTTATAGCTGACTGAAGTATCTGCATCATCAAAGAATTAATAACTGTTTTATAAGCACATCATCTGCATTTCTAATGACATCACAGTTTTGCAAGCCTGTTTTTTAAATCACTTGTGTAAGCAGAGCTGGGTCTGTTTGCTGTCTGAGTGGGAGCAACACACACACGTGTGACAGTCCAAAATCATGTACAAAAGGGAATAAGTAGACAGGCTGATGATGAATGTAGAACTGTGTCTGTAGAGACTAAGACCAGCAGAGCTGTGTATGTCCTAGCAGGGTTACCAGTGCAAAGATCATGCCCACCAAAGTGTCTTCTCATGAACGACACAAGGAGATGTATGTCTAGATTGCTTCAGCGGTACCACAGGAGTCAGCCTGAATCTGGACAAGCAGAATAGTTCATCCTCAGCTTCAGCTAAGTCAGCTTCCATGTAATCATCCTGGCGTGGCCATGGCATGTGGTAGCCTCGGAGGTTTTTCTGCAGCCAGCAATAGCCTTATTTCCCTGTCGTACAATAATGTACAGTTGACTGTTAAATCCAAAGTTCTTACAGAGGGACCTGCTATGAGAGCAGTTGGGCTGGTATATACAGGTAAAATTTGGTAGGAGCCTTTTTTTCTTCAATCATAGTTAAAAAGACAGCCACCCCAAACTGCAATTAGTGAAGGTGATCAAGTGTATGAGCCCCTTTCTACACAAGATCAGACTAGAGAAAGTAAAAGGCAATAACAGGGAATGCAAAATGAGTACACAAATCAACCACTCACTACAGAAAAAACAACAAAATTTACTGGATAAAGTTCTTTGTATGGATCTGAATGGCTATACTGTTTTATAGCAAATTTGCATGTCCCAGAAGAGCTGAAGTGCAGAGGTGCTTGGTCATTCCTCTCAGCACATTTGTTCCATTCTTCAGCTGCCCTTGGCCACATGGCCATGGTTGCTTCTTGCTCCTCTCAAATGACCTCTGCGATGCAGGTATGCATGCTAACCCAGTAAATATTCTCCATAACATTCTGCAATGGATAGATAAGTTTGAATCATTATTCATCACATTATTTTGTACCAAAAGCAGCAAGAAAAAAGGGTAATTTAAGATAACTTTCAAGCAAACATTGCGTTTGTTGTTTCTTCCTGCTAGAATCTATCATAATAATGATAGACCTGTATCCGAAAGGTAACAGGTGTTGCTTAATGTATTTTCTCTAAATTGCTGTATTATTGTTATAAAACACACTAAAATTCTGGTGGCTTGTAAGGAATTCAGTGGAAATTACATATACTTATGAAAGATGGTCTGACCCCCAACTATAAAGCAGAATGAGAGTAGAGGTTTATCAGGTCCAATTCTAAAAGTCGTCAGATAACACAACTGCCACCTCTTTTTGTTTTTTCTAAGGATCATATTTTTAAATTGTATTTTAAAGTGGCTTATGTTTTTTTTTTTTAATTTGTATTGATTTTAGCATCTGTTTAGAAAGTCAGAATCACAGAACCAGCTAAAAGAGCAAAGTCACTGAACAGGCCAGCTAGATTTATTTTGCAGGTCAGTCACTCTGGTCAGTTAGTTTGGACTGAATCACGACAGTGACGTTTGATCAGAGTACTTCTGTAAGATTGTTCTGAGTCTATGGCTGCAATGTGTGTTGCAATTAGAATGATGTGTTTCTGGTTTAGTTTGGACTTCGCTTTTTCTCTGACTTCATAAAATGACTTTCAAAAATGTGTATTTTTCAGATGTCTTACACAGAGAAGAAACAATGCTCAATTCTAAGAGGAATTGCAGAGCATCTGAGACCATACCTTTAAGTCTTCACTGTATGTAAAACCCAGGTATTATCTTTTTAAGATAATTTAATAATTAAATTAATAATTTAATGTAATTTAACAACCAAGATGAAATCCTGAACATTTGCCCTTGCAATATTTGTGTGATTTTGGGTTTTGCTGGAAATCCCTTAAGTGCTTTTAAAACATCAAAACTATTTTTCCTCTAGGTCTGGTTTTCTGGTTTCCCATTTAGGCAGTCATGAACAAAACATGCTTTAGCCCTATGTCTATACCTAAATCTACATTTAGATCCCTTTAAATATTAGAAGGAGGTAATTTTCAGTGTTCTAAGTTAGGAGTCAGCCTGAGCACGGCTCAGAAATCATCCTGCAGATGCACAGTGTTAACCGGAAACAATTTAGAATGGCAGTGGTATCCTGCAGGATGTGTGCAACTCGTTCGGCAATGTGTTGATTTACACAGGACTACATTATAGATTATACATTCTGGTAATTGTGGTATTGTTATTGCCAGGCTATATCTAAGCACAGGAAATACATATAAGCGCATTTGAAGTGATAACATCCACTTCTGTTTAAAAAGCAGTATTTTATTCGTGTCGAAAAACTCACATAATACAGCATTTGCAAGAGAAAATAGACAATTTCCAAATTAGGACTTAGCAAGACTTCTAGGGAAAAAGCTGCTTCATGATGGGAGGCCCATAACCAGCATTTGCAAGTAAATCCACAAACTTTTATTCTCAATTGCTTTAAAAAATACGGGGTTTTTGTATGGACTCTAATCCAAGAACAGAAGGAGACAATGCATTTCCATCTGAAAACACAAGAAAGATCAAAATAAATGTTTAGTGTGTCACCAAAACCACAGTACAAGTTTCTGTTAAAGAGAATGAGTAATACCATTCTAGCTATTAGAATGCTGTGAGTAGATAATAATTCCATCTGACTGGTAGGGCAGATTATGTATTCTGCAAGAAAATTATCCCATCTAAAGTCTTGCCCTATTTCATCACCTCAGTAGGAAAGCCTACCCACCATACCCGTTTACCTGAAGCCCCTCTATGCTTGCTTGTCTAATATTGGGATTCAGGAACATCCAACATCCCCAGTCCTGTCTTGAAGTTCAGGAACAGTTTGACTCAGACCTTGACTTGAAAATGCACGCAGGGTCCTGCTACTGCTCCCAGGATGTAGGATTTGGGTTCATCCTCAGCTCTGCAGCTGAAGATAGCATACAGTGAGGCCGTGAGGCCCCTCTCAGAGCCCTTCTCACCATTTCTCTGTAGAAAGCACAGGCTTCAGACCAATCTATGCACTTAGGAAAATGACTGATCAAGTCAAAGGTCTCCCAAGTTTCCCCCCTGGGAGGGGGTATGGATCTCTCCAGAATGACGAAATATCCATCAGGGTTTGTATGACAACCTCTTTTCCACAGGCAACACTAACTGACAAAACGTAGTTAACTATTATGCATGTTATGCCTGCTTCTTAGTTTGTTTCACCAGGGAAAATATATTAAAATTGGTATAAAGTTTCCCTCTTGTTCCTCCCAACAATAGAAAATTACCAGGGAGAGAAAATAAGACAAAGATTTAACTTTATGGAATAATTAGAGGAGAGCATATGATGCTCTCTCAAAAGGCCTTCCAGCTAAACTTCTTGTTTTTTCTTTAACATTGTGAAACATTCTTGTCTGTGTTAATACATGAGAAAAGTAACAGTAGAACTGTGAAACTGATTAATACATCCAAGAAATACAAACCCCTGGGCCATAGCTCAATCTGTATCCATACTGCAGCGTGATGGCAATTGTATCACAGGGTAAAATCAGAACTGGAGTTGGTGCTGGTGCATACTTTCCCTTTTTGTAATCCTGGAGCTTGTAATACTGTTGCAGATCAATAACATCATGCTATACTGTGTAACTGATTTGTTGAAATGGTAGTTGAGAGTGGGGTTCTAAATAGACACTGCAACATACAGTAAAGGATTGGCCTACAAATGGGTCTAATGGTGATGTGATGAACACAGACATAAAATAGCCCAAAGCCTAATGATTTGCTTCACAATTTCATTAAAAACTTTTTATTGGGTTTCAGGTTTTTTTATCTTTATTATTTAACATCAAGAATACATTTGTAATTGTGCATTCATAAATGCTACTGGTGTGACATTTTTGTGCTGACAGTCAAACTAACACTGAACAGAACTTCAGTTTTGTCAGATCTCATATTAGCCAAACTTTGTAGTACTAAGGTGGCTCTAAGTTAATATTAATATGCCTTTGCTTGGGGAGGGCTTATGATAGTCTTTTGGAAGTGTCATTTGCTTAGGTAAGCTTTCGTTTAAAAAATAATATGAAAATGTTTTTAATTTTAAATACAATCTACAGTATTTTCCTGACTGGGAATCTCTGTGCCTAAACTTGTCATATCCTGTTTAACAAAGGAGCCGCTTCAATAGCACTTACAGTACTTAATGTTATGCAGATTTTCAGTTTGTTGCTGTGATCTGGGCTTTAAAAGCAAAGGTCAGGTAAAGATCCCTCCTTGGAACACACTAGAATATGAACCCAAATGTTTATTTTTTGTCATAAGCCTACTTATTTAATAGACCATTTATGACTTTACTTTTAATATAATTAAATGTATTTGTGTGAGTATCAGGAAGAAAAAAATACATATTCTCTGTTGAGCAGCATTCCTAACATGGCTGCAGCATGCGTGACTCTTTCTGCAGTACATTCAGATGATGGCTTTCTTTAAGAGATGTTGCCTGGAAAAATCTCTCACGATTTCAAAAAGGGATTCTAATGCCTGCCTATTTCACATGGGAAAATTCATTTCATCACTCTTTTACATGACATCAAAATAATTGTGTCTTTCCTTAATTGTGACTATAGAGGATCAATTACAATGGAAATTAAAATACCAGACTCTGCATGCCATACAATTTGTAATTAGCTTGAGATATCCAAAGGAAATTCTATAAGTTACTTCAGTCTTTTCATTTGGTCTCAGATGTCTCAGCTCTGTCTGATTTTGAGTTTATAAGAGCAGCTTGTCACTGAATTTTTGGTGGAAATGTGTCTGTTTGTATTGAATGCTCTAATGAGTCCTCATCATTAAAATCCTCTGAGTTCTGTCGCTTGCAAGGAACTGTGTGGAGCCCTGGAGCCCTTGTGACTGTTGGAATAACTCAGAAGTTTCCTCACCTTGCTTGAGCAGTATGACATAACCCTTAAACACCTGAAATACCTTTAGGGCTTAAATATTTGGTGTAGATACCTAAAAGATAAGAGTTTCTTAAGCGTTAGAAAGCAGAGTTTGAAGATCAGATTGAGCCATGTCTCTTGCATTTACTTCTCTAATAAAGCTGTCAAGATGCTGACCAGCTAGCCTGATAGATGCGCTCTTCTATATTTTGGGTAAGTAATTGACTGGGCCTGGGCTCTACTGCATAAGTTATATCTGAACCCATTTGCAGTTATTTTAGGTGACACAATAAAGCAGTCAGCATAAACTGAGAAAACCTTGTCAGTGCTTTGTCAAGCATGCCAGAAAAAAAAGATTCAGAACCAAAGGTGTAATTTCAGTTAATTGTCTGGATGCTGAATATTGTTAATTCACACTAGGGCTCATATTAACCCAAAACACTGTCATCTAGCATCCATGCAGGCAAAATTGTATTTCTTGCTATATAGAAGCCCATCTAGATACGATCCAGTTTGCTCTTCTGTCTCTGATTTCAGTCTGCAAGGACAACAGGAACAGAGGCTGCAGATGGCCTGGGATTCCCTTGCATTTGATTGTGTGTCAGCAGCCTGATCTAATCAGGCAAGTCTGTTTTTCCAGAAAATAAAATTATTATAGACAACAACATGGTGAATTGAAAACTTCTCAAAGTTGTTAAATTATCTGGTTTTGAAAAGGAACTGTATCAAGCAGATACTGAGCAAGGCAATGAAGCCTAGTGGGCAGAGTGCTGGACAGGGATTGAGAAATCTGGGTTCTTTTCCAAACTCTCCTGACTTTTAAATGACCTTGAGCTGTCACTTCACTGTGTTTCAGTTTCACTGTCTGTGTGAGGAGGATAATAATCCTCCATAATGATTTTACATTTACTGAAGAAAGGTTCTGTATCAACACTAAGCATTCTAAATGCAGCTCTGGTTAAAGATGGGCAGGATTTGGTCAATACCTCATGTATTCCAGAATATCTGGGAAACTTTGGTTGTTAGACTCCCTGCTTTCAATTGTCTCTCAAAACGCATTTCCATGCTAAAGGTCTTTCTTATCTTTCAGACCATTACAAAATATCTCCAGAGCATTTCATATTAATTGCTGCATTAATACTCACAGTTCTTACTAATGTTACTGGGAATTGCAAAGTGCCTTTTAAGATCACAAAAATGATAACTTAAGGTAGATAATGTATTTTTAATTGTTTTGCAATATTATACTTAACCTATGTGGGTGACTTCTTTATCAGTTAGTTTATGTTATAACATATTTTAATTGGACTTCTGGTTGGGAACAATCAGTTTTAAACTAAAAAAAAAAATCTGTGTTTTTTTTTTAATTGTATCTTGATTTTACACATTTTGTATTAATATATAGCTACAAGCTCTGTGCACAAAAAGAACAGTCTACTTTCAAAACTGTTGAATGCTTTGACCTCAAGGGCATAGAAACTGTTGACTCATTGTTTTTACTGCATATAATATTAGTCCTTTGTCACATCCAGGGAATGACATCATCTTCTTCATTGTTAGCAGCAGGTTTGAATAATACAAAAAGTGCAGCATTAGTTGTCTCTTCTATTTGCTCTTAATAAATGAATGGATATCTGGTACCAAGATTCAGATTAGGATTTTTGAGTAACATTTAGAACGAGTTTGTGCTCGTTCCCTGCAAGGAGCTTTGCTCCTGCCCATGGTCTGCAGGGCAGGCGGGCTGGCAGGAGCACAGAGCCTGCAGAGTGTGTGTCACTGGTGGTACTGCCTTCTCTAAAGCGATAAGGGGAGACAGGAAAGGAAGAGACTAGGCACAGAATGAAACAGATCCTTTCTCCAAGGTTACTTTAGTAAAAGGAATCCCTGAGCTTATGGGAATCGTATGTCTCTGGAATCTAGAATTGTGAGAGGTAATTCCCTGAAAATCAGTCATCTCTAGGACGTGCTACCAAAATAGGAATTTATTACCTCTAAAATACACTGGGATAAGCATTTTATCCACTCTAAATTTGTGTTAGTGTCTATTAGTCTTCTGCTGTCTATAACTAAAATGTCTATGCCCTATTCTTAAAGAGTAATTCCCCATTTGAAGTATTCGCTTAGGCCTGCCTGCCTCGTGAAGGAAGGATGCACTGTTTTAGATGCAGCAATCAGAGTAGTGAAAGATTTCTTTGGGGTGATACACCACCTTCTTCTATAGGATTCTGCAGAATTCTTTCCTGGCAAGGAAAATTTTAAGTGTTGCTTCCTGAAAAATAACTATTCCCAATGAAACAGAGTTTACTCAGAGAGATTCCTTGAGAGTCTGATAAAATGCCAGATCCTAAACTGTCTTCATTATGCACTGCCTTTAAGTTTTCCCAGAGAAAACAAAAGATGGATTTAACCATAAAATTACACTTTTGTGGTCCCCAAAAAGTTTTATTTTGAATAGAAGTTCCTGTGTGGACAGACTGAATCAAACTGGATTTTGAAAAGCTGTGAGAGAAGGACCAAGGCAGCAAGCTGGGAAAGTTGGAGGCAATGGGTTAAGGATCCAGGATTGCTTAATCATGAAGGCCCGCATACCAAGAGTGGACTCAGGCAAGGGGTACACACATGGAAATACTTCCTAGAATGCCAGAGCTAAAAAAGAGAAAACAAACCACGCTGTAAAGGATCAAATTCAGACCCACTGACTTAGAAGCAACAGGGACCTAATGGAGGGGCCTTTTTGCAACAAGCTCATCTGTGCTCATGCAGGTAGAGACAGGTTTGAGCAGGTGCACCTATCCCTGTTCCTCTCTCAAAAATATATTCCAGATTTCATGCTTCTCTTATGAGAAGTAGTCAAAAGTTACCCTTTTTTCTTTATGTTTCATATGCTTTTGCCATATGAAGCCTGACTTCTTTCCTGCTCCAGTCTATAGGTGCTCTTCAGTCAACGTTTCCAAAGATCTCAAGTAGCAGGAATTTTGCTGAGGCTAAATCACTCCGTTTTCCCCTACCCTGTTTAGGCTTTACTTGGACAAAAGCAGTAAGGCCAGCCATTTCCTTTCATCCCTTAAAACTTACTGGCCACCTTTAAAGAACTTGGTCTCTCTTTTATGTCACCTTCCAGCAGCTCATCTGATTTAAACAGGCTGCCATGGCCAAGTTAAATGCTTGGGAAATAGACCATACAATTAATCTGCAGTGGTAAGTTGTCTCAGCATCATTTCTCTTCCTTTCGAGGGGAATGCTGGCTCAAGCAAAAGAAAAGGTTAACATAATCATAATACTCCAAAGAGTTAAGTGTCTCGAGCTCAGATGGTTTTTTTCTGTTCTGTTGTACATAGCCAGCAAACAGTGTAACATTCAGACCATGACAAAAAATACAGCCTTCAGTGCTGCAGAATAATCTCTGCCTTTCTGTAAAGTGCATGAAAATGGGGGTGTGACAGAGCTTTGCTTTTGTTTTCATAGGTGAGCTCAAATTTGCCTCATTTATGAATATAATAATAAGACTTATTTAGGTACATCAGCAACTTTAATGAAGAAAAAAATGGTATGTGAACAAAAGGAAAAATACAAGCAAAATAACTGAAAATTCTGGGAAAAGAAGGGAATGTTTTTTTTTCTCTGAATATGCAAATAAGGTTTTCCATGTTGGTTTAGGGACAGAAAAGACTTGAGGTTTTAAATTTAGCCAAAATAGCTTTCATTTACAGCTACACTTGCAATGTTGACCTTGAATATCGCATTCGGTGACAGCAAATCTCATACAAGAAGTGAATGTATGCAGTAAACCTCAGAAATATTCCCAAATGCCTGAGTGAAGCCCAGCTTACAGAGGAGTTAGATGTAACAGGAGTCTGTAATTCTCTATTTGCGCTAAAATGTCCTTCCCTCAAAACGGACAAAGTCTTGATTTAAGGCATTTTTGCTTCTATGAAAATAGACATGAAATGCATAAGAAAACAGAGGATGTTATTTGCTTCAGTTCATGTAAACTGATCAGGCTGAATGATGAGAGAGTCTTCCTGTAATTCGGAGCACTACTGAATACTATGCATGAAACAGTTCCTCCCCACATAAACAACTCGAGCTTTGCATATGTACCAATGTAGAAAAATAAGTATTGACTTATTCACAAATTACTTTTTAGGCACTAGATTCCCAGAAGTGTATTTGTAGAACAGCATCTAGAAGCAAACGAATGTGCTGATAACTTCATTGGTTTTTCTTTCATTTTATGACCTTAAAGGCACCTTGATCTTAAAAATAATATGTTTGTCATTTTGAAAAGCAGAACTTTTCTCTCAGCTCTGATACTCACTTTCTTCTTCTGATACAGATTTTGGACCTGGATTCCATGTGCCCTATTTAATTTTCTTTCAGATTGCCTATTAAGATGTTTCTCACTATTTTACCAAACAGACAGGTTCCCTCCAAGAGGCTCATTCGTGCTCCTGCTGTTACTGTTTATGTATCTTCCCAAAATGCAGTATTTTGAATGTGGTACAGTTTTTTCCACCCATCAAATATGGAATTTTTAATCCTGCCATTCTGCAGAACAAGAAGGAGAGAAAACAAATCCGATGTTTTCTCTGATTGTACCTCAGTTTCTCTGTGTTCTCACAAAGAACAGTGTGGAGCTTTACTTGCTCCACAAAAAGCAGTTTGGGCTTTGAAAATATTTTAAAGACATCTCAGGAGAGCCAGACCCAACACTAAGAGTGGAGTTCTACTCATCTGAAAAAAAAACAAACCCTCATATTGCTTTACCATAAGTCATTTAGGAGATCCTGAATCTAATTTCCATTACATGAGTTGGGAAAACCTTATTAGTAGGAGCCAAAATGTGAGCAGAATTTCACCCACTATACTGCTTCCTATCACTCTCCATCTCTGACAGGAGTGGATGATGAAAACTGCAATTGTGCTTTTGGATACACCTTGGTATGTGGCAACCTAGGAAATACTGGCACTGCGTGAGTTAGGTACTAACCAGGGTGAGAGGGACCTGTGAGCCTTCACACTGGGGAGTTTTGCTGTCTTTGAAGTATAAACTGAAATCAATAATGTTAGAGATAACTTCATGGTGGCTGTGGAAGTCTAAAGGTTGTGGTAGGGCTTGTGTCTTTTAATAGACATTAGAAAAGGCAGACCAGGCTTTGGGCAGACAAGGAAGTATGTTGCTCACCTTGTATGGTGCTTTTGCTATAGGCAGAGGATGCTAGGGCTGTGTTATGAACACTAAGTAATCCAAGAAAACAATAGGACACTGAAAATCCAAAAGTTAGACTTTAATTATTTTCCATCTCCTTATTACCTTCTCAAATCATACTTTCAGGATCCAGAGCTTAGACCTCTGGGAAAGCTCCTCAGTCTCTGGGGAAAAGCCTGAGGAATAATTTCCAATTTAGTTTCCTCAACATGGTAGAAGCTAGGTACAGCTCTTATGGCTCCTGTCAGTCCTCCCCAGATGCCTGCCACTTATCAAAGGCACCTAAAAACAAGTAACCCTTTTTGAAACACGTGAAATACTTAGTGCTCCAAGATAGCTGGTGTTCTCATTACTTAAGATATGGACCCAAACTGATTTATCTCTTTGGTGGCTCCAGTGCAAAGTTATTACATTGTCAGGAAAAAATCAAGTCTAACTGGGGGGGGGGGGGGGGGGGAATTGGATTCCATCATGTTTCATATTGTACTATTATGAAAACACTATATTAAATTCAAATACTTCAATTGTACCATTAGATGGTGTCATTATGTGGCTTGCTAATTGATAGGTTATTCAAATGGACATTGTAATTTCAGACTTCTTCGAAGCATCCATATGAAGAGTTTCCAAGCTTCAGAGGGGTAAAACTGGGTGTTAGGAAAGAGAAGCTTTTACTGGGAATATTTCCTAATGCATGTCACTGAAAGATCGTTACATAACTGCCGTGTGCATTCCAGGACTTGGGGCAGTCTATTTTTAATACCTGGTATGAAAGAACTTCCTGCTACTTTTTCTCTTTGAAGGCAGTTTGTGGTTCATTAGCTCATGTTGTCAGGACAATTTTCCTGCTATCCTTAAACCTCGTTTTTTTCCAGCTAAAAAGACAAAAAAGTGAAACTGTATCAAATGGAAGAAGGTGCTGAGCATAAAATACCATGAAGATTAAGGTATGTTGTGTAAATGTTGCAGTGGTCCCAGAACTAAGCGCTGCCAACTCAGGTTTAATATTAAACCTGAAAAGAAATCTGGACATGTTAAACACTTGCACTTCTAAGAAAAGCAAAAGAAGCTGTGTGCCAAGCAGCAGCACCTAGAATGAATTTTCAGCTTGATGCTTATGAAGATAGATGCTGGGTTACTGTTAATTAAAGTAGTTTTAATTCCATACTTTTCTCCATGCAGTGTTATCGCAGGCCACCACTATTTTGACTGTAATTTATACAGTCATGGTCAATAATATCAAATATTTTGCTTAAATGCAACCAAACTTCTTCAAACATGGGCTGTGCTAGGTGTTTCAGAATGTTTTAACTCTACTAGTTATAAGTTCACAGCATCAGTGCAGTTTTGCTCTTAAAATCCTAGACAAGCAGAGACTCATAAAGTGGCCAGAGGGACCACCATTTTCACCTCATCTGACTTCCTGCAAAACAAAGGCCACAGGACTTCCTGAATTAAGCTCTTTTCAAGCAAGAGCATATCTTCCAGGCAAACAAGAGACAGAGAATCCATTAGATCTGCTAAGAGAATTTGAAAGTGTTAATTTTGTAGACAAGAAAGGTGATGAATGTACTAGCAAATTAACAGGCAGTCCATTGTGTATTAGAATGGACCTGTGTGACTCTCATCCATAGCAGAGAAATGGAATGGCAATTTCAAATGCACAGTAGCATTCAGTGGTAATAGCTGCAACTGCTGCTGGGAACCTACTCTTGAAATCTCTAGTAGGGAGGCAGCGGAGCGTTGAAGTCAGATGACTGAACCAGGTAATACCCTCAGCTGTCCAACCTGCTCTGACATCCGTCACCATTGCAGGGATGCTTCAACGTAGAGAGCAGCACCCAAACACCCATAGTTTTCAGTTTGGTGTATGAAGGTAAGCAGCCAACTCTGGGAGATGGGGAGCACCTTTAAGGGCTGTTAGATTGTGCTTTCCGTGGGGCTTGTGATGGTAAACTGCACTAGTGAGGGTGTGGGGCAAGGGTACCTGCTTCACTCTGTGGGCTCAATCCGTTGGCACCTGCAGAACAGAGCTGGGGTATTTAAAACCCAGAGCTAACAAAATATTTGGGCTTCCCTTTCTTTTGCTCTGATGTTTCGGAGGAAAATTGATCAGAATTCTGTTGATCAGAAGCAATTCCTTTCCCCCACTTCTCCCTGCTGTCTCCATAAAGCTTCATCTCCATAGAACACCTTTTGATAACTTATTTCTGCACTTCTATAGGTCTTTCAAGTTGGTTTTGTTGCCAAAGAAATTGCTCCAGCCTTCAGCCCCAGTGTTCCCAGTCTCAGCCCCAGCACACTCCTTCCTCTCCCTCTTCACAGCAGAGCACTCTGGATCATAACCTTTATTTTCAGAGGAAATGTCTTCACCCCAAAACGTGAACTCTGACTGGATTCTGCTTATTGCAGCAAAGCTGGTATTAAGAAATTCATTACAGGTCACTTGAAAATCTTCCACATTTAGGCCAAAGTCACGGAACTGCTCTGCTTAATCTTGTCCACTGTGTCTTAGTAACATCTTATTTGTCACCATTTTCCGAGCCAAGCATCTGCCCCAGGTTTGGGGTTTGGCAGTTCCCAGCTAAACCACTGTAGTCGTTTTCAAGAACAAGGTTAAAACAATATTTTGCCCATATTAAAAAATAATAACCCAGTTGCCTCATTCAGAACTATCAGCATCCCCATTTCTCAAGAGAAGGAATTTGAACTGGAACACCATCACTGGCCTGCTTTCATCCATGTACCTCTTCAGTGGCAACTTGGAATTTGGCAGCACCACTGCTGTGGTTTCACAGATGCGCATCCGAACATGACAAAGTCAGAAGGCTCCACAGCATCTCGGTTTGCACGTGATGGGTTAAGAATTGTTAGCTTTTGGCAGCTAAATTTTCCAAAGATGAGCCTGTGCTGACAGAGCCATTCCGTGTTCAGCATCCGCCTGGCGTGCAGGCACCATGTGCAGCTCTTTCACAGAGCAACCCGGTATGCTCTTTGCCTGAGGCACTGGGAACCAAGCAGCCTTTCTCTGCTATATCTCCTCCTGCATTCCTAAGAGATTGATGTTTGTGACATCTGGGTACTCCTGTGTGCATCATCTCCCCTGTGTGTATCATCTCCCTTTCTTCTGTCGCTGCTGAGGCAGTGAGGAAAGAAGGCTGGGTCACCCAGGTGAAAGAGTTTGGGAGGAGGCTGGTAACTGGCAGAGCATGGGAGGGAGAGGAAAGTGAGAAGCAGGAGCAGATGAAAGAGGTAGATGCCAAGGAGACCGGTATTATTGACCAGTGCTAGGACTTCTCCTAGGACATCATAGACAGAAATCAGTTGTGGAAGCAGCTCTTCATGACTAGGGGTTAAAAAAAGATTATACATAATCTACATAATGAGATTCTGCTATGCAGTGGGGAAAGGGTATGATACATAAGGAGGTTAATAAGCATGATGGAGATAAAGATAAGATGCCAGGGGAAGTAATTAAGCAACAAAATAGAGGCTGGATGTGCATTTGAAGGAAAGGAATCTAGGAGGTGAAAACAGAGCATGAAGAGTGGAAAAAGGCAGGAGCCATGGAATGGATGTATGAACGAATCATGAAAGAGCAAGAGCTGGGAGTAATCTGACAAAACCACAGAGGAGAAAGAGAAGGCAGGAGCCAGGCAGAAGGAAGATTAGTTAGGAGCACCAAGGGAGAGGAGGAGTGTGGCTGCAGGCTGAACTCCTAAAGAACAGGCTGGGGTTTTGAGTCTGACATCAGTGCAAATCGTGATTTATCTGTAATGGTGTAGGAGCAGGAGCTGGGTATGGCTATCTATAGCCACACTTCTTTTTCTTGTTAGAGAACTTCTTTATCAAATATTCTGGATCTCTCGAGCCAGAGCTCCAGAGTTAAGGTGACCGCGTGTCACCATCTGTTTACTTTTCAGACTTCCTCTGACTTTATTAACAAACATTTGAAGAGCCTAAAGTGCAATCTGCTGCCTTTTTAGCCACAGTGAAAAACATCTCCGTAAAATACATTTGAAAACAAGTAATTCTGGACTTCTACGTGGGGCTGCCAGCAATGCCTCTCCCTGGCAGGGCAGAGCAGAGCAAAGCCCTGGGATCAGCTCGGTGGCCTTCCACTGTGGTTGTTTATCACCTAAGGGGGCTAGCAGCACCACCACCGCAGTAATTAGGCACACTTCATCACAGTGTGATGCCTTTGCAGTGTCATCTCCCACCAGCTAAGAGCAACACCGCCTGGAGAGAGATGGAGAGGGCTGGGTGGCCTCAGCATGCCCACGGGCAGAGCAGAAATGGAGGCCCCTGGAGCAGGGGCCAGGGTGCTCAGCAGCTGGAGGTGTCCTGCTCGTGGTGCTGCTAGAGCTGCAGAGACACCAGAGTTACACTCCTCCAGTGACAAAAGTAGGGGGGAATGGTGATATTTGCCTCTAAGATGATGATTCAGCTTGAAAGCTGGAATTTCTTTAACATACATGGCAAATGCTTCCCCACAATCAGTATGTCTGGTCTGTTGTGTTCTGTGTCAGCTGGGAGGCAAGCTTTGCAGAGCTGAGCTGCTTTACTTTCCTTTTGAGAATGAAAGTAGCACTGCTGTCAGAAGATTAAGCTGTTGGTGTGTATCAGGTGATAGGAAAAATGACCCTGAAACTGCAAAAGGTCTGATGCTTTGTATACTTGGGAGCTGCAAGCGTTGCTTTGCTGTTTGTTTATCTGTTTGCCATACTGATAGCTTAAAAACACATATTACACTCCGAGTAACAACTCCAAGGGGTAAGGCTGCTGTTACTACTTGGTTCCTCCTAAAGATTAAACAGAGCTAGGAGCTGATACATTGACCTATTGCTTCTCAAAGCAGATCTCTGTTCGAATTCTGACCTACGTCCCAGCTACAAATGTGCTCAATCTTTCCTTAATTTGTAATAGATACTTGTGTGCATTTCAAAACCATCTCGCAATTTGGCAAATTAAGTTGTCTGTGGTTAGCTCTGGAATTGCAGAGATATTGCAGTGCACTGCAGCGTTGCATAACGAGCTTCCCCAGATTTTGCCTTACTCGAGTGAGTAACAGTAATCCTTATCTCGAGCGAGCATCAGATTCATCCCATTTTTGAGAAAAGAATTAGTATCAAATATACGATAGGCATGTTATGCCTTGTGGCTGCAATGTTTTTTCAATTAACTTCTCTGAATATACCACAATGAAAAGTGTCAGCTTTTTGCCTCAGAGGCCTATAATTAGATTAAATGAATACAGTTAATTATCTACTACCTTCTTTACACAAAACAATATGTTTCCATAAATTAAAATGCTGGTACACGAAGGAAATTGTTGTTCACTCCAATATAGGCATGCAGTGCTTGGATTGTGAATGCTGTGAATATATGACAGGGTAGCACAGCTTTTTTGTCTGCAGCCCTTATTTTACAAGAGCTAAACCAAATTACATCTGAGAAATCCACAGGCATCACACTATTTAGAGCATATATGTTGGAGCAAGGAGGCGGTATCATTAAAAGTTACAGCGCTCATGAAACAAATACACTTTTCTCTTTCACTGATGTTCTCTATAAAATTCCCTGAGAGAGATTAAATACAGCTTTATTTGCACACACCTACAGTCACACCCTCGAGAACTATGGTGTGTCCAGATATAAAGCTGCTTTTTTCTAGCAGAGGGGACTTCTCCTTTCAGAAATTAATAAGAAATAATCCATTTTGTAGGAGGCATTCACAGTTAACAGCTCGGTTTCCAGGCCTGCTGCTATTCCAGCCAGCATGGACTGAAAATCCCCTCTGCCTGCTCTCCAGCGTTACTAAATAGAAGCAAAAGTTCACGACCGATCAATATGCTCCTGTCCTGGCATGCCTGATTGGGAAGCGCAGCTATTCAAGCGGTGGCACATCACCTCGGTGGCAACATACCTAAAGCAGAAAGCACTCTCCTGGGTTTGACAAAGTGTACCCAAATGTCCCTATTTCCATCAGAATAGATGTTAATAACTTAAGGCCTAAACATGTGATCCTCCCTCACCAGAAAATGACAGTTAACTTTAGCAGAAGCCCTCATTCCAGCCTGCACTATACTCTGCGTGTAAATGTGATGTGTACCCAGAATTGCTCTTGTAGGGTCAAACCCTAAAAGCTTCCGAACACTCAGCATTTCTATAGGGCATCACATTTTACTGTGGTCTGGGCTGGGTGAGTATCTTTTCCTTTAAACATTCATTAGCTCCGTGGATGAAAGTGTTCATTAAAATATCACTGTGTTGATCTTAATATTGAGGAGTGACAGGGCTGCTTTGCCATATAAATGCTGCCCCGTTTTCTGCTCTCAGGGTGTAACAGGAGAAAGAAAGACCATTTTGATAGGCACTATCTGCTGAAGGAAAACTTCACCAGGAGCTCTGCATTGACTTTAACCTTTTAGTGGCCGCACTGCGAAGCAGAATGGTTCATGCTTCCCACACAGGTTTGTTTAAAATACTCATAAATATCAGCAGCCCTCCTAATTGCTTCTGCAAATATCAGAAAGCAGTTACGGAGGCATAAAGAAATGCGACTGGAAACACGGTTCAGTGGTCTTGTACTTCCCTGAAAAGCTGATTTTGGCTGATTCAGTTGCTTTCAGAGGGAATTTACCCTTTTTGGCAGTCTGAGTTTCAGCAGTGCTGATTGGACTGACGGCCGAAAATGCATCTGGGGCTGAGGAAATGAACCCGGGGTCTTTGTATGTGTCTCAGGCTGAATTTTGCCTGCGAGCTCTGGGTTTTGTCTTTTAGCCCCTCAGTGTCCCTGGCTGTGTGGGATTCAGAACCCATTTTAACACTCCTTTCAACCCCGAGACGTTCCATCTATGCTTTTGCAGGTGCCTTGCCCAATTCCCTGCTTTCCCTGCCTGATTTAGGATAAGCACTGATGAAAGGTCAAGGTTATTCTGAAGTATCCAACCCAGGAGAGTTCTCTCCCTCGTCATTCCTTAAGATGAACTTCGCACAACTACAACTGATACCGTGCTGAAAGGTAATTCAAACGTTCTAGGAAGAAGCACAGGCTGACAAACAGTGACCTTTAGCACTGGGAAACGTCCCTGGTGATTTGCACTTGGTGCTTCTTCAAAACGCAAGGAGCCATCTTACCACTCAGGGCCATGGCAGAAGTTAGTTCTTTTTCGAGTGGAGCTCTGTAAATCAGGTCTGCAGAGGCAGACTTGGCACATGTGGCTCTCAGAAACGTGCCGTGGGGTTCACATCGCAAGATAATTTCCTCGCCTCTGTGATATAGAAACCAAGAAGGGTGGCTGCTGATTCATTTTGCTTCCCTGCTCTTTCTGCTCTCTGTCATTTCCAACAAAAGGCGCTCAGCCTGGCAGATCCACCTTGCTTCCCGTTTTGTTAAGGAAACCTGGGGATAAACCTGCTGCTGTTTGTCTTCTATGTAGGAAGAGATGCTTGTGCATCCCTGAAACCTCGGGGTTAGCGGGGAGGGAAGCCCGGGAGCGCCGCAGCCCGGGCAGCAGCCACAGATACGAGTCATAACCATCCCCCCCGGCGAGACGTGGGTCCCTTTCTGTGCTGTACTCACTGCGGCGGAGGGGCTGCGGAGGCATCGGGGTTATGCAGAGGAGGCTCCAGTCCGGGCTGCGGGGAGCGGGAGGGAAGAGAGCAGAAGCAGGAGAAGGGGAGGGCTGGAAGGAAAAGGGGCTCCAAATAGCTAAGAAACGCGACGGCCTCAAGCAGTTACGGGGCCGGGGGGGTGGTGGGGGGTACCGGGTGCGGGGTGCCCGGTGCGGCGGAGCGGGGACGCGGAGCGGCGGCTGCCCCCGGGGGGGGGGGCGTTCATCGGGGGATGGGGGGGGACGGGGACGCGAGGCGGCGGCGGAGGAAACAAAATAAATAAGATGAGACTGTTGGGGAAGGCGCGTAAATTTAAAACTGTTTGGACAGGAAGAGCGAGGGCAGGGGAACCGCAGCGCTGAAATAACGGTTTCGGGGCCGGCCGCGCCACCCCCTGCCCCGCTCCCCCCCGCTCCCCCCGGGGCCGACCGACCTGCCCCGACCCTGCGGCCGCCCCCCCCCTCGGGGAGCCCTCCGGGAGCTGCACCGACATTTTGAATGCGTGTGTATTGGAGGCTGGCGGGGAACCCGGCTCTCTCCCTTTCGCTCTTGCTCCCTTCATTCCCCCCCCCCCCCCGTTTTTATGCCGTGCCACGGTGTAACAGTCCTCACAAATAAACGCCGCAGCTTCTTCCCTCCCCTCGCTGGCTATTGCGATTCCCCCCCGCCACCGAGGGCATTTCAGCGCTGTAGGAAGTCGATGATAATACGTGGCTGCTTCTGGCTGCCCAGTGAGCTGCCAGGTACGTTCGTGGAGGAGAGCCTTTGCTTTCTTCGCAAAGCTAAAAAGCGGTGGGCTTCCAGCGGTTTAACCCCTTCTTCACGCCAACTACGCAGCGGCGTTTCCTACGACGCTCATTCCACCTCCCACCGTGGAATAAAGCACTGATTCCTCTCCTCTCCCCACGCTGAAAACTGGAAGGAAAGTCTTTCCGTGTCCCTAAATGTGCAGTTATTTCCTGAGTTGGGTGCCCCCTCCGAAGTCCCTGAACCCTCAAGGGCTTTCCCCCTCTCTCCCCCCCACCCACCCCGGTGCCAGACAGGCCCTTTCCACCCTCTCAGCAAGCTGCTGCCACACATTAAATCCGTTTTTTCCCCCCTGTAGGATCCCTTTGCAGGATCTGGCCCTTTCCCAAAGGAATTCCACAGCCCCCGCCGTTGTTCCGAGGGTGATTCAGAAGCAAAGGTCAAGTGCAACGGCTTTGCTCATCCGTGGAACTGAAATAGGGGAGAAGGCTCTTTCCCCACAGCTCTGTGCTCCCGCAGCCCGCTCAGGGTGAATCCTGGTACAGCGACAGCTCCTGCTCCATTTCTTCCCATGTTTCTGCGCTTGCTGTATTTATTTCCATGTATCCACCTCACCTCGATCCTATATTGGTCACTGCCTCTCCCTGGGCTATTGCAGGACAATCTCTGCTCCTGCCTGGCAAACTCGCTCTTCGTTTGGCTTATGTCTCAATAAAAGCCTTCGGAAAGATTTCGTTCCACCCCACACACTGCAGGTTCGTATCCTGTTATCTTCCCAAAGAGGCGAGTTTGTGAACCTGGACCCTCTGATGTTGCCAGGCTACTTGGGAAAAATCACACCAGCGACTTCTGCAACCACATCCGACACCAGAATCCTTGTGCGGTGCCAGGATTCCCTGTCAATGAGACTCGCTTTACGTTATTTTCTCCTCGCTCAGGAAATGTAAAGACTTTTCCCTGGTTTTACTGACCTTCTCCCTGGTTTTAGCTGACCCAGCCCTAGCAACAAGGCTCCTTGTATAACCTGCAGACCCCATAAGGTGCATGCAACCCACCACCTGATTCCTCCCTTGGTTTCCCAGAGGCTTCCTGTAGTAACCATGAACTTCTTGGGGCAATTTTCGCATTTCAAAATATCTCAGTAGGAATTTCAATTTACAGTATTCTTTCCGAGAAATGGAGTAGTTTACAGGGAAAACGCAACAGAGAAAGGAAATAAACCCTACCTTTAAACCGGGCTTTATAGCATATCAGAAGTGACTCACCCCTAACGCCATAGGCGTGACCGGGGTGTAACATGTCCTGGCTGTAAACGTGAACTTCTGGCACTCAATAAACGCCGCTATTCCTGGCTAGCCGAGGCATTTTGCTCGGAAAAGCAGTTGTTTTATTAAGCCACTGCTTAAACTTTGGCTTAGCGTGAATTAAACGCTGATGGAGCTCAAAACGGGGTTGGTAGGAAGGGTTTTCTAGCAACACAGGTGAAAAATAACTGAGAAACTCATATTACCTTTCCGATGGGAGAAATCCTGGTGGAAGAGCGGATTTCTGCTCCATGGGAGGAGTGCGGGGCACTGGTTGGAGAAGGAGAAAGCTTGGGGCATCCTCCAGGACATGAGGAAAGGAAGACGGAGAGCAACAGCGTTTGGGTCACTCCACCTCGGGGACCTGCTGATTACGTTGCTCGGGTTTAATGCTTCGGATGGGTTTAATGCTCTTTATATTGCGGGTTATTGCCCCTGTGCCAGCCGCCGGGGTTAATGATCCGTCGTCAACAAAAAGCGGTAACAAAAGCGCGCAAAACTCCGTATTTCACAGAGGTTTTTAATCAGAAAACACAGCAGCGTGACAGAGCGGGTGGTAAATGTGACAGGCAGCTTCAGCAGAGCACTTCTTACTTGATAAACGGTAGTAATTGAACTGGGGGGGGGGGTGTGTGTGTAAAAATCTCCGGTTTTTTTAAGAGTTAAAATCTAAACTAAAGTACACCCCCTCCTTTTTTTAAGTGCTATTTTCAGTACGGTTCCTTCCACATCGATTTAAAACCTTCTATTTTGCGCAACTGAAATTTAGGCAATTCAGAATAAAGCACTTGAAACTGCCCAGCTGTGCAACAACTGGAACCTGTACAAACGTTATAAGTTGCATACTAAACTCCTTCCAATGCGATGCTAAGTGTCCTCAGCTCCTAACGTTGTAGCTGGAGAAGTAAATGGGTCTGGTGAATCCTCTCAGCTGTATTGCAATGGGAAAAATTCAGTGGTTAAATCGGGTTTTAGGTGCAAGCAATAACATGATTTCCCGAATACCGAAGTGCTGCTTCCTAAATGTCACTGTATCCCGATATTCCTGCTTTGGGAGATGCATCTGTCATTGAGATAGTTTATTTCCAGGCAGAACAGAACAGCTGGTGAAAGCAAATATTCCTTAAAGAGCATCTAAACTGCACTCAGTTTATGAAGCGACCAGAAAACGTGTTGCATCGCAGCCCCCGCATCCTCCTGCCTCTGACAAAGGTTCTCTGCTGCTTGTTTTGAAACTAGAAAACTCCTCTCGTTCAGTGCACAGTAAACACGAACCACTCAACTGGGCTGTTTGAAACCTCTGGCAATCAGAACACCACCACTTACACTCTTTCTGGTAACTCAATTCAAAACCAGGTTGGTGGAAGTTTAAATACTGAAAGGGGAAAAGTGTCATCTACGTTTGGAAAGCGAGTGACCTACTGCTACAAGCTGTTGCTAGTGTCAAAACGCAGCTATTCCCCAAAGCCTCTAAGCGCCGTCCTCTGTCCTCAGGCCAAGCAGCCTTTGACTTCAAGCTCTGCCCGAGCAGGGAGGTGCAGGTTACCCCTCGAAAAGCTGTTTTAAGCCAAAAGCAGGTTTTCAAACCCTTAAGCCTGACTAATAAGGGATGGCGAAAGGAGGGCATTGGAGGGGGGGGGGGGAGCTTTGAGAGGTGAGAGAAATCACAATAAGCTCTTTTCTTTCCTTAAAAACCCAGCAACATTAAGCATGTGAATATGTATTAATGACTTAATACGAATGACCTACAATAAATCCTAAAACTTGATACTTGGAAAACTAGGTATGAGCTACCGGCATGTACACGGCTGAGTCTGTGAGTAGGCTGTAAATGGCAGGCATAAGAAATCGCTGGGAGCGCGGGTTTAAAGCGTTTCTGTTACTTGTAAACCCACCTCTAGAATTTCTTGAGACTTACACTATCAGCTGTTCAGGAGTGGGGGAGAAAAAAATAATATATATATATATATAATAATAGAAGTAAGGTTGCAACGAATGTTATTAAAAAGGAGGAGGAGAACAAAAAAATACTGAGGAGGGTGAAGGCTCAGTGTCCGAGTGGGGCTTAATCCATGGCTGCGGGGGAGAAGCTGCTGCCCTCCAAGAGCTTCACCACGGCAGATCTCTTGTAGAGCTTGGCCAGGTCGTAGGCAGTGGCCCCCCGCTTGTTCTGGTGGCCCACCTTGCACTCCGCACGGGCCAGAAGGACCTCCACCACCCGAACGTGCCCCTCCCGGGCCGCCAAGTGCAAGGGCAGGTTCCCCTCATCATCCTCGATGTTCACATCAGCCTTGAACTCCAGCAGAGTCTGCAAAGTGTCCAGAAACCCCTCTCTGGCTACATCATGAATTACAGCAAAGCCAGTACTGTCCTTCAGATTGGGGTTCGCGCCGCTAATTAGCAACCTCCGGGCAATTTCGGGGTTCCCCAGCTTCATCACCTAGGAGAGATGAAGAAGAGTTGAATACCGAGGGATGGGGTGGGGGAATTGCTCCAGCACAGGGTTTAGATGCTCAGTGCTTATCCCTGGGTTCTGCTTCGGCTCAAATCCTCATGTCAAGCAGACAGGGGAGCCCCCCTAGAAAGCTAACGGCACAGCAGAACATCTGGTTTTTCATGTATTTTTCACTAAACCCGGTTAAAGATGTTATCACTTCGGTGGTAATGGCTTTCTGTCTCAGAGAGATTAATGACTGGAGGAGGTGACATAGAATGGAGATTTTTATACCATTATTATAATTATAATTATTATTATTATTATTATTTGATGTGGGTTATCTCAGTTTCTCAGCACACAAACATTAAGCACGGTTTGGTTTCATTTGCCTGAGCACTGAGACACCTTTGCATTACTCTTTAATCTCCTTAAACACCCAGCCCAGGGTCTCTGAGGAGCAGATATTTCACCTCAGCAACAGCAAATGTGCCGTGTGTTTTTATAAGCTCTCAGGTGTTTACATTGTCTGTGCATTATCATAAAACAAATATTTGCACTGTACCATAGCTCTGTCTGCTAAGACAAATAAATGCTACAAGAAATTTTCCCTCCCTTATATTTGTGCTGCGTTAGGTCACCCAAAAAGGAGAAGTTACAAGGAATGTCTCAAAGTCCCAGCAGTTTCCTTCTCAACCCAGTACATTACATTCTACTTTCATCATTTCAATCTGAGCAAACCGTGGCTATATTCTGCTGTTAAAAACAGCCCTTTTTGAAAAACAACAACAACAATAATTGGATTTTCTGTTTCTCTCAGAGAGGGGAAAAAAAAAGCTTATTTGAATTTTTTCAGTTGCGTCATAAAACTATCATAATTCGAACCCAAATCTCTCGTATTTGGGACTTCACATCTTGCACCGATTCCCCCTAAATTCCTATATTTTTTTGTCAGCACAAAGGGGTTTTTTACATGAACGCAGTAATGTATAATCTCCAGCCTATGGGCAGCATTTTCCTGTCCTTGCCATTAGTCCCAGTGCAAGTGTCAAATTCGAGTCAAAACAACAATAAAAACCTTTTTTATTTCCTGAGAAACGCCAAAAGTGATTTGAAAATCTTGGTAAAAAAAATTATCTGCATAAACGAGCATGACAGTGCCTTGGGTTTAGCAAAAGGTACGATTTCTACAAGGGGTTTTGCTGTAAAACTCTCCTGGTGAGAAATCTCGGTTAGGCTGTTTAAGAAAAGCAAGCTATAATAAACACAATTAGTGCAGCATGTGGGCTGTAAAGCAGCCCGGTATATTCTATCTACAGACCAGAGAAAAAGTGCAGATAAGACAGGCTGGGATTCAGGGAAAAAGATCTGGGATTCAGGGAAAGGGATCTCTCTGTGCCCCAAGGCTTCCAGCTGCCTGTGTGCCACTTCTTTCACTTCTGACCAGAGATGGAAGAGATGTAAAAGAAAACAAGGGCATTGCGATCTCTCTTTCTTTAGTAAAATCCGGACATTTTGATCTCTTTTGGAGAGCCCAGGCTGCATTATTTGGGAATTCAAAACATGTATTTGGGAGTTTTCTGTGTTCGGCTCAGAGGACCAGAGGCTTCAGTTACAGATGGGGGGGGGGGGGGGGGGGGGGGGAGAGAAAATCATCTAAAAGGTGATGCTCGTGGGTCGTGGGCTACAACTGCACAGCGAATGCCCTTTATTTTGCAAAGTTTCACTCGAGGGGAGGGAGGCAAGGAAGGAGAAAGCATTAATAGAATAAGGCTGACGAAAAGCATTAGGGCAGGAGATGTATTTGAGGCCTGCATAGGTACACTTCACCAGGAATAAAAAGGACAGAGCAAGACAAGCTGAGCAGTTGTTTAATTCAACATAAATGCAGGAGAAAAATATAAATTCATTGGTATTAATCCAGGAGCATTCACCCCGTTTTAATTGAGGGAGAGATTATAGAGAGATTATCTCCGTTTGGGAGAGGGCACTGACAGAGAGCTCTTTCGAGTGTGGTCGATGATACATATTGAAAATAAGTCGACAGATTCCCCTGTTCTGATTTTTGCCGTGGTTCATTAACTCAGATATAATTAGGCAGCGATAAGAAGCATTGTTAGGACACAGATGTGTGTTTAAATAGAGCTGGGTGCTGGATCATTGTGTAAAATATGCCTTAATGCAGGATACGGACAGTTAGCTGCTTTTAAGGGGAAAAAAATAAATACACTACTGTGGGACAAATCGGTTTTCAGCCCCTGTCCCCAGGATAAACCAGCTTGATGAATGTTTCCTGCTTTCTTAAAGAAGTTAGTTTGTCTAAGTTGTTAATTTAAACCCTTTCACTCTCTTAAAAGTTGCTGCAAGTTGCGCTGCCCTGCGCTGCCCTATTTAGGTGTTAACAGGGCAGAGAGGAGCTCACAGAGCCCCAGCTCCAGCGAAATGGTCAAAAAAGGGTCAGTGCTGCTTTTTTAGCAAGAGGGGCTCATTTTCCAGCTCTAGCGTTTTGATGGTAAGCCAAAAAGTTGTAAATATCTCGGGTACATTCGCAAACTCTCTGCTTTTTTAAAATCCCACTTTCAAGCAATTATTGTTGTGGTTGGGGGGGGGGGAAGAAGAGTTAACAAAAGATTTTTCTAACATTGAGAAATTAAGATCTATAGCTGCACTTCCACGTTTCATTACTTATACCTTAAGTATACAAATAACCACACATCGCTATTATTATTGTTATTATTATTCCCTCCAGATTTATAAATCACATCTTTAGCTTTTCTGTAGATATTTTAACCTTTTTTGCTATCATTATCTGATATTATTAAAAGCAAAATCTTTCATCAGCTCCAACAGCTGGACGAGTTCCAACTCCTGCCTTGCACAGCCACACACTTAAAAATTAGGACATAGCACCCTATACGATCAGAAAGGAAATAGCTGGAAGCTGTGCCCCTGCTAGCCGAGCTGAAAAAAGCACATTTTAAAGCCCTAATTATGAATGGAAAATAAAAGGAAGAAGAAGCAAAAAGCAGCAAGTGATCCGGCTGGATCCCTGACTCGTAGGGCTAAGCCTGAATGTGCATCGGAGGTCCTCGGTGCGGAGCAGCATGCTTCCCGATGAGAAAGGTCATTCCTCACAAACAACGTAGAAAGGAAAAGTACCATCTACAGCAGCCCCAGACCCGAGACGAGCCAAGCTTTAAAAGCAGATCGCAGGCAAAAAAAAAAAAAAAAAAAAAAGCAAGGAGAAAAAAAAACCACAGAGGAAAAAAATAGAGAAATCCTAAGCTCAGAGAACAGCACATTGGTGTTTACAGACCTGCTATGAAATCCTGCTCACCTAAGCTGATTTCTTTTCATCTCAGCTCTTTCATTCCTTGCCTCCTCCCCACGAAGTTACAAAATATCAGCAAACTCTCAGCCCGTTTGACACTGAGGGTGATTCCCCGGTTGAAATCATGGTTTTGACCAGTTTTTATTTCAAGTACGTCATTTTAGGGAGTTGGAGCCAGTAAAGTTATAAAATACGGCATCCAACGAGTTTGAAAAACCACTCGAATTTCATCCACCAGCCTGCTCTCACAACCAAAATCAGAAAGTACGCTGTCTTTTTTGGCACCCCGGCTCACGGAGGTACCACTGATGAACCATTTGGTTTTTTTTTGTCCTCCCTCTCTGGATACCAACCTGCAGCGCAGTCCTCCCAAATCCATTTTGTGCATTGACGTTTACATTCTTTTGCAACAAATTAGTAAGTTGCACTAGGTCCCCCTTGGCAGCCGCGGACGCCAGCTCGTTCCCAGAAGGCTCGGCCATTCTTTAGGGTGACTGACGATCGGAAAAAAGAGGAGAATTTTTTTTTTCTCTTTTTTTTTTTTCTCTCTTTTTTTTTTTTCCTTTTTTTTTTTTTTTTTTTTTTTTTTTACCCAGGCATGGCATCGGAGGCTGACAGAAGGATTGGGATGGTTAATCTTCTGGAGTAGACCTTGTAGTAAATACTCGTAAAAAACCTCCTTGCCAAGAGCCCGCCCCTAACTCACACGTGATTATTCGGCAAAAAGTGCAGCTCCACTTGAAAGAAGATTTCTTTGCTTCCACATATAGAGTAAACTCCTAGGAGAGACTTTGGCCTCTTTTCGGGGAGGTTGGGGGGAGGGTAGGTTAAGAGCTATGCGATATATGATATATGTTATAGGTAACATATATACACGTACACCGGAGACTCACTCAGACCTGAGATCTTGGAAGAAGAAGACAACCCACCCTTGCTCACAGCCGGGATCTGAGCCTTAGCAGCAACAGCTCCGAGGAACAGTCTTCCGTAGCAGTGTGCATCCAACTCCCGCTCGGGATCCCGGTCCCCCCTTGGCATCCCACGCCGCCGCCTCTCTAGTCCGGGCCGAGCACGGCAGGGTCGGACGGGCGGCGCCCGTGGCGCTCAGCCGCCGAGCTGGCTCCCTCGGTGCTCCCGCTCCCCGCAGCAGCTTCACTCCCGCGGCCCCGCGCAGCCTCCGCGCTGCGGGCGGGCGCGATCCCGGCCGGCGGCCGCCCCCGGCGGCGGCGGCTCCGGAGCATCCAGGAGAGCGCCGGGTGCTGGCGGTACCGGCGGCGGGGCGGAGGGTGCCGCTGTTACCGCTGCCCGCCGCCAGCCGCTCCTCTCGCCCCGGCGGGGAGCGGAGGGTGAGCTCCGGGCAGGGGCCGCTCCGTGCCCGGCCCGGCGCGCAGTGACAGCCGCCGCTCGCCTCTTCTTTCAACTTCGCGAAATAAAGCTGCACTTGCCGGTCCCGCCGTCGCTGCCTCCGCCCGCGGCTTTGCGCTCCCCCTTTTTTAAGCACAAACAATTGCTACTTCTGTTTCCTACGGACACGAAGCCGGTTTCTCTCTCTTTTTTTTTTCCCTTCTTCTCTTCCCCCCCCCCCCTCCCTTTTTTTTTTTTTTTTTTTAACCTCATCAGCTTTTTTTGAAAAGAAAAAAAATTTGAGCGCTTTTTGAGTTGAAACACCCGCCCACATTTTAACGGCAGAGATTTAAGGAGGCGCGGCGGAGTTGCGGCGCGGCCGGGCAGGAAGGCCTGCAGCGGCCCCGGCCCGCGGCTCCTTGCGTCGTTACCCGGCCTTGCAGAGCCCGGGCACGGCGCTGCCCCGCTACAGGCATAGCAGTCAGGGTGCTTTTAGGTGGAGCGGTGCTGAGGCCTAGGGGGGAGAAGAACGGGGGGGGGGCGGAAATGAAAGGAAAAGGAGGTTTTAGCGGCGGGAGCCGCCGCGCCCCGGCGGGAGGACCGGGGATGGGGGAAGCTCGGGCGGCGGGAGGGCGGCTTCCAGCCGCAGCTCTATCCGCAGCTTTCCCCCGGGCTGCCTCCACCTGCCCGCGGGGGGAACGGACCCGGACTCGCACCCAGACTCGGTATCGGCCCCGCCGCCCTCGCTCGGCACCCCGCGGGACAGCGGCTCCGGGGCCGGGGTTTACCCCGGCAGCGACGCGAGCTCGTGTCCCCAAGGACAAGGTCAAGGATGAAGGGTCAATGTCAAGTTGTCTTAACGGTGGAAGGTGACCGTCCACGGCAGCACTCCTTGCTTTCCGCGTTCCGGGCATCCCTGATTGATTTGGAAGTGCCATTTTGAGGGAGAAACGCACCCAGCCACCGAGAGGACGTGAGGGCTTCGCTTTTCCTTCAAAGGGCGGCGAAGTGAGGATGGTACAAACAGCACAGGGATCTCAACGCCATTCTGCCTAACAGCTTTGAATGTCTGCTTTAACGGCCGGATTGCTCTAAGTTTCAGGGACCCTCGGGACACTGAATTTCGCCAAAGGCAACCTCGAGAGGTAAGATGCAATGTCATGGCTCCCTGATAAGCATACGTATCCTCTCGGTCCCGACTTGCAGCGCCAGAACCAGCCTTACAGGGGTGACCCTGCACCCGGGTACGGGGGGGGTCTGCTGAAGGAACCCGGTGTGACTTCTGTGTCTGGCTCTCTCCTGCCAGCTTCGGCTGCTTCTTGCTCCGCAGTCACCTTTTCCTGTCCTGATCTCCCCCCCCTCGTTTTCCGCCCCGCGCTTGTCTGTGAAAACACGAAGGTGACAAGTAACGAACTGTCTGCCTGCGGAGCAGGGAAAACGGCTTTGCTTAGGTTATCGAGTGACCCCCGCTCCCACTAAAAGGCGCAGCTTTATGGGCCTCATTATGCTAATTCTCGGCCAGAAGTAACAGTGTTAATAGTTCTTTTAACAAAAAATGTGAACGATAATTTCCCTCAAAGTTAACTCGAGAAATATATAAATAGCATCCTTGTATTCAACTACAGTTATTTTTCTGCATAAAAAGGAAATTTATATGCAAAACTTCGAATATTCAGTCAGACGGCTTATAAATAACTTATTTAATGCCTAAAATCCACAGGCTTCGGTGGTGTTACCTGTTGCTAACTCACTGCAGAATTAGAACTGCCGGTCTTATAACAGTCTCCCCATTTTTTTTTGGTCTGTTTTAGAGCTCAGAATAAAGCCCCATTTTCTGTTAATCACACACATCACAAAAATAGTGAAGTGAAGCTCGGCCGGGGTGCTGCAGGCCTCCTGCGAGTACAGCTGCCCGGCTGGAACATGCCGTCAAACCGCCTTCGCCGTGTGGAGCTGTCAAAACCCCTCGCAGATAGCACCTGGTTAATCCTGATCGTTTCCTCTCCGCAACGATCAAGATACTTCTGAACGAGAAAGAGTTGCCCCGATCAGCTCTAAAACCAGCGTAAGAAACAGCTTCTTAGGGGAAATATTATCACCGGGCATTGGGAGGAGTTAAACGAGTGAGTGTTCCCCCGGCGCCCCGGTTTGTCTGACTGGTTGGAGGACGAGAAGCACCTCGAGTGGCTCCCGGTGAGGGGATGGGAGGAGGAGAGCACAAACTTTCACCGTGACTCTATCGTGAACTTCCTGCGGTGCGGGGCACACGTGCAGCTTTTCACCTTTTCTTCACGTTCTGGACCAAATCCTTCCTGTTTTGATCTAATATAGATATCATTATTTAAAATATGGCTGTAATAGACGTGAACGCCGGGTAACTAACCTCGACAACATACATATAGCTTCAGTTCCTGCCAGGAACTAATTGGCTTTAATCCAACTGTTAAAACTCGCTTTTCAGCCTTTATTATAGTTACTCTCTAGTAATGTGTGGGTGGATTTGTTTGTAGTTTAGCATAGGCTGTCCCTGGCATTGCACCATACCTTGTACAGAACTGTCTGTAACACCAAACTGGAGGGGGAAAAAAAAGGTAAAACAAATAAGATTAGGTGCGGGGGCAATTACTTTATCATCCCGGTGGTGGGGAGCTCGAATTGTGAAGCTAATGTCAGCGGGCAATAAAACCTCTCTTGGCAAAACTCTGCTAACACAAATTAGAGCAGGAACACTATAAAATATAAACCCCAACGTCTCTGACACTTGGTTTTACACCGCAAGTGGCGTTTCGGTGTGGCCTCGCCCGCCTGCAGACCCCGAACGGCCCCGGCGCCTTGCAGCTTCCCAGCTGCGCTCGCAAACAGGCTTTAAACAATCCCAGGAGTATTTTCCTTGGGAACACGGGCTCTCCTGCAGGTACAGGCTGTCTTTTCCTACTCCCCCATCCGCAGACAGTGTTCGGTCTGTCCCCACCGCCGAACGGTGCGGTAGTGCCGGGTTCTCCCCGGTGTCAGCGCGGCCGGCGGCAAGGAGCTCGCAGAGTCCGGGAAACCCGACCATAACCCTCACGGAGAGAGAGGAAACAGATAAAGAGCAGTGTTTCCTAAAAACGACAAAACAACTTGGTTCAAGGCACCATCGTGTGGCTTTATTAGCGAACAGGAAAGGTGCTGGATATGTCTGGGACGTCAGCTAGCTGCGGCGCCCATACGAAGAGCACAGCAAGACACGTCGGGCTAATTAGTAAGCTGGCTTCCAAATGCATGCTAAAGGGGTAGGTGAACGGCATCAGGTTGTAGCAAGCAGACTTAAAAAGCATTAAGTAGTTAGTTTTGCATTACTTAAAGGAAACAGATGTATCTGGGGTATACAATGCAAGTGCTTCTTACAGTGCTGGAGCGCTAAGCTGGAGCGAGGGCCGCTGTGCAGATCACGGTCTGTTGGCTCAGAAACCTGTGGAAAACGCACGTCCTCCTTTCGAAAGAAGTACAAAACCGGGAGGAAACCACCACCTGCCCGCGGCCGCCGGTTGGTGCGTGCTCCCGGGCCCGCGGTTGGATGTCAGGTCACTCAGAGAGCACCAGTTCCGGGCTGTCAGAGCAGCCGCAAGCCGCGCTGGGGACCGGGTCACTGCCCTCATTGCTGCGGCCGCCATCCCGCGGCGGCACTGACGGGGCTCCGCTGCGCACCGAGGGCACAGCCGCCCTCCGCCTGCAGCGGCCCTTGTTCCCCCCCCCTCCCCGGGACGGCGGGCCGGGCCCAGACTCGCTGCAGCCAGCGCTCTCCTCTCGCCGTTAGGCCGCAGCCGGTAGCGGAGCCTAGCCGGGCCCGGGGACCCGCCGCCAACCGATGGGAGAGGGCGGACGGTGTCAGCGCCAGCGCTGCCGCCGGCCGAGCATTGGGCCGGAGCTGCCCCGCCCGCTCGGAGGAGCCTCTGACCCCGCTCTGAGACCGGGCCGCGGCTCCTCGGTGCTGAGGCGGCCCGTCCCGCACTAAGGGCCTACGCTTGGGCCGCGGGGCTTTTGCTCTGCACCTCGGGGCAGCGGCCGGTCCGGGAAGCAAGGGGGGGGGGGACGGCGGCGGGGGGGGACGGCGGCGGCGGGGGGGCAACACACGCTCGCCTCGGCCCCGCCCTTCCCGGCCGCTTGACAGGAGGGTGGTCACGTGCCGGCCGCAAAGCGCCTCTTTGCGACCTCAATGACAGGCAAAATGTGCGACAGGCGCTGTGGAGGCAGGGAGGGAGCGGCGCTGCCTCCTCCTCCTTCTCTTACTGCTGCTGCCGCCCGGGCCAGCGGCTGAGGTAGCGCTGCCCGCTCCCGGTCCCGGCCCGCTCCCGGCGCCCCGCTCGCCTCTCTCCTCCCTTCTCCCCTCCTTCTCCTCCGCACGCCGCTGCCGCCGCGCCGAGTTGCTGAGTTGGGGCAGCCCCTAGCGCGCCGCGGGAGCCCGAGAGGAACCGGGCGCCTCGATGAGCTCGTAGCTCCCACCCTGCCCCGTCCTCGCCGGCAGCAGCTCCAGGTGCGCGGGTGAGAGCAGAGCCGGGGACGCAGCTGGCTGCAATGGCGTCCAACATGGACCGAGAAATGATATTGGCTGATTTCCAGGTAAATTTCAAGCCGCCGCCACACAACCGTGGCCTCTCGCTGCTTTTCTCTTTCTCCTCGTTGCTGTGCTGCTGGTTCTTTGTGGGAAGGTCCAGGGTGGTGGGGGTGAAGCCCACCCTCCACAGCCTCTTGCTCTTTCTTTCTTTCTTTCTTTTTTTTTTTGTTTTGTCAGAAATGGGGAACGTGTGCCCTCTCCTCTCAAGGTGCGTGATCAAAATGTCTTCTTTTAACTTAGAGAGTTTCGGGTTTTAATGAAAACAGAAAATCTTTTTTGTTTTTTTTTCATCCATTTTTGCTTGTTCCAACCCTCTGCAACCACCCCAGGCCCTGGGACAGCTGTGAGCCAGCTCACTTGGAAGAGGCAAATGCCAGGGAGGATACCAAACTCATCACTCCTCATGATTTGTCACGGTGTTTGTAATGAATCACTTACTGGTACTACAGATTAGAGCTGGGCAGAGGTGTTTCCATTATAACATCAACACTAGCTTCACGGTTGCCTCAGCCTATGACTGTTGTAATGACGGTAAAACTCTTCCCGCCCCATTCCAAACAACAACATGTTTGTGTAGAAAGGAGGAATATGCCCTTAAAAGCTGTTTGTTATGTTCCTTCCTTCCTGCAAAAGGGTTATAATTTAACTTCAGACTTTTAAATGTCATTCCCAGAATAAAGTTTTTCTCTGAATAAAAGTGATGTGTTCAGAAGTCTGGTTAATCTGTTCAGTATATTGCTTCCTAATATTGCTTGCTCTTACATAGTTTTTCTAAGAACAAAAAAGTGGAAGGTACCTCCATTTGGAATAGTGGGTAGAGCCCAAAACAGAGTGGAAGGGTATCGGGTTATCTTTGAATATATCCTTTAAATATTTACTTTTCAATCCATGGTGTTTTTTTTTGTTTTGTTTTGGTTTTTTTTTGGAAGCTTTTTCCATTTCCAGTGGTTGTTCTTACATGGATAAGCTGTTGGATATTCTTGGATTCAGTTGTAAAACTGCTGTCTGTGTGTCCAACTTCTTAAAAGCCTGTTTCTCATCTGCTAGCTTAAAATAATCCCTTTGTTCACTCTGTGTGTGCCTTTAACAGGACTGTTTCTTTGGAATTACAGGTAGGGTGACTGTCATGTACATTATGTAATTCTCCTTTACAAAAAGTATCTGATACCTCACTGACGTAACACACGGAGTTCCCAGCTGATAACAGGGGAGTCTTTTCCCTTTCTGTACCTGAGTGCCTTACACCCATACTTATTAAAATGTTTTAACAAAGATTTGTATGAGGATCTTTTATTTTGCTGTGCTTGAAGGTGCTTTTGTGTGTGCAAGGAATGGTATCTCAATTCTAAGGCTGGGTTTTCGTAAGGAAGTTCTTCCAGTAACAGTACACTGTGTAAGAGAAAACCGGGGACCCTGATTCTGTGCTCATACTAGTGGGGACAGTCTTTTATGGAATTCCACTTTTATGGAATTCCCTGAAATAGCTTTAAATTCAGGAATCCCAAGTTAGTGGCTGTGAATGTAAGATTATTTTTGTTTTAATAGAGATTTCGATCTGTATCCACTTCCCAAGTTTTTAGTGTCAATGCTGTTTTGCAATATTTTTGTGCTTGAGTTTTGAAACCAGTTAATAAAGGCATAAGAGCAACTGCAGTGTTGGTACCATGAAGACAAGTAAGTAGTATTGCAAGCTTGCAGAAGGGGGGTGGAGTCACAGAAATCAAGGATGACATAGTGTGTTTGAACCTAGACTCAGGAAGTATTTTATCCTGTAACAGTACTTACTTAAAAAGAACCCAAACCTTTTCTTCTTATATTTCAGCAGACAACTTTCCATTGTTTTTTTTTTTCTCTTTGTTTCACTTTCCCTTTTTTTTTCCTTTCTAAAAATCCTGTCAAGCTTCTGCCTGATTCTGAAACACTGACCTGTTAATTGTCATGCTGTTAAAGCTTCAGATTAGCAAAGGACAATGTCAGGCATTATTAGGCCTTGTATCTTGCAGAGTGGTAAAGGATTTGGGGTATTTTAAGTACTTGATGGAATTTGCAACTCGTTCACTAAGAATTTAAAATGTAAAATAAAACATTATGTGCAAAGTAATTTTGCATGGTTTTCCCTTCTGTATTTTCTGTACCTTTTAATTAATAAATGTTTTTCTCAGAGTTCTGCTGCTATCCTCTATATTTGTATGAGGTATCTTGTTGAAGAATGTTGTGCGCACTGGAAAACCTAAAAGCTATTCTTTGCAGTTTTGTTCATCTCGTTGCTGAATTGAGTTGTGAGGGAAACTTCTATTTCACCCTTGCCTTTCCCAGTTACATTTAAGAAGGATAGAGCAATGTGTGAACTTTTAAAACCTGAAAGGATTTTCCCCCATTATAAAACTTGTGCCTTCAGCGAAGTCATGATTATGCTGATATCTCATGCTTTTATGAAGCTCTCATGGGCTTATTTGGTGCCTTTCAAAGCCATTGATTTCAACTAGAGCAGGACCTTGTACTGTGTTTGGTTTTCCCTTTTAGCTCTCATTGTTGTAACAGGTTGCTTCTCTGAGGTACTAAAAGGAAACGCTTTCCACAATATTTTGTATGTATACGTATGTATGCATAGAAGTGCTGCATAATTTTATTAAAGATTTAAACTATAGAGCAAAACACAAAACACAGTAAGTGATCTACCAACATGTTTTTTTCTTAATGTCTCAAAACAATTTAAGCCTGTTCTGTGTGGTTTGTAATTATTTTCTTTCCCTTTCCTTTTTTAATGAGGTTACTGTGTGCTACCCAAGGAGTACAAAGTAGGTATTCATACATGTGGGCTGTGTAAGCAACCTGTCTAACTTTTCCTTCTTAGGCTCTCTCTTAGGAAAGATTATGCAGAAGCTTAACTTTATACATGACTAGTCTGATTGTTTTCAGTGGAAGTAGCTAAAGTAGTGGGGTTGAGCACACAAACAAGTTTTAGCTGTTTCACTAAATGCAATTCAGAATTTCTCCACAAAGTGTCATTGGCATATAGGAAAAACGCCCAACAATTTCTGCTTCTGTTTGTAGCAGAAACTCTTTGAAAGGTAACTGCCTGTGAGCTGGTAAAAAGGTGATGCTGCAATATGCTGGGGAAATTAAGGGCATAAAATTCCTACCAGTTTTTGTCAACATCACTCCTCTCCTTTTGTTTGTTGTGTTTAGCTGTAAAATGTTCTCCCATCTCCAGTGGGATACCCAGGTACTTGCAAGATACAAAAATACTAATGATCTATGCAGACTGGGGTCAATTTTTCATAATAAAGAAAATAGATGTTTTTCTTATCTTTTTTCCTTTTCAAATTATGAGTTTTAATTGCACTGAACTTAGTTAAATTGGCATAGTTTGGCTGTTAAGAAATGAACAATCCATATTGGCAGAAATGTCAGATGTTGACATTTTTGTATGCAAGCAGTTTTACTTTTGTTAAACAGCTTCACCTAGGATAGGGACTAAAATTGTCAAGAATATCTGTTTGTCACTATAAGTTATACCCACCTACAGGACCACTTTATTCATGCTATGTGGTTGTCCTTCCAACAGTTCTAAATGTAGAGCCTAAGTGTTGGAGTACTGTGGGAATTTCCAGCTCCTGGGTGCCCACTTATTACAAGAATATCTGGCATGTGGAACCTTCAGGAGGAGGTTTCTCATAGAATTCACATTTTCCATTGACAAAATAAATAAGCAGCTCAGTCTTCTGAGCTAAGTCTTCCCACCCAGTAGCTCAGGTCTGGGTGGAAAGACTTTGGAGTAGAATGGCAGAACTAGAAAATCCTTGCTTTTATTGGAACAACAGATATCTGATAGTTTTCTTCCGTCTTTCATCTGTGTTCATTGTGAAAAAAAGTTACATGAGTATTTTTTTTTACCCCTTGTACTGGGTACCAGACTGCTTTGGTATGATTCACCCGCATGTATGTAAAAATATCTTTCTTAAAACTTCACCTTTGTGTCAATCTGTTTCTTAAAACCAGAGGTTTGTGGGAGGAGCAAGGGGGAGTTGGGAATGAAGAACCTCATTGCCATCAGTTACAGAAAGGTGAGAAAGCATGCCACATGATTGTGTTTTTAGTTATAAAATCAACCATGGCATTGATGCATCAGCTTAGTATTTCTTTCCTTTTTGTTTTAAAGGTTTAACTGTAATTCAAACTACTCTTTTTCCTTCTGGAACAGCTAAAAGTAAAGAAACTGGAGATTCTGTTACACTTGGAAGTTAATACAGTGCTGTTAAATAACTGATAAGATATGTTTTTAAAGACTTTTTTGGTTTTGGTTATGAAAAACATCTATTTCAGCCCTGTTCAAGATTATCTCTGTTATGCCACTGTGCGTATTTTCACTCTCTAATCGTATATATACAGAATTTACATGTGTATTATTTTTTGGAGGGACTGATGAGGGAGCCTTACTTTCTTCTGTGTGTGCTGCCTTAGGTTTTTTGTCGCTTAAGGTACTGTCACTATGTAAATTTGGTGGGTGGAAAAGATACAGTAGCTTTGAGTCAGTACCCTTGCTTGATTCCTGCCCTGGACTATGTCTTACGCTGGGGGCTGGAAAGTCTTTCAACCATTTTCTGTAAGGGTAAACTGTCCATGAAGGGGTTTTGAGCAAATAGCAACGTTGATGTCCTTAACATTGATTTCTGAAAGAAAAGGTGGTGTTTTGTCATAAAAGCATTGGAGCACGAAAGACTGGTTTTGATTTCTTTGCAGACTTTCTGTGAAGTGGGTGGCAATTCACTTGGGACAAGATCCTCAACAAAAGATAGGTGCTGAAGAGACTTCCAGTTGAAGTTTAAGTTTTGGAAAGTGTCCTCCAATTTATGTTTAACATTCTTGAAGGCCTGCATTTTCATCAAAGAGTCTCCTAGATATCTAAAAATCTGGTTTTGCATGTGTTAAGATCTGTCCAAGTTTAAACCTCAGTCTTGCTCATAGCGAACTATTTTCTGTGTGCCCTCTCTGTAGGATAATAAGGCAGTGGGTGCCCCTAGAGCACACAGCTAAACTGAGCTCTGCAGCTCTCACCATAGTAGTTGGAAGGATCCAGTGCTCTATAGATTAGACATCAGGGTTTGGGATAGACACATTTGTTTCTTCATGCCCTCATATTGTGTATCTTTAGGTAGCAGTGGACTCTGCTAGGTTTCTAGTAGTTAGGTGCCAGGATGCTCAGCACTGTTTCACCTGTTTTTATGGATATAGGTTACAATATTCTTAGCTAAATCTTTAAATTGTTAAACAGCTGGTTTTCAGTGTAAAAAAGGGGAGTTTAAGACACTGTAAGATGTTGAAGTTCATACCTGTGAGACCTCTTAATTTACATTTCGATTAGGATTCCTTTTAACCCTTCTTGCTTTTTATCACATTATAGTTTTGTGCATTGCACAGTCAGTAACAGGATTGAAACTGGTAGTTGGACCTCCTGCTTTGCAACGCAATTGGTTTTGTTTGCTGTAAATGGCCTTAGGGTCAAGAGACAGGATAAAAGCATACTGTGTGCTTAGTGAGTTTTAATTTGGTTAGTTTGATTGCTGTTGTCTGCTTCCAAGACCATTGCTTCTGTTAATTTGTTCGGTGTGTTTCTGAAAAATTAACAATGTAATTTCTTACGATGCTTTTAAGGTCGGCCATAAACCCAAAGCTCTTTTTCATCAGAGCAAAGCTAGTTTGATTTACTAGCCAGCTTTCTGGTCTATAAACTGAAGCTCAAGTGGATTCCAGAGTCACATAGAATCATAGAACAGTTAGGGTTGGAAAGGACCTTAAGTTCATCTAGTTTCAAACTCCTTGCCATGGGCAGGGACATCTCATATTAGACTATGTGACCCAAGGCTCTGTCCAGCCTGGCCTTGAACACTGCCAGGGATGGAGCATTCACAGCTTCCTTGGGCAACCCAGTCCAGTGCCTCACCACCCTCACGGTAAAGAACTTCTTCCTTATATCTAATCTAAACTTCCCCTGTTTAAGTTTTAACCTGTTACCCCTTGTCCTGTCACTACAGAAAGAAATAGAAGTAAGTGATGGCCGTTTAGAAATGTTATAATGGATATTTCCACTGATAGCTGTTCATGGAAAAGCCAGCTAATTTCTCCTATATAAGGACAGATAGTTAATTAGAAATACTATCTGATGTTCATAGAGAAGAAAGAGGATACTGTGATTTGTGTGCATTTCAGCCCTGCTGCAAGAACCTAAATAATTTACCACTGGAGCACCAGTTCATCTTTAGAAAGAGGTTTATGCTGTTGCTTTAGTTCAATTACCTTGGAAAGGCTCTTCACGTCATAGTAATCATGTCACCATTTCCATCAACCCATTCATATAGGTATTTGGGTTAGTAGGTCACTGAAACAGATTGAGAGGTGGTAGATGTAGGATCCTTTTTCAAATGCCATGACAACTGATGCTAATTATAACACTGAAGTTATTAATTGTATATACTCCCAGAGGCTAGGAGCATGCTTTCATTGGAAGTTACTGTGAAAGTGATTTGGCACATTAAAAATAAAATGTGGGTAATTCTTGGTAAGCAAGGTTAATTTGCAGTAAACACACCAAGTTAATGTTTTTGTGTGGAAGGAGGTGTGAGAGAGGAGAGGATGAGGATTTGAGTGATTTGATACATGTCTTACGGGGTCCTGAGAATCTCCCATCTTGAGATTATTGCACTGGTGTTGGGAAGTCTGGAAGCGTAGAATATCCTTCTCTTTTTGGGTGGTTGTTATGGTTCAGTTACCATTGCAAGCCTACTTTTCATGTGTTTCCCTATCTGAAGCAAGAGTTAATAGCTTATTAAAAGAAATATATGGCATGTCTTTGATAGGATTTCATGTTTTTCTAGTCAATGGTTAAGTCAGTGTGCATGTATGGGGCAGCCATGGGGTGAGTCCTTTCTTTTAACTACTGTAAGAAATAGAATAAAAAGCCTGGGGAAGGGCCTAACATTTTACTTGTCCCTCATCATTTGGATGAAAGGAAATGACATGCTTTCTGGCTGGATTGATGCCTACTAATTAAGCCAGGTTTTTGGAGTTGACTAGATAATGCGCAACTGTAAAACCAACCTGCTCAAAGAGGAAACCAAAGCCCTAATGTATGCATTACATGTTGTTTGGTCTATCAAAGAAGTCATCTGCTGGTCTTGTGTGTCTAACTGGTTGTGCAGGTCTTTGTTGTGCAGGAGTAGTTATACTTTCAAAAGATAATTCATTAAAGCTCAGGTTCTTGGAAAGGTTTTGAAACTAGAACAGAGGACGTTAGCCCTTGAGTTATTTTATACAGGTTTCACATTTTATGTGTAGCAGGAAACGATTTGTAAAGACAAGAACTCTAAAACTGAGTCACCTCTATTATTCTTATTTTTAAAGGTCAGGTTGTTTGTGTGAGCAAATATCAAAGGTGCCGTATCAGATCAGATCAAGGAGCCAGCTGGCCTAATGTCTCCTCTGCAGCAGTCGTTAGTCCTTAGGAAAGAACCAAAAGAAACAGAATTTGAATGGGTTTGCCTCATCCTAGTTTCTACAAGTCAGCACTTTAAGAGCTTGATGATGGGGTTGTTATAAGATGGGGTTGTATATAAATTTATCTCTAGAAATCTTAACCCTTTCTGACTTGCACCCCAATAAATTTCACCAAAAAGCTAGTGTCAGCAGTATAGGAGTGTCAGGTTGATGTCAAGAGCAGTCTTCTGTGAAAAATTCATATTTAAATTCCTTTAGGATTTGGGGGCAATCATCTGGTCCTGGTGTTTTTTTTTTCTGTATGTCTCTACTGACACTTTAGGATGAGAGAGCTCTCTGCAAAGACCAGCTTTGTTACAGGATGGTCCCTAAGTTCCTCTGTAGTGAGTATGAGTGCACAGATTTCATTTAGCTTTTCCAATATGCCCTGACTGTCTTTGAATACTTCTTCAGTATCTTCTTGCTTTGGTCCACTGACTCTCTGGCAGACTTTCTTGTCCTTGTGTGTGTTTAGAAGCTTGTATAATTTTTATCTTTAGAGAAATGTTTTTTTCAGTCCAGTTTTGTTGGCCTGCATTATGGTATGACTTGTGCTCTGCTGGGATTGAGTGGTCTTCTCTTTCCCTGTTTTGGATACCGTTCTCAGGTTTTTAAGAACATGTCCATTCTTTGTGGTCCTGTTCTTTACCAAAAAAACCTGAGGGTTTGTGGAATGTGGAGTAAAATATTTTTTGTATGGATAAATACTCTTCCTTGTGTGCATACCTGGAAAGTGGCCTTTATTTATTCTTTAGTTGTTTTTAAGGTTCTGCTTTTGAGGCAAAGAGGAGAAAGGAGATGACTGCAGATATCCAGTAAGCAAAAGCATTTGTCTGACTTGTGCAGTTCTTTTTTGGTTTTCATCAGTTTTTCTCATGTGATAATGTATAAGATACTGTGAGAGCTAAATAACTGTGATTCAGGATGTCTTGGGTTTTTTACCTTCACTGAGATACACAAACACAGAAACTTTGGGACAATCCTAACTGAAGCTTTTTGTAGTTGTTGGGTAAAGGCTGTTTTCAGTCCTCGGGAAAGACAGTTTAGTAGTCCAGGGTACTAATTAATGGGTACTGACTTTTGGTTTGGTTTGGTTTTTAATTCAGTTTGAGCACTGCTCTTTGTGTGTAGTGCACGTGGCTTAAACACTAGGGTTTGCATGGGGCTTGGGAGGCTAGGGTTCATGTCTTGGCTCAGCTCATGGGCTTCCTAGGGATGTGCCTTCGTGGTATTCTGGAAACAGAATTTGCTCCAGAGTCTTGAGAGTGTTCAAAGTCTGCTGGAAACCATTTGAAAGTGGTTAGTGTGGTGCAAAGTTAGCTAGTTCTGCTAAGAAGTGGTTAGGGCTTCATGCTACCCGTTTAGACTTTGTAGCCTGCTTGCTTTGTGCAGAAGGCTTGCAGTCATCTCAGACTGTGAGCAAAGGTCACGCTTGTCTGTTTGGTAACTAATAGGTAGAAATGTCTTCTGTGACCTTCAGAAATGCTGTTTCTTCTTTTATTCCCCCATTCCTCCTGTAGGAAAGGACTAATGCTTCTTTACATCAGTGTTTTGTCTAAGGTGGTGCTTAAATAGTAGAACGATGAATCTTGTAAATAGTTGGGGGTGGGAGTTCAAATGCATCGGGCAAAGTTTGAGCCTGGCATATTTGCCTAAACCTTTTCTCGATTTCTGATACTGGTAAGTGTATTAGCTTGTTTTTGTTAAGCCAACAGCTGGTGAATCTGCTTGATTTTTACCAGATGGTCTCCTGAGTTATGTAAAAACAGAGGAGCATTCTTATCTCTTCCTTTGGGTGCTTGCAGTAGGTGACCTTTCAGTTTATGTCTCAGTTTATGTGCCTGGATGTTTGTTTAAAGTGTTTGTCTGAAACAGAGAGAAGTAAAAGTTAGTTTAATAACCACGGATGACTCATAATAAGAACAGTCTCATCATATCAGTAGGGTTGTTGCATGGTGAGAATGAGAGTGGATGCCACTGAAGAGCATGTATGTAGCTGGTGTTGCAGTCTGTGGAGGTGCTCCTGAGTCAGGCGGGACTGTGGGAATGCAAGAGCTGAGGTACCAACAATCTCAGTTGTGAGTGTCCAGATGTACTGAATGTCTTGAGAGCCCAGAGGGGAGTTACACGTGGATCCGAAATCTGATAATATGGTTCTAAAACCTTGCTTGGCTGAGCATATTGATTTAACTTAACTTTTTTTTCCCCCAAACCAGGTAATGCTTTGTTTCAGTTGCCTTGAAGTATTTTTCATTGCAGCATTGCAATGTGTGGGGAATTTTCAAGAACATATTCTTGCTTACTAATATATCATTGTGTGAGGTGTCCCTGCCCATGGCAGCGGGGTTAGAACTTGATGATCTTAAGGTCCTTTCCAACCCTAACTATTTTATGATTCTATGAATTAGTGCCCTAGAACTTTCTGGGTTTGAGTAGACTTCTAGCAGATACAATTTGGAGCTGCCTTTGGCTGCTTTATAGACTTTTAATAATTATCTTTGATTACCAAGCTGTCCTCCTCATAAGGGACGGGAGAGGAAAGCAAGGTACTATGTTTCACTCTAGAAACAGGGAACTCACGGTTGGGTTATTTAAAATCCCACATGCAGAAACCTGATTTTTATTAGGAATGCTTAGAAAGCAAATTAAAGATTCTTCTAGTAGAAGTAATAGCCACGTAGTGGGTTGCACTAGTGTTCTGGGAGACTGAGGGAATCCATTCTTATGCTGGTGAGACCACTGCTACCAGGAGTACTGTGTCTGGTATCAGTCCCTCCATTGACAAAGTGAAGCAAGTCCAGTGAATGCCTGCCTAGAATGCGAGGTGGCTGGAGCACATCTGTGATCTGAACTGTCTGGTTGTAATTCAAAGACATAAGTAATATCTTTTGCTGTGTCTCTTATGCTGTTAAGAACAGCCCTGTGTGTTTTTCTTTTTGGTTTTAAGCTGATGACCTGGAGAATTACAGACTCATAGAGTAATTCAACCATCCTTTCAAGCAGGTTAGTGGCCAGGACTTGAAAAGTGTTTTCCATGCTCCTCATCTGTCTTGTCTTTTGAAGAGTAAGTTACTAAAGGGATAGTCAATTGATTTTAACAATATTTCTTCTTTGCCAGCATTTTTGATTTATCTTTAAAACCTCATCTTTATGGAGTGGAGGTAGCTGTAGTTGCACTTACTCTATCGAGTGATAAAAATTTATTGGGTGCTTTCAAAAGTAAGCATTTCCTAGGGTGCTGTGTGTGCAGTTGCAGTGGGTGGAGATGTATTAATGCTGGCTTCCTGGGGCTTTGTAGGAGATCCCAAGAGCTGAAAGCTTTTCTTTCTAGGTGATTGCACCTGTCAAATCTTTTGGTGCCTTAATGTTCTTGTTTCTTTGGGCATTGTAGCTTTGTATAAGTATTAAGAAGATGGACTGAGCTACAGTTGCAACAAAATGCTGATGCCAGAAAGTTCTTTTCTCCTTTTTCATCCAACACAAGAGAGTCTCTATCTGCTGTTTCAATGGCTGAGTAATAGGCATCAGACTGAATCATGGTAGCTTAGTCTTGTTCCGAGACAGATAGATGAGATATTAGCAAGAGGGGAAAAAGTCTGTGGCTGACAAGTGGTGTGACTCTGCCCTGAAGATCAGTTGTCTGAGTTTGTTGCTGTTCTGGGTACTTGGAGCTATGGCTCCAATTTTATCCTGTTGGTTGTATGAACTGAGCGTGGTACCTGTGTTTGCATCTAGTCTGTATTACTACAGGAGGCTGCAGCAGAGGATGTTAACTGCAGAGTGCATGTGGAGGTTAGGCACAAAGTGAGATTTTTTTTCTTTTTATCCAGCTGACTTTTTGTCCAGAGACTGTTGCACAGGGTAATCCACAGCCATCTGTCTGCCTCATTTTAATGGGCCTGAACCTGTTGTGTGAAACCTTCTAGGCTAAAGCCTACTTTGGGTTAGCTTAGAGATGGTCTCTTTCGGAGGAAAACATAGCTACTGTTGGCAGTTTTGCTCAACAAAAATGTTGAGAGGCAGACTTCTAAGTCCTCCGTATCCAGCTACTGGCAGCTAGGCTGAATGTGGTCGTCTGGAGGCTTTTGACTGCTGCATTTTGCCTTGGCCAGAAGGGGAATGGTGCCACAGGTGAGAGAAATTCTGCCTTGCTGCCAAATACCATTTGCTCCCAGCTTCTGTGCAACAACTGCCACCCACTGTCTGTCGGGGCAACAGTAGCCTGACTCTGTATTTCAGTCAGCAACAGCTGTTTGTTGCTGTCCCAGCTTTTGCAGCAGTAACAGCCCAGCTCTCTGTGTTGGGAGCAGCAGTTGTCCTTCCAGCTTTGCTGTGCAACAACTGCCTGGATCACTGCAGCAGGTGCTGGAGGAATGTTTTCAGCAGCAGCTGCCGCCAGATGGGGAGGACAGCTGCTTTCCTGAGATGTGGAGGTAGGCTGAAGCCTGTGCTGTTGAAGTGGGGGGTCATTGAGGGTCTCAAAACCCAGATCCAGCTGTTACGGCTGCCTGCTGGGGTCAGACCACCCTGCAAGGGATTTAGAAGAGCAAGTCTGTCATCCTGCATTACGACTCTCTGGAAGTGCCTTCTAGGTTTGTCTTGAATGCCTTGAAGTCTGTCTGCCCTCTGACTTTTCTCCTACTGAATTGTGTGGCTACTTTGCTTGCTTTAACAGTAATTAAAGTTACTGTGCCAGTTAAATAGGACCCCTAATGGTTAGCTGTGAATCTTCCTCCAAGGGTAAGCTCTCCATCACTAAGATGATGGTTAATCCGTAAAGCTACCTGAAAAAACATTTGGAGAAATGCACTGAAATTTTATTATATTCAAATCTAAATCTGCCTGGTGGAAACACTTCCCTGGCCTGGAAGAGCAGGATGCTAAGAAAGTTTTACCGTTCAATAGCTTTTATCTTTGGGATCTGATTTTATGCATTCAGTGCAAAGCAGTAGTTTTCTCATCTTCATAGTCGTTTGCCTCTTGTGCGGTCTGAAAAAATACAGAAGGGACTGTACAGTCTCTGGAGTTGCAGTGAAGTGTGAAAATGCTATCCTAGATTTAGAGGAAATGCGGAGTGGAGGAGTTGGAGAAGGAACCTATTCTATCTTATCTTCCCCTTTATCTCTTCCCCTTCAGAAAAACGTTTTGCTTTCTTTTTGATGTGTAAAGGTTTACAAATCAGTGAGCCTTGAAGGTTTTACCTTTACTGTGGTGGCTCATTTCTTTCAGTTTGATGACTTAGAGGATGTGTTGGTTGTTGATTGAATCAAGAGTTTGTAGTATTCTGGTAGGAATTTTCTTTTAAAATATTGAATGCCTTTCGTTAAGTAGGTCTTATGAAAATAAAGTTGGGTAAAATCTGTGAATCAAAGATAATTTCTTTTCAACGAGCATCACTTGGTAGCAAAGATGTGGTTTTGTGTCTTTGGAGCTCATCTACTTTGCTATATTTTGAAGGCTTTTTTTTTTTCCTTCTGTTGCTGCAAAAATCTAACATGATTTTGTTTTTTTTTTATTTATCTTTTTGCTTCCTGTTTGGGTGGAATGGAAAGCATAAAAATGAGCAAAACCCAAAAGTAATGTAAATAAGTAAACCCTGTGACTTTTTGTCTACCTTTCCTAGGTAAGTGAGGCACATAACCTTATGGTGCCCAGGTGTCCAATGAAATGACTCCAAATTTCATGAAAATATAGCCAGATGACATCTAAAGAATTCCATCAAAAGAAGCTCTTATAAATATTCTATCCATAGGAAAAGCTTAAATCATCCTTTACAATTAAGGGTGAGAGACAAACCCACGAGGAACCAGACTTTTAAATTCTGTTGCTCACAGAAGCTGCTGGTTTCCTGTGTGTGTTTTCCTAAAGAAAACAAATGCAGAAGCATACCAGGCTGTTCTGGGTCTAATCTGCTGCAGAGTCCTTGATGTCATGTCATATGTGCCAGCGAAGGACAGCCTGTTCTGTGTGCTTAATTTCTTGGGGAGAGTCAAAGACATGCAAAGAAGATAATTTTCTTGATCTTGCATGACACGATGCAGTAAAAAGGAAGCAAACTTGAAATATAGTTGGGGTTTTTTTTTTTGGTCTTACTGATGGGTTATGACTTGAGGCAGAGATTTGTATGTGGTGGTGTGTAGTGTCTGAATGTTGAAATGTTATTCTGAAGGATCTGAGTTTACTGGAACTGTGATGTTAACAGGGTGTCGAGGAAGGTCTTGGAATGTCTTTCATGATTACATTAATAAAGAGCACTTATTCCTTTGCTGTTGTCATTCAGAAATGTTTGTTTTCTGTTTTATTGACAACTAGCAAACCCACTCCATCTGGAAAGTGAAATCTTTGTTTTAGAACTCCTTGAAATCAAGTGTTAAAAGTGATTGTAAAACTGGTCCAAGGCTTTTCAACAAAACTGTCTTTCTTGGGTATTAAGAATTCTTCTTGTTTTCCTTTTTAGTTAGTGTTTACCCCTGTCCATTCCCGTCACCCAGTGATTTTTGCATCGCAAAGAGAATGAGAGTTGGGTTCTATTTTAGATAGTAAATCATCAACAAGATGATTTAGGAAGGATGCAAACATACAAGCGAATTAGTTGCTTGATACCTCATCACAGCAGAGTAAACTGCACTGTGTGCTTCAGTAGAAGGGTAAGCCAATTTTGCTTAGTTTATCTCAAAATAAAAGCATGCTAAAGTGAGCTGAATTGATTTGCAGTTAGTATGGGCTAAGAGTGTGGCATATGGACAGTTGTAAGTCACCTGAGCTGCAGGGATGATATGAAGAGGGGTCCACTAAATCCATTATTCAAAGCCTCAATTCTAGGTACCCTCAACTTCATCTTCACAACCCAGAGTTGGAAGCAACACACTGTTGGTCAGGCTCTTACTGTAGGCTGGAACACAACTTGATTCTTAAAAAGGTCATGCAGAGTTTGCAGTGCTGCTAAATGAGAAATAGTAAGTCTTTATTTCTGCAATGACCAGATTTTTCAGTGTATTTCACTTAACTGTAAATAAAACCTCAGGCTGTCATTTCTGTAAAGCTTTATTCTCAAAGTAAAACTACTTCACAGCAGAGCCGTCAACAGTTTGTGACAGGTTTATGGTAGTGAACCCACCTGGGATTTCAGAAATGACAAGCTCAAGCCCTGCACTCCTCAAGCGTACCTGGTGTAGGTGTATATAACCTTCACACTTGCTAGGGAATGCATTGAAGTGTTGTCTCATTTTTAGCTTCAGAAGTAACTGTAAGAAGAAGTGGAAAAGAAGGCAAAATGTTGCTTCTGAAAGCAAAACTGTATTGTTATTTTTTATTATTATGTTTTTTTTTAGCACTCCCAATGCAAAGTGGAGTGGAAATTCAGTATTAATTGAATTTAATAATTTAATAAGATGAATTTAATATTAATTTCACAAAACGCTGTGAGCAGTGGAAGTTTTCTCTTGTTCCAGAGAGGATCAGTCTGGTGAGGAGAGCATAGTGGATCAGTAGAAATTGCTGCCTCCCCTCTGCAGACAAAAAGAAGAAATCCTCAAAATGTCATCCTGTGATGATGTTTGTGGTCCTCCAGGCTGGTCCATTTTGTGTAGATATACTGCATGTAATAAGAGTATATCTGCGTTATTATATCTTCATATGCGTAGAATTCTTCCGCATTGAATTTGTGAAGAGAGAACTGGTCTTGAATTTCCCTGTGACCTCTTTTCTACTTTTTATTTCTTAATTTTTGTAAATGGGGAGAGGAGTCAGAGCATGGAAAATATGACCTGATGGCTTTTTATTCTTGGTTTAAAAAAGTATCTGTCCTTATGCCTAGGGCCTTTTTTCTCTTACTGTGTAAAGGAAAAACAGTATTATGTGTCATTGGAATCAGGAAAACTGATCTGTTTGTTGCCACTATTTAACTGTTAAAAGGTTAGATTTTTTCAATGTTGTTTTATATAAACTTTGTATAAACTTTTTATATAACTGTGTAGTAGAGCAGAAGGAGCACGATCTTTTGATCTTGTAAAAGTTTTGTGTGCTTGAATATAGAGCATAGCTTTGATCAGGATAAAAGATAAATTCCAGAAAGAAAGTTGACTTTCCATTTTTCCTTTCTGGTGAAATATATCTGATATCATTCAATATGAATGGTAGCAAATATATGTCAGAGCATATATGGAACAGATAGCAATGGTCTGTCCGCTGAAGTTGGATAGCTGAAAAGGTATGGGTATCAAAAAAGAAAGCAGGATGCTGTATCAAGGTTTTTGCTGAGTAGTGCTCCCTCGTAGTTGGAATTAAGTGCAATTTGCAATTCCATGTTGTGGGATATTATCACTACTTTAAAAATGCTACTGTACTAATGAATTGAATGAGCTAAGTAAAAGGAGAGAGTGCAGGGCTAGAATAACATGCAAGTGTTTCGTCTGAAAGGAAAACATTGTAAATGTTTCATTATATAGTCTCAATTTTAAATAATTTCACAAGGGATGCTCATTTGTACATGTGGTAGTAAGTTGACATTTTGTTAAGCAGAAATTCATACTTGCCACCTTCTTAACTGCACAGTGTAACATCCAAGAGTGAGCAGGGGTATAAGATAATGGTAATGAAAGCAGTAGGGTTTATAGAATCGTAGAATCATAGAATCATTAGGGTTGGAAAGGACCTTAAGATCATCTAGTTCCAACCCCCCTGCTGTGGGCAGGGACACCTCACACTAAACCGTATCACCCAAGGCCTCGTCCAACCTGGTCTTGAACACTGCCAGGGATGGAGCATTCACAACCTCCCTGGGCAACCCATTCCAGTGCCTCACCACCCTAACAGGAAAGAATTTCCTTCTTATATCCAACCTAAACTTCCTCTGTTTAAGTTTTAACCCGTTACCCCTTGTCCTGTCTCTACAGTCTCTAATGAAGAGTCCCTCTCCAGCATCCCTATAGGCCCCCTTCAGGTTGTGATACGTTTCTGGCTTTAGACACAATATTTCAGCCATCTCAAATACTATTTTAAATATGAAGTATATACATGGTCCCTTATAAGTTGGTGTGAGTGTTTCATACATTTAAACGTAGAATTCTCAGCATACCTTTATGGGACAGAATTATTGCCCTAGTTTTACAAATAACTGTTTTATCTTGCTTCCCTAGGTGGCTTACTCAAGGTTACACAAGAATCCTCTGGTGGAACTGGGAATTATATCCCAGTGTTTGATGTTTAAATCTTGAAATCTGATTTCTGGATTACCCTCTCTGAACAGGATCAAAAGACCTATACCTTTCCTGTTGTTCTGCTGAAATTAATTAAATTATAAGTATTAGTACTCTTGGTTTTGATCAATGCTTTTAATTCTGTTTACTGCTTCTGTTTCTTTGTAGGCATGTACTGGTATTGAAAATATTGATGAAGCTATAACGTTGCTTGAACAAAATAATTGGGATTTAGTGGTAAGTATTCTAAGAAAATGACTTCATAGATCAACTTCATGTGACAGTGATGTGCCACCTTACTGAGACAGCTGTTATCTTTATTTCAAATTTGGGGGTGTCTTTTATGTCTGGGGTAGCAGGTTATTTGCAGACTGGTTTTGGTCTGTTAAAGCCTCATTGCCAAGTTAACACAATACTGCGTTATATCATGTTATACCCTGGTATACTTTGTCTTTGAGCCTTTTGGATTTGTTTCTTTTCCTTTGAATCATCGTTTCTTATTGGGTTTAGTTTTCTTTTTGACCAATTGTGTGCATAATTTTGTAAGTAGTGTTATTAAAGATAGCAATTATAGAAGACAACTTATGTATACACACAGGACTTGTGAGGGTTTAGATGCCTGGCGAAGAAATGCAAGATAAACCAACTTCTATCTTTCATATGCTATTTTTAGTTACAAAACAACATAGTCACTCTTCTATTGTTACTTATTATGCAGAACTGAATTGGAGATTAAGGCCAGACCTTAATTAGTTTTGGAGTTATCCAGACACAGTCAAACACAAACAAAACCCCAACAAACTCATCCTAAGAAAACCTTATCATCCCTTTTGTAGCAAGGTTCAATGTGCAGACAAATAGGAGGAAACCAGTAAAACAAGCAACTCTGCATGGGGTTATCAGGATAAATACAGGAACTATTAATGCCTTTTCTTAAGGTTTGAAATTGTAAAATAGAGCAAACTTAATTAAAAAGGAAGTGATCTTTAAACTGTAATACCTTTGACTTCCTCCCTTTTTGTCTTTTCTAAATGAATGATCTTTGAACCAGTTCAAATTATCAGAAAATTATTAAAAAAAAATTCCAAAATTGTTTCTGTTTACAGTTTCAACTGTCTGCTCTGTTGTGTTCCTAGCATATTGTTTAGGGTGTTCTCTGTGTTTTAATAATTTCAACCAAAGTATCACAGAGGTTTAGAGTGGGGTTTTAAACTGAGTTTATTAGAATGAATGTTGTGCTTCTTTTAAGGCATAGCAATTAAAATGATGTGTGATCTTGTAACCTATGGTAAACAAACACTACGTTCTCCAAACACTTGAAACTAAATGTTTAAAATGAATGTTAGCCAAAGTATATGGAGTCTTTATGTTGCAACATGTCATGGTGTAAGCAAGAATGAGCCACCAGTGAGTAAAAGGGAGCGCCTATCCTCTGTGTCTTCAGACAGAAAAACCTGAATGTATATTGAGAGAGTGGTATAACTAAAACCATCTTTTGTCCTAGTAGTTTATTGTGACTTAACATGGGCTGTTTTGAAAATTGAAGTGTTTATGGGAAGGCAAGGAATAGCCTTCTGCATTCTGTTCGAGTTGTAGAGTTCTCAGTACATTAAATCAGTTGGATATGGTTTTGGGGATTTGTAAATTGTCAAGTATATGCTTTACAATAAATGCTTACAGATGGTGTTGAATGAGGGAATTGTGATGAAAAATGGTATGAACAACTAAGGGAATTTGGTTTATTTTCTTTTGAGACTCCAGTATGAGCAGAAGGGGAGAGTGAAGTATTTAAAGCTATGAGAAGAGCTATGAGAATAGCTTTAAATACTCTCTTCTATAATCAATATATTCTGTTGATTTTATTAGTGATGATTAAACAATCTAGAAGTAGAATATAATGGGAAAAGAAGTAATGACTTAAAACGTGTAAGCTTGAAAAAGGCATAGGAAAAGTAAGAAAGGAAAGGAAATTAGGGATGTAAGAGGTGCTTCAGGAATGTACGTAGTTCTTGAAACTAAACAGATGAATGGAGTGTCTATGAAAAGAAAATGATAAGTTGTGGAATTAAAAAGATTGAGGAGGCTAGAAGTGGTGAAGATGCCTTAAGAGTCTGTCATTAGCAGGTCACTGGCTCCTATTTGTTAAAAGCAGCTGCCTTGTAATAAGGGGACTGAAAACCAAATTGTGCCAATCTAACAATGAGTTAGAAGCAGACGAATGAAGAAAGAGGAGAGAAGACAGAAGAAACATGAATGTAAGAAGAAAAGGAGTTGTTGGCTTGAGAGGGAATCAAACATCTGTTAGTCAAGTGATTTTAGCATATCAAAAGTCAAAATAATACATGAAAAAAGGCTCATGACTGATGAGAAATGTAACATTTTCTATATTTAAATTTAAAGTGCATGGTCCATGTGTGGTGGGTATTTTGTTTAGTGGTTTTTGTTTTAGTTTGGGTTCTTTTTTAATACGTTTGGTTCAGTATTCAGGTACAGATTGAGTGCCCCACAGCTGGGGAGAGGAGAAGGTTTTGCTTTGTTTGAACCATAAAGTTGTGGAGTTAAAAATTAACATCCTTTTGCTTGGCATTAAATATTTCATTCAGTGCAGAGCAAAACTCTTTATTTTTTTTTTTTTTTTGATTTGTAAGGGAAACAAGGTTTATAGGACTTTGGTTCACAAATCATAAAGACAGTAGTGAAGTAGGGATGATTTTGGTTAGGGGTTCCTCTGTCATCCTTTGACCACCCATCTGTCAGGTAAATGGGAAGAACATCATCACTGTCTTTTCTAATTTAACTTTGTTTTGTGCGTCTTATACAGAGGCTTATTTCAAGGTCAAGTTTTTGATAATCATGACCTGTAGTAGTCAAATGTTGTCATACAGATGTCATACAGGAGTTCAGGGTGGGTTTTTTTTGGATGTGTCTATTATTATTTTTAATGTATTCCTTCTATGACTTTGGAAGTTTAAATCTGAGCTCTGTATTTGATCGGGAAAGCTCCCGTGGGGCACCCAGGGCAATATGAAGTAGTAAGGTAAGCAGGTCCTGTTAACGATGTGACCAACCTAAGGTCAGGGCACTTCTGCAGCATAAGGGGCAAAACCAAAACCAGAAGTTAGGGAAGTTCTTGTCTTGAACAGATTGCTTTCTTGCTCTTCGCTCAGGCTTCTTGATCTCAGTTCTGTTTTCCTGTTTGGGGGAAAGAGTTGTGAACTGAGAGGCTGTGCTAGGGACCAGGTTGAAAATTCCCTGGAGCACCTGTTGCTTCTTGAACTCTATGAGACTCAACTCAAGGACATTATGATTCCTTATGGACTTCAGACAGAACAACCAAGAGCAAGTAGTCCTGGTGAGCTGGAAGGTAGAAGGATCCCAAAACAGAAACAGGGAAGTACTTACAGACAGGCTGACAGAGAAGTACGTCAGCACACACACAAACAGCAGAGGTTGTATGGTTCACATGCTTCTAATCTCATAAGGACTGTGTTTTTGTGTAAGCTAGTTTTGAGGATTTCTTTGTGCTGATGCAATATTCCTGCTGCTTATTTTCTACATACTTCCTTTTCCTTTTTTTTTTCTTCTTGGTGTTGCCAGTAGATTTTAGTGTGAAGAGTTAAAATATTACCAATGTCTTTCCTGTTACTTCAGTGACTGTTGCTGTGTTTTGTATCTTTTGGACATTTGGTCTTAGCTTTAAACAAAGCCAGTCCTGAGTGAAGTATAAGGACCTCCTTTCTTGTTTATTTTTTCTATTAGCCACTTTTGTTTTTTATTAAGAATTCATCTGAAATCTCTTTTCAGTTTAGAACTGAAACATCAGCTTCCTAATTTTGAATGCTTAAAGATTACCCACTCCCAATTAGAAGTCTTCATGTCTATTCGTCTGTATAGGATACTTCAAGGCAATATGAGCTGCCGTTAATTTATCTTTGACTTGGAACTAAATAGATCAGATTTAAACATCTCGGAGCTGTATACACTTTGCAGTATTTAAATCATGTTTGTAGTTGCTTGAAGTAATATAGGAAGCTGTCTTTCATAAATGTTTGGTTGCTAGGCCTTGTTCAACCGCTTAAAATCAAATCGATCACAAGAGTGCCGCAGAGGAATTCATATGCAGTAACAGTGTATGAATTGCTTGATGGGATCATGAAGTCTAACCTTGCCAGTAATTAGTTCCCCACTGTTGCATGTGGCTTGGCCTTTGTGGTGGTCTGCTGCATATATAGCAGCTGAGATTTTTTCTGCATTAGAACACTGTAGCCTAATTACTAGGCTTATTATAGGCTGGGTGATGAAATATTTTGTGTGTCACAGAAGATCTGAAACATCAATGCAGATAATATAATGGTCTCTTTAGGCCTTCATCTTTATGAAACTATTCTGCAATAAATGAATCCAGCCCTCTTAAGCTTGCCAGGATTGCTGATATGTTATTTCCTGGTGTCATTTCTTTGAGCTCTATTAATTTACAATCATTTTTACATTTGGAGAAACAGAAGTTAGGAATTTGTCCATTGTGAAGTCTGGTTTCATAGTTTGCCCATGAAAATGATGGCCGTCTGCTTTGGTATGTGCAGGTAAGAATGACAGTGTAAATACATCTTAAACTGTGTAAAAACAATAAAATAAAAAGATGAAAAATCCCAACTGTGTGGCTGTTGAAATGTCTCTGATGATGGTACATATTTAAAGGAAATGACCCATTAATGCCAGATTCTGTAATCTGCTTGAACTTATGCAGTATGAATCTTCCTTTATATGAAGTTATTACATAGGTGATAGCTCTTTGCTCACCTGAAATCAATTGATTGCATCTGCACATGAAACCTGGTCTTCTGTGCCTTTCACAGATTTAATGAAAACCTCAAATCCTTCATATATAGCATGACTTTATATTCTGTACTGGTAATCAGAACAGGATTTTTGAATGAAAAGCAGGATTCACCATGCTTAACTTTCTGCTTTTTCCAGTATGACCATTTCAGTTTATTTCATGTCTTTTCCAATAGACATAATGTAGGTACTGCTTAAACATCACTTTGAGAAGAAAACATTTCATCAAAATAAAGGGGTGTGGGGAGTAGGGGTTTATCCCCTATTAATTTCACTATGAACATGTGTATAATGATTACAAAATAAATAACTGCTTTTTATTTTCAAAATACATTCTTAAAATTACCTTGGTGCCTTCTTGCTATACTTGTCTTCATTACTCTGTATTCTGGTAGAAGCACAGTATAAGTTCAGTAAACCCAGCACCTGGAAATATGATGATTTGCAGTTCCTGTTGTACACAGCTTCCAAGAGTCAGCTAACAAAAACCATTTCTGTACCTTGGAATGAGATACTGTGTATTTTAAACATCTGTTTTTATAAAGCTTCAGCTCTCAACTACAGTTTTTCTTTCAAACGGATAACTTACACAGGAGATAAGGGGTTTTTGCATCTCTGTGTTTAAAACCTCTTAAAAATAGTTATATGTCAGACAGGTTTTTTGATGTCCCCATTTTGTGGTTTTTTTTTTTTTTTATATACTATATAATGTTGTCTTTTTGGAAAGAAAGAAGTTAAAAAACTAACCCAAAAAATCTATTTTTTTTTGCAATTTTTCTTTATTTCTGTTGGAGATGCCAGTTTAGATGGGATTTGTAGGCAGAAAGTGGGCCATTGGCTCTTGACAGTTATCAGTAATCTGTTATTTGTATCTTTTATTGCTTTCTAACCATTAACTTAGTTCTTTTGTTATAATGTGTAGTAAATCTCAGTACAAGTTGGTAAAAACTAGTACACTAATGATGTCTTTTGTCTGTTTTTCTAACTGGTTTGCTCTGCAAAAGCTTTGATGTGGTATCTCTTTGTACATGTTTTTTGGTTGATTTGAATTAGTCTGCCTCCAGAAACTAGGTGATTAATCTAAGTTTGGCACATGGCCATTTCTTTTCCTTAAATGTGGGACAGTATTGACATATGTTTAGCAGCTCTGTTGTTTCATTCCAAGCAGGCTGTATGTCAGCGGCTGGAGAACCAGAACTACACATTATGGTGCTAGTGTTCATCACATTGGCCCCTTTTATCTTGTTGACCTGCTGTTTTCTTTACTTCAGAATCGCATACTGAATATGGCACACGTTTGACAGCACTCACCATGGGACTAGCGAGGAGTTCATGGTGTGCTTCTCATTAGGACTAGATCTGAGGGGTTTTCACTATTAGGATTACTGGTTTATCTGTGTATTAACAACATTCTCCCTATGGTCAAATAAACAGTCACATCTGCCTGTGGAAACCAGAGGTTTGTATTTCAGATTTTTTTTAAGGACCTTTTTAAGTTTTGATTTAGACAGGTGTTCTCTTCTGGATCGTGGTGTCCTGTCAAGCATGTTATTGTCAACTCAGTTAGTTTATGCTCAGTGTTACTGTGCTGAGTTGACTGCATTCAGAATCCTGCTGCCAGCAGAGCTAAGGAAGAAGGAAATTCTGAGCTAGGTAATGACGATTAGTGTTGGTGGACAGACATCCCACTGGTGCAAGTGTCCTGTGGGCATGGTGTCTGGTTCTCCAGGAAATCCAGGAGTTACAGGTTTCTTATGTGTCCAGCTGCAGCATTAATCTCTCCTAGTAGGACACGGTTAAATTGTATGTTAAGTTTTCTTTTACAAAGGGCTACAGAAAGCACTTTTGGAAGTTTTTAATGTACTTTCTGTTAGATTAACAATCCCTGCTTGCAGAAATCATTGATTTCTCATTCTTTGTATTTCCAGCTTTTTGCAGGTCCCAAAGTGATGTTTCTGTGTATTTGCATAAGCTCAGATGCATGCTGTTTAATTTATGCAGCTAGGCGGTAGCAGAGAAGACTAGCTAATTCTTAAACCCCCTATGATTACTAAATTAATTGTTTTTATTTACTTTTGAATGCGTGCATCTCAAGTGAAACGTACTTCCTTTTTGTATGTTTTCAACACTGAAGACTGTATGAGATGTGCAGGTCTATAGGCAGCTATAAGCTTGGTATGGCTTTCCACCCAGCTGTATGCACATCCATCTATTAAAACAAAACACCACCACTGATACATGTGGAGGAAATTAAGACTCTTTACTCACAGAGCGCAGAATACCAGTGCTACTTTGTCACCTCAGTAATGTGCTTCAATGAGGGAAGGTTATCTCTGATAGCAGCAAGGTAGGCCAGTCTTGGTGGTCCTACCAAAACCAAACTGCTTCTGAGACTAACAGCAGTAGTCGATACCTCAGGTGATGCAGGAAAGTGTTTAATACGTTGCCACTGTGACAGTCATTTCACATGAATTTGAGAGCACAGGTTGCAGTTGATCCCATTGCGTGTCTGCATCCGTCTTGGGTCTGTTAGACATCAGAAAGTGGTCAACAGAGCAGCTACAGTTTTAAAACAAAATGGAGCCAAACCCAATAAAAACATCACATACACCTTCTGACGCATGCAAGCAAAGAAACAAGCTTACAAAAGGGAGAATAAAAGTAGCAAATGTCTAACTTGTGTGTTCTAAACTTCTGGTTGTTTTGAATAAAACTGCTATTTTATTACAGAGGTTGGTTCCTTGGATTTTTTTCTTCCCCCCCCCCCCCAAAAAAAAAAACCAAAACCAAACCTGAGGTGGTCTTTGGATTTGTTTTCCTGTTTGGGTGACCCTTTGCTCTTTCAAAGGAGGTTGAGAAACTGCTTGGATCATGTTAACATTGCCACATCTTGTGATTTTCATAAGGAAACCCATGAAAGCTCTAATCAAAGCTGTAGCTGCTGATATTGTGTAAATATCCAAGAATCTTAAGCTTCACAGTGTTCCCCTGTAAAAAGTGAGCCTGGGAAGGAAGAGAGCAGTCTCTGGCTTGTCTGTAGAGAAAGATTTGACAACTGAAATGAATTGTTTTCTTCAGCTATAGTCTGATATCCCAAAACTTTTAGATTGTCATGGATCTGGCCTGGGACTATGCAGGTAAAAAAAGAACTCTCAAAATACCCCAACAAATAACAGCTAAATTGGGTACTAGACCCAGGGGGGATGTTTGGTTTCTTCAATTGATTTCTGACTTTTTCTGGTTTTGGTCCTAAGGCAGGGGAATACAAACTCTTCTTCCCCCACCCTTGAGGAAATTGCTGTGTCTCAGTTTTGAAAAAGGTTATTGGGAATTTGGTGAAAACAGTTTTAGCTTCTTTAAACTGCACCTTTGCTGAAATGAGGTGCTTATTTCACAGAAGGAGTCTTGACAGCCTCAGAGCTTGGGAAGACTGGAGCTTTCATTGTGGGAAACTGGTGCTGTGCAATGTCATTCTTGTCTCCTACGTTCAAGGCGCTGCTAAAATATTAACATTGTGAAGTCATTTGTTTGGTAGGTGGCTAACTGTATTTAGGACTCATTTTGGTCTACCATGTTGAAATGGATTGAGGCCAAAGGATGTGTTCGCAACTTGATGGAAACCATGGATTAGGCTTAAATACATGAATTATTTTGTCCTTCAATTCAAAGGCAGGTATTTGGGAGGATGAAAAAACTGATGGCTCTCAAGGAGGTAGGGATTTCTGTGTTGGGTTCAAGGCAGTTAAGGGTCATGGCTTTAAACATGTGTTTTCTTCAGTGCTGTTTCGTGTATGCTTTGCAGTTTTGTTGATTCATCAGAAGGGGCTAATTCTTATTTTGCTGATTGAAGGAAGATGTAATGGGGTATATATCTTACCCATGGGGTAAAACTGGTGTAGCTTGGGCAAAGTGTCTTGTAGATGAGCACCCTTTTGTTCCTGTTACACTAGAATAATTCTTCAGTATCTGAAGAAATCCATATCTTTCATCCCTTCACAATTTTAGCTAATCTAATAGTTATTTTACAGTCTACTAGATAATTTTCTAGACATTAAAGGGATAGTGTTAGTCTGAAGTAGTTTATTTTGTTTCATAACTACGGATTTTAGTTTTTCTAATCAAAAAGCCTGCTTTATTCACTGGGGGATAATAAAGGGATTGTGATTATGTATTTTATGGCTGTGTTTTGTAGCCATGTTGCTGTGATGATGCATATGAAATGTTAATGTCTGCCCAGAAAGATTGCGGAGGAGATTTTTAGGTAAAACTTTGCTGCCAACAATACAAAGTAAACTGTGTCTCTCCTTTCCAAATAACAGATGGGATTTAGTTACTTCAGAAATAAGCTCCATAAGTTTTTCTTGCATAGTGATCAAACAAGCAATGGGAATAATAAACTTAGATTTCTGTTCATGGAAAAAGACTCATTTCTTGTGATAGAGTTTTGTGTTCTGAGAATAACCAAAAAGCAGCACCTGGGATCACAGTAGTGCCTGATAGTATTGCTGTAACTATATGGATGCATTATCCACCTTGTCATATGTTTTATATATGCTTCTTATTGGAGGCTGTTACCTCTGTATTGGCAATTTCTATGAAGATTACTTACCATTAATTTGTTCTGAGGCATTTGAATTTAAAAGCAAGTGTTTAGAATATATTAATAGTGAAGTGACTGGTATGAGGTATCTGTGAGGAGTTTGTAGTATATTACTCTGTGACTAGTTGGACTGAAAATTGCATACATCTTACAAATGCATGTTTGACAGGTGATTCGTCTCTCATGGTGTCATGCTGGGAATATATGAGTAGGAATGAAGTAAATGATTTAAGAACCAGCACCTGTGCCAATGCTGTGATTATTTTCCAAGTGACCCTTAATTGTGAAAGGTTTCACCGCGGGAACTAGGAGTCATCTAGATCCAGCAGGTTTTCAAAGCTGAGTATTTTAAAAGTGGATTTACTTAAAGTAGTGTTGAATATCTTAAGAGTTCTGTCCTAGTTTTATTTAAATAAATTCTCTTTAGCTGGTCCTGGAAGACCTGGCTTGCTGCAGCACTAGCAGGATAGCATAAGGAGAGACAAGTAGGCTACCTACTTTGGTTTGGGATTTTTCTGGTTTCCAAACTTTTAAGCTTAATCTTGCATAATTATTCATTTATTATTCATTAGTGATTAGGTAGTCTGTTGACTAAAGTTGGGGTGATTTGAAAACTGTTGTGTAAGGCGTTTGATGTTACTGCAGCTTTTCAATGAAGGGGCCTTAGTCTGTGGGCAGTACTTCTAGGACTTCTTGTCTCGTGTCCTGAGATTTTACCCCTAGTAGTACTTGCTAAGAACTATCATGTTATACAACAAGTGATTTAAAAAAAGCCCCAAACTCTTCATTTTAGTGTTGTCATTCAAAGTTAAATAAAATAATGTAAATAAAATAAGGAGAGAGGTAGAAATGTGAGAATTCAGTACGTGGGTATTTTTTCAGGCATAGCCTTTGTTTTATCCGACTCTCTTGCTGTCTAGCTTAACATTTTAAGAAGTAAAAAAAATATGTTTTGACATCAAACATAAGCATTACCTTCTGTTAATACAGAAGGTCAAGTAGTATTAATGTAAAAAGTGATGTTACTGACTAGCACCACCATACATATAGGTGTATCGAAGTAGCAGATGCATCATGGCCTACTCCTCTCGCTTTCTATGTGGGTAGTTCAGAGTAGGTTATTTTTCTTTATTCCTGCTGAAATAGTTTCAGCTTGGATAGATGCTGATCAATAAGCTTCTTACAAATCTGTTCATGTTATTTATTTTCATTATTCTAGGAAAAACCATCAAGTTATGAATTGATTGTAGAGATTGTGCTTTGTTTGGGGAATTACACAGTGACAATATAAAATTAAAGAACTGTGCAAGATGTGTATTTTTCCCCCAGTATGTGTAACTGTTGAAAGGTTTCCTAGTGCATTTCGGCATGTTGTAGGAGCTACAGGACAAAGTTAGCTGAAGCCACCAAAGAAGTAGGGAGAAATGGGAAACCACATCTAGAGTGCTAATTGTAAACTATTTCAACGCGTGCTCTCTTGCTGATGAAGTGAATCATCTGTAGGAATATATTCATGTGGCATTTTTTGACGAAATGTTAATTTTTTTGCTTTATTAGCGATTCTATTGTTTTGCAGCTTTTCATGAAGTACATTAGCTGTAAAGAAAGCAAGCTGAAATAAAGCAGAATGCATAGAAGACATTTCATTGTAGTTCAATTACAGTTTTTGGTTAAATTTTAACCACGATGGCGACAAATGTTGGCATTCTGTAAAAACCTTGTGGGTGTAACTTCACGTCTAGCACTTGGAAATAACTTTGAGACTTGCAAAGCTGGGGAAACGCCAGCAAGTATAACACAAGCTACAGGAAAAAGCTGACTCATTTCTTTGCATTGCAAAGCCTGCCAGAGATAACAAAGGTAGAGGTTGCTTCTGTAACTACAGGGGCACAATTAGTAAGTTTTTAATTTAAATATTATTGCATTCATTTAAAAATCCAAGCTGAAAAATATCTTTTAGAACTCAAAGCAGTCATTACTTGTTGAAGTAGTGGTTTTGAAGTAGCTGTGTATGTAGGAAAGTGATAATGTATCTTGTTTGTAAAAAGCTTCTGGTCTAAAATAATTGGTATTTCTGCAGAAGGTTTTATGGAATTTCTTGTTTAGAATAATGCTTCACAGACTTGCCTGTAATAGGCAAGAGCTGATGGTTGCATAAAGCTGTGCAGAAGCTATCTTCCTCTGCTTGGGAATCTCATAATACAATCTCAAGGCCTTGGGGCATAAAGAAGGGATTGTATTGCAGCTGATTCCAGCAAACCTTTATTATTAATCCAGATTCACTGCAGTAATTGGCTGGTACTTGCAGTATGTTTTTGTCAGCATCAGTTAGTGAAGATTCTACTGTTTATTTCTTTGCCTTGTTGCAAACTGATCAAGAAAAGTCTCTGCATAGTCTTACTTGCTTTTTATCCAGTTTCCTGTAACCGCAGTATCAGCAGGTCAGAACAAATGTTTTGACACGTCTGCATCTGGCATTACCTGTTATTATCAGTTCTTTTGAAAATACAAGCCCAAATTAGTATTTAACAAAAAGAAATGTATTAGGGGAGTATTATTTCAAAACATTTACTATATATATCTCTATCTATATATGTGTGTGTGTGTGTATATATATATATATATATATACAGCAGAACCACTGCAAGTTAGTTTCATTGTAAGAAATACTTCTGTGCTCAAAAGGAACTAATAAATCTTTGCTCTTCACCTGTTTTGCTTTGCTATTGTATATAAAAGTATGTTTCTTTGTCATGTAGATTTATAGTTTGGAAGCAATTTTGAATGAACTTTTGCATTTTTGGTCCTTTCATGCATGTTTTACTAATGCTTTTCTTTATCCCTTATCATTTAATTATTTGGTTTTCCTCTCTGGATAACATTTGTTCAGTTTTGGGTTTTGTTTTGTTTTTTACAGCTCCCCATTGTACAAAGCATTTGGAGTTTTATCGTCCATTTTTTTTATTTGAACACCAAATAATGGATTTCAAATCTTTAGGATAAGCCATTTATTGTGTGAAAGCAATGAAATTAGAGTAAGAGTATTGTATTTCAGGGGCAATATCACATTTAGCCCAAATTAAAAGCAGAATTAATTGCAATGGAATTAGAATTGTAAACAGAGTAGTAGAAATGACCCTTTTGATGATGTGGAAATATATAATAAAATACAAAAGATAAGTATTTTTTCTAGTGTATTATAGATTGTTTAATGTGGGCCTTTTAGTATATTTCATTACGCTTTCAGCTTTTGAAAAAGCAGATTTAATTTGCTTGATTTTAAGCAGGATAGATTGATAGCACGGAGGAATATTGGCTGATATTTCCAATATATAAGAGTTCTGTAGCGAGATTTTGTACATAGGATTTGGTGTTACGGTCACTTCTGTGATCAGACTGAGAAATAAATCTAAGATTAACTGCTGAAAGGGTCAGTCAAATATTAAAATAGGGTTCTGTTTGCTTAGTGTGGAACAACAAAACAACCACTTTTTGGTTACATTTCAAAACAGTCCTGCTGCTAACACACCTTTCTCTAAGACAGGGAGCTGTCTTTATTTCTTTAATGGAGAAAAAACCGTGGGCTAAACTTTGAATTTGTGATTTGAGGTAAATAGCTTTCATATCAAGGAAACTTTCAATATATAGTAGAAAGAAAAGGCTAAATGAGCAGGAAAGACATGACATGCAGAACTTTGGTGTTCTGTTTTGGTTTTTAGATTAGCAGATTTTTTTAAACCAGAAGTAAAATCTAGGAGTTGTAGCACTTGGGGAAGAATATGGATTCTTGAAAGTCAGAAGAAACTAATCCTTTCATCCAAGAGAGCACTTAGTGTTTCCTAGAAATAATTAAATATTTGAATTATGAGGCTATTACAGTACATTGAATACAACAAAAATTATAATTACTGGAAATCTGGACACGTCAGACCTACAGAAAATTAGTGTCTTGGAAGAAAACGCCCTATGAGCAAATTACTCCATTATATTTCCTTGTTACTTTCTGAAGCAGTTACAGTTTGGTTGGACATCTTTGGGTTTTGGCTTAATCAGTCTGCTATGGCAGTTCCTATTACTCTGTGTCTCGTTTGTGTATTGTGTTTGTTTAATGTAAACCACTCCAAATTTTAGCTAAACAAATGTAAAGTCTGCATGGCCTTTAGTAAGTAGACTGAAATGGTCTTGCTTGCTGAATTTAGTCAAACCTAAATAAGGCTTTTGAATCCCGTGTGAGCTGATTGATACGTAAACTTGTCCTGGTTGTGTTAAGCCGATATGGTTATTTATCTCAATGAAACTCATGCAGCTTCTGCATGTGCACGGCATTTACGTCTCCCTAGCCTCTTCTTCTGAAAGGGTTGATCTGCCAGCATCATGCCGCTTGAACTTGCTTTCTTCTTTTGCTTAGAGATGTGTTTTCTAATGCCCTATTTTGTAAGGTTGATCTTACGTTGTGCTTTGTAAAAGCTCTTGCCCTTCATTGTGATAGGGGTTGGAATGGGGAAGGTTTCAAAGGACAATATCTAGGGTATGGTTGTATCTGATGGCCAAAACCATTGTGGGGTGTGGAGATTGGAAAGGAGAGGGAACAAAGGTGGCCACAGGGGAGGATCTTTGCCCACCTTATTTGTTGCAAAAGCCTCTGGTTGCACTTTTGCCTGGGGCTGCTTTGAATTCTGAAGGTAATTCATATAAACATCACTTTCAAATTCTGGAAATCTAAAAACTACCTCCTGCCTGTAGATCATGAAAAGAAAGGGATTCCCCACCTTGCTTGAATATACAGTCAGTATATGTAGACCTCTGCCTTTAAATAATATGATTGGCAAATCCAGTCCACTTTCAAACTTAGTGATGACCACTGAGTATTTTAAACTCGGAAGTTTAATGTTTGTGCTATCTAAAATACTACGTTTTGTCTGTAATTATTCATAGGACCTTCACTACCCTAAGAGGAGAGTCACTGTAAGACATGCTTAATTGCTTTGAAATGATTAGTACTATAATTGTATTTTAAGAGAAGTCATCAACATTGTTGCTCCAGCTTATTAAGAAATGGTGGTTCTTGGTTTTCCTAACAGTGTTTTGTACTCATAAAAGATAGTCACATTTAGTCAGAACTAACCTATTTACATTAATATTCCCTTAAGGAAAAGCTTTAAATTTCACAGTCTGCTTCACAACGTTCTTTAGGCACTTAAATAATTTCAGTCTGTAGAATATTGCAGAGTTTCTGCATTGCCCAAACTCTTAATGAATTTGGTAACCTTTCATTAACCTTATTGCTTTATTCTTCCTATATTTCCAGGAAACAAAAAGTTGGATTAATATATTTTGATACTGTAATTTGGAAGCTTGCTGTTGAAACAAACGCTAAGAAAAGTGTTATTACTTTGAACCTTTGTAATTGGTGCTCAGTCCAGTATTCTGTCATCTTCCTGTTTTCCCGTTCATTTAAATGAACAAGATTGTCAGTAATGTTTATCAGTATATCCTCTACTGCTGGATGGTGGAGTCAGAGCACTTGGGATTGGAAGTTATTTCTGGATGTCAGTCTGGTCCAAAGCAGGTCCAATTATTTGACCATTTCAATTCCTGGATATGACTGACAACACTAAACAAAATGTATAAATCAAGAATAACTAAATTTCTATTTATAATTTCCTAAAATAAAATGTATTTGTTTGAATGTTGCCACCGAAACAATAATGATGTCCCCCTTTCTATCCTTCTGTTCCAAGTTTGAACAGTGTTATGCTAGAGTTTGTATATGGATAACATTGAGACGCACCTTAGATTCTTAGCTTTGGGAAAAATCTTAGAACCTGTTAAAGCTGTGGTACCAGTATCTCTACCATTGACTTGTGGATATACAGTGCGAGAACAGTGCGAGCACGGAGTGCTGCTTCCCTGATAGCACTCTCAGCAACAGGTTATTGGAAGCTGGAGAAATATTCTGAGCCAGACATGGTATATTTAATAACCCATGAGTAGATTTAATGTGCCAGTTCTTAACATTGTTTCAAGGGTAATACATCTTTTGAATTACTGTATAGCGGTAACACAGGCTGTTTTGGATGGTCGAATGATCCCCTTTGGAAAGACAAAAAAATGTAATATCTCTGAATGTTTGCTTAACTGTAAGAGACCTGATCCTCTCTCAGAGGAGACTGACACTGGGGAAGAACAGCCTGGAAGAAATCTTGCCTTAACTTTTTCTTTTTAAAAGTTGTTTTTAATCTTGTTTTTTTTATAGTCACAACCTTCCTCCTGTGAAATTCTAAAGCAGATGGTTTTTCCTTTTTCTTACTTTCTTTGCAGGGTCTACTTATAGATGTCTTGTAAGAACATGGATATTTAATATTTATGCAATATCTACATGTGCACTGCTACCATTTGCTGTCTACATAATTTTAGTCTTCTATCTTGCTTAACAAACAGTGTCCAGAGTCTTCATTTTTACAGTGTGGTTAATAGAGGTCTTTCCATCAAAAAAGTACATAACGCTGCTGCTGTTTTTTTCTTACTACCGTGCCCCTTAAATGTCATCAAGTTTACAAAACTGGGGATGTGAACAAGTGAGTTATTCAGTTTTAAAGAAAACAGATTGGAGCCTCTATCGTATTTAACCCCTCTAACTAGGCTTAGAAGAAGTTTGAGCTGGTCTAATCCTCTTAAGACTGAGACCTGAGCTTTGACGGGAGAAGTGTGGAAATGCCATGCTGTTATATTTCTTCATAGCTGAAGTACTTCTTTTTCCCTGAGTAAAGAGAATTCTGTGGCACCAGTAGATCATTATTAATGCAGGTCCTGTGGTATAAAAACCTGTATTTGCTCTCTATCCTACAGATGCAAAATAAAGGGTATTTCTGACTTTTAACCAAATTTACCTGTTGATTGACAGAAATGAAATGAATGTTCCTGAAGAGCACGAGGGGGGAGAAAATCCAGAAAAACACAAACAAACCAAAACCTCCCACTCTTTCCTGGAGGTTTATTAGATGAACATGATCAAGAGCTCTATATGACTGCAAAAACCACAATGATGATAAATGAGACCTATTGTTAGATAGAAACCACTGATTCTTGCTATGCATGGTGGATAAGCTGATTTAAAACTGATCTAGTGGGAAGCTTTGTTTTCACTGTAATTTGATACAGCTTCATGGGTAGCTGCTGTATTTTATAGATACCTGTGTCTCTTTTCCTTGTCTGCTTTTTTGCTATTATTTATGCAATGTTTCTTTCTAGACACATGATAAATCTTATTACAGTATCATAGTTACTTAGCTGAGTTCAGCAGTCATACTTTCTGATGTTACGTAGCCTTAACTATTAATGGAAATTGTAAAAAAATCGTGTTTATGTATTCAGAGATAAAGAAACTATAACATTTAAATACTGATTTAATCTACTTTTTTGTGTTTATTAAGCACTTAAGCATCATTTTTTTTTAATGTCAATTTGTAAAAATGATGTTGATAGTTGATGAGTGTCTATAGTTCAGTTGCAGTATATGACTGGTCTCCTGGTGTACCAGGGAAACTCTGAGCTTCTAAACATCAGTGTTGTCCTGGGTTCAGCAGTAGCAGTCATTTTTTCTCGTTCTTAGTAGCTGGTGCAGTGCTGTGTTTTGGACTTTCGGCCTGGGAACAGCGCTGGTAACACCAATGTGTTTAGTTGCTTCTCAGTAATGTTTACTCTGACCAAGGACTTTCTAAGTCTCATGCTCTGCCAGGGAGGAGGGAAAGCTGGGAGGAAGCAGAGACAGGACACCTGACCCAAAATAACCAAAGAGGTATTCCATACCACAGCACGTCATGGCCAGGATGTAAACTGGGGGCAGTTACCCAGAAGGGCTAGTTCACTGCTCAGTCGGGCTGGGTATCGGTCGGCGGGTGGTGAGCGGTTGTATTCTCTTCCCTTGTTATTTCCCTTATCATTATTATTATTGATGGTAGCAGCAGTGATTTGTGTTATACCTTAGCTACTGGGCTGTTCTTATCTCAACCCGTGGGAGTGACATTCTTTTGATTCTCCTCCCAATCCCTCTGGGAGGTGGGGAGGGGGGAGTGAGAGAGAGACTGCGTGGTTCTGATTTACGGCTGGGCTTAAACCACGACAAGTGTTCTCTTCATCAGCGACCAGACGCCATTCACCTGATACACCTGGCCAACAGGTCACATATATCTGACATGACAGTGGATATTATGAGTTGTGATAGTAGAAATGCATTAATTGCTGCTGGTACAGCGGCAAATGGAGATCAGTGGGATGCTACAAGCTCTCTTTAATCTCACTGTTAAGCTTAACAAATATATACCTGTGAACGCAATAGTGATTATAAAGTTCATCAAAGAGCAGAAATAGAATTAGTCTTTTGAAGTCTGTTTTTCTTCTCTTCAGAGTTTCTTTTGAATTCTTTCTCATTCCATGTGAAATTCCCTCCTGTGTTATTCCACCTTATCTGCCCACTGCTGGGCTAGGGTTAAAAGTCTGACGTTAGATAGGGTTCTGAAAGCTTTACTCCCACATCTTCTAGCAAGAATCAGAACAAACTTTAATCGGCTGAGGAGTAAAACGTGAGTCCTCTTCACCACCTCACATGGTATCACTTTTCCTGCTCCTCAGACCTGGGAAGTCCTAGCAATGAGATGATTTTAAAATACCTTTTTGGTGGTATAAAGCAGTCTGAAATATAAGTTGTCTTCTAAATACTTGAAGAAAGTCTTATTTGCTTTCCAGGTTTTTCCTTCATCCTGACTTACATATAAATTCAAAGTTTATATTAACTTATATAGCGTCAGGTGTGCTGGAAATGCATCAAAACTGCCTGCAACATAGACTGGAGCAATGCTGTAACAGGCTGAGAAGACAGTTTTACCAGAAGTGGGGTTTTGAACTTGAAACTGGTGTACATTGTGGCTCTTTAAAAAATTATGTATTTTAATACGAGATAGAATTCCTTAGGATATTTTCATCGATAGTAATTCTGCAACATCAGATAAGACCAAATCTGAATGCAACTTGCCAGGTTTGTTCTTGCATACATTACTGTAAGTAATATTTTGTGTATTCTGATGATCTGGACAGCCTGGGATATTAAACTGCATAAATCTTACTTTAAAAATACTTCAGTTCTACCTGAAGATTGTTTGAATTTTGGATTCCCTGCCACATGAGGACTTTTAGGAAGCTGCATGGTATTTGTACATGTGAGCTAGAAGCAGGTTGTCTGGAAGTCATATGTGTGATCAAGGCATGTGTGCTGTTGAGTAGCTATTTCTGCTGACCCCAGCAATTCGTGAACACATCAGGCCTGCAGCATGCAGTATGTGCAGCTGTGCAGGTTTAAGGGTTTGTGCAGGTCTGATACTTCTGGGAGACATTAGATTTTCTATGTACGTGCTGTCTGGCTGCCTTGTCTGCAGAGTTAGCTCAATGTATTGGAAGCCGTATGTTCACTGTATGTTTATACCAAATGTACAAAGTGTTAGCTTTACTGAGCATGGGCTGTGCAGTTTATTCCTATGTATTCCACCTGGACAATCCATCACAAGCCTACAGGACCCTGAGCTTCAGTTTTGTTCGTTTTCACTTAAATACGATTTTTATTTGATGCAGGTACTTCAATGACAATATCGTTTACCAAGTTTATTCACTGAATGGAGAACACTTTATGGCATATTTTAAAGCAGGCTAATGACTCTTTAAAACATTATAGAAGTTCTGATTTATTTTTGTTGCTCTACATGCCTGACTCAAGACTTGTTTTCTCTTTTCAGGCAGCTATAAATGGTGTAATACCACAAGAAAACGGTATTCTACAGAGGTAAGTACAGAAGACTGGAGCAGTACACACAGGGAATGATGCTGGGTAATAGTTACGGTTTTTGTTCCTGAATCCTGATAAGATGATGTAATTCTCTTTTTAAAGCACTTTCTGGAGCCACAGTTTCTATTCCTGGCAAAGCGGATTTAATGGTCAGTTTTTCCCATAGTGGTGGAGGACCAGCTCAAACACCTATCCAGATTAGTTAGGTTTTATTTTGAATTCGTTGGTTGTTGAGTCATTCTCTGCAGGGTGTTACTGTAAAGTCTGGATTTTGGTGGGCTTTCTTGGGTGTCAGGACTTGACACACAACGTCCACCCCCGGTATCTAAAACTTTGCAAGGTAAATCCACAGATGTTCTTGCCTAAGTATTTTCTTTTCCCTTATTTTTAAAGGTATTGCTATTCCATGCTTCCCTATCCCTGGCCTAAAGGGTTTGTACTTTTGTAGGGATTTTCTGGGGTGTGTGTTTTATTTATTTATCTATTTATTTTAAATAGAATTAGAGGTAGCAGATAGTGTGTTAGACAAAGCGAGGGTGCTTCCTTCTAAAAGTAGCTTTACTGATTTTCTGGCAGCTTCTGAATGAAACTTGTGCTTGTATACTGACGCTTGGCTATCTTGAAGTCACTGAAGCACCAGCTCCTAAATGCTGATGAGGCAATTGGAAACAGCAGAACAAGGACTGAGCTGTTTTAGAGACAGTAAAACAGTATTTAAGATTTTGTTCAGAAAAATACTCAATGAACTATTTTAAAAAAGTTTAGTGAGGGGAAAAAAAGATACATAATGCAGGTAAAGTGGTGTTTTGGCAACTCTGTCAGTACTTACTAAAGCTATCATTAAATAGTCAGGTTTTGATTCAGGAAAAAACCTCATTTGCTCAGAGAAGTTACTAGATGTTTAGTTACTGTAAGACCTACCTAGACAATTTGAGGTCAAGTCTTGGTTATGTTGAGCGCACTTTCTACCTGCATTAGTAAGTCCTGACCTCAAGGCGTTTGTATTCAAAAGACCGGCAGTTTTGGACCCATTTGGTCGGAAGGAAGGAGCTGTGGAGTAGTTTTTTACTTCCAGTGGAAGTGGTTTAAAAGGAGGCTCAGAAGATTTAGCAGCCTTGTTTCCAGTGGTTTTCAGATGAGGCTTATTTTACTGCTGTGAAGCTTTTTATGTTCCATTAGAGGTTGCCAGTCAGATGTGTAGGATACTTTTTGTGATGGAATCAAATAGAATTAATACAATTGGTCTTGAAGTAAATTAATTTATTGGTGGGGAAAAATATATTTTGTTTTATAATTCAGTTGTGTTGCTTAAAAAAAGTAAACAACAAAATCTAGTCCTGAAAATAAGGATATTCATTGCTTCTTGGGTCTGTTAACAAAATGGTTATAGTATTTAGTTTGCAGTTGGCCATCAGATTGGCCATCAGATTTCAGACAATAGCATATCACTCCAGAATTATATTTTTTTAAAATCCTGAAAATAAGACTGTTTCCTGTGCTCTTTGCACCTCTGAAGTGGGTCTTTGAGTGTGGGTCTTGGTAGCTGGGAATTCGTCCTTCTGCACCTGCTGATGTCAGAAGTGAAGGAGCCCCTTGTAAAACAAGGGGCTCCGTAATTCACAAGCATAATACATTTACAAGAGTAATACATTGTTCTTTTTCAAATGTGGAAGGCACAGTGATGGGGTTTGCAGTAGCTGTATATAATTTCTGCACTTCTGTGACATGCATGCCATCCACATTGGTGCTTTTTTAAATTCAGACCTTCTCTAGATGACAGATTTGACTTGCTTTAAGGATAATCTCTATAGAGAGATCTTGCGGTATTTCAAGGACAGAATACGTGTTTAAGAATGGAAATGAGGCAACTTGCATCTCAGCATTTCTAAATCCTTCTTTGCTTAGCTTCCATTCTTAGTGCTTATGTTTCTAACTTGCATCCTCTGTCATGATATCCTGTAGCTGCCCAGACAATCTTCCTGATAAGAACATCCTCAAGGGAAAGCTCTAGGCTTACCCTGTGGACTTTCTTACCTTCCAAATTCAATTTCTGTATGTTATAGGTTTCTTGCCCTGGAGTAATGTTCCTGAAATCTCGTGTTTTGTTACCTTTGTTTCTAATCCCAATTATATGCTGCCTGTGGAGAGATTCACTGAGGAAGATGAAGTGCTTCTGGGTAGTGAGGGTTTCCCAGATTATTCCGACTTGTAATGCTGAATGTATGGGGATATTCTTATATGAATGTCCAGGAGCATTGAAGGATTTTGAACTTAAAGGCAAGCTAGAATTCAGCGTTGCATTACTGTTGTAGTTTTAGATATTTTTTTGCCATATGTATCTCATTATCTTATTTACCTGAAGTACTATCTTCACATCTGACTTGTTTTCCACTAATTTGGTATTGGAAGGTACTAATCCATATGCAGTATTTTAAGCTTTATTTCTTATTCTCACTTGCATTTGATACTAGCCCAGTGATGTAGAAGGCTGGTTGTTGTTGCTATGGTGCCAATTTTTATAGGGTGACAGCACTCCCAGAACAGGAAAGAATCCTAATCAAGATAATTCTGATATTAATTGCATAGTGAACTGTAGACTGAAATAATGGATTAAATGCTTATCAGCTAAGCTGTTCTCCTATATCACTTCTGAGTTACTGAAGTGATAATATTGATGATATGAAAGTTATATTCTAATTATTAATAAACCAGTATTTTCAGACATGACTGTGTAGTTTGTTCAAGAGGTATGTGCTGTAGACTGTAGTAAGTGACTAATACTGTTCATTTTGCTTTGCTGACTTTTATTTAAACATATCAAGCTGTTCTATTTAACCCTTCTTATCTGCATATCTTTCAGTGAATATGGTGGAGAGACTTTACATGGACCAGCATATGGCCCCACAAGTCATTCTACAGCAGCTTCTTCAACTCCTTCCTCATCCTCAGCATTTCGCCATGTAGTGCCATCTAGACAAATAGTGGAAAGACAACCTCGAATGCTTGACTTCAGGGTTGAGTATAGAGACAGAAATGTGGATGTAGTACTTGAAGACAGCTCCACAGTTGGTAAGGATTTGTAAAGATGAAATGAAAATTGCTGTGGTAAAACTGTTGAAACAAAAACAAACAAAAAAAGACCCAACCTCAAAAGTCTAAATCCAAAAAAAAGAAAAGGCAAACTCAACCAGAAACCTTTCCAAAAAGAAGACTCCCAAGAAATGCAGCCTTCACAGCTACAAACCATTTTCAGATCTATTTGCAGCTTTTAAAAAAGAAAAATTAAACTAATCCATTGTAAAGGTTAGTGATCCATCAAATACTCATTTTGAGATCTAGTTTCCCTACGAACTCGCTTCAGAAACAAAATGGAGGTAGGTTACCAATGAAGTTGAGGAATGAAGATGTAATTTGGAGTTAGGATTATTGTAGACGCAATCTACTAATAAGCACATGACCGTGGCATTTCCTTTTTGAATCTATATGGCATCTCCTTCTGTGCAGGATTTGTGGCAAGATTAAAGGAACTCTTTCCAGTGTGAAAAGCATCATTGCATTCTTCAAAAATTACTGGTTTTGTGCAAAATAAGGTTTCCCTTATCAGTTCTATTGTCTTTATCCTAAAACTGATGCAGTATGTTAGAAATACTCTATTGATAGTATTGCAGAATGTGGTATTTTTTACATTCACCAAGCTGGGAGTTAATTTACTTTGCTAAGAAGAGTACTTTTAATTTTGCATTTTTAGTGCAGACTCTATGCAGATCAAAATAAGGAACTATATGAAGAAATAGTTAGTCAAAACGATTTTCAGTGCTGCAGCCTTATGTCTGTGATGAAATGTTGAAATTGAAACTTTTGATCCTTATTTGCCTTTTTAGGGTTCGATTTGGTATTAGCTGGTGCCACCTTGTGGTGATTAGTTTGAATTCTTGCTTAGTGTTGCATGTTTTCCACTGCACTCAGTTGCATCCATGCAAAGCAGGTATAAAAGTCTAATCAAAACAGAGGTCTGCAGCCTTAGTACTTTATTTTTGCTTATTAACTTCTTTCAGGTATAAATGGTTGAGCTATAGGGCAGAAGTAGTCAATGTAAAACTTTTGTCTTTGTCTTGGCGTATAAAGACGCAGCCTTGTGTTAAAAGTCCTGAAAGGAGCAAGGCAAATAGTAAAATTTCAGCTGTGATCTTCAGGAAAGAAGTTTTGAACTCTTTCAGGGATCTGCTTGGCAGGATCCCATGAGAGACTGTTCAGGAGGTCAAAAAGGCTCAAGAGAGCTGGTTGATCTTGAAGGACAGCCTCTTCAGAGCACAAGAACAGTTCCTTCCAACATGCAGAAAAAGGAGCAAGCGTCGCAGAAGGCCAGCACAGAAGTACAAAGAATTTCTGACCAAGCTAAATGCAAAAAGAAAGTACAGAGAAGGTGAAAAGTAGTGATGGGCTACTACCCAGGAGGAATATGGAGGTACTGCCAGAGTGTGCAGGTTTGGAGTTAGGAAGACCAAAGCTCAGGTGGATCTGAAACCACTGAGGGATTAGAAGGGCTTCTCTGTGTCCATCAGCATGTAAGGAAAGGCTAAGGGAAATGTGAGCCTGCTGTTCAATAGCGATTGCTGAAATTGGTCAGTGAGAAGCTTATGGAGAAAATCTTTCTGGAAGCCCTTTCTGAGCAGAGGAAAGAAAGAAAAAAATGATTTGAAACACCCAGCATGCATTTGCTAAGGGCAGATTGTGCTTAATTAATGTTATTTGCCTTTTATGATTGGCTCTGTGGACAAGGGAAGAGCAGCGGATGTCACTTTGACTTTAGTAAGGCCTTTGACATACTCTGCTGTAGTGTTCTTATAGTCATATCGCCAAGATAAGGACTGGATAAATGGGCTGCAAAGGGAGGTAGATAATTGCCTGGGCTGCTGGGCTCAAAGTCTGACTGGTAAACAGTTACTAGTTTAGGGATGTCCCTCAGGTTGATCCAGGGGCCAGTGTTGCTTAATGTCTTTATTAAAACCCTTGTTGTTAAGGTGAGTGCTCGTGGCAAGTTCACAGTGAATACCAGATCAGAGCAAGTAAAGTGCAGGAATGCTGGACCTGGACAGCCTGGGGAAATGGGCTGCCAGGACCCTCATGAAGTTAAAAGAAAGCAAAGTTGAAGTCCTGCATGTGGGACAGGATAGCTCCGTGATATCCTGTCTGATAACTGGCTCAGGGCTGACAGGCTAGAAAGCAGCTTATAAAGAAAAGAAATAGGGGTGCATTGGCAGTGCACCCTTGCAGTGAAGGTGGCCGGCCAGGTACTAGGCTGTGTTAGCAAGAGTGTAGCCTGTTGATCCAGAGAAATAATTATTCCCTTCTATTCAGCAGTTGTCAGACTGCATTTGGAGCACTGCATCTGGTTTTTGATGTCTCCAGTGCAAGAAAGATGTTGAAATTCCAAAGTGAGTCCAGCAGGATAGTCAGGGGCCTGGCGTGCATGGCAACACAAGAGAGGCACAAGAAAGTGGATTTGTTGAGCTAGGGAAAGAGAAGGGGAGAGGTAAGAGACCTTACCTCTGTCTATAAGTAGCTGTTGGGAGGACATGGAGAAGATGGAGCCAGACTCTTGGAGGTGCACGATAGTAAGATGAGAGGCAATGGACACAGTTTGCAATATAAAAATTTCCGATTAGATAAAAGGGTTTTTATTTCTTTTTCAGCTGAAAGTGGTGAAGTACTGGAATAGATTGGCCAGAGAAGTTATCAGACTTCACCCTTAGAAAGTGCTTAAGAGTCAGCTGGACAAATCTGTCACTAAACTGGTTGATTTAGACCTTTGAGCTGGCCTTGGGCTAGATGAGCTTCTGATGTACCTTGCAGCCTGAATAATTTTACAACTATAGTAGCTACAGGAAGACATGTTTTGCATTGAAATGTGCAAAACATTGAAAAAGTTGTCAGAGAGGGTAAATTGTGTGAACACTCCAGTTCTTTAGGTCAGGACTAACGATAATGGAATTAGGTATCAAAAATATGCACCCTCCTTATTGCTGGCAAAGGCCATTGCTCAAGGTAGCATGCATCTGCAAATACATGTGTCTAGCATACGCAGTGTAGAACTATTTAAGTATGTGCCCAAAACCTCAGATCCTCATGCGATTCTGTTTGAAATGCATGTTACAAGGGTAACTATACTTAAAGCAGTTTTCATAGTAAATTATACCTTACTCTTGTTTTTTTTTAGCTATAACAGTACTGTTTGAAATAAAGCAGTAAGTATCTATATTTTATATATTTTCTTTGTTTTCTCTTTAGGAGATATCAAACATATTCTAGAAAATGAACTTCAGATTCCTGCATCTAAAATGCTGTTAAAAGGGTGGAAGACTGGAGATGTAGATGATAGTGTAAGTTCTCAACTGTGTTTTCAGTTAACTGAATTCAGAGTTTCAAACTCAATGTATGTGGGTGGGAATTACAATGCACAAATTGCGAGTGTCAAACAGTGTTAGATGTCTTGGGTGGCATACAAGGAACTCTTAAGCATTGCAAAAGAATCTGGGACAAATGACTTTAGTTTGTGTGGGCTATGTATTTATCATGGCCTATCTACAAAAAGGGTGTTACGAAGTTAATAGCAAGTGTATCTTGAAGCAAAATATTTGGTGGTATTGTAAATAAGTATCAATAATTAAAAGAAATAAAATGAAACATCAGTTCTGACATGTTATTTATAATGATTTTTCTCCTTTCAGACTGTTTTAAAAACTCTACACTTGCCAAAAAATAATAGTCTTTATGTTCTAACACCTGACCTGCCTCCTCCTTCTTCAAGTCATTCTGGGTAAGTCTTTTAGCCATAAATTCTGCTTGTGTGATTTGATTTTGTATGGTTTTTATGAAGCCACGGGTATCCTCACAGGAATCTGCATTCAGTAAATACAGAGCATTTTCACTGCTCTAGGAACTGTTGGGAGGAAGTATCTCAGCACATCATTGTTGAAAAGAAGGTGTGGTACAGGTACCACTTAGGTACACGCAGAGTTTTACACCTCCCAGATGTGATGACTTTAATTTAACAAAAGTGTAGTGTGGAAATGAGAAAGTAGAATAAAAATACTTTAAAATAAATCTTAAATTATTAAAAAAAGTCATTTGTCATCTTATAATCAGTTTCCTCTAATGGAGCAGGATGTCTTTTAATACTTACTTGAATAGCCAAAAAGTTAATGGTGAGTGTTCACGTGTCAGTGGCTATTGCTAAGGTTTGAGAATGAAATCTTATTTTATAGAAGATAGAATCTTTACTCTTACAAAGTAATTTGCAATTTGATTACTTCGGCTTGTTTTCTTTCCTACCCTTTCTCAAAGGCAGACCTGTATTGGCTCTTTAATCAGCAAAGTATGGATTTTATTCAGTAGCCGCTAGAGGGTGCCCGCTAATTGAGCCTGGGATTGCAGCTCTGGACCCTGCTGGGAACTGCTGAAATTGCTTTATCATTAGACTGGAGAGTGCCTTCAGGCTGTCTGAGGAAGGCGTCAGTTTTCTACCCTCTAATCGATAGGAGAATATTCAACAAATGCAGTCATATTGCTGGTGAGGGAAATCTTGACAATTGATGGAAATAATTGGTTTCCTAATGACTAAAAGTATTTCTTATATTACTGAAAGGTACTTGTACGCATAACTGCACAAGTGTAACTCTGTGGAGGAAGTGAATGCTGATATGAATTATAATACTAAAGAAAAGAAGCATTAAAAGCAAGAATAGTGGCACTGGAGCAGAGGGAGCAGAGAGGGGGTGAGCTGTATGCGCCCTGTATGTGCAAACAGGAGCTGTAATTGTGTGTAAGGACAATAAGCCATTGTACTTAAGCAGCTAAGAGAAAGACAGTGAAAATACTGTGGAATAACACTGCAGACACTAATTTTTTTAAAAACAATCCATTACCAATTTCAAAATTTTCCACCCAGGTATCCCTGAATATTGTAATTTGAATGTCTGATTCTGGAAAGAAAACTGGGGTCTGAAGAATGTTGTTTATTGCAGCTGCAATAAACTATATAACAAAGTGTTTAAAAACAGTTCTTAGGCTTTTTTAGTGGATGAATAGTTTCAAAGAACTTGCTTAAAATCAAAGTGGTTGTTTGTTACCTTTACAGTTTATACTTGTTTCATAGTGGAGATTAGTGCTGGATATTTTGAAGGTAAAGTTGGTAGCTTTGGGATAGCAAATGATGATTAATTAGTGGCTACTTAAACAAGGATAATTTGAAGGCTAGATCATCTCCCTGAAGTCATAAATTCTAGATGAAAGGGGAGGCTTGCCTCCAATTAAAGCATCAATGCAGATCAAAACGCATCTAATTGAAGCAATGTACCAAACGCAGTTACACTGTTTACTGCCTACTGTTAGGTCAGTTATTATTCAGATTAGTTTGTTACCCACAATTTTTAAAAGCATCATGCTCACATCTATTATTAATGGATGATAAGGAACTTTGCCTCTTACTTTGTGAGTTTATCTGTTGTTGTCTTCAAATGCTTTCTATTTTGAACTCAAGATAGTCGTGATTTGAATAGATCCTGAAAGTGATATGTGAAAAGCCTGAGGTTTCAGTACATGATATTTTATGTATATGCCCTTAGCAGGAACAATCTGGTCACAGCTCTATAAACTGCAGTTTGTGCCTGTTCTTGACATTGAGGGGGAACAGTGTCTGAACCATCCTTTTCCAACATATTGGTGTGTAGGCATTGAAGTTTATTCTGACAGACTGAATGGGCATAACCCACAACTGACTTAAAAGTAGCGCCTAAATCTAATGGCAAAGTGATCCTGCAATTTAAACAAGCAAAAATCTCCTAGGGTATCTATGTTCACCAGTGACATATCTAAAGCTCTTATAGGTAATAGAAACCCAGTGAATTACTACCACATGCTGGTAAATTGAGGTGTAAAGATTAAATTTAAATGTCAAATACCAGCTGTACATGCCCTGCTTCTCCCATTTGGCAAAGCCATACTTATCCATGCCTGATCTGAAGAAGAATAACAACATGTTCTGTGAACTGTGGACAGAATGAAACCTGATTTCTACTGAATTTGTGTCTCAGCCCTGTCCCTCCATGCTTCCCGCATCTCGCCTACCTCTGACGCTGTCTCCAGTTCTTCCCATGTATTTTGTAGCTAGCACCTGTTTAACTTTTTTAACCCTGTATAGACAGCCCTGCCTCTGTTCTCCAGCTGGTAGTCAGGTAATATCAAAGGAAAAAATCATATGCCGTGGGTAGTTGTGAGATCATTGGCCAGAAGTCAGCTGGATGGAGTATAAAATACTACACTTGCAATGCAGCTTTTAACTAAGGTGGGTAGTAAATTGGGTCCCTTTCCTCTGCCTGGCTGTTGATTTAGACCCAGTCTTTCAGACCTTATTAACACTGTCAGACCTCCTTGAAACTAGTGAATACGTTTAAAAGTTCCCAGATGGGACAGGTGAGTGGAGAAAAACATGATTTCCTTTGGAAATCGGTCTTGAAAGGTGCTAAAGAATGTCCAGTGTTTAATTGTCAAAGGGGAGAGACCCCTTGCACCAGCTTCATCAGATTAGATTCTTTGCTTCCTTGGAGTGCAGTTATTTCCATTTGTTGCCTTGGGTGCTTCTTGAAAACTGAGGGCCAGTTTAGGAAAAAGATTTGGGAGAATGCAAAAAGGGAGCATCAAAAGCATAGGCATGTGAATCTGGCCATGGAGCTAAGTCATCAGGATCTTCTCTCCTTTCTGTCTTGTACGTCCTGGGAGATGCTTTTTATCAATTTTTTTCTTTGGTTGTAATTTTAATGAATATAATGTATTTTATATTTATACTTTTTTGTGAATAGCTGAAAGTCTTAGTTACTTTACTATACCTGGTAAATCACTGGAAAGTTCAAACCAGTTAAAAGCAATTTGACCAGTCACATTAGGTGGTGATTATTAGAAAGGATGTATTTTTGCTAAGCAATTGTAACTCGTTTAAGAAATGTTATCTGTGAGGATAGGAAAAAAAAACACCTCACAACCCCTATTTTCCAAGTAATGGGTCCATGTGTTGCTGAGTGCCTGTGTTTTAGATTGTTGCGGAGCAGTGGTGATTGTGGCATGGTGTCTTGTTGTATGTTATCAACTGTAGCAGAGTGTTAATTAAGAACGATGTAACCTGCAACTCCAGTTATTAGTATTGTCTGTTTAGCTGGACAGGAGCAGTGCCTTGCTTTAGTTACTTTGAAAGCTTCAATAAGAATGGTAAGATTAATGTTTTATTTTCACATCTGCTCATGAGACAGTTTAAAAATCTTGAAGTTTAAAATGCGATAAAATGTAAACAAAAGGGCTTCTGCTCATTTACATGTTAGCCAGATTCGCTAACTGATTGCTGTTTGAACCTAATCTACCACCTCCTGCTGCATTAGCTACAACAAACATTACATTTACATACTGATTTCTTATTTTGTTTTAATGTAAATAATCTGTAATTACAGTAAATTTGGACTTCTGTTGACATGAGCTTGTATAAATCTGTAAGTTTAAAATGGAAATGTTAATTACCTTGCGCCATACCTGTTTATGTAAAATTCAGAGATTCTGGGAGAAATCTCCATGTAAGTGAGAAGGTACTGCCTAGTGGGAAATACTGAATGCGTTCCTTAAAAACATACAGAACTGAAATGGAAAGGGACATTTGATCATTGATTAAGGAGATACTTTCGGTTTCAAAGCTTGAAATATTACTAAAATTTCAAAGAAAAATGCTGTTAAAAAGCAAAGTGTTACATAAAAAAAATCAGAGCATCGAGGCAGCCACTTAATAATAGATAAAACCAGTCTATTTTGTGTATTGTGTTACAGAAAAATAGAAAAGCAGTAGAACTGGAAGCTTAAAATATAATAAATATCAGTACTAATACTATCCTGCTTCAGACTGATTGATCAGTTGCCCTCTCTTAAGATTAGCATTATTTGCAGTTGGACAATTTTGGCTAAATATTGTTTCTGTTCTTAGTTCGTTAGATTTGTGGTTCATAAATTGTACTGAATTCTGATGGAGTGAATAAGTTCTTTCCAGACTCATAATTGAGTTCTGATATTTTGAGTTTAGTGGAAAAAAAATAAAATGCTTGCAACTTCCTTTGCTTGAAATTCAGGTCTCAGAAAGGAACATTTTTGTATATTGCAGAGTTTTAACCCCAGCTGAATCCTGGTCCCACACTGAGGTTTCTGTGCATTGTGATAATGCTGATAATAGTTCTATGTATGCAATCCGCATGAAATCCTAAACTGATCCAAGCCTCTCTTGCTAGAACTGGTCAGATTGATGACTGTTCAGGTCTATTTTCTGTTGTTTGGGTTTGGGCTTCTTTTTTTGGGTGTAGACAGAGTTCCTCTAATGCTATATTAGTGCCCCAAAATGCCATCAAGTTTCCTTGTCTCCTGTGCTGCGTAGTGGAAGTATAATCATTCAGCTGAGGGGAAAAAAATGTAATGGCAATATATAACCTGTCAGCAAATGCTTTTTAAAGGTAGGGTTTGCAGGAGTGTAGAAATGATGCTGATAGGAGTGGTTTCCAGATTTTAGTTTTCCCACTAATTAATTCTCAGATAAATTACATTTTATTAGAACTAAGGGGGGGTGGGGTGGCAGAAATCTGTCTTGACTTTAATGGGACCTGGGTTTTGCCCTGACTCCCCTTTGCTTTCATGCGGATGTTTCATTTCGAAGGCTATAGTCAGTTGATAACATTTGCAAGAAAATGAATCTGCTTAGTGCTCTTATTTTGTACATTTGTGGATAGCCTTAATGGCTGAAAATACAATTTTAGTGTGTTTTGGAAACAGAGATCTCCTGGCACAAATAATTTGGGGTAATCTATACCTGTAGTTGCTGGAGGAAATTAATTGCTGGCTGTCCAGCTGGGTGCTCAGATCAACCCAGGTCCTCAGAGGAGTGTTTGTACACATAGGGAGTCATTGGCACAAATGGCTCATCAGAAGTGCCATCGGTTCCTTCTCCCAACATATATAGGCCAGGTCTTGTGGCTGTCAGGCCATTTGAAATTCTGATGTGGGAGCTCAAAGGATTGGATCAGTTGACCCCTGCATTTCTGTGCAAGCACAAGTAATACTTATCATTATATTATTTTTTTTTCTGAAGAAAAAGTGAATAATTAACCATGCACTTTAATTGCTAACGCTTCAAAACCAAATTTATCCTCAAGTTTTTTTATTTGTTTTTTTCAGACAGCTTAATTTTCAGCCTCTTCTTTGACTATATTCATCTATGAATCTGTACTGAGAATTTGCTTGTTAGCAGCATTCAGCTTGTGTTGTTTAGAAATCCAAAAAGTAGAGGTGTCAAAACTGCTAGTAACTTCAAAAATTGAGGCTTTTAATTTTAAGCACTTCATTTAAATTAACTGTGTTTGAAGAATATATTTTTCCTTTTCTAAATACTCTCTGCTATCACATCCAGATGAAATAGAGAAGTGGAAAACCTTTCCTATGGACAGATGCTTTTTATCAGCATGCCGTAGTTTGGATAGTGCTGAAGCTGTGTATCACACGTACCTTGAGAGGTAGAGGGTTTGATTGAACTAGCCTGTTTCATTCTGTGTTTGCATCAATTACAGAATGAAAATGTGGATCGTTATCAGTCAGCATCTACAGATATTCAGATAAGAGTCAAAAATAGTTATGAAAGCCTTGTGCTGTTCTGTATAGAATCCAGAACCATTCACATATGCTGTAATTAATGTTTTCAGAGCAATTAATATGTGATTTGCCTCCAGTATTTACTGAAAACAAATAAAATATCAGAATCTGAAAAAGCACAGCAGGATATTGCTGCTGAACGTTTGCCAAAAGAAAATATGGCTGCAGTGATGCAAAACCTATTGTTAATAAATTAGAATTACCTTTAAAAATAGGCATACAACTCCCCCCCCCCCCCCCCCTTTTGAAGGACTATTAAGTGTTCTTTAGGACTTTTCTTACAAGATTTTGTGCCAAGTGCAGTGAACTTCATGTTCAGCATAGATGACGTCAGTTACATTTGGAGTGTCTCTCATATACTTGATCAAACTTGGCATTGACAATGAGTTATATTTATCTTCCATACCACAAGACCGTACAAGATGAGAAATAGCACTTCATAACTTCACTTTGTAGTACTTGATTATTATGTTTAAGATGTCACAGAATCCAACTGAAGTTGCTTAGTGAAGATATTTTTGTAAGGTAATTTTTCTTGAGATGTTAAAGCAAATCATGCATCACTCGCTAAAGCGTCCAATGAGTATTGCATGGGTTTCTTTCCATCTGAGCGGCAAAACCGCACATCAGGAATTGCAGTAGAAGTTAAAACTAACAAATCAGGTTTCAAATAATCTAGTAATCTTTCTTGTCTTGTATCTTGAGATACAGCTGTGCTTATGCTCATCTACATACAGAATTTGTCCTTTATTGTTAAGAGGAATGGCATGTAGAAGTGTCATGGAATAGTGATGATGTACAGGAAAAAGCCCCCAGTCTGCCATTCTTTTAAGAGTATATGATAAGAAAAATTAGGATTGAATAAGCCCAGTTTAATTCCATATGCCAGCAAATAGGTCGAGTCTGCCTAAATATTGTTTAGAAATCTAAGCTTATGTTACAGTGTTGCTGCAGTTTTGTAGCCTGTATGAGACTGTACTGGGCTGTAATTGCCATGCCTGTAACAGAAGTCCTGCCTTCTATTTTGAAAAGTAGATAGCTGCATAATATTGTACCTAATGAAGCAAACAGGAGGCCTTTTTAACATCCAGATGTTTTGTTATCAGGGAAAAATACAAATAAGAACCCAAGTTTGTGACAGCATGAACATACAGCTGGCCTGCTTAATCTATATTTTAAGATTAGTGTTATAATTCATATGATTAAAGATGTTTTAATGCACATTTAAAACAGCTTGGGCAAAACTAACTTTTCTAAATGCCCAATACCCACATGAGAAATTTTGCTGTGGTTAGTTCTCCTCCAGTTCTAATTAGCTGGGTTTATGTGCTTCGAATGAAACTAAGCGGAAGAATGTCCGTTTGGTTTATGCTTCAGGTAACCGAGAGAAGCGAGAGCATGCTTTGCCTTGTTCTACTTACCATCAGTTTTTAATGTGCATTGTAGCTTGGTATTTTGTCTGGTTATCAATATGCTTACAAGTCTGATGTTAATGGCTTTATGAGTGCTAAATATACGCGATGTTTGTGAAGATAATGTGAGTCTCTCAATTTTGAGAATACTTAACATTAGAAGAGCTTTAAAGTCTGCAGTCACCTTATTAAGGAAGGAGTTCAGGAATGGCCTTTGGTCATTCTCAGCATGCTTCCTTGCATTTAAGAGTGAAAAGAGAGATGATAATGTTGTGCCTGGACTTGTCCATGTAGAGTTTAGGGTACCCTGTGGTTTTTGCATCCAACTGTAAAACAAGCTATAACATGCTTATCCCTGATTTTCTTGTTTTTCTTTCAACCATTTCAGGGCCCTGCAGGAGTCATTAAATCAAAACTTCATGCTGATTGTCACCCATAGAGAAGTCCAGCGGGAGTACAACCTCAACTTCTCAGGAAGCAGTACCATTCAGGAGGTGAGTGCTGCTTCACAGCTGAAGAATAAATGTAGCTCATTATAGCTAATGCCAGCTCTGTTAAAGAGCGTTTACATAGTCTCTTGATGGATATTCCTTCATTTTATTAGACTCTTTTTGTTTTTTTTAGTTTAATCAATAGGATCACCAAGATTGCTGTAATTTGATTAAAGAACTTGGCCTAAAAAGAAATAGATTTCTGTTAATTTATACAGAAAAGATGTTTCTTTTTGTTTGCTAGTAGCAAAATATGCAATAAGTGTTATTGAATTACTCTAAAATAATGAGGAAAGCAATTACTCAAATCACATTTTATCTTTAAGCCCCTTGAAGCTTCCCTCTGTCTTCCCTTCTTTCAACCAGCTCCATCTCCATTTTGTAGGCACCTCTACCGTTACTGGTTGCTATTGTAATGCTGTAATTCTTGCTAGCCAAATGGTTTTGTGGATAATGGACGTCACTGCCATTCTCTAGAATGGCCAGCAAGGGGTGATATTGTAGAGAACTTCATCAGAATTAAGTCCTGTAAGAACAAATATCTCCAATATGAGTCTGGACTCTGAATTTAAAACAAGCAGTCTGGCATATCTTAAAAACTGCTTTCTAAAGCCAAAGGTTGTTACCTCATGCTCCATGGTATGTCTAATGCCAGGTGGTTTGGATGTTATTTTCTATATAGCCTACTAACTTCTGGAAACATGACAAACAATCTACAAATGTGAATCTTCAGAATTCGCATTACAAAATATTAAGATTAAATGTTTGCTTTTCAAATTAAATGTATGTTTGCTGTTGGTCTGGTCTTTTAGGGTTGAACAGATTTATTGAAGTTTTTCATGCCACATGCTGATGTCGTAGACAGAATTATTTCAAGTTCCATAATATTAGCTAGAGGAACAGTATCTCATACAACAGTGAAAAACCATCGTTTTCATTGTTAATCTTACTATTCTTAAGATCTAAATTCTGATATCTCCCCTGCATAAAAGTCTGTTTTTTACTTACCTTTTTAAGCCTATTATAGTAAGTTCTGTTTTATTTTGCTTTGTTTTTAAATACAAACAAACCTTCTTGCATCAGTTTGTTTTTTGAGGGGCTGAGCGCTGACTCTTTACAATTAATAACAATTTGAATATTTATGGCAATAAATTATCAGAATATTTGGTTTTAATTATAAAGTGGTGAGATTCTAAAAGAAAACACGTGTATTGTGTATTTGATTTTTATGTATGCTATATCAATTACTACTTTGCTCATGAGTCTTTCCCAGCTTAGAGGAACCAGAAAGCTGTGACAGTGCATGGGAATCTAGGCTGCTTCTACATGCACTGAAGTCTTCTTTCTTCTTGATGATGGCAGACTATAGTAAATGTGTTACCATATAAAGTTGACGTAATTTAAAAGTCAGTTATGATTTTCTCCGTTAAGCAACCAAAATGATAAACCCCTTAACCAGCATGAGCATCAAACCTTTCTTTGCCTTTATGTCTTCTATCTAAGTATTACATCTAATACTATAAAATTATGAAGACTGTGTCAGAGGCTAAAATGGAAAGAGAATTCGGAGCTTCTTGTGCAGCTGATGCTGAGCAGGTGAATATGTCTGTCTGTGCAGAGTCTTGTGGAAATCACTGGGGATTTGGCTGAAGTAAAAGGGTTGGCGAGCATTTGTCTAATTATAGAAAACAAGCACTGTTTTGGATGTTAAGTCCCTAATGGCTTTTTAATTTTTTTTTTCCTTTTAGCATAGAGTGAGCATTGTAGCAAATGACTGATGAATCTGGTTAGTCTGTGTGATATGAAGGAATCTTTCCTTCTCTTCTCTCCCTTGTCTGTCTCCTCTCCAGGGACTGTTAGATGGTTTGATTTATTTTTTTTTTTCCCCTTCCCTCTCTTGTTCACACTTTAACAAATTAATAGTTTACTTTCCTTCTGGTATTTTTTTGTCACCGTGGAAAAGCTCTCTGGGAGTTGCATTTGCCAACCACAAGAGGGCAGGAAGGACTATTCAATTATTACCTAAAAATGCAGTTCAGTGTTTTCAAATTAGCTTCTGGTATATTAACAAAAAGGAGTATAATGGCCAAGTTATTGTTTGATTTACAGATAATTGGCATATTGCAGGGAGGAGACTTAATTTCACCCTTTTAAATTAAACAGGGAGATTTAAAAAGACATAAAATATTCATTAATGTTCAGTGATTATAAAGCAGTGGCATATATTTATTCTACCTTTATTACTGTTTCGATGGGAAAATACTGCAAATATTTCAGAAATCGACTTGGCCATACTGACAAGTTGAAATGTTTAAGCAGTGTTAATGCAATCTACTCACACGTTATATCCTATGCAGAAAGATTCAAAATGACTGCATCAATTATTAAAAGAAATACTTAAAATTCTATAAGTGTTTGCCTGCTTGCCACAGTTGGGTGCAACTGTCTCTCCAGGGCTGGTTGTTTAATTTGTTGTTATTATTAACACTGTGAATTTTAAGGAATAAAAGGAAAATTCAAGGAATGTCTGAAAAAGGCCCCCCAAAAAGACGCAACCAAGAACCCCAACCCCAACATCCTTTCAAAACTGACAAATATTTTGCAGTAGATTAAATGCAATATCCACAGCTGTGAGTTGTGCTTTCCTAAACTACTATTGCTTCAGTTCTGTGTTGTCTTTTTTTTAGTGTTTAAAATGCATGTTTAATAGTAAATGATATTTGGAGGAATTGTTATTCCAAAGAAATCTTACTGTTTAATGGGGAAGGAATCTGACAGAAAATGCTTTGAGAGAAGCCTGAAGCCGTAGTGCTCATGTCTGCTTCCACAATTTCTTGCGTATTAATTCAGTAGTTGGATATTTGATGGCAATTGAAAATGCAGCTTTTTTGCCCCCCCCCCCCCCTTTTTTTTTACATGCTTTATCTATATCTTCAACTGTTCATGTATTTATTTAATTTCTCAGCTTAAAAGATATGTTACATTCAGTAATACTGTTGGAGGATTATGAGCCTATGGGGAATCTTTAGAAAAGGAATACAAAATTAAACTTAACTAAAATTCTGGACATTGGATTTTTCTTGTAAGTTGGGCAGGGGAGTCGTTATCTGCGAAAGTTAAAGATAACGTGGGTCTAAATTGCAAATTAATCTGTGTCAGAGGTTTCTGACATCTGTTTGTTCTTGTAAAATTACAGAATTAAGTCTGAGCAGATACTGTTCTGGGAAATACCACGGTTACTTTTATCCCTGATCTGCATTTTAAAGTGGAAATCAGTAGGTTTGGTGCTAGTTTGGAGACTGTAAATAAGTACGTTTTCAGTGTATCATATGGTTAAAGAAGGACAATTCTAACAAATTGAACTCTTAATACTTACAAGACTAAAATGAGTTTTCTGTCTGAATGCTTGCTCTTTATTCTGTTAACATAATTTGTAGAGGCTAGAAATAATTGCAGTGAGAGAATTTTTAACATTTGATTTGAGAAGCTACGTGCTAAATTATTACCAGGCATTTCCGCGTTCAACATAATTTGTTTTCTATTTTTACTAACTTGTTCTCATTTAGAAACCAATGTTTCAGCTACTTTAATTTTCACAAGTTGTAGTTATCGTCTTTGATGGAAATGAAGAACAACCTTTTTAAGGTGTGTGTGTGGGATATTTAAATGTTTCATGAAAGCAAGTTTGTATTCTTATCCTGGAGCAGGCAAACTGATTGTAAAAACACTTTGATTTTTGAGTTCATGTCACAATAGTGTGCCCCACACTTTTTGTTTTAGTCAGTGACATAGGAAAAAAAAACAACCCCAAACTGGATAACTCTTTTAAAAACAAGGAGTTTTCATTTGTCTGTTTTACTCTTGGTATAGACTTTGAAGCCTTTTTGTGATTGCTGTGTGCAGGATTACAGAAGTGTATCCCATGTACACAAGCTGTGGCTGCTAAAGAGTGGATGGGTTAAATATGCAGAAACCTCAGGCCTCTTGCAGATCGGTAATTTTGTGTTGTAACTGCTGGAGATTCCAGTTGAAAATATTAGGTAAAGCATGTACTGGGCATTATAATTCCTGGTAAAACATAAAATCTGTGCAAACAATGAAAGGAGATGGGTCCCTAAATAGGGGCTGCCTCTGCATAGCTGCATCTGCTCTTTATTCTGTTCTTTTAGCCAATAACCTAATCAGAGGGTAGCTGCTTAGCATCCCTGTCACCTGTGCTAGGTAATATATTTGTTCTTTGTTCCCTATAGACTTACTGGCTAAGGTGGAATATGAAAAGCAGTGTATCCAATAGCACTCCAGGCAGGAGGAGGAACTATTTGTGCCTACAACTGCCTGGGCTGAGATAAACTATAAGTTCTGTGTTGACAGACCCTGGTGACAGTCTGAAGTCCTTTGTGCTGAATCTCTAGAAACTTTTTTGATAAACAGATGAATGTGAAACAAGCTACGAACCCACCGTTTATAAACATGCTGACAGAAACCTTATTTAAAAAGCCTAAATAAACATAATAGATAAATATAAGTAAGCAGATCAATTACCTTTAGCATGCAGAAAAATAATTCAGCTGAAGGTCTTGTACCTTTTTCAGATCTGATTTTTGGTATCTGTACAAAACCTCTGCAAGCCAGTTGTTGTTGAGTGAGATCATCCCCAGTGACGGTCTGTCACTGGCATGGGGACACAAAATGTGTATCTAAATAATGTTCTTTTTTAATGTTGTAGCTAAGTAGTTTAAATAAAATGTTTGCCAGAAATGAGAATAGATGTATCCAAATGTGGTACATACGTGAATGGTTTCACAGGTGTGTTATGTTTTGATGTTTTTTTAATTTGATTTAAAATTGTTGAAAACTATTTTTATGCTAATAAAACCCAGTAACTAACGCTTTTCAGTATTTTGCTAGGAGCTGCACAAACATTCTACACTATTGTTCAATTATTCTCTTAGTACCAGAGAAGCTGTTAAACCATGTTGCTGCTATACTGATTGTACTTCAGACATACTTTTTTTTTTTTGGTGAAATTTGAACATTTTGTTTGCTTTTTAAAGAAATCTGTAGTGTAAAAATTATATTAAATTTATAGGGAGTCATAACAGCAGTATACATAATTTAAACGTCTATCACTGTGATAGCCTCAGTGTTCTACAGTGGTAAATGAGTACCAGGTAACAAGCTAGGTTTTGACTTTTTAAACAAGAGAAAAATCTATTTTTATGAAGCTAAATTGACTTTTCGATTCGTTTATTTTTATGCCTTTCTTCTAAAGAAAACCAGCACCTTGCTAATCTAAAATGTATTTGCTAAAAGCAATCCTTGATAAACTTTTTGTAAATGGTCATGTGTTAGGAATTATATGAAAAGGAAGTTCCTTGGGAAATAAAGAGAAAATACCTTTTATGTACCTGTTCAAAAGTGATAGCTTTATTAGGCGCTTGAAATATCTTAATATCTGACCGTAGAGATCTGTTTCGGGCAGATCCTACCCATAAAGGTATATAACAATTTTTCTTTTTATGCAACAGAAGCAGCACTAAGACATAAAGGAAGGGCACTCTTCTACTTCTCTATTAATTACGAAGCTTAATATATTCCTCACAGAATATGTTTCATAACCTGTAATTTGGTTTTGGTGGGTTTGGACGTGCATATCATTAAAGGAACGATCTTCAGTTATCAAAAACTAGTAAACATGGACATTTTTATATGCAAGAAAAGGCAGAGAGTAAATAATTGCACTGGTGACCAATACTGTAATAATCCTGTTTTACAATATGCACTTGACAGGTTGTAATAGTGCTAATTGAAGAGACTAATTCACACTTGCTTCATTCTATTCAAAGGCAAAATCAGCAGCTTGTTTTGCTTTTGACCAGATGGTCCTGATGAACACCTACTGTGCACTTTAAGTGCTTTACTAGAATTACAAAGGCTGGGGGCTGCATCCGACTCAAAATGATTTGAGAAGAGAAAAAAACCTCACTGCTCAATGGATTTGGTGCAACTAAATTAATTCTAGTGGACCCATTACACATTGAGCCCCCTTTTCAAAGTGCTGAGCCTCCTCGTTTGTTCTGTAGCAATGAGAAAGTGAAAGGCAGATTACTGCAAACAGAAATAAAAAAAAAGTGCTGTGAAAAGGAGAAAAGAGGCCTTGAAGCCTTTTCATATCATTTGGGTTTTTCAAGTGCGTTATTTTTGGGGAGGGTGGATGTATGAAAAGCCAATTGGAGTTTTTTTTGTTTTAAAGTGCGCTATTTAAGTACTATGAATATAAAAGCAAGAGCAACAGTTGACTGAGTTTACTGTGGTAAAGCTTTGTGTCCAAGGATGAATCAAATTCATTATAGTCAATGCTTTGTATTTTCATATGAATGTAGGGTTAGTTTCACAAGACTGTGTCTGTTTAGGATAATTATAATTTAATATTTTCCTTTCATAAAGTTATCACTGTAGATATCTAAAATTTGCTGAAAGCAAGGTTTTCTCTTGAATAAATTTAGAAGCACCTAGAGAGTTTAAAACTCCAGAGGAAGCTGTTTGATTTCCAAGGGAAGGCAAGGCATGTTCCAATAGCGTCGAAGCACTGATTATTATAACTAATTAGAAGTCACACATCTGTTAGCTTTCGATTTGTCAGCGCTTGTAGTTTGCTGTGTATGTTTCTATCTCCCTTCTTCTTTGCTCTCATTCTCTGTCTCTATTACACTCCATCCGTAAGTGTAGATGGATTTGAGAGAAACTCTCGCAGGATAAGGAGTAATTTAGTTGAATTTGAAATTAATGAGGAGTCATTGTTATAATTTTGGTTATAGGTTCGGCTCCGTAAATGCTCAGTCATGTGAGTTGTCCTTATTTTAGAAGTAATCGTGTTGAATTGAATGGCTCAGCTCATGTAATTTAAGGATGCTAAGGATTTTGGGGATCAAGACCTAATTTAAAATGCTGAATTTTTAAAAACTGCAATTAAAACCATTGCTTGCTATTCTGATTTTGAATATTTGCTATGTTTTACATTCGGGCTGGAGAATTTTTATGCAAGGCTTCTACCATAATGCTAGCTATTAAAAAGGTGTTAGCATGAAATGACAAGAAAACCTAAGCAGCTTTATGAACATATTAAACAGCTATGTCCTTAGTTGCTGTGCTATTTAAAGTGGAAAGCAGTATTCTGTAGCTAAATAGCACAGCACTGCTATTTGTATAATGGTAAATGAAAAGTTAGCATTTTTTGCAATTAAAAAAAATTAATTTACAGCTTGTAAATTAAAGTGTACGAGAGGACGGTTTAACCTTTCTATCCTGTGTTAACTATAATATGATCGCTTCTATTATTGCATGATATACACTTATATTAAAAAAAACAACAATCGTTGAATTGCTGATTTGTTTTCAAACAATGAAATTTGTATTTGTGCAAATTATAGTAGGCACAGTGTTCTCTCATGTTTTCTCATCAAACAACCCAATTATACTTATAAATAGTGAGGTGCTAATGAACTGTTGTTCTGGAAAAGTTGTTTGCTTTTTTTTTAACTTGAGTAAGAAAGGAAACACTTCACAATTTTAGAGTGCTTGCTTGGTGAGAAAATGCTTGAAAATATTGTACTTATGTAAATCATGTTGGTGCTATCACTTTTAAATACACAACAGAAGCTAATCTAAAAACCCCATCAGTTCATATGGAGCGCAACTAGATTCTTGACATTGTAAATTGCTCACTTAATTGGGAACTGGTGGTTTTTACTTTTATTTATTAAGTTATAGACTTTTTTCCACTACAAATTTGTATTTCAGTTTAAAGTTTCTTAGTGCCTTCATTTAACAGAAAAAGAATTTCTTTGATAGTTGAGGTAATGAGGATATTTAACATGGTTCTGGAGATACAACACTGAAATGGTCAACAGTATCTTAACAGCAGTGTAATAATGATAGTGCTGAACTACATGGCTTTGTAATTGCTATGCAAAGAAAGCACTCAGTTGCTGTTTCAAATGTGAATAAATAATGTTTGTCTCTGTCTGGTACTTAACATCTCGGTGAAACAGTGAGCTGTCTCTTTAATAAGCCTGTTTCTTACGATTTTTGAGTTATGTTCCTCTATCTGTGTAAAAACATGAACTTGAAAAGTTATTCTTTTGGTTTTGTATGAAGAATCGGGGGCATAAATTGAAGAGCCTTGCACTCATTTAAGGATAAAATGGCCTCATAATCACCCTCAAGAAATCCCTGTTACTGTTTATAAAAAGGGTTATAGAAGCTCTCAGCAAACATTTGCAGTAAGTGGCAAAATTTATGCCCCGCTTTGTGATAGTTGCGTGACCAGACAGTGGGGTATAGGATTGTTTTAAGGTTTTTACAGCTGCAGGCAAAAAGCATCTGTTCCTAGAAAAGCCTTCATTGTTTAATTTTGACACTGACTTTTCCATGCTGCTTGTACCAGTCTCTGGATTAGGTGCCACTAATATTAGGAGCCACTAAGTTGCTCCCAAATGCAGCTGTCACTATACATGGCCTTGTAGCTTAGGCAAAGTAGATGTAATCAAAACAAGCGGTTTTGTACAAGGTCATTTCAGAAGACTGAAAAAGGAATTTCCACAATATTGTATCTTGTGAGTAGCTGGGCTTTTCGCTTTTCTGTTGGTTTACTAATTCTTCTGGTGACCACTAATGTATATGGCTGCCTCAGAATCAATGAGAGAAGGATTTTGAAACTGCATGGCTTTTTTTTTGTAGGCACTTAAGTTGATATTTATTTTGATTGAGCAGTTACTGTGGTATTTAATTACATACACTCCATGTATGTGTGTTTGTATCTCTCTGTCTCTACAGTGAAACGGCATGATTTAGAAAACTCTGGGAAATGTGACTTTTTTTGACAAGCTTCCATTTCTTTCCTTCAAAGTTTCCAGTGAATTAAAAATGAAAGAGCACTTCATTTTATGTATCCCAGAGTTGTGTTAATTTCTACCCAGCTGGTCTAAAATGATTGATACAAAGCCAAATTTGTGACTGCCTGCATTACAAAGTCTGTAATTTGCTAATGAATTATGATAATAATCTTTCATCATACATGAAAGATTTAGACAAACAATTTACTAACTATATAGTTTGATCACAATTTTTGGGTTTGTACCAAGCCTTGCATCTACTTTATTTTTCCCTGCCTAGATTAGCAGACCAAAGTGAACTTCTTCTTACCTTGTTTTGAAAGCAATAATGTTGGTAGGTATGTGGGGATGATGGTGGACAGCAGAAATATAAGCTACACTCCATAAATATGGAGTGTAAAACTCCATATTTAATGTATGTACAAATCAAACCACCCAGTTTCCAACTAGAGAAACATCACAGTAGGCATGGCACAGGAAGTTGTTTGAGGCTGCATCTATTGTTGTGGGGACGTAGAACAGAATGAAAACAGGGTAGAGATGTTTTTCCAAAAGCTTCCTTTGGGTATGGTAAAAGCAAACTATTTAAAGTATAGGTAGACAAAGGCATAGGAACAAAGTAGGCTTGAAAAGAAAACCAGATGCTGCAGAAGAGGAACAACTGCCACACTGTCCTGTCAACCGGAGTGAAGTTTGTGGTTACTTGCATAGGGTATCAGCAAACAGTTGATCTTGAACAGTCTAAGGACCTCCTGAGGACAGAATTCACAGTAGGATACAAGCACAGTGTAAGCAGATGTCTTCCCGTACAAAATCTGCTCCTTTTTTGTCATCTCAGGGAGCAGATCATCCACCTTTAGTCCAAAGGTTGCTTCCCAGTTCTGCAGGACTTGCTTTGTGTTGAATATTATACTTTTCCAATAGTGAGCAACACAGGAGAAATGAGAGGAGCTTTCTGTTCAGTGACCCCTGACTTTTCTTCTGTTTTGCAAACAGCCTCCATCATTTATTCTTCTCCTTTTGAGCTCAGTTTAGTGGATTTAAGTAGACATGGTTTTGATGTCCACCCTAGAAAAATAATCAATGAATCAGAAAAACCCCACAAGACCCAACACGTATCTCCAGTGCTGCCATTATTGTTGCTTGGGTGAAACTGTTGACTTTGGTGGTTTCTAGCTTTAGGTACTTCTCTTCAGACAATGAGTTACCTGAAAAAGCTAGTTTCTCACCCCAAAACTACACGTGACTTCCAGAAACAAAATCGCATTATGATTGTTGGGGCTGCTGTTAAGTGGAGCATGGTTTCAATGTTAAAAAGGTAGAAAAAAGTAGAGAGGCTGGGAGTAAAAGCAAGGAAATAGGACAACTGGAAGTATTGAGAAAATGCCATCCAGAGCAGGATTGGTAATGTGGCCTTGTGAAAGATATGGAAATGAGCACTGGGATAGGTGCTGACTGGAAAGGCTTAGCTCTTACGACTCTTCCTCCCCAGGAAGGTGCTTCTGTCTAGTAGCTGTTAGCTGGTATATCTAATATCTCGTAACTCTCTTGGAAATTGATGTTACTGTCATTTGAAAGGGTATCTCAAGTCCTTCACAATATTGGAAACAGGTAAGCAATAAAAGAGAAAAGGAGGAGTACAAAAACCAAGGGCGTCTTATTTTTTTCTACAATTAGTCCGTAAGGAAGGGAGAGACTCTTGCTACGAATCTGTACATATGAAAAGGCAGGAAGTCTGACTGCCTGGTCTCAATGGAATAGCTGTAGATAACTTACTTCAACCCTAGGAAAGAGAAATGGAGAAAGGAATAATGACTCTTGAGAACTGCCATGATTTCAGTCATTTCGTTCCACAGCATCAGGGCAAAATGCAGCACCCCAGGTATCTCTTCAGTTTTGTCCAGGATAAACAGAACGACAAAGGTGTTATATGGTTCTCAAATATATTTTGCTCATTTTTGATGACAGGCTACTATTTACTGAACTTGGCAACTCTGCAGCAGGTACTGCTACTTAAGAAACATTGTGAGCTATGTTTGTGTCCCATTATTAGTTTCTCTGTAATCATAAGATGAATTTCAGATCAATATCTCCTCTCTGTGTCTTGCATAAACTCCTGTTTGCACTTACCCATGAAACGTTCCTCATTTAGGACAAGACAGGACTTATTCCTGAATAATTCAAAAGTGGGGAGTCTAAAAAATGCTTACATTGATTAGGGGAATGTTTTGTATTTTGACAGTTTCACTTATCAGAGTCTTTCACCCACTCTGCTTAAAAGGCCTTGGCTCTATTTTATTCTATGTATTGACATTGGGCTGGCAGGGGAAGGACTAGACTGCTGCTTATAACTGTGACCACAGGGCAGCCTAGGCCAGCACTGAGACACACAAAATAGAGAAGCTCTGATGTTCACAAAAAGCAGCAACAGAACAGTGGAAGAGGATATGTTTTTGTCATATGAAACAGTGAAGTTAAACTTCTCTCCCTGGTACAAAAGGTAAACTGTCAAATCAGACAGGTCCGCGTTAACATTTCAAGGTTGGGACTTACGAGGCCAATAAAGAATATGGAAGGTCTCTTGAGCATTTTGTGAGGTCTGGGCAGGGTGAAAGCTTCCTTTCTGACGAACTAAGAGACTGAGATAAATCTTGAATTGCCATGGAGATATTTTCCTCCTTAAAGCTTCCCAACAGAACACGAGGTTGTAGTTAACAGCTATGTCTACATTAGCATGCAGGACGGTGCAGGAGAAGGTCTGCGCAGAAAACTACTTGGTGGTGAGGATCTGAGATCTGTGCTGTTTATGTTTCTGGTGTTTTACTGGCAACAGCTCCTAGTCTTGTTCTGCGGATTGAATGTTTCTTAGTAGTTGAAATTTAAAAATTGTGCATCTTCTGTTTTAGTTTGATCCTAATGGTATTTGGTTTGCATGTTCTGAGACTGCTCCATCGTGCAAGCTGAAGTTGGACACATGGGTGTCTGAAGATCAGGAGTGTGGTTTTGAGATGAAACACTAATGCAACTCCATCATACAAGGACTGGATCTGCATCAGTCCTTTGGTGCAAAACAGTATTTTCAAATGTTACACCATTGGGAACCCTTCTCATTGGAACACAAACACCGTCATTTCTTAGTAATTCTGTAAACAGAAGTGGTCAAAGTCTTCTTGAATGGAAACAAGTAAATGAAAGATGAAGTGAAATGTGCACCTCCTGTGTGTTTTGAGCTCACTGGAGAGTAGCCATGCAAAGAATCAACATGAACAGCAAGACAAGCCTTTTGAATACCCCAAATTCATTCAAGTTTTTGTCTTAAGATCAGTTTGAAGTGAGGAACAATAAAACTCAGTGGTTAAATGTTTTTTCTGAAACATAAATGCAAACTGTTTGAAGTAGAGGATAATTTTAGCATGCAACATCTGTTTTCTCAAGACACTGGTATCGGAAGAGAACTGCAAATCCAATTTCAGTTCTCATTTTGTGTCTTTTCGCCTTGTTTTGGTTTATAGGTCAGAGTGAAGATCATTAAGTTTTGACTTACAAAATCTGATGATCACCCATGTATGTTTCCTCCTGTAGGTCGTTTTGCATGTTTAGTGAGCCCCGTCTTTCTTTTTTTTCTCTTCTTTTTAAGAATTTGTCTTTCTCTTCTTTTTATTTTGTTAGTCCACATACACATTTTCTTTTTTGCTGCTTTCTCATTCTTGCTTTTTGTCTTCTGATGTACTGACTCTTAGAGTTTATAATGAAAATCTTTGTATGAATTTCTTTTTTGCTGCTTGGCTTATCAGGTTTAACTTCTAAATACTGTTTTTTCCTTATAATGCTGAAAACCATACTGTAAATCAGAAACTTTTTAATTATTATGCTCTTTATACTTATTTTCTGCAATGTGGAGTACTAAGTATTATGCCTGAAAGCTGTTTCTGCGAGGAGTTACTGAGTACAATGCTTGCACATCAGCTTTTCAAACAGACCAAATTTTCATTGATTATTATATGAGTATCAGATGGAAATTATTGACTTCTGTAGTTCAATAAAATTACACTTAGAATTTAGGAAAGATGTATTTTTCCATTTTGGGGGCCTTTTTGTTGATATATATTCTATACACTGAATTTGCATAACTATGAGTATTCTTGTGGTTCAGAGGAGGAGCTGTTAAACAGTTGTTTTATTAACATCTCAGGGAAGAACCAGGCAGAATAGCTGAACATGTAAATGAGCAGCTTGTGATGCTATAACTTGTCAAATAACCATTGATGTGGTATAGCTGAGCAAACTGTTTCAGTGTGTGCATATACAGTAGGTATTTCTCTCCAAATTAGTATTTGCATTTGAAATATGTGTGTAGTGCAAATACATGAGAAGTATATAACAATAATATTTTGTGTTTGATGTTTACATGTTATGTGCTCTGCATTTTAATTCTTAACATTATCAGCTGCTTTAATGATCTTGAATTAGTGTTCCCAATGTATTGATTCAAAGGGATTTATTACTTCATTATTAATGTTTGATAGGCATTTATAGCCTTGAAACAGGTTGGGTTTGGTCAGTAGTTAGGTGGCATTTTTTGAGGTTGTGATTTTGTTCTTCGAAATCTCAGGCCGTTATAAAACTCCTATGCCACCTTTCTGAATGTTTTGAGTTGTGATGAGAGAAACTTCCAGAATAGGACAGCACTTTAATAGTGTTTTACATCTTAGAACTGTGCATCTTAGAACTTTTACATCTTAGAGCTCTGTGCCAGAGCAGTACGTAGTATTAAAATAAAGATGTACCTCTAATCTGCTTTAGTTAAACCAATGTGAACTGTTGTGTCAGTGTTCTTATTTTAAGGGCAGCTTGTTCTACTTTAACATAAACTGAAGAGGAATTAGATGAAGTGAAAGCCAAGTAAGGCTTGGACTTGGTTGAGGTAACCTGCATTAGTTAATATATTGCAAATAAATACTAGGAAACAAAAAAATTTGGTCTCTCTCAAGTCCCATCTTCACTATGCAAACAAGTAGAAGCTACAGGCTATACTAAAACTAGATGTACCAGTTGTAAAGTAGTAAAGTAACTGCAAGTACTGTAACGCCAAACGTGGAACGTGAAACAAATGTCATAAGCCTGCTCTTCTGTTAGTGCTCCTATTGTCTTAGTGTAATGAGCTTAAAGTTTTCCCTCTGAAGTGGCACATATTCAAGTGTATAAATAAGGACTTTGATTGGAGGACTTTTTACAGTCTCTCTCAATTATGATGTAACAAAAAATTATTACCTTTATAATAATACGGAGTAAAGGAAAAAGTGGCATGTTCTTCAAGGTATTTAGGATCCACTCCTGAATTTCTTTCCATGATGATTTTCTTGTTCAGCCAAAAGGATTCCTTTGACTTTGGTTGGTTTCATAGACAAAAATATGCCTCTCAGACTTTTCTTTAAAGCTTTCTTTTTCAGTTCCTTGCATTCTTTTGTTCTTCCATTTGTGAATTATGGCTAACTTTAATGCAGGTGCAATAAGGAGAAAAAGTCAGTTTTGTGCTCTCTTCTTTCATTGCTTGGCAATTCAAAGGTAATGTTACATTTGAAATTGTTATCCATCATAGATAAACACTTGTTTACTTCTAATTTCTGTAAACCTGCTACCCATGTTCCACCACTGTTAAAATGATGACTTGTTGGACAGTTTCTTTAGTTCATTTCCCAGTTTAGGGATGTGTGTCACTGTTGTAGAATAAATCTGAAAATACTCTACAGTATCATGAGGTTCATGGTGTTCTGGAAGAGTTGTGTTGCAGCAATTCTGTGATCTTAGGCAATGGAGTCAGAGCGACGGAGCAGTGTTTATGCAAAACAAAATTAGCTCTCTTTCCAAAATGCACCTTAAGATAGCTTCTTTTCCTAGTTATTTTATAAAACAATGAAGACCTCATAGCACCAGAAATATAGGGAAATCCTGCCTTTCTGTCTGCTTGCACTAATAGGATATAGGTCCCACAAGGTTGGTGTTCATTTGGAGTCGTGTCCTGCTGCCCTCCTTGTAGACATGTCCCCAGAGCTTGAGGGTGGGAGGGGGAGGAGAAGAGGATGAGCTGTTCTCAGCAGCCGTTTGCCCTTAGACTTCTGTTTTGGATCCTAGCGGGGAGTCAGTGTCATTTTATAGCTGTATTTAACTCCCTGTCATCCTGCTCCCCTCTTCCTCCCCATGTGCTGCTTTGAAGGCAGCCCCTGGGGTCAGCAGCAGCCTGGCTTCTGCAGGAGCTGAGCCGCCACATGGAAAGGGAGCCCAAGATGTGGTGCAGAAGCAGGAGCTAGGCAGACCTGTCAATGGCTTTCTTCCCCCCCCCGAGTGTTAATTGTGGTCACAAAAGTTAAGTGTTTCTGTAAAATTAACATCTTGGTATTATGTATTTATTTTCCACCATGTAGCTTCAATGTCAAGTTTACCCAGCAGACAAGTCAAAACAAGAATATTATATTCTAACTGCTGCTACAGCAAGTCTCAGCCTGGGATCTCAGAAAATCACAGTGTTCGTTCTGGTTAGCAGCTAATAGGAAACAATAAAGATTTAGGGTTCAGAATTTAATTGGCACTGATGTAGATGCAGGAAGAACAACTGCACACAGTTTATTCTTGTGAAGCTTTATTGATTCTTTTTAAAAGGAAAGCTCTGATGAAAGTAAAAAGAGGCGTTTAATTTGCAAGTATTTCTACACAGTTTTCATTCTGTAATGTGCTTTTCTTTCTCTATCCCTGCACAGTAAACAGGCCTTAAGATCTTCTGATTCAGAGACAGACACTGAAAAACAGAAGCATAAGGTTGTAATTTCTACTGTTCAACGTCTTTATTTACATGATGCTGGAGCTTTCTTAGAGGTTACATTTACACCTTTCCCAAGGCTAATGTCTGATGTGCATTTGTAAGTTTGCTTTAAGATAATGTGACATTAGTGTATCCTCAAAATCTCCATCACGGATTCAAATCTTTTAGTGACCTATTTCCAAGGATCAGATCTGGAATCAGATCTGGAGTATTGCTTTTGATGAGATAGTGATATGAACAGAAGTCTTCCCATTTATCTAACATTACCTGTATACCAAAGTCTAGAAAAAGGATCTTCTTTTTTGTCACTTACACAAGTGATCTTTTGAATTGCAGTGAGTAACTGAGGATATTTCTTCAAGTATAGGCTTGATTCTATGTTTTCAGATTCTGCAACAAGGTTGAAAATATGTAACAGAATGAGCTGCAGATGATTTCGAATGACTTCCTGCTTTGTTGCAAACCATGATAGAGTCCTCAGGGTATCATCAGTGGCAAAGCCTCCGTAGGTGGTCCTGTATTCTGTAGCTGGTATCTTAGTCTCTACTTTCAAAACAGTTTTGAAGATTTTGGAAAGGAGCTACCTATTTCCCCTGCAGTCTGATCTATCCATTTTGTCCATAGCTTTGGTGACAGATTGCACACATGTCCTCTGGTCTAAAATTACACTTTCAAATGCCTGTCTCTGTGACACCATTACCTGCAGCTCTTGGCTTTTTGTTGGCTTTCTGCCATCCCAGCAACCTTTTTTTTTCCTGCTGTTTTTCAGGAATTCGTTTTCATAAGACGTTTGCAGGCAGGCCTTTTCCAGGTCTTCTAATCCATTGGGATTTGACAGCGGCCTCTTATTTCAAGGGAAGAGGATTTTACAGAAACTATTCCAAATATCTAAAATGAAAAGATGAAAATACTTACCTTTAAAATAGGGTGCCTGAATGCCTTTATTTTCACGTTCATGTAGAGAGTTCTGAAGTTACTGAACTTGAGTTTCACTGCTTGAGGAGGTCAGTCTGGGCCTGATTCCTGTCTCTTCATTGCAGCTCATTTCATGCCCAAGAACTATTCTTGAGTCTGAATATGTCAGGAACACAAAGCTACAACATACATTTACCAGATTTATTGTCAGCAGTCACCCCATCCATGTGATGGGATGATTGCTACGTGGCTTTCTGTCCTTTTTGTGTTGATTGGTGGTAAGTGCCAGCTCACTCACCCAAGCAGAATCACCAGCTCTTTATAGAATGTTTTTCAGCTGTTGATAGCCTGCTGAAGCCTCACTATCCCAGTGTCATGGTGATAATCGCATGTTAACAAGAATGTTCAGAGACTTGACTTTTCTCTTAGAAAGCATTTGGTCTTTCAGAAAGGCCTGTTCTCTTCTGGTCCACCTGTTTGAGTGCCCAAAGGTCATTTGCCCAGTTGATTCAGAACATTTCTGACAAATGAGACCTGGAAAAATATCCTCAAAACTTTACAGGTTGTGCTTACTCAAGACTGATCTCTAAGCTCCAGAAACAACAAAAGTGCTACTAAATGTGTTCCAGACCTTATATCTTGTCTGTAATATCCATTCTTGATCTGTTGGATGTGCTTCTAATTAATTTCCTTCTAAGTGTTCTCACATGGATCATGAAAGAGGTGATTACAATTTTACTTCTCTTTTCACAATTGAAACAATTTTAGATCCAGGATATATTCTCTCTGCAGGTGAATGACCAGCAAAATCCCCTAAATTCTTCAAATGTCAGTGTTGTTCTTGATGGACTGTTACAGGTTTGGCTTCTCCGTCTGAGGTCCATGACCTTGTGATGTATGTGGATGCTTTTAGGGTTAGAGGGTGCTTGTTTGTCTCCAGTAACGGATGTTCGTCACAATAGGTAGAAGTAGTCCAGGAGCTGAATGGCCTCGGTGCTGGTAGAAGTCTAGATCCTTCTCTGTCATGACAACTTACTCCTAAGAGATACTGGACTATTTCCTGGATCTTAGACTGCAGAGCTCTCAGATCTCTTAGCTACCCAATAAGTCTTTGTCATCTCGGCCCATTACCCATTAGTAGAAGCAAGAAAATTTACTGCTCAAAGCAGATCATCTTGGTTGCTATTAAATAACTGTCCTTTCTGGGCAGAGGTTTCCTTTGCCATTGTTGCAGTGAGAAAAAACATCTTGCAGGATGTGAAAAATAATGACTCGGTGTAACTCTCTTGTTGTTATAACAGAATAATGAACAAGAGTGCGCAGGAGCAATTCATTACTCTTTTCCTTTCAAGTGCATAAAAGAAAAACAGAGCTGAAAATATTTCTTTGGGAGATACTGAAATACCTCATTAGATCTTTCTTTTTATTGGCTATTGAGGTGATAATTCTGTAACAGGAATGAAAGTGAGGATAAATTTTGCTTTGATTTGTAGAAATGTGTTAATTTGAGCTGAATAGATCTTTTCTGATCTTAAGATTTGTTATCTGTGAGTATTGTTTTGTAATACATAGTTTCGAGTTTTATTTTAGAGAAAAAGTAGTTCTGGTAGGGACTTTGTTAATTCTGTGCAGCACTGGATGTATTTTGGGGGAAATGAGTAGCTGAGGTTTTAATAACCTGCAACTTAAATAATTTTTTCATTAAATGGAGTAGTGTTCACTGCCTGTTTAATAGTTACAGAGCTGCATTTCGAGCTAAGACTGAAAAACACAAAGGAAATAATATGTATGTTTAATTGAGTTAACCTTTCTTCAAATCTTTCTGTTTCAGTAAAATGACAAGTTTGCACAGTAGAATAGTGAAAATGGTCAGAACAGCTTCATGTTAGCTCTTTTTCTGAAGTGCTCATTGAATTTTCCGTTGTTCTTCAGCATATGAAAGGAATCTACAGTAGAGGTAACTCCCTGTAGTGTTTTGGTCAAACATTAATGAAATTGCTCTTAGTTATATATTCAAGAAATATTGACTGCTGCCTTCATGAAACAGCTTTGTGTTTTAGAGCAGCATGTGGTTTCTGGGTTACTCCAGCTAGACAGTTCTCTAAGGTGGCCACCACTGAAGATACAGTGAATAAATTCTTGTTGCATCAAGAGGGACTCAGTTGTTCACTCCTCTTAGAAGAACAAGGTCATGTAGTTCTCTTTAAAAACCAAAAGTTCCAAAAGAAAATTGTGATTTTGGTGTTGTGGACTCTTTATATTTTTAATTTAGCTGGTCCAATTTTGGAAGCCCATCCAGTTCAGGAAGAGCATCTGAAGTTGCAGAACTAGAGACTTAGTTGTTTTACTTGTCCAAATAGTACTTGGATGGGAGACTGCCTGGGAATGAGGTAGGGCATGCCCATGTTATCAGTTCAGGCTGAGAGTCAAAAGCACAACACTACACCAGCTACTAAGAAGGAGAAAAATGACTGCTACTTCTGAACCCAGGACAGTATGTAAATTTTGGTGTCTCACACAGGTCCCGAGAGGTTTGCAGGTAATCTTCCTAATCAAAACATGTTTCCTAATAGCAGTTTCATTTGAATAACCTGGAAATCATCAGGGGGTATGAATGAACAGACTCATCCCCTGTCTTGAAAAAATTAAGGTTGAAAACTTTTCTTACGAGGTTTCACCCTATGAAGAATGCTCTTGTTTAGACAGCTTCTGAGACTTGTTTTTCAGTCAGTTTTTCTGTTGTAAATGCAGTTCAAGCATGTGAAACAGCTTTTGTCAGGGGGGTGCACCAGTATGCCTTTGATAAAAAGGTTAGGTTCAGCAAACCAGGACTTTTTTTCGCCATAAAAGGTTTGATGCTTGTAAATAAAACTTACTCATTGGAGAGGCTTCCAGATAATTTTTATCCCCAAATTGTTTCATGTACCAGTTTTATAGAGTTCACAGTTACTGTTTTTTCTCATTCTCTAGTAGTGTTTTCTGTTCATCTTCCTGTGTCGGTACTTGCGTAGAGCTCAAGACATCAGGTTTTCCATTGTTGCTCTCAGCTTATTGTGTTGATTTTAACTGTTCATAATATTTTCTGTCATTTGATAACTTCTAATAGAGAGCAAGAGTTGGAAATATCCCTTTATGTCCTGCACATCGAATAATGTGTTTTTTGACAACTTAAAACTTACTAGTTTGCTTTCCCCATCATCTTTTTACACCCTACAAATACATACAACTAATGTACACCTACTATTAGTTCAAGTGCTGACTTGTTTGGGGAAAGACTTAAAGAACTAAAAACCAGGGATGTTGGAAATTGGGGTTCTTAGTCAGGTTGCAGCTCATCTTTTTGTGGCTCATCTTCCTTTTTAGATACAACTTGTTGGATGGCACAGGGAATAAAAAGACCATTTTTTGAGGAAGTATGCTTAAAAATATTTAAATATGCTACAAATAGTGTTATGCATGAAACAAAAAAAAATTGCATGGCTGCCTTTGGTAAAGATAAAAATTATATTTGGGTTGCACCTTAGCCTGATTAATTTTGTGAACAGAATTTCATCTCTTTTTCACTCACAGTCTTACTGTGAGTGAAACTTTTGAAAATCCTGATGAAGATCAATTTTCACCTTATCATGGAAGAGGAAGACAGGGGTATAGTTGACAAATACATACAGATGTTAATGATAATTATTCTTGTCCCTCATTCAGCAAACTCTAAATATATTTTCACCTGTACTGCCACTACTGTTAAAGTGCAAACTGTGTCAACAAAAGGAAATGAAAAAGATAGAGGTCTTTGTATGTTTTATGTATTTTTAGTTCCTATGTTTAAAAAACAGAAGCAAATCTAATACCTGACTTGTCATCTTCTTGTTTTCTTGATTTTTTTTTTTTTTTTTTTATTTATTAGAAACCTATTTCATATTGACCTTGAATGCAAATAAAGATCTAGCTCGTAGAAGATGTGATGATAAATTTCTGAAAGCTTTAAAACTGTTTCCAATGAAATTGTGTTTTGAACTCAAGTGCAGGGAAGCAGTGCTTTAAAATAATCTTTGTAACTTTCACTCTATATCATATAGAGAGAAATACATAATTTTTGTACATGTTAAATATGTTCTAAAAGAAGGATTTTTCTCTATCTTATTAAGTAAATGAGGGAGTTTTTTTGGTGGAAGATTCCATAGTTAAAGATGTAAACCAGCAATTTCTTGCTTCTATAGCACAACATAGTTCAGAGCTGAGATTAGAGAAACCCTGTAGAGTGGCTAATACTCGAGGGCATCCCCAACTAGAAAAGTATGTGAATTTAGGCATGGGAGGAAGGAAGGATCTGCTTTAAATTTAGTGTAGGGTCACTGAGTCTTAATGATAGATTAAACAAGGGAGGTGGAATAATGAATAGGGGTATGCAATGTGTAGCACTAATACCAGAAGTCCATGGTTTTCACTGGTTATTTAATGTCTTTTCCCATATGTTTCTGAATAGAGCAGGTTATGGCAGGGATGAGCTAAGGAATAGCTTTGTTAGTGAATTGTTAAATAAACTGAATTCACTTAAAAAAAAAATGTATATAGGAGAGCTGTTTGTTAATACTGTAATCAGGCACCTTATATACATATTCCTTAAATGTAGCAATATTAGTAACTGTATTTGTAATTGATGTGTGGATGTTGATGCTGTGCAGATTGTCTGCATAGTTTTCTTTTTCAGTGTGAATCCAACAGCCATTCCTTGGTTAAAGCAGAAGTGAATTTCAGATTCTTTCTGAATATTGTTGATGTAAAGAAAAAACCCCAAAGAAGTGGTAATTTGGTTGACATGAAAATGAAATGAAGGAAGTACCAAGAAATGCTTTTGTTAGTAGCAAGTTGACTAACAGCTCAGTAAACCTTGTTTCATAATTTATTTCAACTTGAATTCAGAATGTCATTAATAGACTATCTAATCAAACTCAACTACATAAAATAATGTAGTAAGTTTATACAGTGGCTGAGAAAGACATCATGTTTTACTTCAATGTTGAGTCCATGCTGAGTTCTCCCATGGAAGAGTCTGCCAACTACCTGACACCAAGAAGCTAGGGGAACGAACCAGGTCAACAGTTACTGGTGGGTTTCTGGTTAACACATGTAATACATAAGACCTTTCAGATTTGTGGCTCATCTTCCTTTTTAGATACATCTTGTTGGCTGACACAGGGAATGAAAAGTGTTGCAGAGAGAGCCTACCCATCTCTCTTCACTAAGCAGCGGGCTTACTGTGAGCTTTAAGTGTAAAAGTGGTGGCTAAAGTGAAACATTGAGGTTAGAGGTATTGGAGGATTTCTCTCTATGAAAGTTCTACACAACTGAGATACTCTGCTTCACCAAATTCATGGATTGAACTACTTAGTCATAAAATATCTAAATTTGGAAACGTTTCCTAATTATTGACCATTTACAAAAAAGTGAATAGATTGTGTTGTCACTAGTAGCATTGCTCTCTCAGAAGAGAGTACTTTGGTTTTTTACTTGTCGCTAATGAACAATGACAAAATACTGATTTTGTGATGTTCTATCCAGAATTGATAGGTTAAACCAAGGGTTGTTCCTGAAGCATATGTGTGATTTGTGCATTTTTTTAAGATTGAAACTGAATCTGATTTTATTCTGGAATGTGTTTGGGTAGGGGTGGAGAAAGATACTGTTAGTCAATGAAATTTGTTAAGGAGAATATGCCTTGGTATCATAATCTGAGTTGGGGAGGGAGTTAGCGTCTCTTTGGACCAAAGTGGAAATAAATTTGGAAGAGGGAAAGTTAGTTCTTCTTTTTTTAATGGTTTGGGTTTTTTTTCTCAATTTTTGTGTGGTTCTATTTTTTCCCATTGGATACAAATGGTGCTCTTAAATGCAGCAAGAATTGGACATCTGACTTCCATTCACGTTGTTAGTTCCTAAAATGACCATTTATTTTATCATTCATTGATACGACTGATTACTTCTGAAACCCATGAAAATGCTCAAGTAGGGAAGTGATGAAAGACCAGTGTATGTTTTTGTCATGCTTAAGGCTGTTACAAATGAAGAGGAGGGTGGTTTTCTTCAAATAAATTTGTCTAAATTTTTCTTTTGTTCAGATCATGACAGCCATGAGAATGTAACAGATCTACGTTCTACTGCAAGAGTCACATCAACTCTCTCTTTATTTCTAGGGTTTGAATTCTCATTAGAAGTAAATCTTTAAGGTCCTTATGACTGGGAACCTGACTAGATCCAAAATATTCACTATGCTATAACTCCTTAAGACAACTAGTTCTTTAAAAAGGAAACAAAACAGCCAATACAACCTCCAGGAAAGCATGATACAGACTTGGTATGAAGCCTTGGTGAGGAGCTCATGCACTGATTCCTGACAAAGGAAGTAGAAGAGATTGAAAGATGGGAACTGTAAAATTACTCTTGCTTGTGCAGTGATCTGAATATATGCATGTGATAAGAACAAAGTAGGATCAAACCTGTGTAACTCTCATATAGATTTTTTTTCTTGCTTCCCAGCCATTGTTCATATATTACCAGTATTGACAGTAACTTCTGAAAAGTCTGAGATGTTGGGAAGCACAGAGTGTATTTAGTAGTTGTGTTTTCATACCGATTTCAAATAGCTTGGCTCAAAGTCACTAATCTCGGTCATTCCTTAACTTCATGATCAGTAAAAGTCAATGTGTATTTTTCTCCAAGTTATTGATTTGATCACTGAGATTAATGTATTAGGATTACCTATTAAGTCTGCCAAGTATCAATCCATATGAAATTGTTCCTTGACTCCTGATGATCTCTCTCATCTGGTTAGCCCAGATACAAACTGTTACCCTGGTGCAGTCTTCTGTTGCATTTCATAGACCAGCTGTTTCAGCTAGTGGTTTTCATATGTTTTTTTTTTTAGCTCCAAAGATCAGACAACTGATCTTAACAGTTACGCTTTTCTAATATGCAGTGTTTTCTTATCAGTCTTTCATGGCTTCTTCCCAGAGGTACCCTTATTCAGCTTGCATATTCCTTGTTACATCTATCTAGCTTCAGCTTTGTTACAGCTTCATACGCTGCTGCAGCAGAGTCCAAAATAACCCTCTGGTTTGCGCATGATTTTCCTACCCTGCTTTGTGAAGCACTCTGAAATCTTCCAGAAGGTTGTTAACTAAAATAATGTTTCTGTAGCAAAACTGAAGTCTTATTTTTTCTGCCAGATGCAGGATCCTGCATGAGTATTGGCCTCCAAAGTTTGTCCCATTATTTTTAAAGAGGTCTTAAAATGTTAATTTTCAGTGGAAATAAAATACCTGATGTTTGGCAATATATCAACATTTTAGGACCTAAAAGCAGCTGGAATTGGGATAGTAACATTAACAATCTGGTTTGGTAATTTTCTTGATTTTTACAGGAAATATATACCCTTCCTTGGGGGAACAATGTTAGAAACTGTATTTACCCTTTATGTTGCAATTGAGTGTGTTGTCAAAAGGATAGTTGCATCTTGATAGTGATCTGGTGACATATGTCTCAGTAGCAGTTGCCTGTTGTCTTTCCTAATGTGCATAAAGGTCAGTTAAAAGTTTCCACAGAGCTCTGATTTTTTTCATTTAGGTTAGTAATAAGTATATTGTTCTAAATGACCATTCCTACTGAGTGGAAAAACAAACCAGGACTTCAAAATGTATCTTTTCTGTGTCAGTGCACTATATGTAGAACGAACAAACAAAAAACTTCAAGTAGTATCATCAGTTTTATTTTGTTAGTAGGAGTCTTTTAAGGCATTCTCAAGTAAATTCGTAAAATTGTTTTGGCAGTAAGTCTTTGTTGTTTGATCTCTTTTAACCCTAATCGCATCTTCCTTTCAATCTCTAATGTCACAGCTAGCTCACACTCTCATTCTTCTATACCCTATTTCAACCTCCTGCTTGTGTGCTGCTAAAATGATTTTTTTTTTTTCTTCTCTCCACCCTTTTTTTTTCCTTTATTTTTTTTTTTAATACTCGTGTCTCTTGCTTCAATTTCTTAAGAATGTGTTTTCCCTTCTTCCTCTATAGGAATTTGTTTCTTCTTTTAACCTTCTATTAAAAAATTCAAAGGGTCATGTGGTTTTAAGTTCAGAGGGGATTATCACAATTAGGTCTCCTAGGCACTACAAGCAATGAATAATAATAATTATGTAGGCTGAACCTGTGCACAGTGCAGGCCATATAGCAGCAACCGGTAACTTCTGCATCAAGTTCAGAAGACTGGAACTTGTATTTAGCAGTAACACTCCTCTAGAAGGTAGTTAATTTAGAGTATTTAAGGCTGGAGATCTGCAAGGAGGTTTCTTTATTCCACAGTGTGCATGTGTGGTGGCAGAAAACCGAGGCACTCAAAAGTAAAAGAACATTTCAAAGATAATGAAACCGTTCTAGATAGAATTTGAATATAGTGAATAATATAATGTAGTGAATATACTTAATGTTGACCACTTGCTGCAGCCCAGGTAAAGGCCACCTCCAAAGCAGTGGCAAAAAGTAGTATGTGTTAACTTGAAGAGAGCTCAGATTAATTATCAAACCTCAAACCTTGTCTGGGCAGGGAGCTGAAGTCAGGAAGAAGTCTTGCTAAATCTTTGAGGGAACACCTCATATACTTGGAACAGCGGTCTTAGATTATTTTGTGGGTATAGATATATGACATGAGGCAATCAGAAGTTCACATGTAAAAAGATTCAGTAAAGTTTAGTTGAAGCTTTGCTTTTATTTTCTGTTTCAAAAAAAAATGCACAAAAATATACTAGTATAACCCAGTGAATCATTTTTTATTGTGGGTTGTAGTAAGATACTGACTTGGCACAGACCTATTAAAAAAGGCCAAATGACATCCAAGAAAGGTTGGTTTAAAAGTAGTTAAAAATATGAGGTCCAGTGAATGAAATAGCGAATAATGAAATATTAATAATTGTGAAATTTCTGAATGTAGTTTATTCACAGAGTTATTTCTGTTGCTGAAGGGAAGCTGCCAAATGCTCTTTACAAAACGTAATGAGTTGTAGATGTCATTACATTTCATCAATTTTTAAATCATCTAGTGATTAATAAACTAGATAGGCTTGGTAACAACCTCCAGTTAAGAAAAAAATCTATATTATTTGGAGAAGTGTTACAGCTTAGAAATATAGTTGCTCAATGAGGCTATAAAGTGAGTAGGTAGAGTCTCTAAAGGTGTCTTTCTCTCAGCGGTAGAAGTAGACAGAACATAGCCAGCCAGCTTAGGAAAGAACCCCCCCGCAGTTTGTTGTTTGAATTCTGGACATTTAAAGTTTGCCAGTAGTATTTCCCATAAATAACTAGGACTATCTGTAGTCCTTCAGAATTTACATCAGTAAAATGGAATTAATATTTTTGGTTTGGATTTTGTTTGATGACTCACTACGATATAAATTTGGGGGGGGGAATGAGGCTGTAATTGCTTAGTTGGGGAATAAAGAATCTATATGTCTTTCTGTAAGTGGTACTGGTGAGTCTGCCCTTATACCTAGGATCTTATTTTCCTAAATGAGATGGTTTTTACTAAGATTATGATGGTGAATCATCTCTCTGTTTAAGTTTTGTCTGTTTATGGATTCTTTCTCCTGAAAATTTTCCTCCCTCCCCCGTTTAAAAATGCATAATAACAAAATAATACATTAACTTTGCATTTATTTATTCAGCCACTTAAACTTTCTTAGTAGGTACCTGTTTCTTCTTGCCTCATCACAAATTGGAAATAATGTGGATTATGTTAAAGTATTCATTTTAATCCCTAGGTATATGAAGATCTAACTCTACCTTGCCAACAGTGAGAGGCAAAACCATGTACTTCAATCTCTTTTCTAGGTACTGAAATTAAAGAGTTGGAAGCATCAAAAAATGTATTTGCTGGGTTTTGCTTGGTGTTTAATGTGACTTAATTGTCTTTGAACTCTTACCAGCAAAATGTCACAAAAATCAGACATCATTTTCAAAAGCTAAGTTAATTTGAATCCTTGAGTGATGAGTTGAACAAGCTTTCTAATGAAGATACTGGCACAGTGTTTACTGAGTACTACAGTACAATATAACCCATTTTTAATAGCAGCTTAAACTGGCTTTATTTTGGTTCAAACACTGTTCCATACACTGTAAAGTGGAAGTTGGATGATTAGTGGCTTTTCTGTCCATAAGTTGTGTTTCCTTGCAAGAAAGTGGTACACGAAAACAAAGCGGACAGTTTTCTACTGATATTTTTTTGTGTTATAACTTGCCGATGAATTCTGCTTTGTATGTGGCTGGCGTACAGTGGACATTCAGGTTCCTTTAGGAAGGTGTGAAATTGTGTATTATTTTTAATTTTAAAAATGAAACTTATAATTAGAGGGAAAAGAATACTACTTTAAGAAGTTATACAAGTTTTGGTGCTCTTATTTGTTTTGGTTTAACTTGTGAGAGAATAAGCAAGGGATGTGTTTCAGACATTGAATTAAAACCAATTATGTTAGAATTTAATGCATTTTTATTCTGTATTAAGCATTTATTTAAACATCTGTATTAAAAACATTTCAAAGCTTTAGCCTTCTAAAAGGGAAAACTTCATAAATGAGACCAGATAAATAAATGGATGAATAAATGATTCAGACCAGAATCTTCTCAGGGCTATTAAAAAGCAAAAACAGTGATCGGAAGGAAGAGCTGTGAAATAAAAAAATAATTGGCGAATGTACTACAGTAAAACATACATTTGGGTTCTTGTGTATTTCGTAAAAGTGCTGAATCACAACTGACTTCTGGTTGGCAAGCTTGGACAGGAGAGGAGTTCTTTTGCATTCAGTATAGATTTTAAATACTTAGGTTGGAAGTGTATTTTTTGCATTAGATTACAATAGAGTGAATTGAATATATGTGCAAATGTAAGTAGTTACTGTAGCATAGTGAGTCTTCCTTGGAGAATTTGGTATGAATTCTTGAGAAGCAGATGCCATTATTGTGGCATCTCAATTCACTAATTGAAAGTATTCCATAATTCAAACTTCAGTCAGCTGCTAGAAAGAGAGGCTGGTTATCATTTGATGTCTTTAGAATTGCATTATTGTTTATAAAGTAAAGCCTACACTAAAATTAAAATTTGCTCATTTAAATAACCTTTGTTCTTTATGTTTTACTCTAGTTTACTGTGTTTTGGAAATACAGAGAGGCAATCAAAATTTTTCATGGAGCAGACATATACCATTCCCATCAAAGGAATCTTGCATAAAGGGACCTGAAAGTTCTGGTTTGGGTGCTAATGCTGGTTGTGGTTCATAAAGTATGTTACTTGCTATATATGAATATATCCTACTTGTGAGTTGCTGGCTAGAAATTACTGCACATGCCGTTTTTTGAAGTTAAGAAATTCAGTTTCTCATTGACTGCTGGTAGCATTTTCCTGATAAAATCCAAAATACTTTCTCTCTGCTATGGGGAAATTTTAAATATGGATCACTTATTTTAATTTTCTCTCCTAGCTTCTTCCATTTCTGTCCTGTGTCTTTATTATTACTTTGAACCAAATCTATTGCAATAGGTTGTGGCAGAGATGCTAAATCAGAAATTCTTTCTAGTTTTAAATCTCTGTCTTTTTAATAGTTCTTGTTGATCCATAGCTAACTGATATTGCCCTTTTATCTGACACATCTTTTTGTTCATAACTATTGATAACATTATCTTTTCAAATACATTACTTTGTCACTTCCCTGTGCTTAGAAACTTGGTAGAGTCTGTCTCTGCTTCCAATGTATTACTGCCAGATTCCCAGTGCCCTTTGCTATCTGTCAGTGGAATTTTGCCTGGCAGAGATGTTAAGGCTTGAAGACTATTGCTTTAGCTGGGTTTGCCTTTCTTTCCATCTTTCTCCACCAAAATGCTTCTCCTTACTTCACATTTCTTTCTATATTTGCCCCATCCATATCTTTGCTATCCCCTGAATATTTTGCTTGGCTTCTCTGTTACAATGTCAAAGTCAAGATTCTCGCTTTACCATCAGTGCCCCATGCAACCTTGCTCTGTCTGCATCTGATCTCATTTCCCTGCATCCCCCAACTCGCATTCCACATTCCTCACAGTCCTCTGACTTTATTGCTCCTTTTGTCTGCCTTTCATGCACTCATTTTTGCACTGTCTTTCATGCTGCCTATGTGCCTGGAACAGTCTTTAGCATCTCAGCCAATTTACAGCTTTGCATAAATTATATTTAATAATAAGACTAACAAAAGTTCATTATCTACATTATTTCAATTAACTTTGTACCTGTATAAGCAGAAAACAGCCTGAGGGAAACTACTGTTAAACTTTGTTGTGATTTGTTGTGATTCAAAGGTACAGATTCAGGCATGACAGTTCTTTGATGATTCAGCATAAATTTATATTTTAACAATTTGGTAGGTGTTAGATAATGTTTTTTACAGTAGATTTCAGGTTTTTCTAATTCAGAGGCAGAAAATAACTACTTATTCCTAAGTGAAACCGCCGTAAGGTTGTCATCCTCACATTTACCTGGTAGAGATTTCTTACCCTGTGATGCATTTTACTTCATTTTTTCTTGACTAATACGGATGTGGAAGGGCTTTGAATGCTGGATTAACTTCATATCTACAAACAAAATGTATCTTCTCTGTTTAACCTTACTTTTAGAGCAACATACTAATCGGCTTAAAAAAAAGCCAGTGAAAGATAAGGAAATGCGACTCTGCCTGTATCTGTGAACTTTTGTTGGTGTGTTGGCTACTTTGACATATAGGTTTTCTTAAAATATTGAGTTGTTTAATATTTTAACTCCCTTCTAGGAGTTCTCCCTTCTACTTTCTAAATAGTAGAAGGGAGTTAAGGTAAAACTTCATGTGCTTCTCGAGCACCAATTTATAGCTGCAAGGCAGGGCATTCTGCAGGAATCATACGTAATTTTCCGAGTAAAATTGCATCTGGAATATATGGGGTATTTGGTTTAAATGATGGCATTGATACTGTTCACAGCTGAGTTGTGGAACCAAATAGATGTGCCTTTACTTTTTGTTTTTAAATGATCTCATATATTCTGGAGATTATAATCCCAAGGGTGGCTGCCATAGTAATGTGCCAGTCACCATGGCATCTGAACATTATGAAAAGAAATTGTGGGCTGCACAAAGACAATACCACCAATGCGTATTTCAGACTGATCAAAGGTGGGGGACCAAGAAGTTTGCCAATAAATGTAGCTCAGTGGATGGCACTAGAAGTTAGAGTTCTCTTTATACAGATTTTAACAGATTTCAGTCCTTCTATTAATATAATGTGGATTTATAAATAAAAACTTTAACACAGACTTCATCCATTTACTATACTAACTTTCAGCTGCATGAAGAGTATGGGTGTGGGTTTGTGTTTCACTGGCCTAATGAAGAAGCAGTTTATGATTCTGTTTTATACAGTTTTTTTCCTCCTTACCGAATTTTTAATTTTAAACTGAAATTAAGTCACTTCATGAAGAAAAGGGGTTTTCTGGGCTCAACTGGCAAATATTCCCAGTCTTTAAAACATTTTGCAGTCTGCTTTTGTAATACTATTCTAATTATCAAAAGAACCTAAAATTAAATCATTATTTAAAAGCAAGCTTATTTTATCTTAAGTAATTGATTGTGGCTTGTTGTTTGAAAGAGGACTACTTTGGCATGAATTCCAAATCCAGTTGTGATCTTAACTCCAGCAGTTTGTTTAATCAAACATTACCCTAATAAGTCTTACACGGTCCCCTACCCAACCAGGCCTGCCTGTAACAACTAGTTTATTCTGCGACGAGTTGCTCAACAGATGTCATTCTGGTAGAACAATGCAGCAGAATACTTGTGCGTTGGCTAAAATTACTTCAACTTTGATCACTTTTGTCCAGCACATCAGTCTGGCATTGTGCTTTATACCAACATAACACTTTACCCCGAGCATGCCTTTCAAGCTTAGAATAGCAGAGGAATGTTATTGAATTCAGTGCAGTTACAGATGAGTTAATGAAAGAAGGGAAATACTGTTTTTTTCATAATGCCTTTCTGTTGTACTTGGGGCTTAAAAGGGAATTTGAGGAATGTGACTTCTGAGTTATTTATTTTTACTTCTGAGGGCTTTTTGAAAACAATATTATGTAGTTCTGTTGATCCCACGTTTCATTACTGAAGTTGCACTGGTTATTTGAATGTAGCTCATCTGAGAGTTTTATACTGTGAAAATAATAAGCCTTTTTGGGGTGTGACTGGAGAGCAGTTATCTCACAGGGACAGTTAATCCTGGTTTTTAATGAGAGAAAACTAAAATAGTTACAACAGTATTTTTGTGATCACAGATCAATAGCGTTACATTTTGATGGGCTGTTTTGGGGTCAGTTCAGAGTAATGACATCTCTTTACCTTGACACTGCTGTGAAACAAATACCGCACAGCAGGCTACCTTCTTGTTAAGAAGCAGTGCATATATCAGTGCTATAGAGTACAATCTTCCATTATTCCACTTTTCATAGGTGTGTGTACATATGAGCAAATATCTAAGGATTTACTATACATGTGTATTTGAAATTAATTAAAATATGTTTTTGATAAGTGATATGTGTATTTTTTAAAGCATGAAACATACATATGAGGAAGCACTAATATGAAGTCCATTTTAATTGCTAATAAGTATTTCAGTATCCTATGTCTAAAATACGTTTGTTGTTTTATTTGTTAAATTAAAATATGGTTGTAATTTTTCAGTTGAATCTTAGTTACCAGGTCAGTCTTCCTGCAAAAACTCATGAACAAAAGCAGTATTAACGTAGAGGCTATTTGATGTATATATGATTTACCAGTTTAAAAAAATAAATGAAAGGAGACATATCTTAATGACTCTTAACATATACAATGAGTGTACAGCTGAGCTAAAAAAACAACCCAAATATATGTCATGATACTGAAATGTCTGGATAAGGAACCCACATGGTCAGACTTTAATCCTTACTGAGATGTAGACTCAAGAGTTAGAAGTAATGTATTTTGCTCTTGGGTAATAAATTGAAGCAATTGTTTTCCACTCATCTGTGCAGAGTATTTATATTTGTAAAGCTTTAAACTGGTAGTATTGAAATTATTATCCACCTAGCATATATATATAAAACTATCCAGAAATGTGAGACAATTCTTCACAGTTTTTACCAAGGGGCACTTTAATAGTGTGAAATACTACTACTATAAGTAGTGAGAATGAGCAACAATAATTGAATGGATGATCTGAGAATTGGAAATACAGTAAGAGCACTGTACTTTGTGTAGATGTGGCATTTTCTTTAAGTTAGTCTTATCCATCTGCCTTAACAACTTTTGGTTAATGTGTCAAAGACTTGGTTCTTGTATCTCTTGGCATTAGACTGTTACAGCACTCATAGAGCTGGGAGTGGGATGCATAACTTTGACTTCCTCAGATATTCTGTCTAGCCAATGGCCATGTAAAATATTAGTAAGGTGTATCAAATCTCACTTGAATCAGTTTGAGAATGCTTTTCTGGATGTAGTGTAGGTTGTTGAGGTCTGTACTTGGACGTAGACCTGTAAAGGTATGGGAAGACCTTGTATTCTTGTGTAGCTTTCTGAAAGACAAACCAAAAGCCAACATTGCTCTCTTTCAGTGGTTTGTTGTTTACAGTTCTGGTCCAGCTGGGCAATATTTACATGAGCTGGTTGCTTGTGTGGTCTTGACATTCGGGTATAAGACATTATTCAGAATTTGAGGTATCAGTCTCTAGCCCAAGTACAAAAATACATCTTTTTGTAATGTAAATAATTGCTTATCACAAAACCTCTGATAAAATATGCCAGCTTTTTTATCCCTGTTAATGTTTTTTTGTGGAAAGAGTTATGTAACTCTTGTGTTTTGCATCATTATTCCTGTATTCCGAATTCCCAGTTCTTTCTTCTTTTCCCCCTCCCTTCCTCCTGACAACCATCATGTTAAAATGATTAGTAGTATCAACTTTTATCTTAATAGCACAAGAAAGGGGTTGATGTAAACATTAGTTTGTTTGCGTTTGGTTAATAAACATTTGAAACATGCTGTCTTCATTGGAAATGTGCTTCTTAACTTGTTTTCATGTTTATCAGACTCACCTTTATTTTTGAGTCTCGTTTAAGGAACTTTTAAAGAAAATAGGTGCATTTCTCATTGCATTAGCTGTAACATAAACTAGCGAAACCTGTAAAGATTTTTACTACCTTCTGCTTTCCTTCTGTTTCATTACTTTGCAATACTTTTTACAGTGAAAATTTGTATTATGAGTTCTTTTACATATTTATGATACTGAAGTAATAATGAATCGTTATAAATATTTTATAGATTTAATTTTTGTTTTCCTTTAACGTAGTTTAATTGCTTTTGGCAGTACTGTGTGAGAACTTGTGAGCGTTGGGAGGAACCTATTTTACAATAATTAGAAAACAATGCACACAAAAATAATGGGATTACGATGAAAATAATGCAGTTTGCCTGTATTGCTTTTGTTAGGACAAGCTCTGATTTTTTTAAGCTTTTAATTCTTTCACCAGGTAAAGCGGAATGTCTACGACCTAACTAGCATCCCTGTCCGTCACCAGTTATGGGAAGGGTGGCCACCTTCTGCCACAGATGACTCGGTAAGTAGCTTTGGTTAAAGTATTGGATTACTGAAGCACATGGAAATTATTCATGTGCATCTAATTCACTGCATGCTTTTGACAAGAAGAAATGTTTACTGCAAGGGTGGTGAGTCAGGGAGGTTACCCAGAGAAGCCGTGGCTGTCCCATCTGTGGCAGTGTTCAAGGTTAGGTTGGACTGGATTGCAGCAACCTGGTCTAGTGGAAGATGCCCCTGCTCATGGCAGGGGATTGGAACTGGATGAGCTTTAAGGTCCTTTCCAAACCAAACCATTCTGTGATATGTTCCTAGACTGAAGCAAGGCTGCACAACACTTTGGAAACTGAAGTCTATTGCAGTGACTGAACTTCAGGAAAAAAAGCCATTGGAGTGCGTGTTAGGTATTTTGCTCAGTTCACTGGTAAACTGCTTAAACCTGTATCTCGCTTTAAGCAGGAGGTGTTCCTGTTAAAATTGGTGGAGAGCTTCACTTGCTTTTCAAGTATCTACTTTGGTTCTTGCTGGAGTAGTTAGAATTTATGGATATTTGCAAGATTATATTTTGAAATGGTAAATAATATGAATACAGTACAATATGTATTCAATTCTCGACCATGTTGCAGGTTTTAGTGTTGCCGCTGCTTAGAAATGGAAGGAAATATTAGCTGAGATCAGTATGAGCCCTTGTTGCCGGAACCAACTAACTGTGAATTGTTTACAAATTCATGAAATTGTGGAATTTAACTGCAGAAATCCATTAGAGTTGCTTCCTTGCATGGTTGTCCCTACAGTGTGTTTTACAGCACATCTTTCAGTTTTGCTCAGATAATTTTCTTCCAAGTAGTATGTTTCCAATATCAGCCAGTGAGGTCCAACTTTAATAAAACAGAAAAACAAAACAAAGTACAAAACAAAGTAACCCCTAAAAGGCTGAAGTAATGATGTAGTTATGTTGTATGTTTATTTTCTGACCTGAGAAAAGTGCAGAAAAATAAAGCATTTCTACTTTTATAACATTCATTTAAACTAGGAGTTGAACCTGAGTATTCTACAAAGTGAAAGCAGAACTGGCTTTGCTTTCTCTGCATATTGCCGTTATCTTTAACGCCTTACTTCCCTGTGCATTTCTATTCTTTACTTGTAAAGGCAGAATTACTATCTTGTATTGCTCTGGGGAAAGTATTTACGCCAACCAAAGCACCCCAACAACCCGAACAAACAAAATAAAACAAAAAAGCCAAAGACTCTCTGAATTTCTAGTATACTTGTGAGGTATGTCTGTGGTAGTGTTTGCAGAAACAGTAGTTAAGTTTGGGAGAGGTGGGTAAATCTATGTCCTTGTATTCAGGAGCATATCTAAGTTGATATGCAGGATCTGAACTAACAGCATGGTGTCATGCGGTAATTACAGTCTTTGGAATGTGGATCCATTTTAATGTTTTATTAGTTTACATTAGCTCAAAAAAGAATTGGAAACTCAACACTTCTAATCTGTTTTCCCACAGCTGTTAGGTTTTCCCTTATTCCCCCCTCCCTTTCTTTTGAATAGGATACCTCACATATGTAAAACTCATAAATCTGTTTTAAGTCTGTTTTTACAAGTGACATTGTTGCAGGTGAATTTTCCCCTATTCATCTTTAATGAAATTGGTGAATGTTGAGTCATCTGCTCCAAAGCTCACTGCTCGAGTCTGGTGGAGCTCAGACTTGTCAGCTGTGTAAACAGATTTGAATGTGTTAGCAACAAAAACATAATTAATTTCTCTCTAAAATTAGAGGCCATAGCTTACTATTTATAAAGATTTAATGTTAGCAGTGACTATCTATGGTTCTGTGACCCGAACATCTTTTCCCTTGCAAATAAGAAATATTTAGTAATAATTGCTTTAATAATTAGTCACGATGTCTTTAGTTGAGTGGCAGATTTTTAAAATCACTTCTTCCATCCTGAGTTTTTAATTTGCTGCATTGTATAGTGCTCCATTGCAATTAAAGAGTTAAAGAAAGACTTGATTAAAATACTTTTTCATGTACATGTTATGCAGCATAAGAAATACTTTGTAATACCACAGGAGGTTTTTGCAGTGCAGTTCTCGTTAACCTTTGGCTTAGCAAACAGGACAACTAAATAGACTTCACATAATTGGATTCCTGTATCATCCTGAGTCTCTTATGAACCAGACAGACTACAGTCTTCTGACATTATCAAGAAATTTAGTGGAGTCAATAGTCATTTAAAACATTGTTGCCTCATCTCCCTTCAGAGTCAAGATAGTTCTCTGCGTGTACTGTCTAATGAAATATGGGATACTGTATGAATTGTCGATAACTCTTTCCGCTCCTTTTGCACACTTTCACCGGGGAAATGGGTATCAAAACCTCCACACGCAGGAGAATGTTTTCATGCTGTGACAGTTTGACTGTGGGAAACGTGGCATGTGTACTCTATGGAAATTAATTTCACCATTTGCAAGGACATATTTTTAGCTTTTATTGTGCCTCAATAGTTTTAACACCGCAGATTATATCTGTTCTGCTCATTAAAGTTCAAAGTAAATGGATGAGTTTTAAATCATTCTTTTTTAACAAGTTTACGTAAGTAAAACTTCGATTATGTTAAAGGCTTAATTTATCTATTTTGGGGTATATATCATCAACTGATATAATGAAGTCTTGAAAATTATCCCAGAAAAGAAATAATTATAATTTGATTTAAATAGAGTCAAAGTTTGTTCTCAGTTTTGATTTTGGATTTTGGAACAACCTTAACATTGCTGAGCTTGTAAAATGAGAACTAAGCCAGAGTAATTTACTAAAATTTCTGAAATGTATCCCATTTCTCTTTGCTATATTGACTGAACTTCTAAACTTGAACTTGTAATTACTGCTATTGCCAAGTGGAATGAGCCATCTTCAAATATGTGTTCACTTAAAAAAAAACAAACCCTAAATCTGAGATCAGTCGTAGGGGGTGTTTTGTTACAGTTTTTGCATGGAAACATTATGATTTAATTTACAGAAGTACAGATAACCTTTTGGGTGTTAGATTTACACATTTCTGTTTGAAGTAAAACTTTTTTCCCCTATGAGGTCACTGGTTTTTGGTTTATTTCCATAGGATGAGTTTTTGTCCCTGATGTTTTGGGTGATTTTTCGTAGCATAGAACAGCAACACTCAATATGAAAAGGAGGAGGAGGGAGGTTGCTTTTGTGCTGCTTTTGTTCTCAGCATTTAAGCTACAACTTTTTTCCTGATTGGTTCATTGTTCTTAGTCATTTCAGCATAGGAATTAGAAATCCCTGCTTCGTAAGTAATGACAGAAAGCTTGCCAAAAAGAAATATATTTCTGCATTGAAAAGATATAAAAGGTTTAGGATGTGGTTTCAGGAGGGGAGAGAGGAGAAAGGCAAAGACAGAAGATAAGTGCCCTGTGTTGTTGATGTGCATCGCACACAGATCCTGTGCAGAGGAACTCAGCATCTCTCCTTCCACCTACTGTGGCAGCACTTTGTTTCCCTAAACTGTACAGTTGGTCAAGACCACATATCCTCATTTCAAGACAAGTAACCATACTTCATTGTATGGAAAAGCATTGGATATTAATTTAGGTAGAAGTAGGTCTATACAGACAAGCTATTTGGCTGTGCTGCTGAAGAGCCATTTTAGACATGATGTGTGTAGCCACTAATGTGTTGAGGTTCTGCATCATCTCCTGTGAACGTGACCGCCTTCAGTTCTGTGATGGCTGTAGCACTTGAGGTTTATGTTCCTTAGCTGAGCTTAATAAAGACTTCCAGTTTATAGTCAGAATTCTCAAACACTTATGTATGATCTAATTAGCACTGCTG